>NC_092533.1:18066305-18745110 GCF_037038585.1 Patagioenas fasciata | reverse complement strand
TCAGTTGTACAAAATGTATCTGTTAAGGAGACCTCATATCTTTTGTGTATGAAGATGTTTTGCTATGGCAAATCTTAGTCTAAAACAGGAGAGAGTTTTCTTATTTTTTCAATGGGTTTATTCTCCACTGTTTCTACACCTCAGTCTGTGCAGCTCTGTCTCTTAATGTTGAATTGAACAGGATGTTCAGGAAGGAAGCTCGGAAATAAATTAAGTCTTGTCAGACGGATGAAATGATTAGTGTTTTAAACTTGATGCCGTTCTGTTTTAGTATTACAAGTGACTTGAATCTCTTAAGAACTTGTGAAAAGACATGTTAGTACCAGTCTTACAGGTTGAACTAAGCTTGTTCATTCCTTTAATTTCTTAAAGGAGCTGGAAATGGAAATATGCAAGGACCGAGACACATGCAAAAGGGCAGAGTGGTGAGTATTAAAAATTGATGTGTTTTCTTGTTTTTACAAACCCACAGTTTTAGGTACATATGCTTTTTGTTTGCTTTCCTGAAGATCTGTTTGAACAAATGGATTGTCTTTAAAAGGCTTTATTATTTATTTGCATGGAAATGCTGAAGCTTTGCAATAAGGTTGAGGTTTGTTGTGCCAAATACTCCACTGGCCATATTTAAACACTCTTTATGACGAACATACAGAATGGCAACTTTGGCACGGCAGTGTCTTCCTCTCTGGAAATCCCCAGAGGTTCTATGCTGTTCTATATGCATCTCGTTTAGGTTACTGCTGAAGATTTAAAATCGAAAAGTAAATAAATAGTAGAGCAGAGCCTTGCAGACTTTCTTTTTAGGTTAGCTGATGCACATCTCCTGTTCATGCTGTGTCTGTATCCTTTGTCTTCAACAGGAAACAAGCAGAGTTGTTCACATCATGGATTTCCAGAGGGGAAAGAACTTGAGATACCAGCTGCTTCAGCTTGTTGAACCGTTTGGAATAATTACCAACCACCTGATTCTAAACAAAATCAATGAGGTGAGATGGGGCCCTTCACTGCTGCTGCTGGCTCTGCTTGGTGTCTGTAGTGTGCTTAATGGCGGAGCTTAATTATTGTGAAATGACTTACTTGGCTACCAAGCAAGATGACACCGAGGTCATGTGTGAAAGGAAGAGTGACTGCTGTGTTTCTTTCCTGAAATGCTGTAATACTGCATTTTAACTTAAGTAGTTTAAAAATCCTTAGTTTTGGTTGTTCGTAGTTTTCTTGAAAGTACACTCTGCTTTCAAATTCTGTTCTTGTTCTAATATACTCTGAAAACTTATTTGGGCTTAATTTGTATTATGCAATGTCATATTTTGAAGTGTGGAAAAAGTCAATATCGTAGAGAAAAAACAGGCAGCAGTTGAATGTTTTGGATCCAAATCTAGGTGGAATGTAAACCAACCAAGTAGTTCTGTTTGCGCACCTAAATAAAGTATGTGCCGTTCCTGCCAAGTTCTGCAGGGCACTTCAAGTTGTAGCCAAAAGGCGGCTTTTGTTTTTGGTGCAGCTGTTTTTACAGGAAAGCAAAGAAGACCTTGACATTAAAAACAGTGATAATAACAAAATAGTACTGGTTCTTGGAGGAGTAGCAGCGCTTAATTTGTTTGTATGATTCCAGGCGTTTATTGAAATGTCAACTACCGAAGATGCCCAGGCTGCAGTAGAATACTATTCCACAACACCCGCGCTGGTGTTTGGTAAACCAGTCCGAGTCCACTTGTCACAGAAATACAAAAGAATAAAGGTAAAACATTCTGCCTTATTTTAATCTGGGGCACACAGCGTTGCGAGGCTGTTGTGTTTAAGTTATTCTTTATGTACTTCACAGCCCTATCAACTCAATCAAGGGACAGTCACTAATTTATACTTATGTAGCATGTACTACAAAAAATTAATACCCTTTTAAATTTTAGAAGCCTGAGGGTAAACCTGACCAAAAAAATGAGCCACCAAAACCAGAACTTGGCCGCGTGATTCACCTCAGCAATTTACCTCATTCTGGATACTCTGACAATGCTGTCCTCAAACTGGCGGAACCCTACGGGAAAATTAAGAACTACATCCTGATGAGAATGAAGAGCCAGGTGAGTGAGCATCGCGGCGCACGCGGTGATGATTTGGAACTCGGGTTTTTAGCTGTGAAGAGCTGACATGCCTTTAATGGGGGTGTGCGCAGACTTGCTGCTCCAGCACAGATATGGGAATTATTGGGGGTGTAGGTGGTGTTTGCTGTCCAGCTTCCTGCAAAATGTTACTGGAATGGGACCTGCATTTAAATTAAAAAAAGGGAAAGAATAGACCTCAGCTGAGAAAGGTATATTTAGCTTTGAGGCTTATTTTTTTTTTGTTATGTAGATTTCTGGGAGTCTTAGAACATTCTTAAGGCTGTAAAAACATTACCTATGAGATAGAAATATATACTGCTATTACATATTCCTTTAATTACCCCTTATTTTTCATTCTTTAAACAAAGGCAGTTGGGCTGTGGCACTCTGAACATTTAAAAACCCCTGAAGATGTATATAGTATATGCCATGTATATGGTAAAGTGCTTTGGATGTGCGCGTACAATGATTTCTATAAATACACAGGAGTTTAAAGTATTTAGTTCTGAATTTTTTTTCAGCTTTGCTGTCCCAGTTTGTTGCTCCCTAGAGTTAAATAGGAAATTCCAGTGCTTTTTCAGAGTGGTGAGTGCCTGAATCCCCTAATCACAGAATCACAGAATCGAGTGGGTTGGAAAAGACCTCAGAGCTCATCCAGTCCAACCCTTGGTCCAACTCCAGTCCATTACCAGATCATGGCACTAAGTGCCATGTCCAGTTTCAGTTTACAAACCTCCAGGGCCGGTGAGTCCAGCACCTCCCTGGGCAGCCATTCCAATGCTGACCACTCTCTCTGCACAGAATTGCTTTCCAGTCTCCAGCCTCAGTTTCCCCTGGCAGAGTTGAAGCCCATGCCCCCTTGTCCTATTGCTGACTGTCTGGGAGAAAAGCCCAATCCCCACCTGGCTAGAACTGCCCTTCAGGTTATTCTAGAGAGTGCTGAGCTCACCTCTAAGCCTCCTCTTCTCCAGACTAAACAGGCCCAGCTCCCTCAGCCTCTCCCCATAGCTCTTGTGTTCAAGTCCCTTCCCCAGTCTTGTTGCTCTTCTCTGGACCCGCTCCAGCACTTCAATCTCTCTCCTGACCTGAGGGCCCAGAACTGAACACAACACTCCAGGTGTGGCCTCCCCAGTGCAGAGCACAGGGGAAGGATCACTGCCCTTGTCCTGCTGACCACGCTGGTTTGGACACAGGACAGGATACTGTTGGCCTTCTTGGCCACCTGGGCACACTGCTGGCTCATGTTGAGCTCCCTGTCAATTAGTACCCCTAGGTCCCTTTCTGCCTGACTAATGTCACACTTGGGGAGTGAAAAATGACTGGAATCCATTGTGTGACCCCCAGGAAATCCTGCCCGACCTTAATTCACCAGAAACACCAACCCACTTGCTGTCCAAGTTGTACGCAGAAACAGCTCTTCTCTATCTGCCCGTGATCCTTTAGCCCAGATGCGTTTTTAAAAGCTTGTTCAGCAGACTTAGTGGTCGTAGGCTTGTTTCTTGGAGGGACCCCTCACAAAGCAGGGCCGACAGACCAGCAAATGCTGCCTTTCTGTGTAAGGCTTCTCTCAAAAAATAAAATACTATTTAATTTGTTTAATTTCAGAGCTTTCTATGGGACGTATTACTGAATTGAAAAGCTGGGGTATATAGAGCACTTTGATAAATGTAAAAATGTATGGCTTTGAGAGGATGGATCTAGTTGTATCTCACAATTTTGTTTCAGCATTTGGAAATGCTATGGTTTAGGTTAAATAGCTTTGCCTGCAAAAGTGTAGTAGTTCATAGTTGTCATTAGTGTCTATTTTCATCTTTTCAGGCTTTTATTGAGATGGAGACCAGAGAAGATGCTTTAGCAATGGTTGAGCATTGTGCCAACAAAGCGCTTTGGTTCCAGGGCAGATGTGTGAAAGTGGATTTATCTGAAAAATACAAGAAACTGGTGTTAAGGGTAAGTAGTGGGTTTAGGTTTTTAATTGTAGTCAAAGGGGTAAAGTGAAGACAGCTAGTGCTTGCTGAGAATTTTCAAGGATTCACTTTGGTATTTTTTGAACTACCTGAGTGCAGTTACTTAGCATGGGTGGTGTTACAAGGCCTAGAACAAAGTACAAGGATTTTCCTTTCAAATTAAACAAAACCCAGCCAGATTTTAATGAAAATACCTCAATTTAAAATGTTCTGTAATGTGAGTTGTTTTTTTCTCACTCTCCTCTGAAAATGATCAGTGGGTAAAATCAAGCTGGGTGGCAGAATGGTGTCCTCAGGCATTCGATACTTAGTGCTTTGCTTTGCTTTTCACAGCTGCTGGTGGTTTTGTCCATTTTGTTGTACTCTAGTGTACAGAAAAAAGATGAAACATTAGTAGGGATTACTCCTTAAACTACCAGGTTTTACAACAGAACATGTTTCCTGTGTTGGTCACCATCCAAAACCTCTTTCGTTTAGCACCAGGAAGCTTTTTGATCCCTGTTGTGGACGCGAACCCCCAGCTACCTCGATAGATTGTCTTACCTAATTTTTAAAAAGAAGCTTTGTCAAAACTTGGGATGTAACTGCACTTTGCATGTGTAGCTCATATCACAGAGGGAGGTGTTGGCCAATAGTGGGTTTTTTTGTTTGTTTTTACATAATACCAGGCTAATACTCTTGCAATTGCAAGACTTTCTCTATGAGCCTAGGACATTACATAGGAAAGGAGGAGAAATCTGAACTGTCAAGATGTCTCAAACATAAGCTTTCTATTGTGGAGTATGAAGGAATTTTACTGTTGCACCTGATAATGCACCAAAAATAAATGCTTTGTGCAAATTCAAATACTTAGGCAATGCATTGGATCGTTTTCCATGTTACTGCCATATAAGTGGAATTTCCTATTCGGTAACTCACAAATAAGTGAAATGTGGGTCTGCTGAGGCTTTCCGTGTCGCCCACTGCTAACGCTGGGGAGAAGGGAGAGATTCACACTGATTTGTGCCGTCTGTGAACACGGGCTGTTCTGGAGAGGGATGTCCCACTGGATAACTGATAATGACTGTGAGTAAAGGTGGGATTTCTAGGTTGGGAAGGTCCTGTCTAACATAACAGCAGGTTGCTAATTGATAGGTGGTAAAAGTACTTGTGGATTAACGTCGTTGGGAGCGCTTGGCTAGATGGTGCGCTCTGGTCTGATTTAATGCTGTGACTGTTGTGTAAATCATCATTACTGTGACTTACCATTTTTTTAATTGCATTTTAGATTCCAAACAAAGGAGTTGAACTGCTGAAAAAGGATAAAACTAGGTAATTAACTGTTGCTGAAGCATAAAATTGTTTAAAAGAAATACGAAAATACCTTACCCAGAGTATAGAAATTATACAAAAGGAGTCAGGCAGTCTCTAAGATCCAATTATTCTTTGTTGTATCCTGAGATGAACTGTTTCTAGTGCTACCTGCCCTCCTCCTCAAATGCTGGCGTTTTCACAGCCTCTTCAGGCAATCTTTTCCAGTCCCTAATTAGCGTTGCCTTCCTTCAGTTTACACTCGTGAGCAATTGTCCTGTGTTGTAAGGACTGGTCTTCCTTGCAGCCTTTTGCATATTTGAAGAGTGGTATCTTTCCCTCAACCCTTCCCTTTTTGAAACTAAAACACAATCTACTTCAGGCTTGTCTAGAAAAATATAACTACGTCTTTTTAGGCATTTCTGGACTCTGTTCAGATTTACAAGCAGGTATTCTTTATTCTTTACAGAAAGAGAACGTATTCTCCGGACAGCAAAGATTCTCCAAGCGATAAGAAATCTAAGACAGATGCTGCTCAGAAACCTGAAAACGATGGTGCGGAAGCTAAAGCGAAAGAGGAGAAACAAGACGATGCCGCTGAGCCGTCGGGCACTAAAAGCAGCGAACAGGCTGACCCAGACGAGCCGAGTTTGCTCCTGGAGTCAGAAGACGAGCTGCTCGTGGATGAGGAGGAGGCGGCAGCGCTGTTAGAAAGCGGCAGCTCAGCGGGAGACGATGCGGATGTCGCCAGTTTAGCTGATGTCACTACCGAAGAGAAAAAGGAGACAACCGATGATGCGACCGCCAAAACCGAGGGGAATGTTGCAGCCAATCCAGCGGCAAAGAAAAAGCTTAAAAAGGTAATTGTATAGTAAGGTACCTGTGTGGAAAAGCCCGTCTAACTTAAATAGCACACCGCAGTGTTCCACTGCAGAGCTTTTTCTGTGGGTCTTTAAGACACTTGTCTTAAGACAGCTGTCTGAAGAGAAATGGCTGTTAAAGCTCCTGTGGAGAAGATGGAAGATCCCATTGGATGCAACTCACACATGAAATGAGTTACAAATCGCTGTTTCTGTTTTGACAGCACTATTCACTTGTGGGGTTCTACCCATGTTGCTTCCTGGAGGTTTTCTTGCCTTTCTCTCTGCCCTTTTAACACTGAGCAGCCAGGGACTGGTGTTTGCCCACAGCAGTTTCTTGTGAGACCGGCTCTGGTTACTCTTGAATGTTACAATTCTGTGCTCAAAAAATGACTTATTTGGGACTTGAGGCTCATTTAGACTTGGACAGAATTGTTTGCATATCTTTATGCTTAGCTGAAAAGGTGGACAAGTCCATTTGTGGTTCACCAAGGCCTATTTCCAGTTGAGAAAAGATAAATTACTCTGTCATAGGTCATAGGCTACTTGCTGTGAACTTTTTTCCTCACCAGATGATCCCACACTCATGTGTTTTGGGTTTTGTCATGTTTAAATCATATGCAGTTGTGTGGAGTAGCAAAGTTGCAGTAATGTTATTGACTTGGAATGTTGCTTTGCACAAAAGGCACGTTCCTTGTTATGAAAGAACAAAGTGTGAGCGGTTTTCAGTTTTGGGGGATTGTTCTGTCAGGAGGTTCATTGCATGGTGTTGGAATCAATGCTGCCAATGCAAATGCAGTGATTATTTCTTAATATGAGGGTATTTTTTGTTATAACTGACTTGAAACCCGAACCGCCTTCCTTGAAAAATCTACGTTCTTAGAGCACAGATGTGAAGCTAAATCTGTTTCAGTCCTACTCAGATTGCTTGAGTAACATTTTGGATGAGTGAGGCAGGTCTTGAAGGACAAATTTAAGCGGTTTTCCAGGGAATTTGGAGAAGATGTTTCTCTTCTGAAACTTAAGACAGTTGGAGGGGAACACTTAAGAATAAGCTGACATAAGGAAACGGTTTTCTCCACAGCGCTACGTGGGTGGCTTTCCGCGGAGCATGGAGGGTTTCGTCACTCTGGACGAGGTTGGTGATGAGGAAGACTCGGATCATCAGAAACTCCGCAAGTCGGGTCTGGCGCTAAAATCTGCTCCCAAAAACGATGAGAGTTTGGCAGAGATCAAGGTCGACAAGATCGAGGAGCCGGAGCAGGAGAATGAAACGCTAGAAAATGGAACCAAACCCGAAGATAGTTCGAAGGCTGAAAACATTGAAGCTTCTGATCCCACAATGGTGCAGGATGCTGAGAAGAACACCCACGAAAACACAGACACCCAGGACGAGCAGGAAACAAAGAGCATCCAAGAGAAAGCTCTCATTCCGGATGAGTTTCGGATCGGGCCGTACCAGCCCAACGTCCCTGTGGGTAAGGCTGCTTCTGTTCCCTTCAAACACATCGCTGTGCATCGCAGTAGCATTTCTCATTTCATTTGCCTTTTCTTTCTGGCAACATGTTGCCGCTGAGCCTTTCATTGTAGGGCCTCCCGCTCTCCCCCTCCCTTCGCTCCTCCCTAACCCCCTAGTATTTGATTTCTTTTCCCCTCTTATTTTCATACAGTTCTCCATAACACTTTCCTTAGGCAGAAATTAAATTGGAAGAGGTATATTTTAGCAACACATATTCAATTAATAACACAAATCACAATAGTGGTGTTAGTTTAGATTCATACTAAATAATCAGAAACCGATCACAGAATGTTGTTAGTTCTTTTGAAGGAACCAATAAAATGGACCCTTAATCTGAAAGGTTTAAATTTTGTTTTAAAAAGCCTGCACATACTTAGTTACTACCAGGCCCTGGCTTGACTAAACTAAAACAAGGACTTTTACAGATAAAGCAGCTTTTAATGTAAAGTGAATTATGGTTTTAAGATTTAGCTGAAATGACATATGACATATATAGAGTAGATCTCTTAGTTTATTTTGTGGTGTTTACTTCTCTAGGTGTGAATTATGTGGTACCCAAAACAGGGTTTTATTGCAAATTGTGTTCCCTGTTCTACACAAATGAAGATGTTGCAAAAAAGACCCATTGCAGCAGCCTTCCTCATTATCAAAAGTTGAAGGTAAGGCAAAAACTTGTTCATTTTAAATGGTGTGGTTCTTTCCTGGGGGAGTAGATCTGAATGAGAATGGGCTGAGGAAAGAACAAAAGGGCTTTCAGGCAGTGGAAATTGGCTTATTCTAGAACTCTGACTGAAGCCAGACCTCTCCAGGACTTCATCTGCTGAAAATAATCTGCAGGATTCACATTTCAAAGATGGGCCCTAGCAGTTGTTTGTAAATTTGGATCAAGAGGGTGTTCTGATTGAAGGCCAGGCTCAGAAGTAGTGGTGCAGAGTAAATACAGGTAACTCAAATCCCTTCCCGTTGGCCCTTTGAGGGCTTTTTAAAATGGGTCAACGGAGCGTAAGATGTTTTATATTAAAAACAAACCCGTATTTGCAACTTCTGATTTTGTGAGCATGTTTTACAATCTGATTGGATGAGGTATCACATGATTGCATGGCATGAATGATAACGCTGCTTTTAAATATCACCCTGAGAAAGGGAAATGCTACACAAAGTAACAATAATCACGCAGTGTTCACATAAATTGATTTCATACCAGTCAGTGACTGAGCTGAAAACAAACCTGGGGGGCTCTGTAGAAAAGAAGAAGGTGGCGGCTGGGACTCCAGACATTTGCTTCCTCCCTTGAAATAAGGGAGTGACCATAGGGAACCCTAAACAAATGTGCAGGGCCCTGGAAGGCGGATGGCACAGATCAATGGCACAAAGCAAACACCATTAGCAAGGAGTAGGTCAGAAAATCAATTCCCAGGCAGAATCCTATAGCAAGAAAAACCCACCTCATCCATCACCCATAGCTTTTTTTTTCCCCCTTTTATTTTAATTTTTCCATTGAGGTACCTGATTACAGGACTTTAAAGCCTTGATGTAAAAGGGGAAGGGGGGAAATAACCTCAATGTATTAACTTACTGAAATGCAACATGATTTGGTTTGTTTATTCCGTGGCAGAAATGCTTCAGTGGCTTTCTAACATTGGAAGGGTTTTAGAATTGGGGAAGGAAGGGGGGAAAATGCAGATCTGTGGCACAGTGACAAGGCGCTTCTCCAGCGGGAGCTCGTCACTGGGAGAGCAAGGAAACGAACTAAATCGATGAATTGATGTTGCTGCCGAGTGTCATCGGAGTGATGACAAATCCCTCAAGAGTCCCAAACCAACCCGTCTCTGGGGAGGGGAGATGGTTTGGCTCTGGCTTTATCAGTGGCAAATTCCCAGCAGGTAAGTGGCACAACCGCTGTCACAAGCCCAAGATAAAATTGAAATGAATTGCGGTCTGGAAGGCAGAACCAGCAGGGCTGGGAAACGTGTGTTTAGTGAACCTGAGCTATACGTTCGGTGACGTATGGATAACGTGCATCCTAGGAGCTCCAGAGTATGGAGAAGCGCTGGTCTTAGTTGTGACCTTTGCAGTTGAAAGTGACAGATTTTACAACTTGAAAATTTAATTGATGCTTCTATTGTTGATGCTGTGACTGTGAGAAACTCTTGGAATACCTGCAAAATACCATTGCTTTCTCTCAACAGAAAATTCTGGATAAAATGGCAGAAGACCACAGGCAAAAGAAGGAAGCTTAAAAGGATGGATGGATGTAAGGAAAAGAGTGGCTTTGTTTTTAATGTTTATCTTTTTTAAAAGCAGTACAAGTAGTAGGTGGAAATACTGTATTCCTTTTTTGTTCTAGTGAGATAGGCATTAGAGGTCTGTTCATGTGTTTCAATGTTGTAGCAAAAAGCAGACGCAGTTAAGTTAATGACAAAAATTGGTTCTTAATGTGAGAATGGCAACAAGTTTTTGTTTTGACACTTCAAGCTATTAAAGAAAAAATCTTGCACCCTTGTGGAAAGCTCATCTATGGGAAGAAAACTTCATTTCAGTTATGACTTTCACGCTTCAGAAATTGTCTTTCAGTTCCATTCTCAATAAAAGATAAGAAATAACTCTGTATTTTTATTTTATCTAGAACATTCCATATTTCAGTCTGAGCCTGGCAGGTATTTAATTTAGAGTGCAAGGCTGTCGTTGCATTTCACTTTTCAAAAGTCTTTCAATGTAAGTTGCATTTTTAAATGTTGACCTGCAGTTTCTTTTAATGTCATTGCTGTTATATAGCAAATAGCAAAATTAGTGATTAGCTTTACAACTTTGTGATTTTTTTTTTTTTTCCTTTTCGAAGCTCTTGATAGATTTTCCTGTTCAGCTCTTCTGTGTATTTTTAGTGAGAAGTAAATGCCCATTCTCCTCTGACCAGTATTATTTCCTTGAGCTCTTCCTGCTTTTACTTGAATCCTGTAGCTGTCGTACATCTCAAGTATATTCAAAAGCAGCAGTTGAGTCCTGAAATGTACAAAGGTATCTTTATATTCTTCACATGTAATTTTTTCATACCTGCATTTTAAACCCGGTTTTGTTAAAATCTGGTTTTGCATCAAGAACCTTTAGATCTTAATGTACCTGCACATGTGAGATGTGAACAGGAATTTGCATGTGTAACCCGTGTTTATCTGTAGTTTTTGTTATTTACTGCTTATTTGTGAATTCAGATTACTAAAGTGATTTACCAATAAACAAAGCTAGGCAGCAGTGATTTGTTAGAGACGTTCGGCATGTTAACCAGTGTGTCTACTGAGCTCTTCATACAAAGTTGTGCATGTTTAACACCTGTGATTTAGCAGCTTATCCGTAACTTTTCTTTCTCTTTCCTAAAACCTCTTTTGTTTCTGAGCAAATTAAAATGTCACTTGTTAAAACACTGGTAGGTATATTCTGCTGACACTTATTTCTTGAGTTTAATGGTGGTTTTGTCCAAGTTGAAACCTCATCACGTGCGGATAGAAGTGACGAGGGACAATTCTTACACAGAGGATTTGGTGCTGCAAACGGTTTTCCAGTGTGGGAGGCTGAACCCTGGGGAAGTGAATACAGACACAAGGTGGTGTGTTTTGTGGCAGTCCTGAGAACTTGTCTTTCCAGTTGTAACTTGGTGCTGCTGCATCCTCACAAAAAGGGGAGGCGGGTCATCCCTTCTGTGTAAGAATTTAAGTGTAACTTCAAATATCTGGCAGCAGTTCCACTGAAACGCTAATGGGCGGCTAATGCACAGACTATTTAAAAGGCACCTCCAAATTAACGCAGTGACTCACCCTCACACTTCTACACAGATAAGTTACTGCTTTGTATGTCGCAAAGTTTTGCGTTGGTACGAAGTCAATTAAATATAATGCAGTGATACAGTCTTCAAACTACTCCCCAGCTTTCCCAAAGAAAGCACAAGTGGCAGCTGCCCTGCACTCGGCTCTGGTTTGTACTCGGATCCCCGCTTGCTTATGGGGACATTTGTCACTTATCTGTCACCACGAGGCTGCTTCGTTCATCAGCCAAGCAGAGCATTTGACTTCAAAGCAGCCGTATGCTGTTTGCCAGTCACCCCCTTTCTTTCTAACGGTGGCAGATAAAATGTTCGGGGGAGGTGGAGACCTTAAACATTAACTTTCCTTACAACGTGCAGTTAAGATTAATGTACTAAAATATTACAGCTCTCTTTTCTTCTTAAAATACCCTTTGCTTAGCTCTACCTGCATCTGCCACAGCGCTGCCAACCTGTGTTACCACGGGGATTAAACTGCGGGAGGATGTTACATCACATTGAGTGCCTGAACATAAAGAATTCTCAGGTATGGTGTCAGTGGTGTAGTCCAGCTTCAGAACTGAGTCCCTTGCTGCTATCAGCTTCACTTTCTCATACTGGTACATGTCAGATGCCTCTGCATGCATTTTGGAACCTGAACTTTGGAGTCCAAGTGCCACCCTTGAGGCTGCTGCCTCCTTGTGTGTGTTGTTCTGCACAGGGATCGCTGAACACTGGGAAGGAATCTGTTACAGATTTATTAAAATAGAGTTGCAAATAGTTGTGGAAATACCAGTAGTAAGAGCAGAGTAATTTTATTTTTAAGGATGATCCTTGCACAGGTATTTTAAGGGAGGTAGCGTTGAGTGTATGACAGGCCCTAGAGAAAGCTCTGAGGCTTTGAAACAAGCTCGTAATGGTGGCTCATCAACATAAACAGCTCCATTCCAGCAAGGAAACCCAGACTGGGTGTGGAGTTGGTTCTCCCTTACTGTTGATGGAATTGTTGCCTGTGGATTATTGAAGGTGATTTATTCCTGTGCAGCTCAGCCCTTGGTAACACATTTTGTTGCTATTTCCCTGGTTCTTGGGGCAGTTTTCCTGCTTTTTTGGGGCGGGTAGATGCTGAATTTTGACTGCCGGTGGAGTGAGATTGCCTGGGGGGAACAGTGGGGTCTGTCGAGTCTGGTTTCCGAGCTGTGCGGGAGCGCAGGGCGGCTCTGCCCGCGGCCGCACCCTCTCTGCGCTGCTTTAGAGTCATTTCCACCTTACCTGCGACAAAAAGGGGGGAGAATCAAAGGAGAGAATAAAATATTGCTCTTTGGATCCATTTTGTAAATAGGGTTAAAGTCTGGGCACTTAATGTAGACCCCATAAAAACGCGTTCATTATCTCCTGTTTTCCAGTATCGAGCCTTAAAACTGTACGAGTCTAGTGCGGAAACATTCGCTTGGTGGACAGACGTGTTTTCTAGAAAGTGTTATATTCTTTTCCCTCAGTGAAGCCCCGGGCGGGCTGGTGTCCCGCGGGGCTGGTGTCCCGTGTGGTGCCGCGGGCAGCGCCGCCATCCCAGCTGGCGCCACAAGATGGCGGCCGGGCCGGCCCGCCCCGCCGCCCTGCGCTTCCCGGCCTGCCCCGCGCCGCCGCGCGAAATGGCCGCCATGCGGGACTACAACTCCCAGCATGCCGCGCGGCGCAGGGCCGCCTGCGGGCCGAGACGGCGGCGGGACTACAACTCCCGGCATGCCGCGCGGCGCCTCCCCGCCAAGTGCTGTGGCCGGGCGCGCCGCCGCCGCTTCCGGGGAGAGGGGGGGCGGTGTCTATGAGGTCACGCAGGTAGCGGAAGTGACTTCATGTCCGGCGGGCTGCGGCGCTGGGAGGGGAGTGGGGCGCGGAGCGGAGCTGGGAGCGAGCGGCCGAGCAGGCGGAGCAACGCGGAGCAGCGCGGAGCCGGCACCCGCGGCCCTTCACTCTGCGCGCAGGTGAGCTGAGGTGAGGCGGCGGGGTGGGGGCGGACGCGCAGCCCCAGGCCGGCGCTCCCGCCGCGGGGGGAGCAGGAGGAGCCGCCCCCTCCCCTGAGGCGGCGCCGGGCGGTTCCCCCCGCGGGGAGCGGGGCCTGCGCGGCGGGGCCGCCCGTGGCGCCGGCGTTATTGTCTGGGGCTCCATCCGGGTCCTGGCGCTGCGGGGGGGGGGGCGGCGCGGGGGCTGCCGGGACGGACCCGCCGCGGGGGCGGCTCTTGTGGGCGAACAAAGCGGCGGGGGCGGCGGGATCGCTCCGCCCGGGCCCCGCTGCAGCCAGGTGGCCCCACCGGCGACTGCTGCTCCCCGCGTGTGGTCGGCGGTTCGATCCCCCGGCGCTGCTCCCCACACCGCACTCTTTTTTTTTTTTTTTTTTTTTTTTTTTGAAGCTTTGCTGGCACGCTGCTAAATGAAGTAAACTCCAGTGCTACGCTTTGAAATGTTCCTGTCAGCATTGGCGCCCTGAATTTGATTAAAAAATCTATTTATTATACGGAGCGTAATCAGTTTACTTGATAGCCACCACTTGCTAATCTAATTAGATAAGAAACTGCCGGTGCTCCTGAGTAATCACTAATTAATAATCAAGTAACGCTGCCTGCCACAGGAGTTCGAAGCTCTCCTTGCTGCATTCAAACAGCTTTACTTAAACTTCAGCTGCTCCTAAAATCCCACCGTGCTGCTTTTGGTTGCTTAAAGCAAATATCTGAATTTATTTTTCCTGTATTTCTGTTTTAGCGAGGGTGAGGACCTGGGTTTTGCTACACGGAATTAGGCCCCTTGACCTTATCTTTCGGGAGATAAGTAGGAGCGGGTGGATAATCTTCTTTTGGGACTGAGGTTTAAATGCAAAATCTTCAATCCCAAAGCTTTGAATTTTGATGATGGTTGGTCTAGGGCTCTTTGTTGCAGCAAAATGTGGAGAAGTGGGTAAATTAATGGACTTTAATGATGTTTCGGAGTAGTGAGCTCCACGCTTCATATAGAAAATGCTGAGTTAACTGAAACTCCTGTTTCAGAATTTTTAATTACTGACTTAATTCCTAAAAGAAAAATCATGTTTTTTAACATCTTTCCCTATGTATTTACACTGTTCTTCCTGCATTACTTATCCTGTTCTTACTGCATCACCCCCCTCCAAAATCCTGAAACAATCTGGGACTGGATCACTGGTGGAATTCTCTCTATTTTCCTTAGCGCTACTAGTGTTATATTTCCTGTTCTCCTCTAAGGAGCTTTGAGATCCTTTGCTTTCCACCTACTCCCAGATGGCAAGTGGATTATTTTTATTCGCGTTGGTAGTGTCTCCTGTCGCCTGTGCCTTGTTTTTCCGCAGCAGCCGCCTCAGCTGGTGACTTTTTGCAGGACCGAAGCGATGTTTGGCTCTTCTCAGAATCCCTTATGACTGAAAAGCCTGGCTCTAATACCGGCGAAACGAGATTAATCTCGTCCTCGCAAATGAGCACAGAAAGCCAACCGGTTTGTGTCTCAAAACGGTGAAACGTAAAGTGCCCCGTGCAGTAGGTTTTATAACAAGTTGCAGAAAATCAAATTACAAGTGAGGAAGGGACTGGCCTGGGGTTTCCTGGCTGTGCAGGAGAAGTTTTTAGTTGATGTGTTTTCCTGTGGGAAAATGTGAGCAGACTTAGCGCTTCATCAGATAAACTCCAGATGCTCAGGTTGAGCCTCGGATCTTTCTTGAACATGATTATCCGTGTCGTCCTTGGGCAGGGATGGAAAAAGTTGTTTCAGCCCAAACGTGAAACCCGGAGCTTCTCTTCCTGAAGCAAATAACTTGTGTCCTACAACACGATTCCACAAATTAGCCATTTAGACAAACAGATTGGGAGGTTTAGTTCTTATTTTTCCCTTTATGGACTTGTCTGGATGCAGTTTTCTTCAAACAGAAGTTGCCTGGAATTTGACCTGAGTACCTGGTGCTGAGTTATTCACCTCTGTCAGTTCGTTGGTGCAAAAAGCCCAGTGGAATATTAATATCAAGATTTACTCCACAAAAAGGGGTGAAAACACCTTTGTTTGTTTTTAAAATAAGCCTTTTTAGACTCTGAGGTCTCTTATTTCTTTTAGTCTCTCCTGTTTCTTAGCTCGCAAACAGCTGAAGTTGCTGAAAGCGATTTCGAGCCTGAATCGGGGTGTTAAATGCCACGTCTTTTCCTGTTGTGTGTTAAGTGCTGCCAGTAATCCTTTGTAGGTTTGTTTTGAAAGCACATCAGAAAGAACCTGTTTTCTCCTACTAGAATATCCGGGTCTGGCTCTCGTTATTTGTATTTCCTAGGGAGCTAAAGTGGCTTCCGTGCTTGGGTTCGCCTTCGATTTAAAAACCTTGAATAGCACAGACCAGGCAAGTTACTTTTTCTTCGTGCTTTTCTTAATTGATCGTTTGGATGTGATGAGCCCTTGACCTGGTATTAGCAAGAATAACTTTTGAACCAAAACTTGTATTAATTCCATAAGTAACAGGAATGTGATAAGCCCTTGTACTCTAATAACAACGGGGGCTGGATTTTGATACCCTCTTCTCCAAATAAGTAGTTTTTTGATGACAAGGAGCCAAAATGTTGATTTGAGAATGAAATAAAAATATGCAGCTGCATTGTTTCATTGCAAGTTTCTAGCACTAGAAAAACATTCAAGTTTATTTGTTTCAACCTCTTTGCCTCACATGCTTTATATATGATATTAAAAAAAAAGCAACACTGCCAGTATTAGTACTTAAAAATACTCGGCTTTTCCAGTGATGATGTTTGTGCTCAAGCACAGTATAGGACAAACAGCAGCGTTGTCTCATTTACTTCACAGCACAGGTAAGATTTTCAGTTAGCCCCTGAGCTTGGGGCTCTGAACTCAGGGTTCTGGCTTCACACCGGCTGAGGGAAAAGCTGCGATGCTGTTCTTATGGCAAAGACTCAGCCTAAATGTAGGTTTTTGAGTGGAACAGAATGCGATCCCAGCTGTACCCACGTTCCTGGAGCTCAGGACGGGTGCGATGTTGGATATGGGATGCGCAGTAACGCGTTCCAGTCGTGACTCAGCCCATGTTCGTCAGTGGTTCTGCTGTTGTCTTTACCTTCTCAATCAGTGGCTGTTGCTAATGAGGTGGCTGTGAGGGCTGCGGTGCCAGCTCGGAATCGCTGCGTAAGGGCTTCTGGTGAGGTTTCCCAGCGTGGAAGTTGGTTCATATAATCACAAAGAACATTGCAGAGCTGTATTTGGGTAGGATAAAAGTCACACCAAAGTTTCTCCTACGAGTGTCCTTGGAAGTTCCCCCCAAGTGTCACCCACCTCCTGAAACAGCACAGACACAGGGGAGTTGGTTGAAACTCGGCTGGGAGCTTTAAAAGTGTTTTGGAAAACAAATTTTCATTTTGCTTCTCGAACGTTACCTTAAATATTTTTCCACCTGGCAAGTACAAATTCATTCTGGTTTTTTGTTAGTTTGTGGTTTTGTTTGGTTTTTTCCTGTCACTTTCCATTGGTCTGGTACTCGGCATTCGTTGAGGTTTAATTTGGGAAATGAATTTGTCGCTCGAATCAGCGCACAATGGAAGCGGCGTTTGATGTTCTTGTTGCGATCAGCAAAGCTCTGCTCCAGTCACTTTGAGCCTTCCTGGAGCCTTTAGGCGCAGCCTTCCCTTGGGCCGGGCTTATGCCAAAGCAGGGTGATCAGCAAACCTGCACAGCTTTAATGACTGCATTTTTTAATTGCAGACTTCAAATCAAAGGCGCAACCATGAAAGACCCGAGTCGCAGCAACACTAGCCCGAGCATCATCAGCGAAGACGTGATCATCAACGGTCACTCTCACGAAGACGACAATCCGTTTGCGGAGTACATGTGGATGGAAAATGAAGAGGAATTTAACCGGCAGGCAAGCGATTTCCCTCCATAAATACCTCGGGATGTGCTTTACCATTTTCTAGCTGAAGGGAGAGGTGCTGCGGCTTAGCAACTGGGTATCATACTGGGAATCCTTTACAGACAGGGTTTATAGATAGGTTTGCTAGAATAATGGTCCACAAACACCCATTTTTGTAACCTTGCTAGAAAATATGGGATGTGTGGCCTGTTCTAACGCATCCCTTAATTCCCTGCTTGTGTGAGAGGAAGGAAAAGCCATAATTGACAGACTTTATGTGGCACTTTGGAAGGGACAGGCCTTGCTGGGCTACGAGTTTGACACGTGCAGATGTGCCAGTTCTGAGCTGCACACGTCCCTGTGTGTACCTGTCCCCTCAGCGTCGCTCGACAGAGCTGTTGGGTGACAATCCTGTTTGTTGCCTAATCCTTCGGAGTCTCACAGCTGGCCTGGGTTGGGAGCCGTAACTTCGTCTTCCACGTTGCGTCTGGCCCCAGTTTTCTCTCCCGTGGAGGCTGGAACAGCCCTTACCCACTGCCTCTTTCTTAATCAAAACTTGGTCTTTGTGCTCAAGTAGCTGCTTTCTCAGTGTGGCTGCGCTGCCCTGAGCTGGAACAGGCTGTGGCTGCTGCTCGTTCTGTGTGCTGCCAGCAGGGCGCAAAGCTCCTCCGAAATTCAGGTTGCTCAGGAAATCTGAGCTCTCATTTACATGCGCCAGGATGGTCTCAGTGTCCTTTCCTGTTCGGTGGGTTTTTTACCCCCGGGGCCTGTGCTGTGGTTAGCGGCTGGGATGTGTCATTCTTGGGGAAGGAGCTGAGGGTTGTGCTGTGAATAAACTGTTCTTCAGGTCTGGGCTGTTTTTGGAGCAGAGGGAAGGTGGGAGCGTGGGGGGAGAACGGTCGTGTTCAGGCAGGTGACCACCACACGGCAGCCTGCACGAGTTAAACTCGGGCTGGAAAACCGGCAGTACTAACGTCAAGACGTTTGGGAATCAAATGTTATTTTGTACGTGCGGAGCTGCTGTTGGAGGCACCTGGAGGTGCACACAACCACGTACCAAAATGCCGGGAGCGGGGCAAGCCCTGCTGCGGTACAAGCTGGTGGCTGCGTGCCCGCGGCTCTGTGGGACGGGCCGGCACTCCTGGCAGGGACTGGCCTGGCCACTGTCCTTGCTGGAGCATTTTACTGGGGAAATCACCAAGTGGGTGTTTGTGCAGGGTTTGGATGGTCTGGGCGGTGGATCCCAGCCTGTGGTGATGAGTCCCTGTTCCCAAAGCCATGCGTCCTGAGCACCAAGTGAGCTGGTAGGCCCCAGGACCTGGATTTTACAGGAATCCTGTGCTCTGGGGTTAACTTGTTTTGATTTGGTATTTGTGGTGTGGAACTGAATTTCCACTTCAGGACCAAATTGATTTCAGAGCGAAGGATACATAGGAAAACTTGTTTGAGCTTCCATTCGGTGGACTTTTAAATCTGTCCCGAATCCTTTTTCCGCTCCCTCGTGTCTGACAAGTCATTCACACCAGCTTCGATTTCCTCGCTCTCCGCTCTTCAGCGCTGTGATGCAGTACGTGGAAAATCCTCCAGAGCTTGTTTACCCAACAACCGAGCAAAACTTACCTTTCAGCTTTGCAATGCCTGTCAGTTCTGCATCGCTCTATTTGTCCTGCTTACATTACGGCAGGTCCAAATCCTTAACGACAGCTGAGATCACATGGAGCTCCTCAGAATGGTGCTGGTGAGCACAGGGACGCTCCTTGTTCCAGGTGACGGGCACAGGTTGTTTTTCCCAAGAACCTTGCAGGACGTTTTTCCCGGGGAGTGTTCCTGCCCGCGGGTGTTGTCTCCACTTCCCTTCCTCATACTTGCAGTGAGCTCAGTCCAGACTGGTTGGTACAACTGAGATTTTCCCTTGGAACCAAGATTTTCCTCCTCGAGCTCCTGGGTGGTTCTCCTGCCATTCCCTTCTAAGCGCAGCCCAAATTCCTGGGCCAAGGCACTTCTCTACCTTAATAAATCCAAAAGCTGCTTGCTTGTTCTCCTGCAAGTCCTGTTGCGTAGTGAGAAAGAAGGTCAGCCAGGTTTGAAAACACAAATTTGGAAGGAAGACACAAGCTCTTGTTAAGTTTTTTGATGAAGTTTGTTGATCTCGTTGTGTAGATCGAAGAGGAGTTGTGGGAAGAAGAGTTTATCGAGCGCTGTTTCCAGGAGATGCTGGAAGAAGAGGAGGAGCACGAATGGTTTATTCCAGCCCGTGATCTCCCACAAACGATGGATCAAATCCAGGACCAGTTCAATGACCTTGTTATCAGTGACAGCTCATCACTGGAGGATCTGGTGGTAAATTCAGTTTCTCATCCTTTTTCTAAAACTTGACATGTCTCTTTGTCCGAGGCTGATTTTCTGTTGTTGATAAAATCACACGTGGGCTGAGACTCAAACCGCGCCTGGCGCTGGTGGAGGGGAAATGTGGGACGGTTGGGTCAGGGATGTTTCCTTGAGCGATGTCACCTATTCCGTGGTTTTCTTCAGAACCACATGGTGCCTTTCTTAGCCCGTGGCATAAATCCAAGAGGTTTTGGGTATGCATAGCGTGTTACGAAACAACGGCAGCGAGTGGAGCGCGCTGACCCTGTGAAGTGACAGGACCACAGAAGTTTAGTTCGGCACCTGTCAACACTTCAGTGTTGGGTGGGTGCGAGCTGTCTCCTCAGGTCTGCTTTGCATCCTGTGAACTGCGGCAGATCTCTTCCTAGAAATCCTAAGGGGAAAGCGGCTAAACTGTGATTATTCCCCTCTTCCGTGCTGTATAACACTTAATCCAGAGCTTAACTAAAAGGAAGGGGCAGTTAGTGAGTGTTTTCTCTAACAAAACACGAAGTTACTGATACGTAGTGCAAAACCCACACTGTCGCATCGCACGGCTGCTGTGAAATTTAGACGCAAACCCCTACTTTTCTGAACTTATACAGCTACCGGCAGTGGTTTTAGGCTAAATTAAGAACACGAAAACCTGATCCTGCATTACTTGGCGATAAAGAGCTTGTTTTGGAGGTGCTGGCTGCCCACCTGTCGCTGCAGGACACGGTGGAGCAGTTTGTGAAGTGGGAGAACAGTGTAGTCCTGGCATAGAAATTCAAAAAATCAGTGCTCATATACGTGAAATTGCAAGGAGTGGCCTCAGTTCCTGGAACAAGTCTCCTCTTGCTTAAATAAGCAAGAGCTGAAAACCTCATGGCACGTTTTGACAGCTCAGCTCCAGAAACGGCTCTTTCAGCACGAGGCGAAGTTGCTGTGTTTGAGGCGTGCCTGTGGGTTTCTTGTTTCGCATTCCGCGAGCCCTTATCTGACTGAAACGTCCAGGAAAAACGGATAATTCAGGTACTAGCACAGAGGAGTGGGCTTTCCTAGTGCTTAGGGAGACCTTTGGGACATGCAAAACCCCTGTTGTGTACCGGACTGTTACTCTAATCTGTTCCACCTCGAATTGTATTCAGCTGGAAAACGAACCATGGCAAAAACGATTCATCTGGCCTTCTGTTTTTCCCTCCCTCAGGTCAAGAGTAATCTGAATCCAAACGCAAAGGAGTTTGTTCCTGGGGTGAAGTACTTAAATATTTGAGTAGACTGGGCCCTCTCTTGGTGGATGTAGCACAATTTCCACACTGTGAAGCCAGTATTAGAAGATTTAATTGTAAAAGCTCTCTCTTCTTGTCACTGTGTTACACTTATGCATTGCCAAAGTTTTGTTAGTCTTGCATGCTCAATAAAAGTGCTGAGACTGTTATTAAGTAAAAACCTGTCAAAAGTGTAATGGATCCATCCTTGGGCCTGGCTCTGCGGAGGCGGCAGTGAGGTAAGAAGCACCAGTCAAGTTGAGACTAAAGTACCACGTTCATCAAACCTTCTGCAGACTCTGTCTTTTCAAATAGGATTTGCTGAGGATGGTCTGTTTTTACCTAACGATGTGTTAACTGGTGCTAGTTTGCACCCTGATAATGCCTTAACTTAAAAATGAAAGCGAGGATATCTGATTGTTATGCAAATTAGCTAACTTTCCTTTGAAATATTGTTACTAATGTTAATTTTTCCCCTTAAAAAACTTCCGTGCTCCTTTGAAGCAGCACAAGCTTTAACAGCGATTTTACAGACCTGTGCAGAGTCGTAGATCTCAGCTACTGAACTAACAGCCGAGCGACGGGAGGAAGGAATCCCCGTCCTTTGCCGTGCGGTATCATGTTGGAAACGCTTCACTTCCCGATGACGTTAAAGGAGATGTGAGTTTCATCACACTTTCTTCCAAGAACCCGGTTCCGTACATAGCACTGCCTGCGGAACTTTTAGCGTACAACTTTATTAGAGCTGGATTTAACCAAGAAAACCCTAGCATTAGTGATTTGAGTGGTGCTTTTCCCTTGCTTTGTTCAATCATCACTACACAATAGTCTACAGCACGACGACTTTTTTGTTGTTTTTTTTTTCCTTTTAATAAAGCTAGAACAGTTTTGGCTTCTTAAACTTCATATTCGGGTAGGTTAAGCTGCCATACGTGTTCAGTGTGAATAGTGTTTAAGTTGAAAATATTGTAAAAAAATTATATTTTTTCAAAAATATTTAAAAAAATAAAATAATAGTAGAACCGATGCGGTGCCGTCTCGTGAATGCGCGTCTCGCGTGGCGATCTGGTGGGCACGGTGCCCGTCGGGCTGTTTGTCACCCTCACCCCGGATGCTCCGCTGAGCTTGGGCTCGGCTCTTTTCTCTTTTCCTCTCGCTTGGTGCGTTGGTTTGTGCATATTTAATCCCGGGTTGGCTCGGTGGCGCTGGTTCTCAGCAAACGACGCTATATGGAGCGGTGGCTTCGTAACTTTGTCAGGCCCCGCCATTAATCTTGGTTTTGTTGTTTGTAAGCTCTGGGTGAAGCAGATGGGAGCGCTTCAGAAGTGACGCAGTGCTGCAGAACAGGAAGAGCGAGACGAGGCCTTGGCGCGGGTGTTGTGACCACGTTGGGCTCGCTCCGGGTGGAAGAACCCTCGAGGGATTAAGTTGGACCAACTCGTTTTACTGCTGCTCTGCAAAATGCTAATTGCAATCATCTTGGGTTCCTTCCTGAGCGCCACCTTTCCCTTTTCTAACCTGAGATCCGGCCATCCTGGGGTTTCCACTGGCTCGAAAATAGTTTAGACTGGAGCACCTGGAGACTGAGGTTTGGGAAATAACTTACTGTTGTGCCCCAGCTTATTTTTAGCTGGGGTTGGGGCTCCACCAGACGGCCCCAGCACAGCTGCAGCCAGGGTGATGAACCCCAGGCCTTTGGCCACCAAACGCTGGGGCTGGGATCCAGCTGCTTGTGACGCGACCTGGCCATGGGTGGGGGTCTCAGCTTTTGGGTTTTTTTCCCTGCTGTATCCCTGCACAACATGGGGGTTTATTGATGGTGTGAACTTCCTGTGGTGTCTGTGGGGAAAGGGCTGGAGCACAAGTGTGATGGGAGCGGCTGAGGGACTTGGGGGTTCAGCTGGAGAACAGGAGCTGAGGGGAGACCTTCTGATCTCTGAACTGCCTGAAAGGAGCTTGGAGCCAGGGGGGTCGGGCTCTGCTCCCCAGGAACAAGCGCCAGGAGCAGAGGAAACGGCCTCAAGTTGCACCAGGGGAGGTTGAGGTTGGATGTGGGGAACAATTTCTTCCCCAAAGGGCTGTGGGGCATTGGAACAGGCTGCCCAGGGCAGTGCTGGAGTCACCATCCCTGGAGGGCTGGACAGACGGACATGAGGTTCTCAGGACATTGGGCAGTGCCAGGGGTGGGTTATGGGTGGACTCGATGATCCTGAGGGTCTCTTCCAACCAAAATGTTTCTGTGATTGTATCTCCCTTGCAGTCCTGGCCCTGCTGGGTTTGTGCTGGTGACACAGCAGTGCTGGTGACACAGCAGTGCTGGTGCTTTGGCTGTTCTGGCACAGCTGTGGGTCTCGCTCTGGCCTGGTGAGTGAGCTGGGGGTGGGCAAGAAGCCAAGAGGGAATACAAGTGACCTAAAGGGTGTTGCATGCAGTGTGAGGGGCAACGGGCACAGACTGAAACACAGGAGGCTCCATCTGAACATGAGCAGAAACGTCTTTGCTGGGAGGTGCCAGAGCCTGGCCCAGGCTGCCCAGAGCGGGTGTGGAGTCTCCTTCTCTGAGACATTCAAACCCGCCTGGACCCACCTGTGTGATCTGCTCTGTGACCCTGCGTGAGCAGGGCTGGGCTGGGGATCCACAGAGGTCCTGCAACCCAACCAGGCTGGGATTCTGGGATTCCATGCCAGCAACAAACCTGGGCCAGCAGCAGAAGAGGGGGGCTCGTCCCTGGCAGAGCCTGGCTGGGCACCGCTGCACGTGTGGGAGGCAGCGGGTGGCCGCGTTTGCATCGCTTGGTGGTTTTAGGGTGTTACTTTTCCCTTCTTTACTTTCTCAGCTCTCTTTGTCTTGACCCGTGGGTTGTCTCGCTTGTCCTGGGAGCCCGTGGCTGTGCCAGTGCGGACAGACTGGTGGGGCTGTGCAGTGCTGGCTTCAACTTCGGGTTTTAATGCGAAGCCCAAGCCCAGAACTGGGCTTGACCGTTGTCAGCAAGGCCATTGGCCTTCACAGCACAGAAGGGACAAGGGAGCGGTGCAGGACGCGGCAAAAACACTGATACAGCGAGTGGGCTTGAATTTTTAATTTTTGTTTAAATTTGTGATCTTAAAATAGGCATCCTAGTGCCGGTCTGGGTTCTGTGCCCTGCACAGAGCCCACTGGGGACGCAGGGTCACCCTGCCCAAGCCAAGGCACGATGCGGGAATTCCCAGCCCCAGCGGGGGGTTTGTGGTTCCGAGGGCTCTGGCTGGCTCCGGTGGTGGCTAACGAGCTTCAGCAAGTGGCTAACGAGCTTCAGCAAGTGCTGAACAAGTCTCCAGCAGCTACAGCTGGAGGTGGAGCAATGGCACAGGGGGTGAATGTCCTCGGGAGCCGTGGACATCCCCAAGAGCCACCTTTGGGTCTTCCCAGCCGTGTGTTGGAGCCATGCACCAGCAGCCTTGCCTTGGGACTTGGTGGGTGCTCCCGAACCCCGACAGCCCCACGGGAGCTCGGCTCGGCCTCTCTGCGCCGGGGCGCGATCCCTCCCCTCGCTCAGACCTTGGTGCACACTGAGGCCCTGTCCGCCGTGTCCTGTGCGTCTGCAGCCGCCGCACCGCTGCCCTTCGCCCGGGCCTTATACCCGGTGAACACGGGGCAGATGGGCACGTGCCGCAGCCAGCGGCTCCTCCGCACCACGCTCATCCCCACCGGGAAGTCGTAGCTCCTCAGGCTGGCTCTGGCCGCGCTGTCCGCGTGCGCACCCGCCTTCCATTGCACCAGCCCTCGCTCCTCCTGCGTCCCTGCGGCAGCCGGCACCGCATTGGCACAGACCCAGCCCCGCTGTGCCCAGCGTCAGCCCCCTCACCCTGCCATCCCCTTTTGCAGCTCTGAACTAAAATGAATCTGCCCCCAACACCCCCTGCTTCCTCCCCTGGCTCCATGTGCTTTAGTTACCCGGGATGGTGTTGTCCAGGATGAAGGCGATGGTTCCCCCGACGAACATCTCCGTCGTTAGCAGCACCGTCAGTATCTGGTCCAGCTGGGGGACACCTGTGAGAGCACAGGAACTGAGCCAGGCTACGATAAGCCAGATTTGCTTAATTAATCGTTGCTTACCCAGGGTGGGCAAGAGCCCATGAGACCTGCCGTTGTCTCTCCCTGAACACCCAAGATCGGGGCTTTTCATAGCGGGTGGGCACCTGTGTTAATGGCCTTGGGGTGCGAATCCAGGTAGTTTGGCAGCGTCAGCCCGAAAAACATTGCGAAACCCAGCACGAAGAGGTTGCGGGAAGAGTTCATGTCCACGAACTGCAGGTTGGAGAGGCCGACGGCCGTGATCATGCCTGCAGCGGAGACGGCGGCTGCAGCGTGGCCAGGCTGCCCAGCAGCAGCGAGCAGTGTTCGAGCCCGACCCAACCCCTCCAAACCCGTCCTGCATCCCTGGGGCCCCGAATCGCGGGGATACGGCCCAGGGCTGATGGTGACAGTGCTGCGGGTTTGGGGGCGGCTGTGGCTGTGTTACCGAACAAGGTGCAGAACATCCCGCCGAGGATGGGGTCGGGCAGGGAGGCGAACAGCGCCGTGAACTTGCCGATGGTGCCCAGGATGAGCATGATGCCGGCCCCGTATTGTATCACCCTCCTGCTCCCCACCTGCACCGAGACACCAGCAGTGGGTGGTGGCACTTGGACCCCCACCCGAGGGGACTCCCCACCACGTACCTTGGTGATGCCCAGGACGCCGATGTTGGGGCTGGAGGAGGTGGAGCCGTTGCCGGTTCCCAGCAGCCCCGCGATGATGCAGGAGATGCCTTCTGTGAAAATGCCCCTGGGGAACAACGTGACCGGGCTGGTCCTCACCGCTGTGGTGTCCCTGCCCGCTGCCCAGGGTGTCACCACGGTGGCAGGGACCACCAACACTACCTGTTGATGGCATGCACAGGGGGAGCAGGGGCTCCTGCCAGCCGAGCGCAGGAGTAGTAGTCCCCGATGGACTCGATGATGCCCGCCAGCGTGGCGCTGAACATGCCCAGCACGGCCGCCCAGGTCACCGTGGGCAGACCCCACTGACCTGCCCAGGGCAGAGCAGCTGTCAGGGTGGGGGCACTTGGACCACTTTGGGACCCCTGTGTGCTCCCGAGTCCCAGTGATGATAGAATCATTTTGGTTGGAAAAGCCCCTCAGGATCATCGAGTCCAACCATAACCCACCCCTGGCACTGCCCCATGTCCTGAGAACCTCATCTCCGTCTGTCCAGCCCTCCAGGGATGGTGACTCCAGCACTGCCCTGGGCAGCCTGTTCCAATGCCCCACAGCCCTTTGGGGAAGAAATTGTTCCCCACATCCAACCTCAGCCTCCCCTGGTGCAACTTGAGGCCGTTTCCTCTGCTCCTGGCGCTTGTTCCTGGGGAGCAGAGCCCGACCCCCCCTGGCTGCAAGCTCCTTTCAGGCAGTTCAGAGATCAGAAGGTCTCCCCTCAGCTCCTGTTCTCCAGCTGAACCCCCCAGCTCCCTCAACCGCTCCCATCACACTTGTGCTCCAGCCCCTCACCAGCTCCGTTCCCTTCTCTCAACTCGCTCCAGCACCTCAAGGGTTTTCTTGGTGTGAGGGGCCCAGAATTGACCCAGGATTCGCAGTTTGGCCTCCCCAGTGCCCAGCACGTGTTGCACTGGGTCCCCACACCCCTCAGGACACGCGGGTTCTGGGGACATCTGCATGCTGTGGGGCTGCCCAGCACTCACAGGGGTAGGGGACCCGAAACCAGGGGGCCACGGACAGGATCTCCCCCCGGGCGTCTGTCCGGGCCTTGTAGCCGTACGCGTCGGGCTGGCTGGGGAAGACCCCGGTGCGTGTCAGCACGTAGCAGAGCAGCCACACCACCATGACGGCCAGGATGATCTGCGGGGCAGAGATGCATCCCCCACCGCTTGCAAACCCGCGCATGGAAAAAGGGGGGATTTTTGGGGTTCCCCTCAGGAGCCGGCAGCTCTCGGCCGGTCCGTACCGGGAACAGCTTGAAGATCTGGACGCGGAGCAGGACGAAGCCGTGGCCGCGCCGGTAGCCGGGCAGGCGGATGGTGATGTGCCGCAGGTACTGGGCAAACAGCACTATCAGTAAGATGGTCCTGGGGGTGGGGAGAGAAATGAGATCCCTTGTGGCCCCGGCGTGCTCCTGGCTCCAGGGGAACACCCCTGTCCCCTCGTCCCCTGTCCCTGTGCCGTACAGCGCAGCAATGCCCCAGTGGGAGCCGGCCCGCTCGCCCGCCGCCTGGAAGACGGAGAGTCCGATGAGGGAGACGGTGGGGGTGACGGTCAGCGGCCCAATGTAGCTGAGCAGTGCCCCGGGGAGCCCCAGCAGCCCAATGACCACCTCCACCAGGCTGGACACCACGATAGCCCCCTGGATCTGCAGGGAAAGAGGGGCTCAGCATCCCGCTGAGGATTTCGGGGTCCCCAGGGGTGGGGGGGGAGGGTACCTCTCGCATGCGGGGCTGCCACACATGGGAGGTGTTGAGTGGCAGGGTCCAGTTGCCGTAGATCTGCTCTGGGGATGGAGGGGGGTGAGGTGGTCCCGGGGATGGGGGGTGAACCACTGGACACCCCCAGCAACCCCCCTGCCCTCACCTTCAGGGGGGCATTGCCACTTCTCCAGCGCCAGGATGGACTTGGCGGGGACGAGGAAAGCCAATGCACTCGCCTGGAACAGGGGCAGCCTGGGGGGGACGGGAGGGGGACACCTGTGCCTGTGACCCGGGGATGGGCAGGGGGTCCCCACTGGGGCCACAGCTCTACCTGATGCCCACGGTGGTCTGGATGAGGGTGGTGATGCCCACGCAGGTGAAGATGGTGCCGATGAGGTAGCTGACGGTGAGCTGGTCCTTGCCCACGCACAGGCTCTCGGCCAGCAGGAAGGGGACGGCGATGGTGCCGCTGAAGCAGGTCAGGTAGTGCTGGGGGGCACGGGGGGCTCAGCAGGGCTGAGGTGCTGTGGGGACGGGGGGCTGGGGCTCTGCTGGTGGGGGGACCCCCTTCCAGGCCATACCTGGAAGCCGAGCAGGATGCAGAGGTACCAGGGGGGCACATCCTCAATCCTGTAGAGCATGTCCATCTCCGGCCGGGGGGGACCCTTGCCCACCCCGGGGTCCTGGTGTGTGGGGGACACAGCTCAGCCCCAGGGACGGGGAGGACACTGTCCCTACAGGTGGGACAAATTGTCCCACGGGACCCCCTGTGCCCTCAGGGATGGGGGTCCCGGGTGCTGGTGTCCATCTGGTGCTGTTCTGGTGAGTTTGGGGTCCACACCGTGCAGGGGTGTCCCGGTACTCACCCTGCCCGCTGCAGGCTGCTCCTTCCCGGGGGGACATGGCGGGGCAAGGGCTGGGTTCCCGTTCTGGCAGCAGGGCAGGAGCCAGGTCAGTGTTGTCCCACGTGTCCCATGGGAACAGGGACGGGCTCTGTCCCGGGGACACAAGTGCCACCGGGCCACGGCTCAGCACACGCGGCCATCACCTCCCCAGCACCAGCTCTGCCCCCGAGAGGGGTCTGGTCCCAAAACCCACTGTCCCTGTGCGATGATTGGTCCCAGGGGGGTGGAGGGGGTTCCCGGCAGCCCTGGGGTAACTGGGGCACCCTGCAGGTGCCAGCAGGGATGGCACAGCCCGTCCCAGCCTGTCCCCATGCCCCTGGACCTCCCCGCAGTCCCCAGGCTCACCCCATCCTTTGCCAGCCTCAGCTGCACATCGTGTCCCCAAGCTGGACCCCATCGGGGGTCGGTCCCCCTGTCACCCCTTCCCTCCCCACTGCCCCAGGGTGCGGCCAGGGAGGGGACAGGGATGGGGACAGAGGCTGCGTTCACCTGGGGCTGAGCCAGGTCTCCCGAGCGGGTCCCCATCCTCCAGCGATGCGGCCTCGGTGGGGATGTCACCGCACGGGAGGTTTTATGGCCGTGGGAAGGACTTTAGTCACCACCCGGGCCGGGGCGCGGGCGGCGGGCGGGACGGCGGCCATTGGCTGCGGGTTGTGAAACCGGGAGCGCTGCCGTGGGGACAGATCAGCTATTAACTGCTTTAATTCGGGCTGGCACCGCCGCGGGGCCGGGGCGCTCCCGCCATGGGCATTGTGCGGTGAAACATTAGAGCCGGCGGGTTACAGAGTAATTCTTGTCCCACGGGAGTCCGGCGGCACCCGCGGCCATTGGCATCATCCCAGGCACCGAGGGACTGTCGTGCCGGCGGTGACAGGCGATGCCAGCAGCGCGTCCGCCTCCCGCACGCGTCGCCTCTCCCTGGGGACGAAGTCAGCTCCGAAGGTCGCCGGGGCATTAAGCATTAACCGCGCTGCGGCTACAGCTCGTTCTGCAGCGCCTTGGGGGGGGCCGGGCCCCCGGCCTTGCCGTGGGCACAGGCTCCCTTGTCCCCATGGCACAGCAGGTCCCGCAGTGCGGCCGGGCCCCGCCGGTGCGCCCCGTAGATCTGCGCCTCCCCGCGCTCGCCCACGTAGCCGTGGCACATCTTGGACAGCCTGTGAGGAGCCACGTGTGGATCATTGTGCCACGTTCCCCTGCCACAGAGGCGAGGGGACAGTGCCTGTCACCCCCCATTGCCAACCCCACCCCAACTTACCTGCTCGGCCAGGGTCCCCCCGTCACCATCACGCTCATGGGCTCCTGCCCAGGCAGCCCCGGCCCTGCCAGCCGCTTCTCCCCGTCCAGCTCCTGCACCCCGTAACTGCGGGGAGAGCCAGGGGTTGGGAACACCCCGGTACCTGGGGACACCCCGGTCCCTGGGGAGGCCCCGCTCACCTCTCCCAGCCCTGCGAGCAGCTCCTCTCCAGCACCTCCACGTAGTCGGACTCACTCAGTGCCTTCCTGCCCCTCTTCCCCTCTGCCCTGCGCAGCTGCTCCTCAATCTGGGGTGAAAAAGGGCAGAAACAGGCCACTGAGGATGTCTGTGTCCCCAGCACCCTGCTGCCGAGGGGGCACAGGATCTGCACCCCCTTCCTTGCAGCCCCGGCACCGAAGCGCTCTTGCACGGCATGGTGAGGCCATGAGTAGCTGTAAGGGGTTCACTGGCCCCAAAGGGCTTTTTTGTGTTCCCCCAGGGAATCCGGCAGCACCTCTCAGGCTGGAGCATCCCCGAGGGCTCTCACTCCCAGTTTCGGGGTGCCGTGTCCCCGATCCCCACCTGGAAGGCGATGGCGTGGCAGGCGTCACAGCGCAGAGCTTCGGGCATGTGGGGCGAGAGCCGCTCCTCGGGGCTGAGCTGGGGCGCGGGGATGGAGTGGGACGGGGCACTGGGGGGGTCCCCACACATCTCCTCGGCCCCCGTCCCCACCAGCAGGCCCAGGGCCAGCCACGCTGCCAGCGCCAGCCGCATCCTGCCGCGGTGCCGAAAGCGCCGGGGCAGTGGGGGGCAGCTATAAACCCGCGGGCGGTGATGCGCCGGGATGCACCTGCATCCGGTTGATGCCACCACGGCTGTCCCCAGAGCATCACGGTGGGGGGTGGGGTGTCCCCAGCCAACTGTCCCCTCTCTGAGAGGTTTTTGGTGTAATTCAGCTCTGTAATGTCTGACTCCTCTTCCTCCACCCAAGTGGTGGAGGGATGGATGGTGTGGACCATCCTAGGGTGGAGATTTGGGGCTCAGGGCTGGAATTTGGAGTTCAGGGCTGGGGTCTGGGGTTCAGGGCTGGCGTTTGGGGTTCAGGACTGGGATTTTGGGGTCAGGGTTGGGGTCTGGGCTTCAAGGCTGAGGTTTGAGGTTCAGGGCTGGGGTTTGGGGTTCAGGACTGGGATTTGGGGGTCAGGGTTGGGGTCTGGGGTTCAAGGCTGAAGTTTGAGGTTCAGGGCTGGATTTTGAGTTTCAGGGCTGGGGTTTGGGGTTCAGGACAGGGATTTGGGGGTCAGGGTTGGGGTCTAGGCTGGGATTTAGGGTTCAGGACTGGTGTTCAGGGCAGGGGTTTGGGGTTCAAGGGCAGGGGTTTGGGATTCAGGGCTGTGTTTTGAGGTTCAGGGCTGAGGTTTGGGGTTCAAGGGCTGGTATTTGGGGTTCAGGGCTGGGGGCTCAGGGCTAAGGTCTGAGGTTCAGGGCTGGGGATCTGGGCTGGAGTTTGGGGTTCAAGGGCTGGGGTTTGGGCTTCAGAGCTGGAGTTCAGGGTTCAGGGTTGGGGATCTAGGCTGAGATTTAGGGTCCAGGACCGGTGTTCAGGGCAGGGGTTTGGGGCTCAGGACTGGGGTTCAGGGATCACTGTTGACTGCAGAGTCCCCTGCTGCCCCTGGGGACCAGGGAGTCACCCCTTGAGCGCTCCAGGACAGACAGACGGACAGACTGCAGGATCACACAGAATCCCAGGATGTCAGGGGTTGGAAGGGCCCTGGAAAGCTCATCCAGTGCAATCCCCCCATGGAGCAGGAACACCCAGCTGAGGTTCCACAGGAAGGTGTCCAGGCGGGTTTGAATGTCTGCAGAGAAGGAGACTCCACAACCTCCCTGGGCAGCCTGGGCCAGGCTCTGACACCCTCACCAGGATAGCAAGTTTCTTCTCATCTTTCAGTGGAACCTCCTGTGTTCCAGTTTGCACCCATTGCCCCTTGTCCTGTCACTGGTTGTCACCCAGAAGAGCCTGGCTCCATCCTCCTGACACTGCCCCTTTCCATCTTGATCCCCAGGAATGAGTCCCCCCTCAGTCTCCTCTTCTCCAGCTCCAGAGCCCCAGCTCCCTCAGCCTTTCCTCACACGGGAGATGCTCCACTCCCTCCAGCATCTTGGTGGCTGCGCTGGACTCTCTCCAGCAGTTCCCTGTCCTTCTGGAACCGAGGGGCCACAACTGGACACAATATTGCAGGTGTGGTCTCCCCAGGGCAGAGTAGAGGGTCAGGAGAACCTCTCTGACCTACTGACCACCCCCTTCTAACCCACCCCAGGTACCATTGGCTTCCTGGCCACAAGGGCCCAGTGCTGGCTCATGGTCATCCAAGTGCCTCAGCTCCCTGACAGGGCCGCGGGAGCCCCTCACACCCCCCTTTACAGACAATACAAACATGGAATGGATCTGTAGGATTTAATGCTCTTCTCAGCATGTTTATTACTATTTTAGGGAAACTGTGCCACAGCTGTGGCTGGGGGGGCTGGCGATGACCGGGCCATCGTCCCCCTCTGCCAACCAGCCCAGGTCACCCTTGGCACAGGACAGAGAAAGGGGGGCCATGCAAAGGGGTCCCTTTGCTGACCGGGGCCCACGACTTCGAGCCCCTCTGGAGCTGCCATATGCTCACACCAGAAAATACCCTTTATCTCCTGATTTCCATGAGGAGCCGGTGAGGTCTGGCCGGTGCCCGTTACCCCTCGGCACTTTGCCCGCTCCACCGCGGGCAGGGGGTCTGTGGTGCTGACTTTGGGGTTCAAGCCCGGCTGCTCATGAAAGGACACACCAAGCGGGTCTGTCCCCACTGAGAATTGTCACATCGGGAGCCGGGGTCCCTTCTCGGGGCTGGTGGGGGGCTGGCCGGGGCCGGGGCTGGCCCGCATCCCCGTGGGGATGTAGTACAGGCCCTCCAGGTACCCGCAGTCGGGACCCCCCGCAGTGGGTGGCCCCTCACTCTTGGGAGTGGGGCTGAAGGTCCCCGAGAAGCTGGGGTTTTCGGCAGCCGGCAGCTCGGGGTGCACCGGGGAGGGGGCAGCAGGCAGTGGGGGTGCCGGGAGCCCCGGGAAGCCGCTGTAAGGCACATAGGGTGGAGCGTAGACCCCCGGGGCCATGACCATGGGATTGAAAGGAGCCTGGTAGAGCCCGGCATGCGATGCCACCGGTGGGATGAGCACCTCCAGGTACTGTCCCGTCTCAGGGTCATAAAGTGTTTTCAGCTGCGGCTGCCGCGGTGGCTCCATGTAGTAGCATTTCCCGCTGTCGGGATCGACGAGCATCCTCCGGTGCATGGGCAGGTGGGGGGCGAAGGGCTTGGTGGGGCTCTGCGTGCTCTTACTGCTTGGTGAGGGGCCGTCGGTTCCCCTTGGAAGATGGGGGGCGTCCTCGGGGCGAGGCTGGGGCTGGGCTGGGGGCAGCGGCACCGGGCGCTCTGCAGACACCAGGCCCTCGGGGGGACGGGGCAGGAGGGCATCAGGGCCCTGTTTGCTCCAGGGTGCTTCCCCACCTGGCAGGGTCCCCAGTGGGGCGCCGGATGGGTTGGGGACCAAAGAGGAGCCAAAGGATGAGCTGGCCATGTTGGAGATCGATGGGTGCCCAAGGGATGCGGAGACTGGGTTGGTGACCAAGGGGGACCCAAAGGATGAGCTGGTTGGGTTGGGGAGCAAGGGGAAGCCAAGTGATGAATTGGTCAGATTGGGGACTGAGGGGGTCTCAAAGGATGCACTGGATGGATTGGGGACCAGTGGGGGCCCAAAGGATGCACTGGATGGATTGGGGACCAGTGGGGGCCCAAAGGATGCACTGGATGGATTGGGGACCAATGGTGGCCCAAAGGATGCACTGGATTGATTAGGAACCAAGGGGGTCCCAAAGGACACATTGGCTGAGTTAGGGACCAAAGGGGACCCAAAGGTTGCACCACACAGGTTGGGGACCAAGGGAGTCCCAAAGGATGCGCTGGCTGGGTAGGGAATTAGGGGGGTCCCAAAAGACTTGTTGGTGGGGTTGGAGACCAGGGGAGCTCCGAGTGATGTACTGGCCAGGCTGGAAGCTGATGGGTAGCCTAAGGAGCAGTTGGTCGTGTTAGGGACCGTGGGGGCACCAAAGGATGCGCTCATTGGCTTGGGAACTGAGGGGGCCCCAAAGGATGTGCTGGCTCGGTTGGGGACCGTGGGGGTCCCAAAGGATGCGCTGGCTGGGTTGGGGGCTGAGGGGGTTCCAAAGGATGTGCTGGCTCGGTTGGGGACCATGGGGGTCCCAAAAGATGCACTGGCTGGGTTGGGGACTGAGGGGGTTCCAAAGGATGTGCTGGCTCGGTTGGGGACCATGGGGGTCCCAAAAGATGCACTGGCTGGGTGTGGGACTGAGGGGGTCCCAAAGGATGTGCTCACTTGGTTGGGGACCATGGGGGTCCCAAAAGATGTGCTGGCTGAGTGGGGGATTATAGGGGTCCCAAACGACATCCTGGTTGGCTTGGGGACTGAGGGGGTCCCGAAGGACGCACTGGCTGGGTTGGGGACCATGGGCAGCGTTGGCATGGGAGAGGATTTGGGGGCTCTCACAGGAATTGCTAAGTAGTTGGAGTTCTCCGCGGGCAGGTACGGCTCGGTGTCCGCCGGCCACTTCGGTGGGTGCTCCCAGGCTTCCCTGCGCTCCGGCAGCTGCCCGGAGGGACCTTCATCACCGTCCCCGGCTCGAAATGGGGCGGCGGGGGGGCTGGTGCTGCCGGCAGAGCCGCTGCTCCCTGCCGACACCTGCTCGCCCGTGGGTGGCTTCGGCGCGCCGCTCGCCGCCGCTGTCCAAGGCCGTGGGTGCACGTTGCCGCTGGCCGGGGGGACGGCTCGGGGGTCCCCGCCGTCACTGCTGCCGTGCCGCTGCACCGCTGACCCAGGCCCCTCGGTGGCACAGAGCCCCCCGGTGCCACCGCGGCCACGTGCGTCCTTTCCCTCCGTGGGGCTGGGCGGTGGGAGCAGGACGGTCTTCTCGGTGCGCAGCACCGCGCTGCTCTGCGCCGGGGCGGCGTCTGCGGCCGCCGGGGAGCGCCGGCCCACCAGCACATGGAGGTGGGTCTCCACGTGCGGGACCCCCTCGGCCCGCGGCGGCAGCCGGAGCTCGCTCCGCTCCCGGCGCGGGGGCGATGCGGCGGGGCCCTCCGCGGCGGCCGGATCCCTCCGCGTGGCCTGGACCCTCGTGATGTGGACGGGGGAGCCCTGCTGGGGCGCGGCTTGGCTGCCGGCGAGCTGCACGGGACCGTCGGCGTGTGCCGGGGCCACCTCTCGGCCGGTGGCCGCCTGCACGTCCCCGTCCCCTGGCTGCGGCGCCGTCTCCCGCCGGCGGACCGAGGTGCAGTGGATGACGAGCGGGGCGGCGGGCGGCGGCTCCCCGCTGCTCACCGGCGCTGCTGTGTCGGGGGATGCGCCGGCGGCCCCGAAGCAGAGGCTGTAGCTGCTCTTCACCAGCTTGCGCACGTCCCGGGGCTGGGGGACGCGCCCCTTCCCCTTCTCTTCCGTCTTGGGGGGCACGGCCGGCGGGGACCCCCGTGCCGGGGTGCCGGGGCTGTGCGGCCGGGGGGGCACGGCCGGTGGCTTCTCCTCGCGCTGGCCCTGCGGCACCAGCCTCACGTCCTGCGCCCGGGAGGTGAAGAGGCGGCGGGGAGGCGCGGCGGGGCCGTCGGGCTCCACGGGGAGGGTTTGGGGGTGGCCGGGGCGGATGGCTCGCTGCCGCAGGCTGGGCCACGGCCTCGGCGCCCTCTCAAACCGGGGGGCAATGTCCAGCGCCTTCCCCGCATCGGGGTGGGGCTCGAACAAGGCGCGCGCCCGCCGGTAACGGATCCGCTCTGCCGCCGGTTCCTCAGCGACGCCGGGCAGCCGGTGACCCCCCAGCACCTCCTGGTACTTCATCCTCTCGTTGAGTTCGTTGAAGGTCTTCTTCAGCTTGCAGACGCTCTCCCTCGTTGCCTCGCTCAGCACCACCCCCTTGGTGGGACGGGTGGTGGCGTCCCCCGCGGCCACCGTGGCCACCGGCATCCCGCCGCCCCGCAGGTCCTCGGCGGAGAAGCTGCAGTCGGAGCGGGACAGCGAGCTGGACTTGCCCTCCAGGCCGTCGCCCAGCAGGTCGGTGCCGGCGGAGGACGGACCCGAGGAGGTCGAGCTGCCCCGCAGCCCCTTCTGCTCCATCTTGATCCTCTGCTCATACTGCATCTTCTTGGCCAGGACGTTTTTCACCAGGGACGAGGCCGCCCTGGTCTTGCTGGCATCGCTGTCCAGGGAGGCCGTCTTCATGAACTGCTTGTAGTTAAGCCTGAAGTCCTCTCCGATGGCCCTGCCCTTGCTGGGGGGCTCCTTCCTGGCGGGGGGCAGGGGTTGGGGGGCTGGACCATCACCCCAGGGGCCAAAAGCCGTCTCCTTCCTCTCCTTCCTCTTCAGCAGGATCTGGCGCTTGGGGACCGTCCTCTTCTTGCCGTGGCCCTTCCTGGCCTCCCCGCTCTCCAGCTCCACATCCACGCACTCGAACTGCTCCTTCCCCAGCAAGCCCAGCAGCTCCCCATCCACGCCGGTGGGGAAGGGCCAGCCCACTCGGCCATGGAGAGCTGTCACCGCGCCCCGGGTCTCACCGCTGCCCGCCGGCCACCGCCGCGGCCGCCCGCCGTCCTCCGACAGCGAGTTGGAGAGGCTGGAGGAGGTGTGGGAGCTGCACATGTCGAGGTGGGCGCCGGGGAGACCCGAGAGGCTGCGGAAGGCCCTGGCGGTCAGCGCCCGCACCTCGCCGTCCAGCTCGTCCGAATCGCTGGGCGTCCCGCCGAGCATCCCCCCGGGGTTCCGCGGCCGAGCCGGCTCCGCGGCAGTGCTGGTGGCAGCCTGGCGGTCCCCGCCGAGGGCACCCATCCTGCTCCCCGGCGCCGCGCTATTCTTAGCCGCGCTGGACAGCTGAGCCGGCCGCGGGCGGGCGAGGGGGCCGGGCGGTGGGGGGACACCAGGGGCTCCCGGAGCCCAGCGCCCCGGAGCAGCCCCCTCGGCACAACCGACTCGCCGCCCTGCGTCCCGGGGGGGCGTCCCCTCCTCGTCCAGAAACTCCAGGCAGTCCTTGAAGGTCTCGGTCCCCTCCGAGCACAGGGCGGAGTGGTAGGAGGAGACGGAGGAGCCCGACATGCTCTTGGCGAGGTCGTCGCGGGGGAGGCCGGGGAGGTGGCCCTCCTCCTCCGACGCGGACCGCTGGCCGTCCCCACCGCCGCGGAGCCCCTCGCCATCCGTGTCAGCGTGGGGCAGCAGCACGGGGTCCCTCTTCCCGCGGGGCATTGTGGCAGGATGACCCCGGGGGGTGCCGGCCGGTGCCAGGGGACCCTTCTCGGTGCCGGGGACGCTCCGTCAGGGACGCCGGCTCGACCTTCTGGCTCCGTCGCCGTGCGGGCGGCTGGACGCGGCGGGACGGGGCAGCCCCTCGATCACATGGGCCCCAGCGAGCGCCAGCCCGGGGGAGGCGATGCCAAGTGCGTTACGGAGATGCCACTGCTGCCCCCGGCTATAGGGGTCTGCCGGGGGCTGCCAGCCCTATCCCACACCCCCTCACCCCGTGTTGCAGCCCCTCACATCCACAGGAGAGGTCCAGGGTGTCCCTGTGCCCCATGCGGGTACCCGGGCTGTGTCCCCTGGCACAGCGGGGTGGGGACCTGGGGGGCACGGCAGGGCCCTGGGCTGCTGCTCCGTCCCCACCGCGGCTCCTCTCCCAGCTGTGCCACAGGGACAGCGTGTCCCAGGGGCTGCCCCCAAACCCACCCGCCCCCAGAACCTATTGCGGGTGGCCAGGAAGCAAAACTCAAGGCTGCAAATCAAACTGGGCACCGAGCACCTCTGGGACTCACAAGAGCTGAATGATGGACGGCTACCTTTTGCCTCTTTCGGGGGGACCCAAAGCAAGCAGCCGGGGCACCCAGCATGGCAGCAGGGTCTGTGCAGCCTGCCGGACCCAACTGCTGCAGCGGAGCTCGGCCCAGCTCCCAGCGGATTTTTGCAGCGAAGCAGCAGTAGCAGGTGCTCCCTGGCACTGCCAGCCCCGGAGCAACCCGATGCCCAAGTCAAGTGGGTTCATACAGAGACTAAATTTAAACCTTGGCAAGGAAGAGAGGAGAGCTTCCCTGATCATCAGGCTGCTGCTTAACCCTTCTCTGCTGAGCAGGGCTGTGCTTGCCGGTGGCATTTGTGGTCATGGGAAGCAGAGGGGACCTGCCTTGGGCACAGTGGTCTTGTGCAAGAGGGTGTGTGTGGGATTTCAGATCCCTGACTCCCTCGAGCCTGGCTTTGCAGGAGCTGGTGGGATGGAGGAGCTCCCTGTGCTGCCTGGGCTGCTCGCAGCACCCCAAAACCTCGGCTGCTGCTTGGGTGCTGCAGCCACCCTTTGGTCCCCAGGCGAGGGGACCAGCGCTCAACCTGGCACTCCCGGAGTGTCCCCAAGCCCAGGACAGCAGCCCGGCCGGCGCCTCCTGAGTCACCGCTGGCTCTGTCCCCAGCACAGCCGGATCTGCAGTGTGGGGGACGGATGGACCCACAACGGGGGGAACGCAGCTCCCCAGGTCTGAGCTGCCCCCTTGGCCCCCAGCTTGTCCAGACCCCAGAGAGATGCTGTGTCACTCTCCCTCCCGCACTGACGGTCACATCCCGTGTCCCAGCGCTGGTGGAAAAGGGATGTTAGTCCAGCCGGGGTCAGTGCTGTCCTGCTGAGCCCCCCGGCTGCATGGGGGGCACCGGCTGGGCGAGGAGCCAGGGCAGAGATGGCACCAGGGGAACACGGGCTGCGGCACTTGGTGACGCTCTGGGTAAGGTAAAATAATCAGCTCACTGAGCTCTCCCTGGACACAGAGGGAAAGGTCCTCGCGCTGCCGCCCGCAGGTCCTGCTGTCCCAGCAGCGGGTACAAGGCTGATTTAGAGCAGCGACTTGTCTAATTGCTTTAAACCTTCACCTCTTTCCCAGCACTCAGCACAGTTCTGCTGCTGCTGCACCCTACTCTCCGACACTGTCCTGCCAGAACCGAAACTGTGTCAACAGCTGCCACAAGCGGGTGACAATACCGGAGGCTGCGAGGGCGGTTGGAAGGTACCGCCACACACCCGGCTGTTCATCCGCTTCCCAGCCCCCGCACTGGGGACACGGGATGGCCCCGCACGCTCCGCAGAGCCAGTTCTACGGACCAGCCAGTGTGGCTGGTTCCTTCCAGCATCCCCGGGGCTGCCGGGAGCAGGTGTGTGGTGGGAGCACAGAGGAAATAGCGCAGGCAGTCCCATCCCACTGGGGCTGCCGGTGACACACTGGGCAAGAGACATTCCTGTTCTGCACCTCCTGCTCCTTGGGGACATCCCCCTGCTCGGCATGCATCATGATTTCCACATGAAGAAGAGAGAGGAAGGCATGGCGGAGATGCCCAGAGTGCTACTGCCAACCAAAATATGACCATACAATGCTGACCAATATCTCAGGGTGGGTGTCAGAGGATGGACCAGACTCTGTTCAGTGGTGCCCAACGCCAGGGTGAGGGGCAACGTGCACAGACTGAAACACAGGAGGCTCCATCTGAACACGAGGAGAAACTTCTTTGCTGGGAGGTGCCAGAGCCTGGCCCAGGCTGCCCAGAGCGGGTGTGGAGTCTCCTTCTCTGAGCCATTCAAACCCGCCTGGACCCACCTGTGTGATCTGCTCTGTGACCCTGCGTGAGCAGGGCTGGGCTGGGGATCTGCAGAGGTCCCTTCAGCCCCAGCCAGGTTGGGATTGTGTGATTCTTTAGGTTAAGAGGCTGTAAACCTGTCTTCCAGGTGCAGAGGGAACAGCTTGTGAGGCACAAGCACATTACAGAAGAACAGGTGGACCCAGACTTGCTACTTAAATACCGATTTATATTTAAACCAGCATGATACTGCCTGTAGACTTAACACCGCGTTTGCTTATTAACTTGTTCCTTTTGTGCCAGCTCCGTGCTTGCACCTCTGACCCGGGACTGGCACCAGGAGGGAGCGACCCAACCTCAACCTCAATCTGCCCTGGCACAACTCGAGGCCATTTCCTCTGGTCCTGGTGCTTGTTTCTGGGGAGCAGAGCCCCATCCCCCCGGCTCCAGCCTCCAGCGATAAGGCTCCCCCTGGCTTCGTCTCACCGCCATGTGCGATCGCCCTGCGCCGGGGACGTGGCCTGCGCAGACCCCGCCCCGCCCGGGCGGGGCGGGGTCTGCGCAGGCCACGCCCCCGGCGCAGGGCGGCAAATAGCGGCCGGCGGGCTGGGCCCGTCTCCTAGCAACGCGCGCACCCGCTCTCCCCCAACCCTGCGTCTTAAAGGGGCCGCGGCCGGGAATCCCCCAGCGTCTATCCCGCAGCCACGGAAATGTCAAGTCTTCCTGAAAACTAACTAATTAACTAACTAACGAACTACCCAATTGCAAGCCCCTGCTATTTCCGGGGAGCCAAGGGAAGCCGGCCTGCTCAGGAAACACCTTTTTTTCCCTTCAGAGACCCAAAAAATAATTAGAATTCAACTGGATTTTAGCAAGCACCACTTGGTTAACGGCGGCAATGCATTTTTAATATACGATATACCATTTTTCTCCATTTTTTCGTTATTTTTTTCCCCTTATTGAGCAGCGCTTTACAAAAACGACTAATATTTATCACTGAAGGCATTTTGGTGCCAAATGCCCTTAGTCACAGCACACAAACCACCATCTGTAACGCTCCTGACTGCGATCACATACATCTTACCACTTTTTGAATTATTGTGTTTTACCTTCCAGTCTCACCTTCTGCTGCTTGGTTGCAGAGAAGCCTCTTACAACTCCTGCGTGTCTCACAGGTGCTCTCCCACCCCCTAAAGCGCTTTGAGATCTTTGGGTGAAAGGCGCGACCTATTTCAAGTGCGAAATACCCGGTACAAATTCAAGCTCCGCACAGGACGCCATGTAAATCCAATGAAGCCGTGGTGTTCGTTGCTCCACAGCCACGGGAGTCGAACACGAGCCACAGGGAAGATGCCAAACCTGCAACCGAGCCCAACCACTGCCATCTATTTCAAATCTATTCTGCAAACAGTTTAACAGATAAAAAGCAACCTTAAAATAATTCTGCTTTTTATACACACCCTCGTGATGTGCTCAAAACTGGGCAACAGCAGGATGAAGGCTGCCTGCCTTACCTTGAGCCACCTTATTGATCCAGAATAATAAACCCAAACGTTTTTACCCCACGTGTCACTACAACCCCGTCAACACCATTTCTCCTGGTGCTCTTTCCACTCCCACTGACAAACTGCTCAGCTTCCCCAAGTTCTCCTACAAGGCTGGGAACAACTATTAACATGAAAATGCTACTTTAATGAGTCTTTCTCTTATAATTTTTTTAACCCCGCACTTCAGGTAGAAGTAGGTAGTAGTATGTACAGTCTTGCTAGAAAGTTGGGTAACCCAATGGCTTTTTTTACTAGGAACTAAACCACATAATTTTTGGTAATAATATAGTTACTGCATTTACCTGGAGTAACGCTGTTCCCAGCAGCACAACCGTCCTCAACCTGCCTTTCAACGCCTGGTTCTGTAAAGGAGGATCAAGAAAAACAACAGGACACTACGACATGGAGCTGTTTCTTTGCAATACTGATCTCTACAGTGAAACATTCAGAACTGCTCAACAGAGTAAAAATATGCTACATCAAAACCGTACCAGGAAAAGCGGGACCCCTGTAACAGCTGGAGAAGAGTTGGCAGATAAAAATCAGAATTTAACAGCCAGCTTGAAAAATACGCCACTGGAAACAGATGAGAAAATAAATACGGGTGTCCTTCCTCCACAATCTGGCAGATATGGGAATCGGTACCATTCACAGACTCATCTCTTTGTGCGATGTCGGTGTCGGCATCTCCGTGTGTTGCCTCACAACGGAACAGAAGGGGCCCGGTCCCAGTCAGACCAGTACAGTCCCAGTCAGACCAGCACACGGTCCCGGTCAGACCAGCACAGGGTTATGTCCCTGTGACAGCCTGGAGAGTTTGGAGCTCATGTGTTCACCTTCAGCAGGTGCTCAACTCTTCTGAATTCAACACTGCATGTTACAGTCGAACGGAAACACGGCGCCTTCCACCTGAATCCCCACCGTGAAGCGCTGCAGAGCCACACTCGCGCTTCATCCCGACGTCGTCCAGTTGAGAGAATCGCAGCTCCATAGAAAGTACAGAAAGCCAAGACATGTGCGTGCTGTCCCAGGAAGCACACAGCGTTTGGACGGCAGACAAAGCACGGACGAAGACGGGTTCCAAACTACTAGTGCCTCCCACGGAATTAATTTACAAAGTGCCACTGGTCCTTGGAACCAAATCCAGTGTACAGTATATATAACAGCAAGCACCGGCTCTGCAGCTGGTGCCGGCCCACCTCTGCACTTTATGCAGAAGGAATCGAATATTCAGACTCTTTACAAGAAACTCCTTCCCTTTTTATACAAAGGAAAATAAAAACATAAGTTAAACCAGCAATAAATAAAACTACAGAAGGTGTGTGTCCCGCTCAGCCCCCTTTGTGCATCCCAATCAGACTGGAGAGCTTCTCACAGTGCTCAAGTTTCAGCGATTCCGCTTTCTGTTTCAACCGCTCGTCTCTGTACAGCTTGGCCAAATTGGACAAATCAGACTCTGAAAGATGAAAAAGGATATATATATATATATATTAGGATGAAGCCGTGAGTCTGCTTTAAGGAACAGTTTCTCAGTGCTTTGTTTTCCTCATGGCATGGGTTTTTTTTAATTCACTTTGCTTCAGTGAAACTGGGCATGTTAATCATGGCAAGAGGTTTGCCCAGAAGGCTTTATAATTGTTTGGTTTAATCAATTACAGGAAGGTGACAGGGACTCCTCTGAAAGGCCTCTCAAATGTTCTTTGCCTATTTTTCCCCCTTTCTTCTTGAAACTGAAGTAATCCCATTGTTTAAATTATTTCCCCCCAGTAACTGAGAGAAATTTCTTTGTCTGATTAGCTAAAGAAGTCTTAATATAACTTTGTCCCTGAAGAGTAATTTAGATCCAGGATTAGAAGCACCTAAGAGAACAGCAGCGATTCGCTTCTGAAAAGGTCAGAATTTCCCTAAGCACGGGCTGCCTGATGACAATTTTTCAAAGAGCTTTTCTGTATCTTACAAGCCCCTCATTCTATGAAATAATTCAAAGTGGAAAGAGCTTCAACAGGTCCCTTCATGCCTGACATCCCATGTCTCTGTCCCACTGAAATTTAAACCATTTGACCCTTCACCTCTTCACTGAAAAGCTTCACGCACTGAGAGGCATCAACATTTCCTTTTAGATCAGGCATCAGTTTTTAGGTTTTATAATTTAAGTGCCATAAACCACAGCAGATGCCACTTTTAGACGCTGTTCTGCTGCAAAGGCAGGAACGGTGACACAAGTGACAAGACACCGATACATCCGTTTCTGTTGAAGTTTTAGTTAACGTAGTTGGACACCAGCTAACACTTTTCGAGTCACAAACTCAAGGACTTGAATAAAAAGTCGATCTGTTCTTACAGAATTAACCTATGTTCATTTTGCTGGTGCTTAAGAGAAATGCACCCGCAGTGCACAAAACAAATGTACATTCAATGGACAAAATAAACCAAGCTGACGACATGAAGTTCAACACTTAAACAAGAATTAATGGACCCAGTTATGGAACAACAGCTAAGAACTGCCTCAACATCTCCAGAGAACTTCTCCACAACGCTCCATCTTGTATTCGTGGTTTATTTTTACAAACTTGGCCGGACTAAAGTTAGCACAGCCTGGGCTCTGTTCATTACCTGCTCGCTGGCCCAGGCGCTAATCAATCTGAATTTTCTTTGTTTTTTAATTACAGTGGTCTCTTCAGGCTGCTGCTAATTGTGGACCTTGTAAATACATTTGCAGATGCGTGACTAATAAAGTCTCTACTTGGCGCTCAATCACTTCCCCCTCTCCCACTACCAGTTCTGCGGCACCGCACTCCTCGCTCACAGTTTTTGGGAAGGAGAGAACGTGTCAACTTTCAGTCGCACAAAGTCAATTAAAAGGCTTTTTTTCTTTCTGTAAGGAATAGATTCTATCTCTAAGGCAAGCCCAGGCATGAAGCCACAGTGATGGTTATTAATAGGCACATTCTGCCTCGGGGCTGCTCCTGCCAGCACCGATGCTCAGAGATCACAAACCGAGCACACCAAGAACTAAGGGATTGTTCGGGCTTTTATGGTCTCGTATTACGGGTTCTTTTCCAACTTCGGAGTCTATATCTATGTATTTCTCTTTAAAAGAAAGATTAGTAACTTTTATGTAATACAGAACAAAATAGTCTCTGGACGAAAACAAAACTTTTCCCATCCAAAACCTATTAGCAGTTTGAGTCACAACACTGCGCTAGGTCTGGCACAGGATTGAACAAGTCTTGTTGAGAGCACGTGTGGCTCCCACAATGATGCAACGGGTGAAGAAACCATCAACAAGCGCAAAGTCAGGTTTTAGTAGCGTGCTGAGGACCGTTTGACATTGACTTTACTCATTTTAAGGTGATGAGCTCTTCAGAAAAATCAGTCACAACCACCCATCTTCAGCTAGTCCTTGTCATTTGATTGCTGTTCTTTTGTACCGCTACGGAAGGAGCAGGGATTTGCTCTATTTTAAATGAACTAGAAGAGTGGTAATTAACAAATAGCACAATATGGGGTTAAAGTACACGGTTTTATACGCACCACTGATTGACTTTGGACTGATGTGAGAACTGTGAACAGTCACGTTTTTGTGTCCTCCCTTTCCGCATTCAGTTGGTTTTAAAAGCCAATCCCGACTATGGTAAAAAACGCAACCTCAAACTCAGCTAAAGATAGAAAATGCAAATAAGTGCACCAAAAAAGCCCAGAAGCACGCTTTTTGAAACTGATACTGGTCGTGCAGTCCACTGCGAGATCACCAAAAGCACCCAAATAGGGCACACGCTCTGCTGATGAAGTCCTCAAGAAAAACTTGGATCTTCTGATGGAACCAGGCAAAGCAAAAGTTATTCTGCTCCAGCAAAAGAAATGTGGAACAGGTGATGTTTCGAGAACTTTTCTAGCCCTAACAACCTGACAGAGCTAGACAAGGTGGGAGATGATACGTTTAAAGCATCATCGCTTAGAGCTATTCAAGCATAAACACTGCATGGAAACAAAATGTCTCAAAGGGTGAAATCTACTTTCCGCTTGTCTCTCAGAATCAACTGCAATTAATTTTGACAGACCCCCAAGAAGAGTGAATTCAGCGCTCACAGAGATGTGAGAAATACCAGCGCAAGGTCTGAGACGTTCCACGTGTCGGAAAATGAGGCTAAAAAGGGCAGCGCCTTGTGAAGCACAACGGCCGCTGGGTCAGAGGCGGGAACGAAAATCACTTACTTTGCTGTTTCTCCTTCCAGCAGCTGGTCTGAATATAGTCTATGTAATCTTTTTCGACCGTTTTCTCAAGCTCTTGAAGTTCTGCTCCTTGATAATTCTTTTCAAAGTTTTTATCGACATAGTAAGGCACCTGCAAGTTCTCTGTTTCTCTGCTTATAACGTGGCCTATGGACCTGTGAAAACATCGTGAGGAAAGCAGTTTAGCGGTTCAGATGTAAAGAAATCGAAAGGTTTTTCTCCACGTTACCATTTCCAGAGGACAGGGTTTTCAACACCTCCTTTACAGCTGCTTTCTGCAGGACTGCAGCTCCCTCAACCACCCAACAGGGAAATTACAAGTCTCGGGCACAGCAAACTGCGCACTACAAACACAAGTCACTCGGCCCCGCTCCACACCTCTAAAACCACAGTGAAAATACCTAATACTTGGAAATATTTACAAAGAACTGATTCAGAGTTGACACAGCTCTTTCCGAATACTCTGTGTGTGTGTGCTCTCACAGCTCAGTCCAGACACTTCCGAAACACGAGAGCACATTTTATCTGCGGACGGAAGCTCCGTTCGTTTTCTTGTAGTTTTGCTGGTAATTTCTGGCAAACTAGGTCCAGAAATCCACGGGAATTGACGACAAATATAGATATATAGGCAAGGCACACAGCCCAGTACTGTATGATGCAATTGGTTCTGGATTCTCCTGGTTTCTGCATCCTCTAGCAGAAATGAGAATTCGCAGGGGAGATTTGAGTTACACTTTCCTGTAGGGTTTTATAATCATCAAGAGAAATGGGGCACGGAATATCCCAAATAACACCCTGTAGGTAGAATCAACAACTCCGACACAGCCGCTGGATTCAACTATTCTCTTCTAGTGCATTTCCTTATTTGAGCAAAGATACCCAGGCGTTTCTTTTTCCAAACCACCGCCCAGAGAAAGAGGCAGGCGGCCAAAACATGAGGGTTACACTCTACTCAACGGAATCCGGTTTGCCCCTTCTGTTTCCTGGACTCCCCTTTTCCTTCTCTCCCGCTATTTCCCAGAGGTGTATTCTTGCCTTATGTAACAATTGCTGCTAGTTTTTAGGCTTTTGGGGTTTTTTTAAGGATACAATTTAGGGACACAGGCTGTGTACGAGGCCTGACTATCTCAAATCAACAGCAGGAGGGGAGGTGGCGAAGCAAAGAGGGAGAGATTAGCTGCTCCAGGGCAGCGTGGGAGGTTTCACACCCTCCGAAAAAACAAAACAACAAACCCAAACCAAAAAACAAGCAGCCTCTTACGCTGGGTTCACACACTGACATCTTGTGGTAAAATATGATACAGGGCGAGGGGCGGCTATGGCGGCAGAGGGGATCCGGGTAGAAACTGAAGTCATTTTGCTGCAAGAGGGGAGTGTTCGGAGCGCTCTGCTATTGCTCTGTACAGACAGAAAGGCTTTTATTTATTTCAAGGCTTTAATGATCGGTGGAGTGTGACAATTCTTCCAGTGGAATTAGGGGTTTCAGAACAGATTTGGATTTCTATCAAGTGGAACTCAGGTTTCAGGGCAGATTCAGATTTACACTGTCAACTGCACACTTAATTTCTTCCTGGCTTTACGTGGGACCCTCGGCGTGGTCCCCAGTCCCTGGGCAGAGCAGGGCTGAGCTACACCCACATTCCTGCTGCTGGGCCACTGCGCAAAGCCATTTCACACCAGTCAAGAAACGCTCCGGGCTTGGCGCCTCTGTTTGTTCAGCACACAGGAATATAAAGCACGTCACAGTTAACTTCGCAGCAGTAAAGCTTCTTCTCAGAGGCTGTTGGTATTTCCTTATTTACAAAACGATAATGCTTTCTAGAAAGAGCAGGACAGAACACTAACGTGCATTTCGCTATCAAGCCCAACTTCCGTCTACCTCCTTATCGCAAACACCCAAGGGCAGACAAATGTGGTTTTAAATGACTTACGATTTGTAGAATAGGCTGTAGGGTGGGTTAGTGGCCATCAGCTGAGTTATAACCGACACTATTATTATGATGAAAACTGGCATCAACTGAATAAATGCAGAATATGAATTCTGAAAAGAACGACAATAATTAGTGGACAAGGAAAAACACAGATGGAAAAGGATATATCCGCTCACAGAAGGCAGTCTATCATAGATCAATGCATTAAATGTAAACTGAAAGGAAAATAAGAAGCAGCACTTTCAAATTTTGAGAGGGATGACATTTTAATTTCAAAACAACCTTTACTAATAATCTCAGAAAGCCATTTTCTTCCAATTATATTTTCATGACGTTTCTTTCAGCTCCAGCTTTGTCCACAAGGCAATAGGTGCCCACAGCACCGAGCTTGTCACGGACAATCCAAACCAAAGGAACACATTGTAAATCTCATTTATGCCCCCTGCTTTGCGCACATCTTCTGAAGTTTGCCACCTGCATCCTTAAAAATCTCCATCTCTGCTCAAACACTGGCTAAAATGTCTGAAAAGTAAAGGCTTAAGAGATCACATGTAGCATAATGTGGGACAGGATGGATTTGGTTTTTTGTTTGAATGAATTTGGTAGAACAAAAGAGTGGAAAAAAAGTATTCAAGAGAAAACACAGATCTTTATTTCTGCTCTTCACTTGATTTTTCCAAGGAAGGTGGCACATGTGTGTGTACGCCGGCAACAAATGACATCTTGTGTCTCATCTAGAGGTTTCAGCTGGTAGAAATGTATCCCAGACCCATCCTGCCCCAGGCTGGAAAAAAGCCCGCGCAGCACCTGGGCAGAAACCGGGTGCGAATTTACCGAAGGATTACATACCCCACAAGGACAAGCCAGTACTTCTGTATCTGTTATCAGCCCTTATGTGGACTAATTGTTGTTGCACCAGAGCTTGCAAAAAGCCAGGACAACCATTTGAGGATAAAGCCTGAGCATTTAAGCATGAGAAAGTCTGTCCTGGCTTCAGATGTGCAAGTGGACCCCTTGCTCTGGTAAAATATTAATATTTAAGCCCAAGAGATCTCCCTTTCTGGCTACCTGTGGCCTGTTTTCTTCCTCCTCCTGCTCCTGTGTCCACACTCTCTCATTTCGGTGCCTCCGCGGATAATAGTGCGCGTCTCTGGCTACATTTGAGAACATATGGATATTTCCTGTTAAAAGAAGCCAAGAGAGTCGTGATTTTCACCCAGTTGGAGCGCTCACCTGTATTTCTCAGAGTTTCTAGTTGATTATCCATGGCCTGAATTACAGTTGTGAGACTGGAGAGTAAAAAGTGCAAACACGCCTCAGACTGAAATGTCAAAATAATATGTCATTCCAAAAAGTATACCAGAGAAATTTTAAGGTTTGCCCCCAAGCTCATCTTCATTTAAATCAAACTGCAGCAACACACTATGATTCTTATTATTGTATCTCGTATTTTAATATTGGTTTTGTCACATTCCCTTGCAAAGCCGTAGCTTGTGTTGCACCCCCAGGCTCTAAGCAGGAAAGTGTATTTGCTTCACCAGACTCAGGCCATGAATTATGGCTTCCCATAGTTACTGAATACAGTCTTCTACACTCATTTCTACTTTCTCTTCCTTCATGCTATTAATAGTTTCACTTAATGATTTTTATAATAAGTGAAGAGATTTAACAAATGAGTTAAAAAAAAAGTACAATTGAGGATTTCCTTTCCTGCACCCTGAATGCAGCTGATTTATTTTTAAAAATTCTAAACCGAGGAAAGAATTGCATGTGCTGCTTTGATTTGAAGTTTCAATTCCAATTTTATCACCATATGAATATCTTAATAATAGCTGTGCTCTCCTCTTTTGAAATGCAAAATGTCTTTGTGTTAGAGGATTGAAATTTATGGCCTTTTGACAAACAGAAATGCGAATCTATTTTTAAGCCCTAGGAAAGACGTCACATTATTTTACACTCTTACACTGTCCTTTCAGTGTCCCAAAGAATTCTGCAAAGAACGTGGGTGGAAATGACCTTTCCTATTGTGTCAAAACGTGTTTCGTTGTTTGTTCCAAGGCTCCACCAGAGAGCCACGCAAGGCCAGCTTGAAAAAGTAAACTTCATTTCTTTAAAGATTGTTTCTATCATTCAGCACTGCACAGATAATACTTTATCAAGCTGTAAAAATACAGAAGCGAGTGCGGGAAGCAAAGAATGGGGTTTGCAGGGTGCTGAGAAAAAAGTTTCCCCAAATCCTAAGTTTCCCAAGGAATTTCTGCCAGGAGTTCCTTTTCCTTCCATGAGCATTTTTTTTAATGAGAAGGAATTTCAACTTGTAGACTCTACCCATTACAACTGCAGCACGTGGAGAGTTTCCTGTTAGACTTAATGACATTTAACATTTTCACTTTTAGTATTTTTTCCACTGAATAGAGGAAAAATGTGCGGTAAATGCAAAGCCACAAACCTGCCTGCAGAAGCTACAGAAATGAGTTTATCTCAATGCAAACATTTCAGATTCAGAACTCCAAAAAGCCTGGGGACAGCGAGGTTTCAGGAAAACCAGCACAACACAGCAGATCAGCACAAACTTGAGCTCAGGTGCACAAGTTCTACTTAACGTTGTGACAGTTTAAATCACATTCTCTTCTTATCAACTATCTGGACACCCTCTTATTAGTAAGTGTCTTGCCAAGTAGAAACTCTGTGTCGACTTTGCTTATTTGAAAAACAACTGAATGAATGATTTCCTGTAGTTTAAAACTCATTTTTTTATTAGGAAAATGTACATAAATCCAAACCTAAACATGCTTTTGGCAAGGAAACTATTGTTTACTCCCAAGAGCTATCGCTATAAAATTATCGTTTTATTTTCTATTCTCTGCTACATTGATAAAAATTCCCATTTACTTCTTCTACCTGTCAAACCAGCCATGCCCAGTACCCAGATTCCTCCAGCGGCTCCTCGGTTTCTTGTCCTCGACTTTGAGTGCCCCTGTCACCGCAGCCACACAGCAGTCACGTCCCACGAGGGCCACGTCTCGCTGGTGGCCGAGGCAAAATGCACACGCAGCTGTGATTTCTCGGGAAGTCAGAAATGGGAAAATTGCAAACTCAGTGCAAACACTGAGCTCGGCTCGCTTTACACATCTACCCATCAAGTTTTGAGAACAATTTGAGGTGCCCTTAGCTGCAAGATGCTACCACACAGAATAAGACACAGAGGGCTCGTAACTGATTATTTTGAGCCTGTAGTAATGAGCATGGATGTGTGTTGCTTTATTTCACACCTCGGAGGTGAGAAGGTTCACGAGAGCGCTAAGGCAGTCCGGCGGGTACTGTCTTGGGCTCACCATACCTTTTAGATTTACTTTTAACCCAAACTCATCTTGCAGCATCTTTCTACTTTCACTACAAACACAAAAGCCGAGGCTGGACCGAGACGCACACGGAGCTGCTCCAGGTGTGGATCTGCTGCTGTGTTCCTGGATTCTGCGCACCCGTAACTGTCCTGGCAGGCGGTGCTTTCCAAGCTAACAAGTTTTAATTTCTTTACAATACACAACCTGCCGCCAGCCAAATTAACTCCTGTGTTTTCCTAATTATAGAAGCACTGAGATCATGGCGCCAGGAGCCGCACTGCACTGGAACGCAGTCGGGTGTCCCCGCTACATCACCATCCGCAGATACCTCTGGTCCCTTCCCATTTCCACCTCGTTTTACCTCCCACACCCCTGCTGGCTTCAGACAAGAGAGGGAAGAAGAGCAACGACGAAAAGAATGGTCGTGAGCTACAGTTAGCCAAAAGAATGTTTAGGTCTGAATTTATGTACATTTTCCTAATAAAAAAATGAGTGTCAAATTATAGCAAATCATCCTTTCAGTCATTTTCCAAATAAGCAAAGTCGAGACAGTTTCTACTTGGCAAGAGAATTACTAGTAACAGGGTGTCCAGATAGCTGATATGAAGAGAATGTGATTTAAACTGTCACAACATTAAGTAGGACTTGTGCACCTGAGCTCAAGTTTGTGCTGAGCTGCCGTGCTGTGCTGGTTTTCCTGACACCTCGCTGTCCCCAGGTTTTCTGGAATTCTGAATCTGAAATGTTTGTGTTGGGGTAAACTCATTTCTGTAGCTTCTGCAGGCAGGTTTGTGGCTTTGCATTTACCGCACATTTTTCCTCTATTCAGTGGAAAAAATATTAAAAGTGAAAATGTTAAATGTCGTTAAGTCTAACGGGAAACTCTCCAGGTGGTGTAGTGCTGCGGTTGTAATGGGTAGAGGCTACAAGTTGAATAAAAAAACATTGCCTAGCCAGGAATCAAACAGCCTAACCCTTTGTTAGACTAAAATGATCTCACCCCTAACTTGTACTGTCAGAATTCGCCAGGATGGGCTGGGAGGTGAGGAACGTGCCCCGGCAGTGAGAGGAGTCACCTTATGGCAGCCCTCTCTCCTAGGAGTGCTCCTACATGGCAAGGTCGGTCTTTGGGCTTTTTTGGGGAATGGAATTCAATCTGAAGTTTAAACCATGCGTTAAGGGAGCTTTTCCAGGCATAAAAAGCCAGGACGGGAGAAAAGAGCAAATCCAAAAAGGTTTTTGCTCTTTTCAGACGTATAATCAGTTCCCCGATCACCAAGAGAATTTCCTTTACGTCTGGTATCAGTTTTAAAACTGCTGCAAACAGATACCAACCTGTAGGAAAGTGCCCACCAAAAAACACATTGAATATTTCTTCTGGTGTAATGTCCGCTTCGAATTCCGTGTAGTAGTTATAGTGCCTGGCCTGGCCAGTGCTGACGTGCTCTTGGTCGCTTCCGAATTCATCGTACCGTAATCGCTTTTCAGGGTTGCTCAGAACGGCAAAAGCATTTCCTATTGCTGGAGAGTGAAGAAAAGCAGCGTTAGGCCAGTGGACCGCACCGTATTGCCAGATCGCAGTCTTTTACAAGCAGAGTAGTAAAAAAGCCCAAACAGGCAAAGAAAATTTGTGCTCAGCCAAAGATTTGAGTCACTTTTGAAAGCAGCACCTTTGTAAAATAAGTGTTAGGACGCTGGCATTACCTGTGATGGAACCTATTTCCAGCTATCGCAGACACCAGGAGAAAGACAAAAGCATTAAAGTATTGGGAGAAAACTGAAATATTTGCAAAACTGAGGTGAGAGCTCCACTTCAAGAGACTAAAAATGTCACATTTTATCAGATCAAACTGCTCACTCATATAGAAGTGCACCTCCATATACCATTTTCAGCCAACACAAGTTAATAACTGCACAGACTAATTGAAATGCAGACCCGTATTCCAAGTTCTTCCATCAGCAGAGATGCCTGGGAAGCCGTACAGCAGATCTATTTCACACTTTACAAGTGTTTGGTTCATCTTCTTCCTTGCTCTTTGACAGAATGTGGCTGCAAACAAACTCACAGAGAAATACAACCCTAACACACATAAAAAGTCCTTCAAAACCTCTCTGTTTTAATGGACTATGAACAAACATCTTGCTTTCTTGGTGCTGCTGCAGAGAGCTGCTACACTGCATGGAAAAGGCAAAAGATGCGAGAGTTGAGATGCTGACACTGGTGATACAGGTTGAGATTGCAACATTACTGAAAACTCCAGACGCAAAACACTCAAATTTCATCTTCTTGTGTCTCTATTTTTATTCGTGACACAGAGCAGTTATTGATTACACAACACCACGCCCTCTTGCATGTGCCACTATTATTTCCAAGCATCACCCTGAATCTTTAACAGCATCTAGGAACGAGATTTGGGATCTGTTTCCTTTTGCTTTAATGGAAATCTCTATTTTGAGAATTAAAAGGTCAATCTTGCTGAGAAGCTGCGGGATTTTGCAGAGGCAGTGTATATACGCCTATAAAAAGGACAAGCTACATGGGCCCCCACGATGCCTTATATAAATAAGGCGCAGAATTCCAAGTCCGAAGAGGTCTGTCCTCGTTTTAATGTCGTTTTCAGCGCCAGGCCCGCCCCCCCTCACCTTTAAACGCCTCGGTGGCTCCGGGGGCGCGGTTCTTGTCGGGGTGGAATTTGAGGGCCAGTTTTCGGTAAGCTCTCTTCAGCTCCTCCTCGCTGGCGTCCCTCTGCACCCCCAGGATCTCATAGTAGTTCCGACAGCGCTTGATTCTAGAAGGGAGCACAGGGTTACCCCGTCCCCTCAGACACCGCGTCCCCTCAGACACCCCCTCACCGCGCACCCCCCCGCTCCCTCCCGCGCCGCTCTCACCGCCTCACGCCGTCCAGCTGCTCCGCCGTGTAGGTCATGGCGGCGCCGGGGCCGCCCCTGGCCCCTCAGCGTCCCCCGGCGCCCCGGGCCGCCCGCGCCGCCATCTTGTGCGCGGAGGCGGCGGCCGCGCGGGGGACGCTGGGAACGCGAGTCCGCCGGCCCGTCGCGGGGAACGCGGTACCCAGCGCGCACCGCGCGGGGGCGGCTCCGAGTGACGTCATAGCGCATCGGTGACGTCATAGCCTCGGCCTGTGTTCCTCATAAAAAATAGAAGTTCTTATTAAAAGAAAAACCTTATAAAAAAAGTTCTTATCAAAGTTCTTTCTCTTTCTCTATTCTTGCTTCCTTTCCTGGAAGGTGACACCAGGGTAACGGGCAGGAAGGCTTGTCCTGGTTTTGTTAAAAACAAGTTTCTCTTTTAGTGAATTTGCCCGTCGGCTAAAGCTGCATTTTCCTGAAAAGCTGTCGCATTTTATCAGATCAAACTGTGCACTGATATAGACATGCACCTCCATATACCATCTTCAGTCAACAAAAGTTAATAACTGCAGAGACTGATTAAAAAGCAGACCCGTATTCCAAGTTCTTCGGTCGGCAGAGATGCCTGGGAAGCCGTACAGCACATCTATTTCACACGTTGCTTTTGGCAGACACAGCAATGGAATGCGAGGCCATGGATAAGGATGAATGTGCATCCTGCAAGAGGGGCAACGAGAAGTAGCGAACTGAAAACTGATCGAGTATTCCACCCCATTCACGTGATATCTCATATAAAAGTGGGAGATCACAAGGATCTCGTCCCTTTTCCCTGTGGCCAACATTAGGAGAGGACCTTGTGAGTCATCTCTGTGAACTGAGGCCAGTGACAGACTGAACCCAGCTCCGGCTGGCTGCAGAGTCTGTGGGAAGAAGGAGCTGAAAGGAAGGGAAATTAAGTGTGGCACCAGCTTTCAGAGGTGGTTGTGGAGGGGAGGTTCATTAACACTTGACAATTACTGGAATATTTTATATCACAGGCACTTCTCAGCTGCATTTGTGGTATCTTTGTGGGGCTTAATCTTTTTTTCCCTGACTTCACAGTTCACCTCAGGGCCGATGGCTGCTCGTGTCAGGAGAAGGCAGGATCTCGGTACCGCTACTGGGACTCGAGGTGCTCTGGAGGTCTGTGATGCTGAAGCTCGCGAGTGGAAGTCGTGGTGATGGTGGGCAGAGGCAAAGGTAGTTGCAGAGTTGGTGCTTTAGTATGTTACACTGTGGAATAAAGCGGCTCAGACCTCCAGAAACACCCAGCAGCACATTGTGTCTCTCAGGGCCACGCGGAGGCTGGGTGTGGATACTTCCGTCAGCATCGGCCGCTCAGTTTGTGAGGGTGTATCTTGCTGTAGGCAGTAAAATGCAGCGCTAGATTCAGGGAAGAGTGCCTGGTGGAAAAGGATTTGGGGGTGTTGGTGACAGCAGATGAACGTGGGCCAGTGTGCGCCCAGGTGGCCAAGAGGCCACCAGCATCCTGGCTGGTTCCAGCACTGGTGTGGCCAGCAGGCCCAGGGCAGTGACTGAACCTGTGCTGGGACCTGGTGAAGCCAAACCTCAAATCCTGGGGTCAGTTTTGGCCCCCTCACGCCAAGAAAACCCTTGAGGTGCTGGAGCGAGTTGAGAGAAGGGAATGGAGCTGGTGAGGGTCTGGAGCACAAGTGTGATGGGAGCGGCTGAGGGACCTGGGGGGTTCAGCTGAAGAACAGGAGCTGAGGGGAGACCTTCTGATCTCTGAACTGCCTGAAAGGAGCTTGGAGCCAGGGGGGTCGGGCTCTGCTCCCCAGGAACAAGCACCAGGAGCAGAGGAAACGGCCTCAAGTTGCGCCAGGGGAGGTTGAGGTTGGATTTAGGAACAATTTCTTCCCCAAAGGGCTGTGGGGCATTGGAACAGGCTGCCCAGGGCAGTGCTGGAGTCACCATCCCTGGAGGGTTGGGCAGACAGATATGAGGTTCTCAGGACATGGGGCAGTGCCAGGGGTGGGTTATGGTTGGACTCGATGATCTTGAGGGTCTTTTCCACCCAAAATGATTCTGTGATTCGATGAAAGGTGATGGGCAACTGAGTCTGAGCTGGCTCAGGTTGTGAACCAGCTGGCTCCAAACATGGGGTGTTGCACTGCAGAGCTAGTGGAGGCTTGTTCTCGTTATTGTGGTGACTCGAGGGTGGTTCTCGGTGCTATGGTGAGGTGGAAGGTGATGCTGCTGTTCTGGGCTGTCAGGAAGCTCATGGAGAGCGTTGGTGCAGAAGATGGAAGCTTTCCCAGTAAACTCACGCTACCAAACTTCAGGAGCTGAAGCAGCTCAGTATTTGGCTTGTGGCCACTCCTTTTTACACTCAGATAAAACCCTGTCTGTGCAGAGACCTTGTCCTTCACACTTCAGATGAGTCTTTGAGCACGTTTGGCCTGTGGGAAGACAGCGATCTGCCTGCCTGAAGCTCGGTTTTTAATAATAAAGTATATAAGATGGCAATTTGCATTTCAGCAGCACCTTTAATTTACGACTCTCCAAATGCTTTACAGACATGGATTAACACAGCCTCACAACAACCCTGTGAGGTAGGTGGATGTGATCATCCCCACTGCTGCAGGGACAATGAGGACACCAAGGACTGGGGGCTTGGAGCGATCGTGCTGTGTCCCAGCACTTGGCCATTTGTGTCCCGTTAGGTCTTTGAGTTCACGTTGTGCCTTTCTAATGCGTGTGTTTGACTTGACATGGGGCTGTACTGATAACGAGCCTGCGGCTGGCTGGCACAGACTATAAAGGCCATTATTCTAAGGCAGTGGTTTATTAGCAAAGTAGGCAGTTCCTTGGTGCTTCTTGCTGTTGGAATAATCTGAGGATTTGAAGGCATATAAAAAATAGAGTTAGATACCAGCCATTGCACATGGCAGGCTTGAACTGGATCCCAGTTCCCAGGCGAGGAAGCTCTATGGGATGCTACTGTAAAGGTACTGATCAGAAAGGACATAATAATTTAATAACATTATTGTCCATGCTTGGTCTTTCCTCAGGGAAAAAGAAAACAAACAAAAACCAGAAACAAACCTAGAAAGTCACTGCTGGTTACAAGTCAGCTTCAAGCTCTGGATCTTTGGCTTCATAGCACCTGCAAAAGGAACAAAACGTGGTGCATCAGCAACCTGTTTGGGCTGGCAAAAGAAGTAAAGAAACGTATTCCCTCCAACCCAGTCCCAGTTTAGCTTTCAAACAGCTTGAAGTTGTGTGAATTACTTGTGTGGACTGGATCTGAGAGTCCTGATGGGAATGTGCTCCAACATCATCTGTGGGGAGGAGTATGGTAAGCTTGGACTAGAGGGTGAGACCTTGACTTAAGTAAGGCTGGCATCATTTAGTGACAAACCACTCTATCTTAGCTGGCCCTGGGTGATGGCACCTATATACGTGAGGTGAGCTCAAGACCTGGAGTTCAGGCAGCTTGGATAAACCCGAGATGGGCACCCAAACTTTCACCAGGCTCACTGGAACCAGTCTGGGCCTTCAGGAGTTTCATGGCAGTGTTTTATTATATTTCCTTTCTGAAGGAATAAGAGAGCAAAGCAATACCTTGAAGGCATGCTCTTATCTAGCAAGAGTAACAATCCCCAGCAAACTCTCTAAAAAGGGAGGTTTAAAAGACAAACCTTTTCTGATGGCGGGTAGCTCCTGCTGTTGTTCGTGTTGATGTTCTTCATGGAGATCAGGGTGATGCTGTTCTCCTTCTGGCTCGTGCCTGCTGAGCAGCTGTCAGAAGAGAAGGCAGGATTAACTGCTCTGGAAAATGAAATAAAGGAGTTTCTTTGCACTTAACAGGAGGCAAACATGCAAGGCAGGGGACCAGAGCTGATTTGTGTTGCCCTTTGAGCTGCTGTCCTGATTCAGGCTCTCTCTTGGTGCCAAAATCCCCATCCCCTGTCTGAACGCGGGTTCAGAGATCTCTGAGGAAACAAGCAGAGCGTTCAGATTTGGATGCGGTGCTGGTTTTCCTGACAGAAAGCACGGGTATCACCCATGTCACTGCTTGTGGGCAGAATCAAGGAGCAGTCTGGATCTGGTTCTCAGTGACAATCAACTGCAGCCAGCACCAGAACTGGAACAAGAGGAAACATTACCCTGTCCCGCTGTCCCGGGTTTATTTGTCATACAAAGGGAGTGTTGGACCATCCAGTGCTCCTGCTCGCGTATTGCCAGTGTCTCTCTTAGGAGAGAGAGTTCCAAGCATTAGGAAGGTGGAATTTCCCTTTCTCCCTACCCCAAGGGCCGGGATTTGCATTTAGTGCCGGTGAAGACTGGGTGAATTTGGAGGTTAGGCCACCTCAGGGGCTGCAGATCGGCTGGATCATGATCATTAAGGCTATTTAGGAACCATTGATGTCAATGCAAATTTAGCACTTAAATACTTAGAGGCTTTGCTCCCGGTGTCCCTTGCTTCTTTCCAAAGCAGGGTTTATTCCTTTGGTAGGAAACTCTCAGATCGAAAAGTATGAGCAACATATTTTGGTCCTTTCCAGCTCTTGTTCCCTGCTTATTTTCCATGTGCAGCCTCTCTTCTTGGGTGGTGGGTTCAGATGGATCATCCTCCAAAGGTCTCTGCACTGGGGCCACCTCATCCTGCTCTTGCTATTATAGATAACTGTAACAGGCATCTTGGAAGAGATTTTTGTGGACCTGATCTCATCTCACTGAGGCTGCTTGAGATCCAGAACCCAAGTCTGTATCTAGGCAAAGAAAGACATGCAAACTGCTTTTGGAAGGTGATGAGTCTCCACAGATATCAGTGCAGCTTGGAGATGAGGGCCCTAAATATTGAACTCCCACCTCTGACTCCATCAGGCAGAGGATGAGGTGCTACACACGCTCACTCAGGGTTTTTACCTGTATCACAGAAATGCTTCCTTCCACCTGAAATAACCAAAGCAGCCTCTTTTCCTTGCTAAAATTGGTTGTGGAATAAAAGAGGCACTTTCAGTAGGATGTGAATAGCATGAACAGCCTTACCTCTCAGATACCACGGAGGTCCCTGGTTTCTGTTTGTCTGGAGGGAGAAAAACGATGTACAGGTGAGAAAACGTCACAGCCAAGCAATAAAATAAGTCAGCTATATTCAGAATTATGTTGTACAGGGTTATAAATGAAATTAAAATGTGATTAGAGACACCACGGGGGCTACTTGAGAGTTGATGAGAGGAAGTTCTTTAACTGAAGTGACATAGGGGCAGGAGCAAGTGCTTTGCTGCCTGTTGAGGCACTCGCATCCTTCGTTCTTTCAGCAGTTATTAATATCTCTCTTGCCATAGAGCAGCCTTGCCCTCTAGTGGGGATTCCTCCGTTGGATTCCGAGGGAAAAGGAGTGCCAGACTCCGTGACTTTCTCTGGAAATCTGCACCTTTAACTGCAGCAAAGTCGGGACTGTTCCTTTGTGCAGACGAGTCTGGCTGGGGCTCCAAAGATATGGTCCCACCACATTCTGAACTGCTGAATCTGTGTTCCCGTTTGGCTTCAAAGCCTCCCAGCTTTTTAGAAAACATGTAGGAATTGCCAGACCTATGTGGAAACTGATAACTTTTGATTAAGGAATGACAAATCATGCCAGGCAAAATACCTTCCGAGTCCTTTGAGCGGTTGCACTTGAACCTCAGGCTGACCACGCTGACCAGGATGATCACGACCACTATCAGGATAACTATGAAGCTGATGACACCTGGGGATGGAGGAAAGAACTGTCTGTGACTGAAGTAACAACGTGCCTGTCCTCAGCTTCGGGGGTGGTGGGGAGACTTGGGCTGTCATCAAAACTTGGGTAGGAAATCAATATTTTCGTTAAAATGAGCATGCTACACAACAGGCAGAGATGTAAGTAGTCACTAGAGCAAATGGCTTTATCCCCTTGTGTTTTAGCCTCAAAGGGATTCTGATAAATTAAATACTTAATTGGCAAAGCAGTGCCAGGAGGGCGTAAGTTAGCTGATTACACTGGGGATGGATTGAAGTAGATATGCGCTTACTACAGCCAGTAAATCTTATCCTAAAGGTGTATAAAGTCAGATAAATATGTAATATAATGGGCAGAGACAGGCTGAACTCTGAGAATGATGTTATCTGTCTCATAAACCGGTGGCCAAGCGCGGACTTGATTCTGACATTTGGCCTCAATAAATCAAGCTATTTTTGCATGGGGATTCTGTCCTGTTAGACTGCTTCGGGACTTCTGGCTTCCCTTGGAGGATAAGCAAATGATATTAATACTTATGAAGTTAACACTTGACTTCTTAAAATCCTTCTGAATTAACGCTTTTTCCTATAGTGTTACAGAAATGAGCAAATTGATTTTTGTTGCGTGTCTTCAGGGAGGAGGGGGACAGTACAGCCCCAGGCAGAGTGAGTCTCTGACATCTAAGCTGTGCCTATCTTCGGATCTATTGCTCGATTAAGATGTGGCGTCCTTTGCTCCATCCTCCTGCAGTCTGAAGGATGCAGACTTGGCTGCTTCCTGCAGTAATTCAGGGTGGGAATGCAGTCCCAATAGGTTTGTGGGGAAAAAACCCAAAATGTCTAAGCTTCCAGGTGGGTAATGTATTTATTCTAGAACCTGTCAGGGAAAGCAAGGCATAGCACGGGATCATTTGTGCCCAGGTCTTGTCCTAACATGGAGCTGGGGCAAACACTGGTGCTGGGAGCAAGATCCCAAGCTCAGGTGTAGCCATGGTGGACTTTCAAATTGTCTGTCCCTTGGGCAGGGCTGGGAGAATTGATTCAGTGCTTTATTACCTGCTGGTGACAAGGGTTTTCCTTTGCACTTGGAAAACTCCAGGATGAGTCATGCTGAAGGAAACTGTGGAGCCTTCTCTAGGGAAGCATCTTTGATGCTGGGTGTACAAAACAGACCCCCCCTTCCTCTCCCCAGGTCACACAAGACCTTACCAAAAGCTGCCACCGTCAGTGGTGATTTCTCATCTGTCGGAGTGGGTGTAGTCAAGTAGCCAGAGAGCACAGATGTTGGGGTAACTGGCGCCGAGGTGCCTACAAGAGGGGAAAAATGGAACTTTATATAAAAGTATTTCTTCCAAGGTTGGGAAGAGGATTCCTAGCCATGCTAGAGGACCTAACTCACACAAGTGCTTTATTGAAGAGGATAACGATGGGTCCTGGCCAGCCCCATCAATGGTAACAGCGAAGTGACCAAGACCTGTGTGGGAATTGGATTGTCTTGGTGTGGCCTCGTTTCTCAACAGTTTGAGAACACCCGCAGGGTTTTCGGCTGGGGCCCTGGCGAAGAAGCTGAGCCTGGCTGGTGAAGGACTGACCTGGCAGGGTGTCCTGTCTCCCTTCCTTTCACAGAATCATTTCTGTTGGAAAAGACCCTCAGGATCATCAAGTCCAACCACAACCCACGCCTGGCACTGCCCCATGTCCTGAGAACCTCTTCTCTGTCTGTCCAACCCTCCAGGGATGGTGACTCCAGCACTGCCCTGGGCAGCCTGTTCCAATGCCCCACAGCCCTTTGGGGAAGAAATTGTTCCCCAGATCCAACCTCAACCTCCCCTGGCGCAACTTGAGGCCGTTTCCTCTGCTCCTGGCGCTTGTTCCTGGGGAGCAGAGCCCGACCCCCCTGGCTCCAAGCTCCTTTCAGGCAGTTCAGAGATCAGAAGGTCTCCCCCCAGCTCCTGTTCTCCAGCTGAACCCCCCAGGTCCCTCAGCCATCACACTTGTGCTCCAGGTCCCCGCACAGCTGGCAGCACAACTGCATGTTAAAACACAGACTGGCGTGTCTGGACGGACATTCTTTTACAACCTTTTGCCATCTCGGCACCTTTCCTGCTGTGACTCACAACCACTGTTTCCACGCTCAACAAGTTGGCCCAAAGCGCTGCTTTTGTGGAGCTTTACAGGCTTTTCAAGGGCTAGAGGGGATGGGCAGCATCCCTTGGGTACCCGTCAGCCGTTCACCGTGCTGCCGTGAAGACAGCCTTGCTGTTGGCTGGGAAAAGGGCTGTAAAATATCCAGCGATAACCACCTGTCTGTGAGAGAAAGGAGAAGGCACCTTGAGTTGCTGATGTTGTGGTACTCTTGCTGGTCTTGGGCTCTTGACCTGCACAGAGAAATGTAGAATGTGAATCTTTGCCTTGAGTGTCCTCTGTTGACTGAAGGAATTAATGGGAATGCTGGAGAGGAGAACAGATTGATAGTAGTGCTGGTGATACCAGGCTAGAACCTTCCCACCATACATACTTCGTACTATTTTCCATGTCCAAATAGAAACTCAGGGAACCAAAATCCAAATACCTTTGTATAAAGTGTTCAGCTTCTCCAGTCCCAGATGCAGTTTTTGGGCAGATACAGGAATTAAATAGTGGAAGACTGAACCGGGATGGTTATAGGCTTGCTACTGCTCATAAATGTCAAGACTTAAAAAAAAAATCTATTCAAGGGAAGAAATTCTGCAGATTATGTGTGTGGATTGACTGACTGGATTGTCCTTGGAATTACTGAGGATGCTGTCCTGGGTTATCTAGAAGTAATTAAGCTCATTTTTGTTGGGCTACTTTGTACACATGTAGTTCAGCTGCGGCAGGGTAGTTCTGTTCCAGCAAGAGTTCCAGTTATCAGTGGGATAAACTGGCTTCTGTGGACCTGTGTGCTTTGTCACATCTGCTTCCAATGCCTGTTTAAAGGTAGCCTGTGTGTTTTATTCGCAGAGGGAAAAAGAATCCTTTACTGCCTCCTGGATGTGTGTTGAACAGCCAGATTATCTGCATCGACTTAATGCACAGCTCTGGGCCCTGTCGGGAGACTGAAAACAACGCTTTAGAGCTTCAGAAGATCATTTGGAGGTCAAGTGGGATCTTCTTTCCCCCTTTCCCATCCCCACCTTCCCAACAGCAGTGTCTGGCCAGAAGTCTGTGCTGCCTGGAGAAGGGTGAAGCAGCTCCTGGCACCCTGGGACCGGGGCTCCTGTCTTGCAGAAAACATCACCGCATTGGAATGTCATTTAGGCAAAAGGGGAAAAGGTTATGAAATAACAAATCTAACTTGTTCAGAAACTGCATGGAGCAGAACAGTCCTGAGAAGCAGAAACTGCTGCTGGACAGTTTTCTTGCCAGTCATCAATCCCTTCATTTCATCCTGAAATTGTTCTTCTGGCCATGGGCGGTGGGCAGAAGCTGTGTTTTGCTGAGCCTGGCACAGATACCCCATCCATGGGAAATGTTGGGTCTCGCACAATAGGAGCCCTCGCTTCTGGAAGCATCAGCAACAGTTCTATAGCCAAAGATGTATGGAGCTTTTCAGAGATAAAGAAGGGTTATAATTAATAGCAATCTGCTTGGGCACAGGCGTGCTGGTCGGACATCTGTGCAGGCAGAGCTGACCATGGGTTTTCAACCTTGCTTGTGTTGGAGAAGATCTGAGTGGGACAGGGAGAAGCAGAGCAGCTTCTGTCTTGGCCGCTGCAGATTTTTGAGACTGAACCTTTAATGAGGAATTGGCTCAGTTGTCAGATTTCAGACTTCCAACTCACTTGGGTTCTGCCCTTATTCTGAGAAAACTTACTGAATTCTCTTTTTTATACTTGCAGGCTGCATTAAGCAAACTGTCAAAAACAAAGATTGTGTTTTAAATGATGTTAAAAGGGCTCCCTTTTCTTTAGCATAGATCAGTCATTCAAATTCACCCCAGGCAGTGGATGTTAAGTGCATTTTGTCTCGTGTTTTTTCACTGCTTGCATTAATAAGGATACAAGACGCGATTGTGGCTGTTACTGATGGGTCAACCCCAAGATGAAGACAAGTGCTTAGATAACCTGCACCATGTGAACCGAGTCAGCTAATTGCCATGAAATTATCTAAACTTATTCTCACTCTATAAAAGGACAAAGTACCTTGAGGTGGCGGAGCTGATGTGGTTCTGCTTCCATTAGACTTTTCATCTGGATCAAGAAAACACAGGAAAGAAGAATTAACTTTTGAAGCTGCTTTTAACTGTGCTATGGAGAGGTGTTGGGTTTCCATGGGGTAAAAAATTTGGTTTGCATGAGACTTGACAAAATGCCAACTGGTAAAGCCTGATCAGACTTTTTTGATATGTGCTTGCCGAGCTGCTGCCACTTCTGTGTCATGGATACATTCTGTGCTTTTGGGGAGCTGGACTGAGCTGCTCTTTCAGCAGAGACTCCAAAATTCACAATTTTTGCTACTGAACAAGTACCATGGTGCAGACTGGCCCAGGCTTCCCCTGCCTGGGCAAAACGTGTAGTTTTCCATGCTTACCTTGCACAGTCGATGCCAGCAGAGTCGTAGTGACAGGAGAGGACTTGGCCATGGTAGCTGGACCCACAGAGGTGACATCCGGGTGGGCTGGCGGTGTGGATTTTACCGAAGGCTCTGCGGAGGAAGCATAGCATTACTGCCAAGGGAAACACCTGCCACACAGTCCTCAGACTCCTTGGGAGCGGTGGATAATCCGCCAGGAACAGCACAGCCACGAGCAGACAAGGGAACAGCCTTCGTCCTGCTCAGCATCTTGTATAATGTGTCAGCATTAACTTGGGCTTTTTTCAGTGTCCAGAGGTGCTGAGCAGGAGACTCAGGGATAAGTCTGCTTTTTGCCATCATTTTTTTCCCCACATTGAAAATTACTGTATTTTTTTGTCACTGGACACTTTAACTGGCTGGAGCTGCCTGGCACCCCTGTGTATCATCTGTTTGCCTCTTATCTGAAATGCTGACTTTTGTGTTTTATGTCACTGACAGTCCCTAAGCACAAATAATGTGGTCTGAAGGCTCTGTCACCTTCCTCAACCTGCTACACAAAGCTGCATAGTGAGAAGGTGATCCAGAGCAAGATACGGGGCAGAAACCTTTCGATAAGCTCTCTGCAAGGAAGAGTGGATCACCAGCCTGGAATTCATAGGCAAGTTCTTGTCTAGACTTCTCTTGGCTTTCTGATAAAAATGAGAAAATATTGCAAATGGTTCAAATGGTTTTAGGGAGGTGTTTTGTTTTGTTTTGTTTTGTTTTCTGGAAGGAATGGAAGCAGAATCTGAGATCTTTCTACTTTATAGTTTTGGGGTCCCTATGGAGAGGTAGCTATGCTTAGGAAAAAACAAAGTAAGGAAACTATTCAGAGGTCTGTATTACTTCTTTTTATGTCCTTATGAGTGATTGTTGCTTCCATGAAGGTAGATAATAAAGCAACAAAGCAAACCCCCTGACATGAGCTAGAGCTAAGGCGGTGTTCAGTCCCTGTGCAGACACAAACATTTTCCAGTTTAGGACAAGCTTCTCCATGCTTCCCCGTTTTCTCTTGGAGAAATGCAGAACATGTTGCCCTGTTGTATGGGAGGTGCTGAGGGTGTGCAAAGCACTGGAGGTTTAGAGTTAATAAAAAAAACAAAGAAGAGCTGGCTGGATCACAAGTCCTTAGGCCACAGGTCTTCCTTCCTTCCCATCGCTGTTCTCATCTAACCTGCTGCTGCACAGGTCCATTTATTGCTGGATGGCCCAGCTGCACTGTGTGTCAGACCAGTGACAAGCCAGGATGCCCCTGCGCATCTCCAGATGAGCGTTACCTGAGGTGTGGTTCTTTACATCAGGGCTGTGTGTTGTGGATTGGGATTGAGCTGTAAAACAAGCAGAGACACATAGAATCATTTTGGTTGGAAAAGCCCCTCAAGATCATGGAGTCCAACCATAACCCACCCCTGGCACTGCCCCATGTCCTGAGAACCTCATCTCTGTCTGTCCAGCCCTCCAGGGATGGTGACTCCAGCACTGCCCTGGGCAGCCTGTTCCAATGCCCCACAGCCCTTTGGGGAAGAAATTGTTCCCCAGATCCAACCTCAACCTCCCCTGGGGCAACTTGAGGCCGTTTCCTCTGCTCCTGGCGCTTGTTCCTGGGGAGCAGAGCCCGACCCCCCTGGCTCCAAGCTCCTTTCAGGCAGTTCAGAGATCAGAAGGTCTCCCCTCAGCTCCTGTTCTCCAGCTGAACCCCCAGGTCCCTCAGCCGCTCCCATCGCACTTGTGCTCCAGCCCCTCACCAGCTCCGTTCCCTTCTCTCAACTCGCTCCAGCACCTCAAGGCCTTTCTTGGCGTGAGGGGCCCAGAATTGCCCCCAGGATTTGAGGTCTGGCCTCATCAATGCCCAGGACAGGGGCTGACATCTACATGTGCTTCTTGTGGGATCTCCACAGGGGGGGTTGAAAGATGCACCAGAAAGGGACCGTTTTAGTCAATAAGAGCTGAAAGGGTGGCAGGGGCAGGAGATACTGAGGAGGGAGTTTGTTATTGGGGTGGCTCTAGGGGCCTGTGGGCAAAAGGACCTGGGCTCTGAGGGTCCAGAGGGTAGAGCATGTGAACTGCTGGGGATCTGAGACCAAAGATGTGGTGGGATTCCTCTGCTTTCTCTGTGCTTCCTGAGACACCACATTGCTTTCCTCCAGCCGAGGTTGGGGGCAGAGACCAGAAAAGGGTCATCTGGGGCACGGTGCCCTCCATGGCCCCTGGAGATCTGGGGAGAATGGCGATAAATGGGGTGGGCAGAGGTGGGCAACACGGTGTCCTGGGAAAGAATGGGAGGCGGATGGGAGTTCTGAATCTAGTTCTCATCTCTGGACTCTCCGTTTGCTTCCCCACGTGGGCATGGTCACCCACATCCAAACAGATTTATAAAGCAGATGACAACCCAGGAGGTACCTGTTACAGCGTGGATGGAGGAGTTGGCAGAGGCTGTAGTACCTGGAATGAAAGAATAAGAGTATTAGTGGTGTTAACCTATGGTTGTCACACATGAGTGTTCCTGCTGGTTGCGTGGTTTGGGTTTTCCTCATTTTCTGTATGAATGACTTTGAAATACATGGTTTTTCCAAGAGCATTAGCAAAGAAGTAGTAGCAAACACTAAGTGCAAAACTACCAGGTTCTGAGTAAATGAGTACTGGAGTTTATTCAGCCCAGGTCAATTCCCTGGTCCCCAGATGGAGCCGGATCCTTCAGGGAACCACCTTCCCTGTTCCAGGGAAAATGCAAATACATCGGTGGGGTCATTCCCTCCTTAACGAGTGTGTGGATGAGGTGTGTAAAGACTTCCAGGAGCCAATGGGACCGTTCTTGTTTTGTTTCTTTTATCTTTTTCCTTTCTATCTCCTACCTGTGATCCCTCTGTCTATGTGTTTGCACCCAGGGATGCAATGGGGCTCCATGGAAACTGGGACAGAGCCAGGAGGCTGCAGCGAGGGGACGGGCTTGGAGCTGCCTTCCCTGGTCTGGGTCCCAAGTCCTGGGGGTCCATGCAGGGCTTTGCTCTCCCAGGGTTGTAGGTGTTGCACCGAGTCCCTAGTTTCTCAGCTGAAAAGTGTTTCTGCTTGCGTTTTTTTGGGGGTTTTGGTTTGCATTCATGCCAGAGCATCCCTGCACTAATCCCCCGTGTTGCCTACACGCAGAATGCATGGTGTTTGTCTTTAAGCCCCAGCTCCTGGAGTCCTATGGTTAGACGAGATGCCAATTAAAAGCGCTTCTGTTTAAAATGGGAAAAAGAAATGTCCAGTTCCCGTATTTGGAGACAAAACCTGGAAAATGTAAATGCACTTTACAGGCTCAAATCAAACCCAACTAGTTTAACTTTGCAGAGGTGACTTTATCATTTTTGAAATGCGCATCCTATAGTCTAAACCAGAGTGAATGCATAATAAAATGTGGTCTCTTTCCAGACAGGATTTGGCTGTGAAAACCAGACCTGACTTCTCAGACCTTTTCCATGCTTTTCTCTCCTAGCTTACTGGGCAGCAGGCTGGCAAACCTGTCTTGTTCAGTCCATGAAAGAGGAAGTGTGATTAGATCTTTAATTACATAGAGAGGAAGGGACTAATACGTTTTTTCTCTTTTTTTAATCCATTGGGAACAGGACCAGCAAACACGGACCTTACGGAAAGGGAGGCTGAGCAATAGGAAACTGTCTTGACATGAGGATAGCGAATTGCTGGGAGCGATGGTGCAGGAGAATTACAGGATATCGCTCTCTGCCCGTTCTGAAGAGCAGGTTAAATGAACATCAGTCTAGGAACGTAAACGGGGTTATGGACAGATGGAACATCACTTGCTAAATCAGCTCCACAGGAACGTGCGGTGGCTGGGGCTGTTTCCATCAATTACAAGAGTATGCCGAATTTTCTCTTTGTCACTGGGCTTCCTCTTCTTCAGCAGCTTTACAGCACAATTTATGGGCATCGGTTTGCAAATGCCTTGAGGTGCCCTGTAAACATCCAGCACAAAAAACAATGTGCTGAGAACACCGCGGGGGCCAGTGTCCTCGAGCAGCTGCCAAACTCAAGCACCTTCTTTCTCCAAGACTCCTTGCAGAACCCGTTGTCTTGTTCTTCCATGGGGAGAAGTAGCTGCTTGTAATGCATTTGCTTTTTTTAAAATGATCACAGGTGTATTTGGTGTGCGTGGCATGTGAAAGCATCAAGAATTGCTGAAGAAAGAGCTATTGTCTGCATTCAGTCTTTGTTGAAGGAGAAGGGGAATAAAGGTGCTGAGCTGGCTGTTTATTCAGCTAATTTTGCTGCAGCTGAGGAATCTGGGAGCTCGAACAGAGCCTCTAGGGATGGGAGAAGCTGGGAGTGAGGAAGCTGATGCTGCTGCTGTCCCTGACAGACCATCCCATGGGCTTCAGCTCCAGCATCCTTGGCACAAGGGCAAGAGGATCCTGCTCAACAATTTCAACAGCTCAGCCCCTCACTGCAGGTCACACCAGAGCACTGGCTCATTGGGAGTTCTCTGTTTGCAAAATTAACCTGGGCATAGTTGTAAATAAGGTAAATAAGCTTTTTATGTCTTTTCCCCTCCATTGCTTGGTCCCTGGAGTTCACCTGCCCAAGCAGATGCTCACCCAGGTCCTGCCGTGACGGAGCTTTGCTGTGGAGATGTGTCCGGTCTCACTGGGCACTTTGCTCAGGAATATGCGGCCCTGGCTCTATAAACACAACCGCACGTTATCTCAACGTGGAGCACGTCTGGCTCTGATTTCTGGCCACTCTTGCTTGTTATGCCTCCCCTGCCAACTCAAATAATCAAAAGTCCTGTTAAACGAGGTGTTTTCTTTTCGCCGAGGTGCCGAGCATCCCGGTTGGATTTCCTCGGAGGGGGATGGACGTGCGCGAAGCCGGACGAGCCCGAGCCGCGCCGCGGGGCCGGGCGGCAGGATGGGCACGAACAAACAAGAGCCGCGTGTCGCGGCTCCCGCGGGCGTCCCCGGGGGAATCCCATAAAAATGGTGCTGCCTCTGCCAGCCCGGCCTGCTGCCCCCGCCGAGGACCCTGCCTATATAAACACCTCGCAATAATAATCAGGATGCAGCCAGCGCAGCTGTAATTGCAATAAACATCAAAGCCATTCAAACGACTCCCCATTGAGCGTGAGGGCTGCCAAAATACGTGTTGCTTGTTTGGGTGCAAGTGATTTATAGCCGGATTGTGCATTTCTAGGTGGAGACGGGGAGCTTGCTGAGGGATTAACGATGGGAAATAGAACTTTCTGTTCATGCTGTATGGGAAAGCGCCGGTTGCCCAGCGGAGCCGCGGGGCTGCAGAGGAGCGTGTCGGGGCTGCAGGTGCATTTCAGCTCTGACTCAGCACGAGCGGCTGTTTGGTTCCACGGCGGCAGCTGCAGAGCCCCTGTGGCTTTGTGCAGCTCTGCTCCACCAACCTCGCTGTCACCCTCTGCTTGCAGGTTGCAAAAAAGAGACCTAGCAACCTAAAATTAGACTTTTCGATTCATATATTGGCCCATGACAAAAGTATACTGACCTGGGTGAAATGCAGCAGCTGCTGAACAGCAAAAAGCAACAGCTCCCTATTCTTGGGACTTTTGCATGGAAAAAAAAGTCCTGTATTAGGAAACCTGGAAAGCAGAGAGCTCTGCAAAAGCCATAATAATAACCCACACATTTTATGAAGTGTCTAGAAAAGGTGCCTCTGCCCTGAGGGTCTCACAGCTGAACACGTAAGGTGGAAATTGTGGAGGAGACAGAGAAGGGTGGTTACACGGCTGGATCACTGACAGCCTAAATCAGGTCCCAGATCTGCAGAGCTATTTAAACATCTAACGCCAAATGACATGGGGGGGTTTGGCAGCTCAGTGCTGAGAGGTTCTGAATTGTCGTGACTCCGCCAAAGCATTACGGAAAGTTTAGAGAGCCAGCAATTAAACCCGGGTCTCGTCAGCACTTAAAATTAATCTTAGCCTTCCTCTGCCCCTCCTCAAGGGCTGCATCCAGGCCTGGGCATCCTCTCGGAGCATTGCACTCTGTGCCGCTCTCTGGGGAGTGGTGCTGGAAATCAGTTAAAAACCGCTTGGATGTAGAAAACAAGCTGGGAGACAAACAATGTGGGGAAACCGTGTGGACGGAGCGGGCGCTGCCACATCGCCCTGCGTGCTGAGGTCTCTTTTTTCCATGGGAAGCTGTTGCTCCTGGCAGATGAAAGCGGTGTGGCTTGTCTCCCGCCTGCACCCCCACTGCTCCGTGTTTTTTGGGGAGCAAACGCCTGCTCCATCACCCTGCAGCGCCATCACTCTCCCAGCTGCTGACTGGTTCCAGTTCCCTCCCTGACCTGCTTGTTTTTTACTCCTGGGCTCCGCAGTGCTGGTGATGTGGGTCCTGCCCTCCTCCTGGCTGCGCTGCTCCCAGGGTTTGTCCCTGGCTCTTGGGTTTGGAGGAGGAAGTCACTTTGTCCCCAGTTTAATGAAAGATGAGGAGGGCACCTCTCCAGGCCTGGTGGGAGCCAGAACCCAGCCTGTGCTTTTTGCCTACCTACAGATTTTAAAAATAGTATTATTCATCAGCAGATCTCAAAGCACTTTATGGAGAAGGGGGATAAGTGTGAGGTCTGTTTTGTTTTCTGCAGGTGGGAAACCGAGGCACAGAGGAAGTGTCACGAGTTGCAGGTTAGTTCAGCAGCGCATCTTTCCCACCTTGCACAGGCGCCTCCCCAGTGGCCCTCATCAGTTCATACGATTTTCCTCCAAAAGCTGCGCGCTCTAGGTGATCGGCCGCTGCATTTACTTGTGCGCTACACCCGGAGCAGTGTCCGCAGAGATCAGCCGTAGGTGCCCACCAAGCACATCTTGCTTCCCCCAAGTGTGTGGAGTCTCTTTGCTTCCGTTTCCAAGTTTATTCACAAATTTGTGATTCTTTCCAGTCATTCCAAGATTCCCCAGCCCGTGGGGTGTTTGTGAACCACCATGCAGGAACGTGATCTGCTTGGGGGGGGGTTCAGCTCCCACCCAGTGACCCGGGAGACAAGGTGTGCTGCAGACAGGGCTGGTGGCAAAGGGATTTCTCATCATTCCTGTTCTTTCCACTGTCTTTTCTTCAGTGTCCAGGCTGGAGCTCCCAGGGAGCAGCTGAGGGACGTCCCTGCCTGGTGCCACCATTTCAGCACATGGCTCCAGATTTTAGGTGAGTGACCCTGATGATATCACCTAGGTTTTACTGCCAGATTTCAAAGCACCTTATGGAAAATGTCATTTTATTATCTCTATTTTGTATCTGGGGAAAACAAGGCAGGGGAGCGTGGCTGCGATAAGCGGCAGACACAAAGCCCAGTGGTTCTGTGCCTCCATCAAGCATTGTCAGCTGTGACGTGTTTCGTTTCTAATCACACTAATTTCACTACAATTCCAAGATTTTTAGTGATTCCAAAGTCACTTCTAGCTAACGTAGGAGAGGGGCTCACTGAATCGTACGTCTGCAGCCGCCCACCCAAGCTGCGCTGCCCTCAGGAGCGCACAGTCTGCAGTTGTGCCTGATGACGGTGGGAAAGGTGGGGGACACCTGCCCTGGGTCCCCTCTCTTGCCCAGAACCAGTGGCGGTGTCCCCAGCGCCACAAGAGTTGGCTTGGCTTGCTCCAGAGGGCACATACGTGTTCCACACCTCCACGGCCCGTTTTAGTAGAGTTTGCTCGTTGTGTGGGAGGACGGTTGTTTGCTGCAATGTCCATCTGGAGTCTCAGAAAACCTTTTAGGTCTACTGAGCCTCCGTTCCAGAACAGCACAAATGTGAGGACCTAGATCTTGTATACTTCAAATATAATTTTTAAATCTGTAGGGATTATAGGAGAAGTTTGATGGACTATGCACACTTGTTGCTGGTATGCACTGAGCTTTTGTAAACATTGACTCTTGTACAGTTAAGACGTGAATAATCAGCTGGAGACAAGTACGAGACTAATAGATATTATAGAACAGTAGAGTGTCACATTATGGGGATGTAGTCCCTTTTAGCAAAGGGCTAATAATGCAGCTACTCAAAATAATTTATTCCTAATCCACAGCAGCTTGAAAGAACTTGGAGTTTTGGTTTTGTTCGTTGTTGGTTGTTTTTTTAACTTTAAGGCAATAACTGAGCTGCTGGAAATTTTTAAAAATGCTTTGATCTTGCACTTTTGCAAGATCTCTTGCACATTCCTGCAACAAACAGCTCCGCACCAACCTGCCGTCTCATCTTTTATGTAGCCCAAGCCACAAGCTTTGCCTCTGTACGATGCCCCCGTCCCACCCCTGTGTCCCGGGTCAGCAACCTCAGTCTCAGGGAACCCAAAGCAGAGGTGAGCAGGTTCTCCCTGTGCTGTGAAATCCAGATGCATTTAACTGCATCCCTGGTCTGTCCCCTGGTTTTTAGAAGATTTGATGAGATTGAGGGGCAAAGTCCCCTCGAAACTTTCACACCTCTCAATGCCACGGCAGCTGGAGATACCAGAGGGGACTTTGCTTCCTTCTGCTGTGCTGGGATGATTCAGCTGAAAGGTAAAACCAGCCCCCCCGCCCTTAAGTCTACAAAAAAGGGTGAATGGGAGGTTCCTCTTCGTTTATGTGATGGTTGGTCATGCTGCGTGGTGGAGCAATGAGACCTTCTAGCCAAGGCTGGTGCTAGGCAAGGTGCAGATCTGCCTTCCCCAGCCTTGGGCTTAAGCCCACGCCTTGGCTTACCCAGCAGTGGGTTTACCAGTGCTGACCCCTCCAAGGACACCTGCTGTTGACTCACCTACTGTAAACGGGAGATAATTCCTGGAAAATGTCGCTGGCCGCTTTGATCAGATCTGCAGAGTCATCTGCGGGGTTTCGTGTTACTAGAAGGGAGCAGTTTGTTTTGTGAACAAACATTTCTCCTGACCACCTCCTGCTTTCTCTTCCTCCTCCTCCAGCTCAGTGTTGCGGTGGCCGCTCCTTTTTGGCCAAGGAATTGGTTTTAGGCTGCACCAGCTGCCCTGTTTTAAGTGTCTGGAAGGTCTCCTGGTAGCTCAATCTCTGTCCTCTAGCTGCACCCCATGCTTTCAATTATATAAAAAAAGATATATAGACATATGTATATGTTTTCTCATTTTTCTCGTGGTGTTATCCATCCGCTGGCTGCGGCACAGATAAGGAGAGCAGCGGATGGAGCGACAGTGGGAAAATCCTGCTGGGTTCTCATCAACTTCCAGGAGGAATTTTTCAGTGGAAACGTTTTGTCTGGAAAACACCAGCCCATTGTAATAGAAACCGTTCATAGGAAGAGGTTTGTTTGGACAAATTTTCTGCTAAGTGTTTCTGGGGGAGGAAAAACAGGTTGGAAATGTTCCAAATCTCCCCACTTCAGCAACTCCAAAATAACAGTGTTTGAACCTTCCTTTAGAAAGAACTGCGAGAGCGTACAAGTTTCGATTAAGAAGTAATAAATTCATTAATGAATTAATGGACCTGCACAATGTGCCTGCTACCAGGCACAATTCACCCCCCTGCTGAAGCCACAGGATCGTCCCTAAGGAAAAGGGAAATTTTCCAATCTATACTCTCTTACTTCTTATGTAGCTGCTAACTGACTTGTTTTCTGTATTCTCTGCCTCTTAAATATCCCATTATTATCAGTGCAGTGGCTGTAACCCACAGGCAACTTCTATGGTTTAATGAGAAAAACGTCGGATTTTGGGACACACGGATCACTTTTAGGTGGTTGTCTACTAGAAACAGCGTTGATGTTACAGTCTATATTCCTTCGAATGTTTTTCAGCTCCGAGCTACCGCAGCTGTCAGCAACACAAGAGGTGCCTGATGCCGCAGGAAAAGACAACCTGTCACCCTTCGGAGCAGGAAACCGGCTCCTTCATCCCACGCCACCACTCACGTGGGAAAGAGAAGCTAAAGCAGAATTGTCACAAAGGAGCAGAACTATCACAATAAGGATGTGTTCTGTGTGAGTCTTGCACATGGTCTTTGTATTTATAGCAACAAGAGGAAAAAATACCTTTGAGGGAAATAACATCCTGTACATTTAAATGTTCTACCTTTACACTTATTTGACAAAACTCATTTACTATAAAATGCAGAAACACTCAGCAGAAACACTCCTTTTGTTAACGAGGAAACAAGTTCTTTTATCCCAGTGCTGCCAAATAAACCCTGTAAACCTGGTACAGCCACATTTTTCCCAGCAACGTGACTCTGCCACCCCTGGATTTAAAGGCTGAGCTTTCCGATGGCAGCTCGTTCGTGTTCAAACCCCTGGCTGGTTCCCTTTGGTGACCCCCGTGAAGCCAGGCTCCCCAAATCCCCCCGCCAGCACCGTTTCCCCCTCCCAGGGCGCGAGTGCAGTGTCTCACCTGGGAAGAGCACGAACAGCCAGAGCAGCGGATGGACGGACGGAACCAGCATCTTCTCGTGGCTCTGCAGCCCCGCCGAGGCTCTGGCCATCCCGGGAGGGACGCAGGGTGAGGAGCAGTTTGCCTGCCTGGGCTGGCTCTCAAAGGGCTTCCTGTTGAAGAATAGAAGGAAACGGGCTGAATCCACAGGGGAACTGTGTTTTTTAGCCCATTATGGTCGGAGAGGATGTGAGCCATCGCTTACCGACGGCAAAGGAAACCTCGCCATGGGTTTGGTGGGGAATTCGGCTCTCGGAGCAGTGGCACAGTGGGCCTGCCCTGCTTTGGGCCTTGGTTGCTTCTCCATGGTCCTTGGGGTTTTTGGGAGGTGCTGTGTTTGTGGCGAGGGTGTGCACCTCGCGTCCAACCCCCTCCCCATCAGCTGTGGGGCTGCAGGCTGCCCCAGTCCTTCCTGGATGAGGAGCTGCTGGAGGAGCTGGTCCTCCCCACACCTGAGAGGGGGTTTCTTAACATTTCAGGGAGGGATTGGGAAATATTCGCTCCTCGTGGGGCCAGAGTAACTCAGCAGCTGGTGCTTCCCCATGCCCCACACCTCCTTGTGCAGCTCCAGCAAGTCTGGGCACCAGGACACGCTGATTTGGGGTGCTGGTTCTTATGCAGCAGCAGCAGCATCTTCCCCATGCGATGTACAGCACACAGTAGGGTCTGACTTACCCCAACCCCAGCTCCTCGGCAAGGGGGGAAACTGGAGAAACGGGCTAGTCCTGCCCTTCACCTGCCCCAAGGGCTTTGAGGCACTCAATTTCTCTGCCCTGACCTTGGTGCGCTTGTCTGTGCACATCCTGTCTGTCTGTCCCTCGCTGCCATAGTTTGAACTTCAGAGATAACAAGTTACCCCGTGTTGGATGTGAGTGGGTGTTTGTGGGGAGGAGAAGGGTCTCAGCAACCCCATCGGGGAAGGCTCCTGCACCCCCCTGTCTCAGAGGGTCTGTGTGGGTGTTCAGAATGTAAATCCATAGGATTGAGTCTCCTGGCTCAAGAGTCTGCTCCAGCCCCTGGAAAGCCGCAGAGCCCTGGCCGAGGGGCTGTTCCTGCACTGCGTGGAGCACATCGAGGGGTGCAAGGTCCTGGCTGTCCAGGACCGGGAGACAGCGGCAGGAACAGAGGGAGAGATCTCCTGTGTGCTGCACACCTCCTTGCATTCCCATGGGTCCCTTCAAACACCTCCAAAAACCCAAGCAAACCACCAGGCCAAAAGCCACTGACATTCTACAGCGTTCGACAGCAGCCTTCGCTTTCACAAAACCTCTGGGAGCAGCTCCCCCCACCCCCTGTATTTTCCCTCTCGCACAGATGTGGTGCTCAGAGATTACGCTGTAGATTAAGGTTTTACTGAATCCTGAAATGAGAGCAAGTGCCCAGAAGCTCTAATGTGCAGCCAAATCTGCCGGACGCTCAGCTGGATGGGGGAAGAGGCATTTCCCATCCCGTCCTCCTCGTGAAAGACGGAGCCCAAATATTCACCCCAGCTTGTCTGCTGAGAGCCTCCAGGTAGGAGCAGCAGTGTTTGGGTCGAAAGATGGGGAGGTGTTTTTTTTGATGGCTAAAACTCCAGAGGATCCATCCTTTCTGCTCTGAGATGTGGTCGGGGTCACTCTGGGTCTGACTGCATGGCATCCCTGCATCCCAGCATCCCTGCATCCCAGCATCCCTGCATCCCTGCATCCCTGCATCCCTGCATCCCTGCATCCCTGCATCCCAGCATCCCTGCATCTGTGTGAGCACTGACCCAGCACTGGCTCCTGCCTGTGACCCTGAGCAGGTCCCAGGTCCCTGAGCTTCTCCGTGTTCTCCCCCCATCCTTCCCGCCCTGGGCGCTGTGTGGATGTGCTTTGCTCGGCTGTGCAAAGAGCTCATGTGCAGAAAAGGGATTTTTCACACCATTTTCTTAACTGCATTAAATTTTACCGCCAAGTTGGTGGAAGGAGGGAGGTTTCCTGCAGTGACCGGGGGTTGTGTGTGTGTGGCAGAAGGGAATGTCGGTGCTTTCTCCCTGAACAAAAGGGTTCTTGTCCTGCAGTGGGCGAGAGGAGGGTGTTTTTTTTCCATCGAGGGGTGTGTGGCAGCGAGGGAGGGGACACGGCGCTGATGTGGCACCGGGTGAGCAGCACCCATCCTGCCCGTGGGTGCTTCCTCCTCTGCTCGGGGAATCTTGGGGGTGTGTGGCGGGGTGGGGTGACGTGGCAGCCTCTGGGGTGACTCCGGCTGCACCTACACCGGAGAACCAGCCCGGAGGCGTTTCTGCTGCTTCTACTTTGTGCTCTCCAGCCTCCACCGGAGACCATGATTCCCCCGCAGCGGGGAGACCAAGGTACCTCGTGGGGCTGGGGGGGCTCTCCCTCCCTGCTCCTCCCCTGTGCTGCCTGCCCAGGGACTTTACAGCTGTGGCGATGCCTTGCGGTGTGTTTTGGTGGGTTTGGTCTCCCAGGGAGGTCCCCGTGGGGTTTGGATGTGGATCAGGACCATGGGGTTTGGGGTGAAGAAGGGAGGTGGAGCGCTCCAGGGAGGGGTTGTAGAGCCCCACACTGAGGGTGTCTGGGACAAGGGGACACAGGGCATCGCCTCCTTGGCTGAACATGTCCTTGCACTGTCCCTACAACCACCAAAATACACCCTGATCCACCAGCCCCAGGGAAGGGGCACTTTGGGGATGGTCCCATTCCCCAGCGCTTGCAAGTGCAGGTGGGAGCTGCCGGCTGGAGGGCAGGAGATAAGGACATGGGACAGTCTCTGCTCCGTGGTCAGCCCCTTGCACCCCGTGTCTCTGTCCCAGGTCACCGTGCTCAGCCATGAACAACTCTGTGCTCCTCAGCCAGCTCAGACAGCCCGAGCCCCAGGACGCGGCCCCCTTCACGCCCATCTCCATCGTCAGGACCGCGACAAAGAAGCCGGATGCTCTGCCAATCATCTCTGCCATTGTTGTCATCTTTGTCCTCTTGGCTGTCTTCATCATTGTCATCGTGCACTACGGCCCTCAGCTCCGCACCGTGCAGATCACGCTCCAGCACGAGCCCATGCCACAGGATCTGGACGACGGGGTGCACCTCACGGACTGGAAGAAGCTGGGATCCCAGAAGAAGCTGCCTGCCCAGCCCTGCCCGCGGGACCTGCTCGGTGTGGATGTGCCCGGTGTGAGCTGCCAGTGCTCCTGCAAGCATCACCTGCCCTGCGGGAGCACCGAGCCCAACGTCATCGAGATCACCTACCTGTGACAAGGCTGGGGGACACCTGGGCAGGACTCAAGGGACCAAGTCCCACTGGGAAAATAGCAAGTGGGACGTTAGCTTAGCCCGAGACTCACCAATTCCCACACGTGGAGGTTTTATCTCCCCAGCGTTGTGTCTCTCCTCAGGTAGAAGGTTGTGTCACTGCAGTGGCCATCAGCCCCAAAAGGCCAGCCCAGGGGGCAACTGTCCCCAGGTGAGAGCTGGTCCCCAGGCAGGCTCTGGGGCTGGGTCTGCCCATGTAGGACAGCATCAGCATCGCTTCTGTTTTTCCTTGCCGTGGTTTTACCTGTCGCAGGCTGCCCAGGGGTGCCCAGCAGAGCTGTCCTGGTGCTCACCCGGCCAGGGGGCGCTGGGCGTGCGCTCAGCCCCTCGGCAGGAGCTGGAAAGTACATCATCTGTAATCACTTTCCAGATTAAAGATATTTTCATGTGCACTGTGTCCTCATGGTGCTGCTTAGATGGCAAAGAACACCTTCCAGCCCCTTTTTCCTGCACCTGAACCCACCTTGGTGTTTCAGTGGTGGAGCCAGAGGCAGAGGACGTGTCTGGTCCCCCAGGGGAGGTGTGTGACATGGCAGAGGCAGGAGAGGTGACAATGGCACATTAGCCACCCCTTGCCGTTGGCTGAACATCTCGAGGTGTTGACACTGCTGGAGAAATATGTCCATCTCTGGGCAGAGCCTGCAGCATCTCTGTGCATGATGGCAGGGGTGGGGAGGAGTGAAGTCATCTTCTTGTGGTCACCTTGATTGTCCCTGTTGCTCTCTGCTGTCCCTGTGCCAAGGGATGCTCTGCTCGGGGACCTGGGGACCCAGGTGTTTCCAGCATTGGAAGCATGGGGCATGTCCCAGCGGAGGAGGGAGCGATGGGATGGATGTTGATGTGGCTTGATCACCCTGGGCAGAAGCTGGTGGAGGTGGCACCCGAGGAGCAGATGAAGGGGCGACACATCACCCTGAGCCCCGTAAGGCTCCTGCGGACAGCAGATCATGGTGACCTGCCCAGCCTGGGAGTCTTTCCACTGCTGGAGGTGCCGAGCACCCCTTGTGAGAAGAAACTGGTCTCGGTTTCTCCTCCCTCAGTGCGAGCTGGATATCAAAGCCTGTCATCAGTGCGTGGGCTTGGGGGCAGCACAGCCTCTGGGATCACCCGCAAGGATTTATTCTGCTGAACAGTCCCAGGAGTCAAAACACGGTTCCCGCTTCTCCCCTCCCCACACGTGAACAGAAAAGCCAGATCTGTCTGTCCTGTGCATCCCGCACAGATCCCCCTGTGCGTTGTCAGACAAGAGATGGGACTTTTACCTGCTCCCCAGGTGCTGAAGGTATTTCTGACACAGCAGATGCTCCAGCATCCTTCCTCTCACTCATTTCCAGCTTTTCTCACTTACTTTCAAACTAAGTATTGGTTGGACTCGCTGGAAAATTTTGAACTTCACAATAAACATAATTTATATTACTTTTCAGGGGATTGTTTTCTGTTTTGATTGTTTCCCTTTTGTTTTCCAGAGGTGATGGTGCATTATCAGCTTTCCCACGCCTGTGTTAGAGGCGATCGGGTCTGTCATCCCAATTGAAAATCCCTGTGAGTCCCGCCTCCCTTTGTTGTTTCGTTAGGATTTTATATTTCTTCAAGAAGTTAGAACAGCTCTTGCCCCATTTCTGAAGGCTCCCTAGCAAGAAGAGCACTCAGTAAGGTTTGGTGGATGCCGCAGCCTTTGATTTGTGGTTTCTGGCAATTTTGGTGGTCCTGAGCGCGTTCTGGGATTCCCTGAAAAGCGCCTGAGGAGGGCAGGGTATTTCATTCAAGGTTTTGCATTTGTGATCTATAAAAACCAGACCTGATGCTGACAGTAGTTGAAAAATAGTAAAAGACAATTTATTCCACCCATGCCTTCCCCAAATCTCCCTGCAGAGCGTGCCCAGGGAAGATGGATTGCAGAGATAGTTCATCTGAACCTCCCGTTTGGCCTCACCAGGTAGAGTAATCTTTCTGACAGGTTAGCTCAAGCTGTCTAATTACAATGAAGGGGTCTCTATATTATGTACCGCCACGTTTTTCTGCCAGCTGTGGTTTGCAGGGCTGGAGAGGTTCCTTGCACAGGCATGATTTGTCATGCGCCTCCCACCCCCTTTCCTTTTCTCATTTAGGGACTCAGTGCAAGAGCGGTTTGTCTGAAAAACTGGTGTCCCTTCTGTTTATCAGAAGCCGTTTCACTCCATTCCCAGTTCTGCAGAATCAGTATCTTCATCTGCTGGACAATATTTAGCCTGTTGGCATCATTCTGAGTTCCAGGTCTGCCTGCTTGTGTGTTCCCCTGTAGGAAACGGGATAGGACAGGGGGTGGTGGCTTTAAACTGACAGAGAGCAGATTTAGATGAGATATAAAGGAGAAATTGTTGGCCCTGAGGGTGGTGAGAGCCTGGCCCAGGTTGGCCAGAGAGGTGGTGGATGAACCATCCCTGGAGACATCCCAGGCCAGGCTGGACGGGGCTCTGAGCAACCTGAGCTGGTGAAGATGTCCCTGTCATGGCAGGGGTGGCACTGAGGGAGCTGGGAAGGGCCCTTCAGCCCAAACCTTTCTGTGAATCTGTGATCCTGTGACTCTGTGATCTGCATTGCAGTGCCCAGAGTGGCTGCCCCGCGCCTCGGGGACACTGGCTGTGCCCTGCAACAGTGTCACCCATCCTGGGTAAGTCACCGGAGTTGTCACCTGGCTTTTGTAGTCGGGTCCTTTCAGATCAGGGAGCTGCTTCATTCAAGGCAAACTCTTTAATTCGAGGAACAGAAGCTCTCGTGGCAGCTCCCACTGAAGGACAACCGCAGCGGGGAAACATCGTGTTTGCAAAGAAAAGATTAAAAACGTCTAAATATTAATAAAGAGAAAGATAAAATGGGTAATTATTACTAGAACTCATTGATTTGCAGGCGCTGGGGACTCGTAAAGCTCTGATTTATGTGCCAGCGTGCTGTGGCCCAGATCCATCACTTACACAGCGGAGGAGCTGGGGAAATCCCACCCTTGCAATTCACTTTGCCATTGTTCAGGTATTTCAGGCTGTCAAACTAAAAAGCAAATAAACCTGGCAGTGAACGGCGGTGCTGATGGGGCCCCGGTTCCCCCCACATTTGTCCGGTGCTTTGGTCCTTCCAGCCCAGTCCAGGAGCTGTCAATGGCCCCTTCTTCTATACAACCTTTTCTGGAAGAATCTAGCACTGAAGCTCTGGCCTTCAGTATTTTTTCCACCTACTTCATTTGCAAACAGATATTTAGACATAACATTTTAAAATGCAGGAAAAAAATTACTGTAAAACTCACAATAGCGAACTAAATCCTAAAAGCGAGCGACAATCTTTTGCCAGCTTTCTCCTCCAGAAGGACACCAATAGTTATATCTCAACTCTGCTTCTCATTGCTTTTTCCTACACAATAAAATGTCATTTTTACAGATTCTCCTCTTTTCTATTTGGCCAGCCCCACTGCTCTCTGCTTATAGGACTGTTCTTTGCAAGACTATATAAAATACATACAGCTCTCGAGCAGCAGAGGCTGTGCATACAAATTATCAGAGCATTATTACTCTCTGTTCAAATGCCAAGTTTGTCCCAATTTATTTCACTTGCAACTTTCTCCCCCTCTATAATAATAATCTTTTTTTGAACACAAAGTAACAATAACTCTCCTTATGGCACCCGCTGCACAGGGGAGCTCCTGGAGCCCAGTGAGCAGGAGCTGGCAGAGACTTTGCCATCTGCAGCTTTCCTCAAAGCCAGGTTTTTGCCTTCGGAAGCTTTTTAAAACTACCGCACCACCTATTAACTCTGCCATGATTAGGGATTTCTTGCCTCTCCTTTAATTTCCTTCCTAATTAGGGTGTACACCTGCTGCAGGGGGAAGCACCTACATAACCCCTGTGCTGCCACATGGCTCTCAGGGGTGTTCAGTAGGGGTTTTACAGCTGTGCTTGCAGGAAGTTTGGGTTTTGATGCTGCAGGGTTGCTTAAATCTGTGCAAAGTTTGAGGAGGCTCTTCAAGGTCCTACTCAGAAGAATCCTGCGTGTTAGGGCCCTGAAGGGTAGTGGGGTTTGAGAGAGCTGGTTAATGTTCAAGCATCACTTGGGGAATCTTCCTGACGAGGAAAGGTGAGAGAACTGGGGCTGTTCAGCCTGGAGAAGCTGAAAGGGATCTTATTTAGGTGATAAATATCTCAGGGTGGGTGTCAGAGGATGGAGCAGACTCTGTTCAGTGGTGCCCAACACCAGGGTGAGGGGCAACGGGCACAGACTGGAACACAGGAGGCTCCATCTGAACACAAGGAGAAACGTCTTTGCTGGGAGGTGCCAGAGCCTGGCCCAGGCTGCCCAGAGCGGGTGTGGAGTCTCCTTCTCTGAGACATTCAAACCCGCCTGGACCCACCTGTGTGATCTGCTCTGTGACCCTGCGTGAGCAGGGCTGGGCTGGGGATCCACAGAGGTCCCTGCAACCCAGCCAGGCTGGGGTGATCCTGGGGTGATTCCGGGACGACTCTGCGCGCACGGAGCAGCAGCGGGCTCTGGTGGCGGATGCTGCCCGGTGCAGGCAGGGATGCGGGAAGGGATGCAGGCAGCGAGCTGGGGGGATTTCTCCTGCATCTCTCCAGCCCCGGTGAGAGCACAGCTGGGGTACATTGTGTCTGGGGGAGACGTGCCTGGTTTTGGGCTCCCCGGGGCAGGGAAGGCGCTGCTGGAGCAGGTGTAAGGAGACAGCAAAGTCCTCAATGGGGTGAGGCCCCTCGGCCTCTGGGGGGCCCAGTGGGGTGAGGGGCTCAAGGTGGCTTTGAGCCAGTATCACCTTCTGATTTCACAGAAAAGATGAGCACAGGGAGAGCGCCTGGGAGAAGGTCCATCCACCTCTCACAGACCCGTGTCCTTGCTGTTCCATGTGAGAAGGTGAAAAGCATTTCCTTCCTCCAGAGGAAAAAGTCCCAAGAGCGTCCCCAGTCCCTGCAGGCAGCTGAGGATGGGGCAGGTCCTGGGCCACCTTGTGCACCTGCACCTCAAACTTCTACTGCCCAGAGATGGGTTAGGAAAACATTATTTCCTGCTGAAAAGGGAACCCTGTCTTTGAAGGGCTGAAAATCGGGGCTGTTGAGGAAACAGCTTAATCCTGGTGTAAGAGCACAAGCTGGTGAGAAGCAGCGCTGCTTTTATTTGCTCCATCTAAATTTGCAGCTGTCCCCTGCTGAGGATGGTGCCCTGAGGTACAACCTGAGCCTGCAAGAGACCATCCCACCCTGTGGTGCAGCCTGTTGTCCCTGTCCTGACCCTCAGTCACCATTTCCAGATGTGAGATGAGATAAGCGCTGCTTCCTCACACAGTCCGTGGGATATTCAAAGCCCTGAGCACCCTCATGAGGCCAAATCTTGGTACGTCTTTAGTCGTGCTCGTTTTGAACATCTCTCCTTTTGGTGTTGTTTTTTCACTACCAGATTTGAAAACAAACTTCTGTTCCCCGCTGGTTTCGATGGTGCCCTGCGCACCCTGACAGTGCCGCGCAGCACGGGTTGTGGTTCCCAGCTAACGCCAAGCCAACCCGGAGTGACAAATACAATTGGAAAAGCTCCGGCTGTGCAGTGGAACTCAAAATAACGTGGTGGGGTTGCTCTCTGCCATGTGATGGGTGCTGTGTGGTGCCTGGGGAGTTGAGATGTCCCCTGTGTCCCTGTCTTACTCTGGAGCCTGGAGAGCAGCTGAGCTTCAGAGGAGTCAGATTTCCACACCAGTAAATGGCATTTACATCTGCTTTGGGCACTAAGAGCATCACATGGAAGCTGAAGAATACTACTGTAACAATTAAGTACAACTGATGCTCTTCCTGAGTTTTAAACTAAAGGTTTTAGGTGCAGCCAACCTCCTAGAGGTATTGTCTGTGAGGGTCTCGGAGCACCTGTGCATTGGAGATGTGTTTTGTTTTGAGCACCAAGTCTTATTTTACTGTCTGTACTTCTGATGAGACTCAGCTCAACCCTGATTTGCTTTCCTAGTTTCTTTGCTAGCGATACTTTGTCCACCTTCCACCGAGACGCGGCTGGCGTGGTTGGCAGCTCAGCGATGCTTTTGCAGCGTCCTGCAGGCACCTCCCTGCCAGCTGCTGGTGTCCCGATGGCTCAGGGCCACAGGCCTCGTCTGTTGGGATTTATTCCTGAGGTATCGCAATAATTAATGCATTAGCTCCTCTTCTCCTGGGCATTCCAGATCTGTCGTTGGCCCAGCTGGAGGCGGGGACAATGCTCGTCTTGGTGATGGTGACTTCTCCAAGCACTGGGATTGTCACATCAGCCTTTATCTCTGGTGGCTGGGCAAGCTGCTGCTTAAAATCCCATCTGCCTTTGGGGAGAAAAAGGGGCGGTTTGGGGCTGCAGCCGCCTGAATGGGCATCCTCCCCCTGGCTGGGGGGTGAGCACTGCACCGAGTGGGATCTGGCACATGGGGGTGCTGGTGTTGGGGAATATTCCTCCCAGCACACCAGTGGCGGGTTAAGCACGGCGAGGCTGGCTTGTGCTGCAGAATGCTTGGGAGGTGGTGGGAAGAAGGATCCGTCTTGCAGGGCTTTTGAGGAATCCCTGCAGTGCTTGGGCGTAATACTTATTTCCTTTCCTTGGCGATATTTTGGTGCAGTTCTCCTGTTCCTCTCCATCCCTGAGAAGGAAAGGCGTAAAAGAAGGGAGGTGGAAGGATGAGACTCCCATCCAACAGCAGGGCACGGGCTGGGAGACATCCGCTTCTCCATCCGCTCCTCCGTATGCTTCTGTGTCCGTTTCTCTGTCCGCTTGTCCGCCCGCAGCCCCGCGGGCAGTGGTGAGCAGCCGAGCATCCCTTGGGAAGAGCCCGCGGGCCGGCTTCGCTTGGCTGAGGAGGAAGCGAGAACACAAAGCAGGGAAATGACTTGGCAAAGGTCACCTGGAGCTGGGGCTGAGCCTGGGAGTAGCACCAGCTCTCCTGCCACCCCCCGCCACGGCCAAGCTGCCCCGGCCCTTCCTCCTGGAGCGATGAGTGGTGGCACCAACCGCCTCGGGGACAGTCGGCTGCTCGGCACTGGGGTGGTTTGGCTTTTGCTGTTCACTGTGGCAATAAAATTTAATATAATAGAAGTGATGAGAGCTAGGAACTGGGAGGGGAGGTGGGGGATGGAGAGTCTCAACTGGGGAAATCAGCTGTGAGGGGAGGGATGGGAATGGAATGGAGGTATGGCAGGTAACAAGAGGAAACGGCCTCAAGTTGCGCCAGGGGAGGTTGAGGTTGGATGTGGGGAACAATTTCTTCCCCAAAGGGCTGTGGGGCATTGGAACAGGCTGCCCAGGGCAGTGCTGGAGTCACCATCCCTGGAGGGCTGGACGGACGGACATGAGGTTCTCAGGACATGGGGCAGTGCCAGGGGTGGGTTGTGGGTGGACTCAATTATCTTGAGGGGCTTTTCCAACCAAAACGATTCTGTAGTTCTATGGGGGTGCCCAGCAAGGCTGGAAAGGTGGGAGGAGAGGGGCAAGATGGGCACTGGACACCAAGGGGTGCTGGAGGCTGCCTGGTAGATGTGGGGACCAAGATGAAGCTGACGTGGCTGGTGGGACTCAAAGCGCACCACAAGGATAATCTGCTTTTTGTAACAGCCAGTGAAACATCTGCAGTGACCTTCCCTGTCCTAAATGCCTTCAAACACTTTGAGACCTGAAGTACAGCCCAGCTTGGGGTAGCTGGGCTCTTCAGGCAGCTGCCTGCTCAGGAGGGACATGTGCAACATCATCAGGCTGTGCTACCTGTGTGTGCACACACGTGCAGCATCACGGGGGCTGCTCAAAGGTGGGGCTTCGGGGTAAAATCACAAAAGAAACCTCCAAAACTCCCCCAGTGCCCCCCCTCCCATGAGCAGGGACATCTTCACCAGCTCAGGTTGCTCAGAGCCCCGTCCAGCCTGGCCTGGGATGTCTCCAGGGATGGTTCATCCACCACCTCTCTGGCCAACCTGGGCCAGGATCAAATAAGCCACAGCAGGGATGTGGTGGTGCTAAATCAGCGCTGGGTGAGGAGTGATGCTGGGGAAACCAAAGCAAAGCTGAGTCAGGGACAGAGCATGTGCCAAGATGGGGGGAGCTGGCCAGGACAGACGGACACAGAGGATGGGGAGAGGCCTGACAGGACACCGCTCACATCTGCCAGAGCCACCTTTCTTCCCTTGTGCCCATCTGCCTGTGTTTGATGTGGCAACTCTCCCAGTGACTCATTAACTCATTTTGATGTGTCCAGATGAAAATGAAGCAGTGACATAATCAAAAGCCATGCGCTGGAAAAGGTGACATGGGCATGTTGCCCTCCAAACAGACAGTAAAGGCAGAGCAAGGACTGGGGATTACATGCTGGATTTAGACAAAGTGAAAATAAATCAGAGTATATCAGAAATTGAACAGTGTGGGGAGCAAGCCTGTGGGGCAAGGCAGGATCAGAAGTCCATGGTCACTGCTGGTCCTTGCAGACATCTTCCTGGGCCCTGCGGGTGGGTCAGGGACCGTCTGTGGGAATCCCATCTTCTGTAAAACGCATTGTGCAGGTGGCAGCGGGCAGCAGTGATGGCCCCTGCAGGCTGGGACCCAAGGGCACTTCCACACCTCTCCCAGCTGGGAAGGGAGCTGCCCCACCAGCCCCCACCCCAGCCCAGCCCGCTCCTCCCTTTTCCTGTAGGTGGGGTTTCCATAGGAAACACAGCTGGTCCACCTCCCGGACAGACGGACGGACGGATGCTGTTCCCCGGCCGAAGCTGCGGCGGTGGCCATCCCCTCTGCTCCGGGCTGAGCGTTCCAGCCCGGGCACAGCTGCTCCTGGCCATGGCACGGCAAGGGACAACCACCAGACTTGCCCACCATTTCTCCTCCTTTCCAAGCAGTGGCTGGTGCTTCTGGGACTTGGAGGTGGCAGAAGATGCTGAGGCCTCACAGTCGCCATAAGGACGATTTGGGCAGCCATCGGCAGCACGCCAGGGCAGTGCGATTCACTGGCAGCATGCTGCTGCTGCGCCGCTCTGCGCTGCACCTCCCAGCCCTGTGCTGGTGCCTGTTCCTCTGCACCGATGCCCAGGAGGTGGCCACGGTCACAGTGCGGTACCGGGTGTTCGAGGAGGTGCCGCTGGGAACCGTGATCGGGACGCTGGCCGAGCACTTTGAGGGGGGAGAGAGCGGTGAGGCAGCGGACACCTTCCAGCTGATGGAGACCCCCGGGAGGTTCCCGCTGCACGTGGGGAGCGGGGACGGGGTGCTCAGCACGGCTGGGCGGGTGGACAGGGAGCAGCTGTGCCGGCACAGCGATCCCTGCTGGGTCTCGTTCGACGTGCTGGCCGCCCGAAACCTGGCGCTCATCCACGTGGAGGTTCAAGTGCTGGACGTCAATGACAACGCGCCACGGTTCCCCACACCTGAGCTGGAGCTGGAGATGTCGGAGAGCGCATCCCTGCGGACGCGGATCCCGCTGGACCGAGCCCTGGACGCCGACGCCGGCCCCAACGCCCGCTGCTCCTACGCCCTGTCCCGCAGCGAGCACTTTGCTCTGGATGTTGCCTCCAGCTCCGACGGCACGAGGCACGCAGAGCTTGTCGTGGTTAAAGAAGTGGACCGGGAGCTGCACTCCTCCTTCGACCTTGTGCTGACGGCCACCGATCATGGGGAGCCGCCAAAATCAGGTACCGCTTTAATTAAAGTCATTGTCCTTGACTCCAATGATAACAGCCCCGTCTTTGCAGAGAGCTCTTTGACAGTAGAGGTGCCGGAGGATGCCCTGCCCGGGACGCTCCTTGTGACCGTCACAGCCACTGACCCCGACCAGGGCCCCAACGGGGAGATTGAGTACAGCCTGAGCAGACACGCACCCCTGGAGGTGCTGAGCACTTTTGACATCGGTGCCCGCACAGGCAGCATCATCCTGAAGCACCCGCTGGACTACGAGGAGACCCACGCCTACGAGCTGGATGTGCAAGCCCGGGACCTGGGTGCCAACCCCATCCCAGCGCACTGCAAGATCCTGGTCAAAGTCTTGGATGTCAATGACAACGCTCCCGATGTCCATGTCACCTGGGCCGCGCGGGTGCCCGTGCTCTCCGAAGCGCTCCCCAAGGACAGCTTTGTGGCTCTGGTGACGGCCAGCGACCCTGACTCGGGAAGCAATGGGCAAGTGCATTGCTCCCTCAGTCAGGGGTACGAGCACTTCAGGCTGAAGAGGACCAACAGCCACAGCTACGTGCTGATGACCAACGCCGTGCTGGACAGGGAGCTGCACACCGAGTACAACCTGACGCTGGAGGCGCGGGACCATGGGGACCTCTCCTTGGCCGTGCTGAAGCACCTCACCATCTGCATCAGCGACGTCAACGACAACGCTCCCTCCTTCGAGAAGGCCACCTACGAGGCCGCCGTTGCCGAGAACAGCAAAGCACCTGCCTTCTTGCTCACCGTCCATGCCACTGACCCTGACCTGGGTTTCAATGGAAAAATCACCTACAGCATCCTGGATTCCTCCACTTCGGGTCTGGTCTCTATTGACCCCACCACCGGGGATGTTTTTGCCCTCCAAGCTTTTGATTATGAGCAGGTGAGGAGCCTGGAGTTCTTGGTGACTGCGGAGGATGGTGGTCACCCCAAGCTGGCGTCCAACGTCTCCATCAGGCTGGATGTGCTTGACCGGAACGACAACGCGCCCGTCATCACCGCGCCGGCGCTGGTGGGAGGTGTGGCCACGCTCTCCGTCCTGGTCAATGCGGAGACAGGGTGCTTCTGGGTGGCTCCCAGGAACAGGAGCACCCAAGGAACTGCAGCGGTGACCAATGCAACACTCTCATCATGCACCGGAGCCCCGCTCCTCTTCACCATCACAGCCAGGGACGTGGATTCTGGCATCAATGGGGCTCTCCGGTACAATCTGGTGGGTGGGGATGATGCTGGGCTCTTCATCCTGGACCCTCTTTTGGGGCAGCTCTTCCTCAACACCAGCAACGCCAGCAGCCTCGCCGGCAGCGAGCGGGAGCTGGTGGTCCGGGTGAGCGACGGGGGGGACATCCCCTTGGACACCCTGGCCCGGGTCCGCTTGGTTTTCCGGCATCACGGGGCGTTCTCCAAAATCTCGGCCTGGGGACCCGCGTGGCCGAGCCCCTCGGTGGTGGCCGTGATCTGCCTGGCCGCTGTCCTGGGGGGCTGCCTCCTCCTGGCGGCTTTGACCCTGTCCTTGCGCAAGAAGGAGAAGAAGGACGGCATGGCCTACAACTGCCGGGAGGCCGAGGACGCCCGTAGGCAGCCGCAGCTCAAGAAGCCGCACAGGCAGATCCAGAAGGCCGACATCCACCTGGTCCCGCTGCTGCGGGGCCGCCCCCGGGAGGCTGAGCCCCCCCGACCGTGCCAGGGCGATCTGCCCGGCACAGCCGCCCCCGCGCCGGGGGGGTCCCCGCAGGCTCCCCTCCACCTCACCCCCACTCTCTACAGGACCCTGAGAAACCAGAGGACCCAGAAAGACTCAGATGAGCCCCAGGGGACCTTCAGCCTGCCCATCCCGCAGCGCCGGCCCTGCCAGCCCCACAGACCCAAAAATCTGGGGAAAGAGGCTGTGAGCCGCCCGGACGTGCCCCTGCACTGCAGGAGCTTGGTGAAGCCACCGCAGGGGCCTGTGGTACAGTCCCCGTTGCCACCCAGCCCGCCCGAGGATGTGGGGGGACCTGAGCAGCCCCAGCCCCACCAGCACATCCTCAGGAGCCTGGTCCGGCTGTCGCTGGTGGCACTGGCGGAGCAGAGCCCCACCGGGGAGTTTGCCATGGAGTCACCCCCGGTGCAGGTAGGAGCTGCCCCACGTGTTGCTGAAGGTGTGGACCCCCAAAAATCCTTGTTCACCCTGGTCTTGCACACCCTGGGGTGGTGGGAACGTGTGACCTGATGGTCCTTGGTTGGTTTCTTCTCCCAGCCCTGGGCAGAGCTGCCTCAGGAGTGGGGGCTGGATGGGATGAACAGGCACCCCACCATGGGCAGGGTCCCCCTGTGGCCACCAGCATGGGGTGGGGATGGCTGTCACACAGAGAAGAGGACAACCCTATGGGCACTTCCCCAGGAGAGCGTGTGGGCAAGGAACGACAGGCAGAGATGGTGCCAGGGCCAGGTGGGCTGCCCGGCCATTGTTTTTCCCCCCACATGGGGATGCTGAACCATCTGCAGGAGGAGGAAACACTATAAAAAGGCCGGGGGGGTCTGGAAGGGACGTCCTGGCAGGAAGCAGCTTGAGTAGCGCTCGCCGGGGCTCAACAGGCTTTTCCTGCCTTACAGCAAATCTCCCAGCTGCTCTCCCTGCTGCACCAGGGCCAGTTCCAGCCCAAAACCAACCACCGGGGAAACAAGTACACAGCCAAGAACGGCAGCAGGTAAGGCTGGGACTCAGCCCTTTCCTTCCCTGAGCCTGGTTCCCCATGGCTCTGCTGTCTCTCATAGAATCCCAGCCCGGTTGTGTTGCAGAGACTTCTGTAGATCCCACAGCCCAACCCCACATGGTACCACAGGGTCACAGAGCAGATCACACAGGTGGGTCCAGGTGGGTTTGAATGTCTCAGAGAAGGAGACTCCACACCCGCTCTGGGCAGCCTGGGCCAGGCTCTGGCACCTCCCAGCAAAGACGTTTCTCCTCGTATTCAGATGGAGCCTCCTGTGCTTCAGTCTGTGCACGTTGCCCCTCTGCTCCAGCCCTGCTGGCCCCAAGAGCCTCCAAGGGCAGGAGACACCAGGGCAGCAGTTGCACAAGGCAAAACCTCATCACCGGTATTGCTGACTGGAATTTGTGGAGGTGGGTCCTCCCTTCAGGGGATGGCTGGGCTCCTCTGGTCCTGTCTCCTCACTGGTATCCAGGGCTGCTCTTTGCATCCTTCCTTTGGTAGCTCCTTCCATACCCACCTGAGCTTCCCTGCAGCCAGAAACCCTCTGGCCAGCCTTGCTGGGGGAACACCAATGTGTGATGGAAACGTGCACTCATGAGCACAGAGGGTTCCCGCTTTGGAGGCAGCAGAACAAGAACACATTTTCTCATGTCTCTGGGTGCTTTCTTAGAGATGCTGTTGCCTGTTGACATGAGTTCAGGTCATCTGTCCCTGGGCTTTGTGAGGGAGGTGCTAGCAGGGATGGGAAGAGCAGTGGACGTGGTCTGCCTTGATTTCCGTGAAGCATTTGACACAGTCTCCCACAGCATCCTCACAGCTGAACTGAGGGAGTGCGGTCTGGATGAGCGGGTAGTGAGGTGGACTGGGAACTGGCTGAAGGGAAGAAGCCAGAGAGTCGTGGGCAATGGGGCAGAGTCCAGTTGAGGCCTGGATCCAGTGCAGTGCTCAGGGGTCAGTGCTGGGGCCAGTGTTATTCAATGTATTCATCAATGATTTGGACGAGGGAATAGAGTGACTGTCAGCAAGTTTGCTGGTGACACCAAGCTGGGAGCAGTGGTGACACTGGAAGCTGTGCTGCCATCAGAGACCTGGACAGGCTGGGGAGTTGGGCAGGGAAATATTTAATGCAATATAACAAGGACAAGTGTAGAGTCTTGAATATGGGCAGGAACAATCCCAGGTTCCAGTGTAAGTTGGGGAATGACCTATTAGAGAGCAGCGTAGGGGAAAGGGACCTGGGGGTCCTGGGGACAGCAGGGTGAGCATGAGCCAGCACTGGGCCCTTGTGGCCAGGAAGCCAATGGTACCTGGGGTGGGTTAGAAGGGGGTGGTCAGTAGGTCAGAGAGGTTCTCCTGCCCCTCTGCTCTGCCCTGGGGAGACCACACCTGGAATATTGTGTCCAGTTGTGGCCCCTCAGCTCCAGAAGGACAGGGAACTGCTGCAGAGAGTCCAGCGCAGCCACCAAGATGCTGAAGGGAGTGGAGCATCTCCCGTGTGAGGAAAGGCTGAGGGAGCTGGGGCTCTGGAGCTGGAGAAGAGGAGACTGAGGGGGGACTCATTCCTGGGGATCAATATGGAAAGGGGCAGTGTCAGGAGGATGGAGCCAGGCTCTTCTGGGTGACAACCAGTGACAGGACAAGGGGCAATGGGTTCAAACTGGGACACAGGAGGTTCCACTTAAATTTGAGAAGAAACTTGTTCCCGGTGAGGGTGTCAGAGCCTGGCCCAGGCTGCCCAGGGAGGTTGTGGAGTCTCCTTCTCTGCAGACATTCAAACCCGCCTGGACCCCTTCCTGTGGAACCTCAGCTGGGTGTTCCTGCTCCATGGGGGGATTGCACTGGATGAGCTTTCCAGGGCCCTTCAACCCCTGACATTCTGGGATTCTGTGATTCCGTGAAGGACTGACACATCCCAGCTGCATGCTGAATATGTTCCCACAAACTTTATGGTGTTCCCACTACATTATGCTGTTGACATCTCTGGGTGAACTCTCCTGAGGATGCCAGGGCTTCATCACCACCTCACCATGGTCCCCCCTGGTCCGCAGCTACCCAGGCCATGGGCAGACACACCTTTCTCCACTTTCCTCCTCATCATCTCCATCTGCAGAGGATGGAGAGGGAGGGAGAGCTGCTCTGGGTTGTGATGCTTCTGGCCTGGTTCTGCACATGGGCAGCTCCTCAGAATTCACAAAGAAGAGCCAGCAGCTCCCTGTTTGCTCAGGAACTCCCTGCAGAAGGATAAAAAACCCCCTAGGGCAAGAAATCCGGAGCAGCCCCATGTGCAGCCCAGCACCCGGCCAGGCCCGGTCCTCAGAGGGTCCATGGCACTCCTGATCCCAGCCCTTTTGTTCTTGTGTTTTTTAAAAACCCCATAAACTCATTAATTGATGAGGACTAAAATAATTACGCCTTTGGTGCTGGGAGGAAGCTCATACCCCATCTCCGGGTCATTTTTTGGGGGATGAAGACAACCACCTTCACAGCAACGGCCGGGGCAGGGTGCTGAGGGCTGACGTGTGACGCGGGTGCTCTGGCCCTGGCAGGGCCGCGGGGCTGGACGCCGACTGCCTGAGCACGAAGGACAGCGGGCACGGGGAGAGCGAGGCCGAGGACCGCGACTCGGAGAGTGCGTTCGAGCTGTCTGTGCAGCAGCTGGTGGGAGAGGAGCTGGAGACCCTCCTGGAGCCGCAGGCAGGTGAGTTGGCCTCGCCGGGGCTGGTGGGAGGTTCCAGCAGTGAGATCTCCTCGGATAACACACTAATCTCATTTTCAGAAGATAAAACTGGCTGGCCTGTGGCAAGCCAGGGGACATCTCATGTCCTAGGGTGGCTCTGAGAGTGGCAGATGCTTGGGGCAGCATGGGTGGACCTTCTTGTGCTTTTGGAACCAGGCAGTTTACAGCAAAGGGACTTGCTGAGCTTGATGTTGGCTTTGTTTCATGTGTTTAATCACTCTTGGTAGATCTTTCCCATGGGTATACCTGCTGCTGTTGAGCTGATTTGTGAGGTTGACCTGTGTTGTTGCGTAGAGGTGAGGTCCAGTTTAACCGCGCACCATGTGAACTGCTTCCCAGGCTGACCCCAGCCCCTTTGTTTCATGGTGTCCTGCTCCATGCAGAGTGAGAAAGGCAAGGATTGTCCTTGTTGAGTCTCTCAAGATGTTACACACACTTTGAGCCCCATCAGTCTCCTATTTCCCACCAGGGTGAACTAGTTCAGCCTCATCTCCTCTGACCACCCTGTTACTAATTTTATCTTTATTGGGATGTGCTGACCAGAACGGTGCATGGTGTTTGGGATACATCGGCACTGGTGGTATAAGGCAGTGTTTGGTTTGTTCTTCATTCCTGTCCTGCCCAAGCTCTATGTTACCAAACTATTCATGGTGACTCCCAAACCCCTCCTCTGCATGGTGGGAGGGTCATCAATATGCGACGTGTCCTTCCCCATGACAATTATCCAACAGCTGGTGACACAGAAATCCATGGCTACATTTCGCTCATGCCCCTCAGTATTATCAGGTCCTTCAGCAACTTTCTGCCTTTATGTTGTGTGTTTTAGTGGAGTCAACACCAACCGCAGCCATTTCTCCACATCATTTATCACTATGGTGAACGGATGCTCTGGGACTCCACAAATGACCTCCCTTTGCAGGGAAGATTATTTATTCCTACCCTTGCTTCCCAGTTCTTAACACATATTGGTCCCTGACAGAACCTGACTGTTAATTCAGGGACAGCTCAAGTCCCCTGTGTGCCTGGCTGGGGCTCTTCCGCAAGCTCAGATGTCCCCTGTCACCCAGGACCCTCCGCCTTCCTCTTCCAAAGACATCAACAAATTTGCAAAACTCAATTCCTCACCTTGCAAATGTCACATCAGCTCATGTTCGAATAGCAGGGACTCGGTGATCTGCTGAGTCTTGCATGTAATGATTTCTATGGGTCTGCACTGGATTCACCTTCACACACTTGAAAACTCATGTCACACTTTCTACCTTCCCTTCCTCTGACACCACATTCATTTGAAGCAGTAGTTAATGAACAGCAGTTAATAAACCAAGCAATTTCATATCTGAGTTCCTCTAGCACTCTGGGGTGAATACCATCTGGGCCTGACATTTTCTACATGTTCCTTTTATTGATTCGTTCTAAATAATCTCCTCTACTGGCATTTCAATTTGAAAGAGTTGGGCTGACTCATGTCCTGCAGCAGAAATTTCATTGTGGAGCCCCTGCGCTCCTCCGCGGCGAGAGGAGCTCATTGAGGCTTGCTGCTGTTGGTCGTTTTAATTCCAGGATCGGGCATTTTTCTGTGCTGTCTCTTAGAGAACCAAGCTGCTTCTCTCCATTTGCCTCCCTGCCCTTTTATTCTAGCAAATGAAGGGAAGGCTGGGTGAAAGGAGAGCTGCAGGATTCCATGGATTTAAAGCCCTGCAGCTACGAGCAGGGTGGGATGAGGCTGCCCAGCTCCATCCCATGGGTGCACTGGTTCCAGTAAAGGGGCTGGTGGACTTGCTCAGATCTGTCTTGGATCCAGGGAGCATCCTAGAGAACCCGTGTTATGGTCGGGCATAGCCATGAAGTGCCATCTCCCACGCTGCTTGGATTTGAGAGGAAAAACCAACCAACCAACCAACCCTTTTGTCCAGCATTTCAGAGCGAACACCAGTGGCGATGCTGGTGTGGCTCTCTGCCCATGCGGTAGCGCTGGACATGACAAAAGAGGCTGCCTTGTGGTGAAAAACAGTCTTAACCATGAGCCCAGACCTTCCCAAAAAAGCAATGGAGCGCAGACACCGGAGCTGCCGGGCTCCTTCCTCCTCTCCAAACACAAACAGAGCCGTGGACTTGCATCCTGCGAGGGGGAGGAAGGAAGCGCCGCTTGTGCCGAGGAGCATCACAACAGCTGGCTGGGTCTTTGAGCTATTCGCAGCGGGGGAGACGGCGCGATTGATGCATCCCAGGCAGCTCTCGGGCTGTTTGCGTTGAGCGTCGAGCCGCAGGCCGAACTCCCAGCGCTCAGCACTGTCCATTAACACCTGTACCCCACCAGCGACACGCAGCAGCAGTGGAGAGATATAACTTTATTCATTATAAAAACAAAAAAGGCCCCAAACGCCATTGAAGTAAGGCAGTAAAGAGTTATTGGTCAAATTAAACATAGCTAATTACAAGGTTTGATGGTCACAGGACCAGCAGCCTACAGTCTCGGCACAGACTGCTGTGCGCTGCTCCAGAGCTGCAGCATCAGATACTCAGGGAAGGCAGCGGGGCAGCAGCTTCTTGCAGACTGAGGAAGAGAGAACTGTGGATGTTTTAGGGCACAAATGTGGGATTTCAGCAGGCTTGGTAGACCTCTTAAGAACAGTCACTGTGACTGAAAGAAAATACTGAGATCGCAGAAAGAAATTCTGAAAGTCAAGCAACACAAACGACTTTGTGTCTTCAGCCAAAACGAAATCAAACTGCTCGATCTGCCTTTCTCTCCTGACCAGGTTTTGAATCCCAGCCCTCACCCTCACCCTACCCACCTCGAGACAGGATTGGTTTTCAGAGAAAAAGGACTAAACTCTTAGTTGGCTGAGGAAGGAGACCTGTCTTGGTGATTGACCAGGCACTGACCGAGGACCCCGTGTCCCAGGCTGTGGCAGGGCACTGGTTATCCCATCCCTGGAGGGGTTTAAAAGGCATTTAGATGAGGTCCTTAGGGACATGGGTTAGTGCTAGAGTTAGGTTATGTTTGGACTCGATGAGCTTAAGGGTCTTTTCCAACCAAAAGGATTCTATGATTACCCTCTGGATGCAGCACAAGTGTGGGGACCATCCTTTCGGAGGTCACTTTATAAGTCAGAGCCACATAATTATTAAAACGACCCCAGCTCTTGCTGTCTGCTTGGGACTGCTGCGATATTTGGCATTTCATGTCCAGACACCAGTTATTTGTTTGTTGCTCTCCGGCTCAAGGTGTTTCCCAAAGCTGGCGGTGGCCTCCAGCCTCCCTGCGGGTCTTGGCTCCGCTGTGACAATGACACAGCAGCGCCCGTGCGACACATCACGGAGGCTTGTTTACCAACGGCAAAGCTCTACCTTAAAAACAAGCACCCCCATTTCCTTCCCTGCCGCTATTCCAGGCTCACCCTGCTATGGGGTCCTTCCTTTCATTTCCAGCGTGTTTATTCACAGTTTTAATCACTTCTTCTTTTGCCAGCACTATTTTAAGCATGAATATTTCCTTTGTCGGTGCTTATCTCATCAAAATAATGACAGGTTGCAGTCAGATCCCCAGTTAGGACTGGTTTCCTTAGGCTAAGCAAGCCTTGCCTCTTGGGGTCTCCAGCACATAAGCCTGGACTCACCCGTTTTCATCTCAACATGTTTCTCTGCAATTCTGTCATTACAGATCCTCTTTCCTAGGGGTGGATAATCAGATTTGGATGTAACACTCCTAATCAGGTCTCGCCCGACCTAGTAACAACACCATGGATATGTCTTCACGCCACCAGGGAATACCTTGACCAACACATTGCGTGATTTCATTTGCTCATTTTGGGGCAGAATCACATTATTGGTACATTAACGAGCCAGCAGCCAACACCCACACCAGGCTCCTGCTGCTCCTCAGCTGCTCCCAATTGACGAACAACTACTTTATAGCTCAATTTTTCGTTACTAGACTTCAACCACCCAGCTGTGCATTTTATAATGCAGAATTTCATTCTACTGCTGTTATTATTGTTTTCACAATAACCCATTATTTTTTGGTCTCAATATTCCTGCTTAGCAGCAAATTCCCACCCCAGAGTGGCCCTGAAGGGAAGTCCACTAATGACCTTTTTTCCCTCTGATACTTCCCCCCCGAACGCTTTCCATTGTCCTCCCCCCTTTGGCCAGTCCCAAACCCTCACTTTCTCTGGCTTTGCTAACACTTTAGTGAAGTGCCACTTGACGCTGCGAGAAATGAAACAGCAAAGTGATCCTAATGGTTATTATATTAAAAAAACCAAACCAAAAGAAAGCAACAAAGAAACTCCAAAAGAAAACAAAAAACACAGGGGTTTTGAACCAGTTCTACTTTGGTTTTTAAGCTGCTGGTGGCTTATCCCTAGACCTGCTAACAATTAGCCCTCTCACAGCTGATTTCAGGAAGTCTCCTCGTGTTTTTTCCCCTTTAACATTTGTTTTTCTCTTCTTCCCCGTGCTCTCCTCTGCTCCGTGTCTCACCAGCTGTTGTTTCTCTCCTCCAGAGCTGGCCCTCAAGAGGCTGACGGCCGCAGACCCGGCCTGGGTGGCTCGGCTCTCCCTGCCGCTCGCCGGCAGCTACAAGGACAACGTCTTCTGCCCCGACTCGCCGTGCTCGCCACAGGACGAGGACGTCGCGAGGCAGGAGAAACCGCGCACCTTCGAGACCTTCGGCAAAGGCGCCGGGGCTGACTCGAACGCCGCCGGGACGAGGCTGGCCAGCACCTTCCTTTCAGAAATGAGTACCCTCTTTGAAATGATTCTGTCCCAGAAGGTCCAAGTCCACAACGAAACAAGCTCGGGGCTTCTGCGGCAGCTGTCGGCACATGGGAAGAGCCTCAGGCTGGACGACAGTGCTCCTGTTCTGTAGGCAGCTTGGTGGCTGTGAGAAGGAGAGAAGAGTCAGAGCGTTTTCCAGCGTTCGGGGTGCACACGTGCGCTTTAGCGGGGTCACTGTATCACCCACATCTCAACTGATCGCGACAGGTGTATTTCCTCCTTTGCCTCACCCCATCAAATTTCTCCACAACTGATTTCACCTTGTTTAGCTCTCTTCTCCCTGCCTGGTCCTGCCATCCCAGCTTTCCTCCTCTTTCACCCTCACCTTTCACTTCACCATCATGTCACATAACAGCAGGAGGGTCCTTTCCACCCAGGGCAGGACGACTTAGGGGGGTTGTTAGATTAACCACAACACAGCTACAGCCATGTGATTGTAGACTGTGCAACACGAACGATAAAATACTGCAGTCATGGACTTTGCAAGATGCTGCAGAGTTTGGCTCCAGGATCTCAGTTCTTATTTAAATAAAATTGTTTTTTTTCTAACACTACCATCTCTGGAACAAGGTGCACTGTAGGTGAACTGCAGAAAGCCTAAAACGGCAGCTCAGAAAGGGAGATCTGTTGTCTCCCTCTGATCCTTTCAGCTGTTGCGGTTCTACCGCTGTGAACTTAGCGTTTTGTAAAACGCCCTAAAATCAGCACTTCTGCTCCGGCATCTCTGCTCCGGCTGCATGAGGTGCCCACGGTTCCCTCTCCAGGCGCTCCGTGGAGGCCGTTGGATTCCGGAGCCCAGTCCTTGCCCAGACGCAGGCAGCAGATGGCTGGAGTCTGCCAAAGGTAACCTGGGAAAAGGGAAGCGTGAAAACGCTGTTTTGAAATATTCACTCACAAGCTTCGACCATATTGTGGGTTTTCACATTGAGCTGTATGTACGTGAGCTATAAGACAATTTTAGGATAATAGTACGTGTAGGAAGACGAAGACACAGATATTAGCGAGAGGCAGAAGCACAGGGTGCTGTAAACCGCGGGGATTTGCGCTCACAGAGAACAGAAGGAACCAGCTGCACAAGCACCCGGGGTGCATTTGGAGGCTCACAGAGCGGTGCAGGGGCGCAGGTAAGTGCTCCTGGATTGCACACACACAGGGTCCCTTCTGTACCTTAGTTTGTGCCTCCTCACTGCGACACAAACAGCAGAACAAATGTGGGGCATGCTGGCAAAGCGGCTGTGCAGATGAGAGCAGTACTTTTGCCTTTCATCTTTACTACTAGGTTGAAAAAAAACGCGCAGTAGGACCCAGCAGCTGTGATCCTGGAGCATCTCAAGGGTATTTGACCTGCATTCCTTTTCCATGCACCCAGAGGTGACGTTGCCCTGCTTTCAGTGTACACACATGAGCCATAGTGCCAGATAATCACACAGATAATTTAACACAGAGTAAATTGAGAAAGTTATTCCTTCGTGCTGCTTTTGGTATCAAACAGCAAAAGCAAGAGTAAGATTTCCCCAGGTAGACTCTTTAATATCAGAAATATCCACTGTTGTATTTGGAGTCTTCAAAATGCTTTACAGGTGACCCCATGACTGGTAATAAGTGACATGGATGGGTTTGCCCCAGCCTGCTCACACTGCTGCGCTGCTAATAGAAATGTCTGGCTGTTTTGCTTCACAAACAAAACGGGCTCTTGCACCAAAACAACGTCCATGAGCAAAATTCTCACTGTGATGCAGCTGTGCAAACCATGAGGGAGGAGATGCAGCCCTATGGAATTCCTCTGCGTCTTGGGAACGCACACAGAGGGCAAACACACGGCACAACCTCACACCTTCCTCTGGAAACCTGCTTTGATGCGTCTGTCGAAGGACAACCTCTACACAAAAACACATTATAATAAGATGAAAAAGGAGACAAATTCCTCTCTTAGTTCAGCTTCCTGATTCTGTAAACTGCTTTCAACCCCCTCAGCCCTTTCCCCCGTCCTGTTCTGACCAATGTGTAAGCGTGCTGTGGACTATCACAGCGTAGGAAATCCACCCGAGGAATTTCCTGCTAATTGTATCCTGCTTGATAAAGGAAATGGTCTAAGAAAGTCTGGTCTGAGCAGAAAGAGGGACCAGACTAGAAGAACAATATCAGATGTGCTGAGCTCTGGCTGTGCCCCTCCCTTGCTGAATGGAGACCACGGCGCATTCAGGATGGGGCCCTTGCCTTTGTTTTTCAGAGCCCAATCTACACAAAGCACCGCAGCTACAGGAAGCTCGACAGTTTGTACAGATGCCCTTGAACCAGTTTAAACTGGTGTGGACAAATGTCTTTTTCCGGCTTCAGCTGCCCCAGTGGAAGAAATTATCATCCCAGCTGCTTGCTGCTGCCTGCCCGCTGGGAGCATCCCTTATCCACTTGAGTGAAAATGAGCTGGCGTGCTCAGCAAACACGCACAACATACATTTTGAAGCAAACCTTGCTGATCGTGACTCAAAGGGGTGCTCCCATGGGAGAAGCTCACTGTCAGAGCTGGAGGAATAATAACAGGGGACTGCAGGACACTGACAACTGAGGACAGACCTTACTCTCAACAGATGCAGGTGGATCCATAAGCCATATCCCACAAAAACCTGGGCCCTAAGAATCAGAATTCACTCTCTCGCTTGCACAGGTTTGGAAGCAGGTTAAAGTGCCACCATGGCAATGTAGAGACGAGCACAGATGGCACCAGTTGCAGTGCCATGGCGAGAACAGCTAGCCTTGAAGCGAGGTCAAACGGCCTCACAGGGTGCAGACCAGGCCCATCACTATTAGCTGCCATCATCACCATAGGGTTTGTGGCTTGTAAACCTCGCTGGGGAACCACCTGCAAAATGTGCAGGGCTACCGGAATTACAGCCCCAAATCACATCACCATGGCATGGTGGAGTCTATATGTAGCTTTATATAGAAATGCAGTGGCATGGCCTGTAGCAGGGCACCCACAGGGTGTGATCAGGACGTGGGTGCAGTCAAGGCTGCCCAGGTCCTCTTTGCTCCAACCCCTGAGACAGTGGAGCCCTCAGGACAGACATGGACCTGCTGGAGAGGGGCCAGACGAGCCACAGGAATGATCCGAGGCTGGAACAGCTCTGCTGGGAGGACAGGCTGAGAGAGCTGGGGTGTTCAGCTGGAGAAGAGAAGGCTCCAGGGAGACCTTAGTGCAGCCTTTCTGGACCTACAAGGGGCTGATAAGAAAGATGGGGACGGACTTTTGAGCAGGATCTGTTGCGACAGGACAAGGGGTGATGGTTTTAAACTAAAGGAGGGAGATTCAGGCTGGACATGAGGAAGAAATTGTTGGCCCTGAGGGTGGTGAGAGCCTGGCCCAGGTTGTCCAGAGAGGTGGTGGATGAACCATCCCTGGAGACATCCCAGGCCAGGCTGGACGGGGCTCTGAGCAACCTGAGCTGGTGAAGATGTCCCTGCTCATGGCAGGGGTGGCACTGGGGGAGCTGGAAAGGGCCCTTCAACCCAAACTATTCTGTGATTCTATGATAAGAAACATCCTTGTATCAGAAAGTCGAGGGCCAGACAACACGTTGGCATAGGAGATATTACAAAGTTTATTCTCAAAACCCTGGTATTTAAAATCGGCTCCTGTTCTATTAACAGAAAGCTTTCTCTTTCCCCTCACTGCCAGTCTCTCTCCAGCCCCACACAGAAGAGCTGCCTTCCCCTCTGCTTGCCCTTTCACTCACCCACTGCTCTAAGAGCAGCAGAGGTGCAGCTCCGAGTGCTGCAGCTCCAGCGTCACTGCCCTGTGTCCCAGGCCACCGCTCCATCCCGCGCCGCTGAGCCGCAGCATGTGCAGCCCGTCTGCGCTCCACGAGTGCGGCAGGGTGAGGGCAGGCTGCCCAGGCTGCCTGCCAGTGAGGTCTGCAGGCTCAACACCCCAGAAACAGGGGCTGGAGGAAGATGCTCTTATTCCAGGAGGGAATCGATGTTTTGTTTGTGCATCTGAAAGTACATTAAAACAAGGTATTAATGACACATCATACTATGGGGACGGCTTCTCTGCTTCAGCTTGACTGGAAATAGTCGGTAAAAAGTGCTAAGCACTGAAAAGTGTTCCTTTCTGTTCAGTAAAGATGACTCCTTTTTGCCACAGCCCTCCTTTTATGGGGTCAAAACATGATGCAATCCCACGAACCCTCAACCCCGCTGCCTGCAGTACCTTCCACCTCCTCTTCCAACACCCGCAGCCTCTCCCGGGCGTCCCTGTTCCCCGCAGCAGCTGACTGCCGGTAGTGTTTCATCGCTTCTGCCAGGTTCTGCTGCACTCCGAGGCCCTTTTCATAGCAAACGCCCACGTGGTACCTGCTTTGGGCATCCTAGCCAGGAGAAAGCACGGCAATCAGCCTCGCGCGATGGAGAAGTGACAACAGCACAGGAAAGGAGAACACAGAGTCTCTAACACCTTCTTTATACAGTTTACTGCTCTATCTTTGGTCACTTTCTTCAAAGTTTACTCCTCTATCTTTAGTCCCCCAGGCCATATCTTCAGTAACTTAGTCCTTGCTCTGAGCACATAGTGAAGCAGAATTTCTCACTGGCTGTCTCTGACTCTGCTCCTCCCTACCCCTTTCCAATTCACTGATTTCCCGTCTGCGTCACGGGAACAAAGGAACTGCAGATTGTCTCAGGGGTCAGAGCAAAGAGGAGCTTGGCAGCCCTGACTGCACCCACATCCTGATCACACCCTCTGGGTGCCCTATCACACAGAAATCTTGTCCAAACAGCAAATGCCAGAGGTACTTGCTGCCAAGGGCTGGAGGATTCCCCTTGGCAGCATCAGGCTGCCAAAACAACAAAAACAACAGCGCAGCACTGTCTCACTCAGCCCCACCTGATTATATTCCAGAAGAAATTTCAAGCAGCGGAAATGAAGTCAACAAGCAAATAGGTGCGTCAGAAAAAGCACCTGAACTCCTCAGACGTAACTCAAGTGCTGAGAATGAACTAGAGAGTTGAGGATGTCACTGCACATGGGTCAGTGAATCATAGAATCACTGTGGTTGGAAGAGACCCTTAAGATCATTGAGTCAAACTATAACCTAAATCTAGCACTAAACCACGTCCCTAAGGGCCACAGTGAAGCCAAATCCGGACCTGTGATATGTTTACCTGTTACCTTTGACACGCAATGGGAGGCAAGGGGGGTCACAGACAGCAGGAACCAAGGTGATGGTCCAGAAGGCATTGGAAAGATGGCAGGGGTTAGGGGTCACATAGACCTTCTCCAACCAAAAAGCCAGCAATATAACTTGAGGAGTATGACTGCCAGAAACATGATCTACACAAGGCTTTGCAAAATAAATAAAAAAGAGAAAAAATAAGAGGAAAAAAAGGAAGTAAGTTTTAATAAAGCCATGAGAAAAGAACATATTGCAAGCATTGCTGTCTGGGATGTAGCTGGTAGAGCGAGGAACTCAATGAGTGGGTGCTTTGTAAAATGTTGCAAGTCTCAGTTTATGACAGCGATAAACTTCTTCAGAGACAAGATAAACACGTTGAAGGATTGGCACTTCAGATGTGACAAGAGACAGGGTTAAGCAAGTATGAAGTATTCCACCAGCCGTCCCTTACACGATGAACACCTCAGAGACAAGACCACAAGGAGCAGAGAGCCCCAAATTAGCACGGCATAAGTGACTGCAACAGGCTTTGACATCTGAAGGTCAGACCCAGTTTTCCAACAACACTCTCTAATATGGTTTTTATATTCCACCGTTGCACACAGAAAATAAGGGAGGATAAGAAGTAGCAACCAAAGTAAAACGCAGTTCTCTCGAGCGTGGTATTTGGAAGAACACTCGTCAGAGCTCCCTCCTTGGCACAAGCACAGCGCGATGCCCTGGAACACTGAACCCGTGACTTTTTGTGCCTGCTTCCTTTTTGTTGGAGTTGTAGCTAAATGGTGCCGTCCTTGCTTCACCCACATCCAGTATTCTTTTAACCGACTAAGCATAAACTTTACTCCAAGGCAATGGGGAAAGAACAGGCCCATGGACCCTTCTCCCAGCTGCATTCCTGGGGTGACATCCCAGGAAGGTGACACACAAGCCTGACACCGAGGCAGCAGAGATGGGGCAAGACAACTGGGTTCTGAGAACTGTCCTGGCTGTGACCAAAACATGCCAAACACTGATCTACTGTGCGGTACCCCTGGGAACTGCAGTTACCTGCAGGGTTTTCGGTTGTTAAGCACTTACTAGGCATTCAGCAAATGACAATCATGTATTTAATGAGATAATTCTTTGTTCTATTGTGTAGCATACGCATCTGACATCAGGCTGGAAGAAAGGAGTCGATGATGCAGCTGTGAGGGATCTTCAGCAGATTTCGAATGAAATACTGTATCCCGATGTCTGAGCTGCTGTGGCTCCTCAGGTCTAGTCCCACCAGTGATCTGACAGTGGCTGCATTCGTAGAAGTGGGTGAAAACTGGAGAGGCAAAGTCTGCAAGTGACGTAATGTCATTTGGAGTGATCAAACTTACTGTAAAGAATTCATTAGAGAAGATCTCACAAGACTAAGAGTGGGCAACACAGTAACAGAGGAAACTTAGTGTTGACAACTGCAAAGTAGTGCTTGTAGAAAGAAATCCGTGAGTCACTGGGACAGTTTCCTGAAACCATCAAGTCACTGCTCGGTGGCAGGCAAAAGGGCAAGCAATATTAGGAATTATTAGAAGGGAATACAGAACAAAGCAGAGGATCTCCTTGTGTCACATGCCTGGCTTGCCTCTATCCTTAGTCCAGTTTTAGCGTAAGCATCTTAAAATAGGCAAAGGAGAATCAGAAAAATAGAGAGCACTGACAAGCAAAATGGAGCAGCTTAACTACAGGGAGAGACAAACTAAACCAGTGTTCTGCAGGCTGCAAAAGAAATGACTCAGAGAACATACTAAAGGGTGACAGGATACGAAGTATGAGCCAGAAGAAAAGGGAATAGCTATTCATTATTTTCCATTATACAAAAGCTGTAGGAACTGAAGTTAAAATGAACACATTTTTCATAAAAAAACCCATAGCTATTACAATGCAGAACAAGCTGAAAACGACAGAACAATGTAACAGTGCTGGAGAAAAAGAGAACGGTGGGATGCAGAAACCTGGCTGCAAGACATGGGATGTCACACCGCTACTCGTCTGAGCGCTGGGAAGGGCTCAGGGGCAGGACTGCCCCGACTGCGGCACTGCCCTTCTAAAAGAATAAGTCTGGGTCACTTGGGGAGAGTTGAACAGCAGGCCAGAAAATCGCTGGGGACGTGGACAATATGATGTGTGAGGATAAACTCAAAAAATGGGGGAAGGCTGAGTGGAGATTCAAGTATTTAAGTACGTTAAAGGTCCCTGAAAAGAAACAGAAATGGACTTTTCATCCTCTCTACAGAAAGCAAGAAATGGTGAAGAACAGATTCGAGATAGACACAGCAGTGAAGGAGTTTGACTGAAGAGGGTGTAGATGCTCCATAACGCAAGCCTGTAAAATTACACTGGATAAATACAAGTGCTCTGAGAACTACTCCAGCCCAACAGGGCTGTTTCTGCATCCCTGTTTCACGGAGTCTGTGCCCCAGGGCCTGTTTCCTCTCCAAAACACACCAAGGCTCCACAAACAGCGCGGCCAAGTCCCGACACTCACTTCCATTTCCAAGAAGCCCCAAAATCTGCCACTGGTAACCCGCACTGATCCTAAACTGAGCACAGCCATAGTTTGCACAGGGATTGCTTACGCCATTCTTCGCTGCCAGCAGCAGGTACTTCAGACCTTTCTTTTCCTTAGGTTGCAGTCCCCTCATGTAGAACACTCCGAGATAAGCCTGTGCCTGCAACAAAAGCACAGGGTACAAATCAGCCAGGATTCTCCCCATTAATTACTCTGATTTTTTACTGATTTTACAAGTTGCTCAAATGCTGGGCTCGCTGTGGCAAGATGGGTGTGCAAAGTACCCTGGTTGCTGCAGAGCCTGTTGAGAGAAGCGGGGCCGTCTTAGGAAAAATCAGTCTGATGTGGTAAACACAAAAATCACATTTGATCTCTAGAAGTCCACTATATGTGCAGTAACATCACCATACTAATATCACAAGACCCAGAATATTGTTTCCAACGATGCAGTGGAACTCAGAGCCAGAGAACGGCTCCTGTTCATGTTCCAGATGCACCGCCTGGAACAGCGTGCTATGTGAGGAGCAGTCGCTGCCACAACGACTGGTGCTCACAGCAAGATGGCAAATGCCTAAATGCATCTCCTGACGAGTGGGAAAGGAGAGCAGGGCATGCAGATCTATGCGGATGAATCATCTCGGAAAATCACAGATACAAAATGAGGCTCTGTTCTTACTTCAAGCGCCTCATGGCAGTTCCTCCACCACAGCGACCTGTGCTCTCAGAATGGAGATGAATCACAGAATGACGTTTCCAACTGTAGGTCAGTTTTCCTAAGCCAAAGGTCTAATCTCGGTGTCTAATCTAAGACACGTGGGTACCAAGTTGCCTCCTGTATGCAGGCAGGACTGTCTCCCACACGCTGCCAGGAGTACAAATGTACTGGAAGAACTCTGCTTTCAGTCCCACAGATGCTGCTTTCTAGGATGTCTTGTGGCTCAAATCCTTTAGACAGGGCTCTCTGCTGGCCCCCTCCTATGAACCGCCACGCTGCAGGGACTAACCTCTGTAACCCCGGCCATTGCTGCTCGCTCCAGAAAAGTCACTGCCTTCTCATGCCTGTCCCATTCATTTTCAGGTCTGTGGCACAAGAGGCACCTGGCGTAGCGGTACTGCGCCATGGGGTGACAGCTGCTGGCCGCACACAAGTAGTAAAAAGCTGCCTGGAAAAAGAGAAAGACGCTTGTGTGATTCATGTAAATACACGCCCTCAAATGTGACATGACTCCCCTCTGGCCAGGACAAGCTTAACCTCTCTGTCTGGATCTATCATCAGCTGCACGCGCTTCCCCCGGCAGCTCTCCCGCTGAAGAACACGGGATTGTTTAAGTGAGACAGTGACCACGACCGTGCGAGAGCCCTGCAACCACGCTGCCTCCTCGAGTCAAAACTCCTCGTGTTGAAGGGGGTGGCACTGGGCCAACGATACCACAGCTTCCTCCGTGCCAACGGGGATCCACACAATTCCTCGAAGCGAGCCGCCTTTGCAGATCTCCCCGGCTGCAGAAGGCGCTGGTCATGGCCAGCACGCACTAGGTGGCAGGCTGTGGCTGCAAACCCAAACTGGACGGCTCGAGATGTGCGGAAGCCCTAGGATGTGCAGCGTGTTCAAAATACGGTAACATGACAGGTTTCTCCTCGGTACGCTCCTGAGCGCTCGTGGCACAGCTGTGGACCTACAAGACGGCCTCAGAAGCTACGAGCGAGGGGATTGCAGGAGCACAGCTCTGAGGGGATCTCTGACACCGCAAACCCGCAGTTTATATTGTTTCCAGCATTTTCTGATGAGACGTCAGAGACCGTTACACCCACACAAAAGGAGAAAAGCGCCTGTCAACCCAAAAAAGGCGCTTCTCCCGGTTCGTACCACTCATACACAAGCCTACAAGCTGTGGATACCTTCTCCAGGTCTTTTTCTGTGCCTCTGCCATGCTCGTAACACAGGCCCACGTTGAACTGGGCTTTGCTGTAGCCTCGATCTGCCGCCAGTTTGAAGCAGGTATAGCCTATCCTGTAATGGCCTGCTCTCATGCTTTCAATCCCTGAGGAGAACACAATGTAAAAACAGGGGAAAAGAAAACAGACAGAATGTAACCTCAAATCCAGCAACCTCCCCAGAGCTATCAGCCCTTCCTTGGCCCACGCCGAGGGCTCCACTCTCACCAATCCTCACTCCACAGCACCAAAATTGCCACAGGAAAAATGGCAACACTGCCTTTTAGGAATTTTTCTAGTCTCATCGCAAAGGCGGCTCACGGGCTAACACAACGTTTGGTTTGCGCCAAAGCAGCTTGCTTTTAGTGCTGCAACTAGCGGTATATATTGGGCAGGGACTTTTCTTAGATTGTTGCATCTTTCTTCAGCTCTTCTCAGAGCTGCAATTCTGCAATTCCTCTTTCATCTTGCCAAGAAGGCTGAGATCTCAGACAATGAAAAAGGATGCTGACACGCCAGAAGGCTGTGCTGCCATCCAACGGGACCTGGACAGGCTGGAGAGTTGGGCGGGGGATAACCTGATGGAATTTAACAAGGGAAAGTGTAAAGTCCTGCATCTGGGCAGGAACAATCCCAAGTTCCAGTATAGGTTGGGGAATGACCTATTAAGAGAGCAGCGTAGGGGAAAGGGACCTGGGGTTCCTGGTGGACAACAGGATGACCATGAGCCAGCACTGTGCCCTTGTGGCCAGGAAGGCCAATGGCATCCTTGGGTGTATTACAAGGGGGGTGGTCAGTAGATCAAGAGAGGTCCTCCTTCCCCTCTACTCCGCCCTGGTGAGACCCCATCTGGAATATTGTGTCCAGTTCTGGGCCCCTCAGTTCAAGAAGGACAGGGAACTGCTGGAGAGGGTCCAGCGTAGGGCAACAAAGATGATTAAGGGAGTGGAAGTGGAGCATCTCCCTTATGAAGAAAGGCTGAGGGAGCTGGGGCTCTTTAGTTTGGAGAAGAGGAGACTGAGGGGTGACCTTATTAATGTTTATAAATATATAAAGGGTGAGTGCCACGAGGATGGAGTCAGGCTCTTCTCAGTGGCAAACAATGATAGGACAAGGGGCAATGGGATCAAGCTGGAACACAAGAGGTTCCACTTAAATTTGAGAAAGAACTTCTTCTCAGTGAGGGTAACAGAGCACTGGAACAGGCTACCCAGGGAGGTTGTGGAGTCTCCTTCCCTGGAGACATTCAAAGCCCGCCTGGACACCTTCCTGTGCGACCTCACCTAGGCGTTCCTGCTCCAGCAGGGGGATTGGACTAGATGATCTTTTGAGGTCCCTTCCAATCCCAAACATACTGTGATACTGTGATACTGTGATACTGTGATATATGACAGCCCGTGTTGCAAAAAAGACAGAGATGGCTTAATTTCCAAGTACAGATGTCAGGACAACAGTGTGAGCTTCAACCAAGCCTAGATTTAAATATGCTGATATAAATCAGGTGGCAGGATGGGACAAAGGGCAATATATCTCTCAAAGCACAGTTGAAATCGCTGAAAGAAGGCTTCAGTTTGGGCACACGCCATCTCTGCCTTCACACAAGACCTGCAACAATTTGGAGGTCCTCCAAAAAGAGAAATGTGTGGTTTAAGGACGAAACAAATCCAAGTCCACATTACCGAGGATATTCAATGCAATGGAAATGTCGATCCGGAAAATCTGCTGCAACTGGAAAGCAGCTTCCTCTAAATGCCCTCGCTGAGCTGGGTCACCCTGCAGAGTTAAAGAAGAAAACTATTAACACAGCAAAACCACACAAACCCTATAAGAGATTCTTGCTTGGAAACTGAGCAGTGAGACACACTCGTGCTGTACTATAGTTATCAGGAGCATGATGTAATCCACAAAAAAATCTGTGTGTCCCACACAGGCATCTAGTTTGAGAAGCTGTACGGACACTGCTCGCCTCCCCTCTGGCCAGGGACCTTGGTGTAGCCTCTCGGACATCATCGGATCTTTCAGAATTTAGCAAATCCCTGATAAATCCCCTCTTCAAAAGTAACGTTAGCCCTTGTTCACCCTTGTGTATCATGTCAACAGTGCAAACAGCCTCTGCCAAACGTGCACTGACATATTTGTATACGCTGTACACAACTCAAGCTGAGCCCACACCATCAGCTTACTGAACACTGCGCCCTCCTCATCAAATCCTGCACAGCAGAGAAAATGTCTTTTTCTCAGTAATGAGCAGTATTTTTCACTTTACCGCGGCTCTGGGAGGCGGGAGGAGGATTAGCCTGACGTGCAGCTTTAGCTTCCCAGATTGCGCACAAACGCAGTGCCATCGAGCGGCAGCAGCGCACACTGCACGGGGAACGCATGCCGGAAAAGCGTCCCTTGTCACCCAACAGCTTTGCTGTTCGGCCAGCACCCAGAGCTGCCCACGACGGGCAAGAAACGGACTGATCCTCTGCCGAGAGCCTCCTGAGACCTGCCCAAAACCTACAAACAAGCCACAGACTCTTCCTATGGGCCCTGCAGAAAGTGGGGGAGGTCATGGCCACGTCAAAGAGAGGACCCCACTCTCTTAGTGAATTTATCTCCACTCTGGTCACAGTGTCCTTGAAGAATTGCTCAGCTGATTGATTTTTCAAATAGGGAACTCTCTGCAACTAAGACTATGAATTGCAAAGAATTAGCAGGTTTAACCACAATAACAACAGTATAATTTATGGCCTTGTGGCTCCCAAGCTGACAAACTCTCTTCAAGCCCAAAGTGTCTTCCTCCCTATAACGGACAAGAGTCAGTCCTGATTTGCAGCTTTAGGAGCAGCAATACCACCTTCTACAGTCATGGGTTGTCTGGTAAAACCAAAATACCAACAGCACATAATCACCTAGTGAAAGATCGCATCAAAATGCAAATACATAAGAACAGGCCAGAGCTACTGGATAGATCCTTTTCCCTTTCCTTTCCTTTGTTTTTTTCTTTCCTCTTATCCTTTCTCTCCTTTCTTCTTTCCCCTTTCCTTTCTTCTTTCCCCTTTCCTTTCTTCTTTCTCCTTTCCTTTCCTTTCCTTTCCTTTCCTTTCCTTTCCTTTCCTTTCCTTTCCTTTCCTTTCCTTTCCTTTCCTTTCCTTTCCTTTCCTTTCCTTTCCTTTCCTTTCCTTTCCTTTCCTTTCCTTTCCTTTCCTTTCCTTCCCTTCCCTTCCCTTCCCTTCCCTTCCCTTCCCTTCCCTTCCCTTCCCTTCCTTTTTCCTTTTCCCCTTTCCTTTCCCTTTCAGTTTTCCTTTCCCTCCTTTCTCTTTCCCTTTCAGTTTTCCTTTCCCTCCTTTCCCTTTCCCTTTCTCTCCACCAGCACCCCCGTTCCACAGACACCTTATAGGACAGGGATGCCAGTCTGTAGCTCCTGGAACTCTCCTCTGGCTAAAGCCAAGAGCAGCACATCACATCTCTCCTTCTCCTGGCCTCCAGCTGCGCGGGGCAGACAAGAGCCTCGCACACGAGGGGATCGCTGGGGCCACGCTCGGGGTCTTACCGAGATGTTCTGCTGCAGGGAAGAGGCCTCAGGTGCAGCGGGAGGGTGTGAATAACGAAAACGTACCTTTGCGCTGCGGAGAACCGGCCCCAGGCTGGAGCTCTCAGGGATTTGGAACTCCCCTACATCAAAAGAAAAGAAGACAAAAAGCAGGGTTAAGCAATGCTGGATCTTCATCTCTTCCTCCTCTACCCATCTTCTCCACTCCGCAGCTCTTTCCCAGAGGACTGATCACTCATTAAGAACACAAGGAACACCGACCAATCTGACCTTGGTGTCAAAAGCAACCAAGTGCCCCAAGAACAGCCTGGAACCTGCACCTGGCTGACACGCCCACTCCAGAAAGGGCTCCAAGTCTCCATCTGAAGGCACCAAAAGGAAAGAGAATCTCCCAATTCTTCTGAAAGTTTGTTCCAGCAACTTGTCACTGCTGCTTTAAACCTCTGAGCTGCATTTCAAATTAAAATACAGCTGGTTTCTCTCCCAGGCTTTTTTTTTTTCCTCCTTGCTAAAAAGCCCATTCTCCTTTTCAAAGTCCCGATATGACTAATCAACCCCTCTTGATTCCTCTCTGTGGTTCTAAACAGACTGCGCTGTTCACGTCTTTCAGTTGAAGTACTTTTCTGCCCAAGCTGATAAATTTTACGACTTTTTTGCCACCATTCCTGAGTTTTCAACATCGTGGACCCTCTTACCAGTGTCACAGGATAGGTAAAATTGTCTCCTTATTCAAATTCGCAACTGCCTCGTTTGCCTGTACCAGAACTGTGCTCCCATTCCCACTGCCCAGGGCATCACACCGAGATGTACTTGTGTCCCTAACTCCCTTTCCACACAATTTCTTCCCAGATCACAGTTCTGTTGCTGCAAAGGGATGATCAGATGTGTTACTCTGCCTGCATTGCCTGCAGGCTCCGGTTATCAACTCAGAGCACCCACTTGCTCATCGCTGCCCTCTTAGATACGGCGGCACCGCCACGTGCTCGCCCACTATCTGACTGGTTCCAATCAGAATTATCCACCTAAAACATCTCCAGCAGAAGCTAAGCCACCTTGCTCTTAACAGAATTGGGCTGGAAGCGATTACGCGGCATTTACGCCCACGGCTCTAAGAGGACGGTGACCTCCAGCAAAGGGACAGACAGGCGAGGGCTGACTGAGGCCAATAATTAATATTTCAGCCCAAATCCCATGAGCAGCCAGATTCCACCGGATACCTGAAGCCTGAGTGATTTCAAACCAGTGCTGCCAACACAAGAGGTAGCTGTGCCATCCCCTGCCCCCTCACAAGCTTGTGACTAGAGCAGGGAGCTAATACAAGTGAAAAGAGTCCTTTTGGGGGCCAAATTCCTCGATTCCTGGCATGATGTTGCTACACAAGCACTTGTGGCAGCACCGTGGCAGAAACGAGTGTGCAACAGGCAGGATTCTTCTTGCAGTGCACATGAAACCTCTGTTCCAACTGCAGCATCATGATTCCCACACAAACGATTCCCCTCCGGCTGTATTAAAATGTCTTTTATCTGAACAAGCCCCACTCACCCAACGAGCAAGATTTCTATTCATCATTCCATCAAAAGTAATATAATCTGTGAATTTATTAGTTGTGCTTTACATTTGTTTTCAGATGGGGCATAAAATTATCTGATTTTTCTCACCATAAGACTCTCTTATTCTGGTATCTCCTTGATGATGTAATTTGTTTTTTTTTTTTTGCCATGCATAAAGCAGCGAATCTCACGAAGAAAAATCATCTGTATTAAAAATTCCCCCAACTATTTGTTTAAACAACATTAGCACACTCATGCTTTCAAGAAACTTTACATTTGGCATAGACAACTACTCCTCAATCAGAGATTCATCGTTTATTGAGAAAACACGCTGTGATTTGGCCAAATCGTTACCCCAAGAAACAGAAACTCATTCTGAATTTTAGCAGCTTGCAGAACAGCCTCATGCCCTTCTCCCACTGGAAATCAGGTTATTTGGAAGAAAACACAGGGACTGATTGATCCCGACACCCAGCGCTGCCTCCCGAGGACCAGATTAATGAATTCTCTTGGATGGCACCTTTGAGGCTGGGCAGAGCTCAAGTCAAACCCTTCATGGATATCATGATCTTTAAGAGTCGTCTGTTTCCGAGCAGCTCCCACAATACCAGGCACACAAGCTAAACCCAACGCTTACGCTCCTTCAGCAACAAAGAGAAATAAAAGCATCCCTGGCAGCAAAGAATCCCATCCCACTTCAGCAGAATGAGACCGGCTTAGATTAACCTTCAACTTGACATTAATTAATACAAGTTCACCCGGACTGTTTTATTATTTCCCAAAGAATGGTCCAGCTTTGACAGAACTTCATAGAAGCCAGGCTTTGAATGAATTCATTGCTATATTGCACACGTAGAAACACACTAAATTATTCTTAAGGTTGTATGTTCAAAGGACACGAAAGCTGGGAACACCGCAGCTGGAATTTTCTGTGCAACTTCATTTCTACTTCTTTGAACACGTGCTGTGATGCACTATGACTGCGCAGCATTTTCTCCGGGCAGTCTTGCAGCTTTCAGGGTACGGGATGCCCAACGCTCACATATTCAGTGGCTAATAAACAATTAATATTTCCCCTGGTCTAATCAAATGTTGCTGAAAGCCAGCTCCAAATGGGGAATTACTAATCTTCTCATGGACAGTCTGGATTGCTCATCCCAAAACATCCAAACGCTTCACAAGAATGAATTCACAACACGAGCTGGACAAACTCCAGGATTTCTGCCTCATGGAAAATTTTAGTCTTTCCAATTGGTTTCATTGTGCTTTGAAATGTCTGTAATCTCAGAATTGAAATAACGAATTTTACAGTTCTGCCAGGGGTAAAATACAACTCCCCAGGGCAGCATTCGGCTGCTATAACACTGAGACTGGCTGTAATCACCTCCTCCTTCACTATGTGCCTTTAACTTTCAGCAAAAAAGCTTTGACTGAGGCACGAATTGCATGAAAAAAACAATAGGATGCAATCGTGCAGCTGAAGACTTGCTGATAGTACTATCCAGAACGCTATTTATAGTAAGTTTTAGATGAATTTCCTCAAGTTTTCTTTTTAAACACACTACAAGTAATAGATTCTCTCATATTGTGCTACGTTCAAGCTGGAACGGCTCATCTGCAAAGCGGGGATGTTTGGATCCATCGCAAAGCTCTTCGCCACTTGGGGTAACGAAGCAGCTGACAGAAACAGCAGATTGTCGCCGCACATATCCAACGGCACAACCCGGCCTGGAAATTAACTGAAACCCCGAAGGTACGGGCGAGGACGTGGAATTCACTCCAGAAGGTCCTTTGCCAACAGCAAACTGGAGAAGCGAAGGTACATTCTGCTCCGCTTTGAGTTCTGGAGGTCTGTTCTCTAATGGCAAGACTTTGCTACCAGATTCCGCTGCATCATCTGCCAGGCGTCTGGCCTTCCCTTCCTTCTGCTCTCACCCCACTCCGATTTAGCCAGCTTCCTTCTCTTTCCATAGCTAAACACCAGAAAATTAAAACATCCCAAACCCCAGGCAGCTTTTTCTGTAGAAAGCAAAACACACTCTGAGAGAAAGGTATCGCCAGCTTCACTTTATAACTTCCCATGGAAAGATACGCAGGACTTCTCACATTACAAAACTACACGTTTTTTCCGACTCTTCAGTGAAAAATCACCAAATCTCTTCACCCTGACTTTTCTCAATAAATTCCCGCAAAACAGATGCACTGCATAATGTGAGAATGTAACCTGAGGACTTCTGCATTGAGCAAAATCAAATTATTTCTGACATAGATTATCTCTGACAACTGCCAGTCGTAGATGTTTGGGCAGAAAGTGTAAGGAATAGGGATTATAAAGTCACGCTCTCCCTGGCAGAACTTTCCAGCAATCAGCTGTCCTGTGATCTTCTGAGCAGGAGGCTTCGGCTGGACCAATTAAGTTTAATTTGAATGGGTAATTTTACCTAATCACTTCTTGGAACCCGTTTATCCTTCTGGCCTGTAGCAACCAATTCCACAATTTACCTATGCCCTGGCCAAATATGCACTGGCTTTTGCCATTTTTCAAACTCACTCCCAGAGCATCTCTGTGCCGTCTATTAATATGTGCATTATGAAAAATATCGTCCCTATTCACCTTCCCTCAACACTTCTCATTTCACAGAGCGCTAACACGCTCTCTGCCACTTCTTCGGTGTCTATTTGTATGTAATTGTCTCCTTGTCATCTTTTCCTACGCCATTTTTATTACTGTTTTTAAGGCAGAGTATCTTTTCCTTCAGTGTTCAAGATGTGGCTGCATCACAGAACTGCACAAACCTACGATACTGTCTTGTCCTCAGTTCCTTCCTTTACATTAATTAACATTTAATTGGTGTCACTGCTGCTGAGCACTGACTTAACCTTATCAAAAACATATCCACTGTGACTTTAACTGTTCCCTCTGCAATATACTGATTAATTTGACAGTCCTCATTCTGTGTGTGTATTTACAGCTACATTCCCCTGTGTATACTAATTTAACCTACCTTGGGATTACCCTGGTTTTAGTTCCTGTGCAATCTTCTGCTGTGACTTTCACAGTTGACTGTCCTGAATAATTCTGTACTATTTCCTTCTTCTGTCACCTCACTCGTCACCTCTTTTGTCCAAATCACTGCTGACTGTGCTGAACAGAACAGGTTTCAAGAAGACTTGGGTGAATCCAGCAGTAACAACTCGCCATTGTGAAAACTATTTCTTGTCTTTTAAAGAATTACTAGCCCAAGAATAGCCCCTCCATCTTCCTAAACATCAGCTTTATTTCTCCAGATAGCTTTGTTTGAGGTCCTGGCTGAAAGATTTTCAGGGTCTAAAAGCCAGGTCATCTTGCTCCACATGCCCGCTGACTTCTCCAAAGAACCCTTAATAGATTTACAGCTCTCTTAAGTCTCTGCAATGGACCAAGCTGGTCTGAGAAATGGCTTCCTAAATCCTTCCAAGCCCTTTGATTCTTTGATATAGCACACTCATCCAGGTATTTAACATCTCTATAACACAGTTTCTGTCAACTTAGAATTACCTTTTTTGCAGTTCTGGGGCTCATACAACCCCCTTTTTTAAAAGCCAGTGTCCAATTCCCCGATGTTCATTTTTCTGGTCCTACAGCAGATTTAAGCACTGGATTACACACACCATTAGAAGCTCAGGCACTTCATAGCTTCTGAAGAACATCTGAACATGTGGCCTTAGTGACTTGTCACTGTTCAATTTCTCACTTTGCCTAAAAGCTCTTTCATACTGACTCTCAGTAGGAAGCTGTTTGTCAGACACAGACACACACACGTTCACTCCGGAAGGTTCTGCTGTGCCAAGTGAAGGCATCACTGTCTCCTCTTGTTCCCCACCACTTCTCCCAGAGGTCCATGTCCAGTGATCTGCCAGCCAGGCAGTGTATTTCAGTGCTTCTTAATATGCTCCAGGCAAAAGCAGATGGGTTAAACAGTCTAATTGGCAGTTTAGGTAAATTAACCTGGCTGTTTTCCTGGAGCTAATTAGGAGACACGGAAACAAAATGCTCCTCTTGGAAACTGATGGGAACGGCAACCTCTGGCAGGCGATGGGTTTGATAAGCAGTGATGGGCAGTAGTTTAAACCAGCACAGAGGAAAACCAAAAATTTGGAAGAAAGCAAAGAATGAGGAACACCCCTGACCTTTTCTGCAACACCTTACAGCACCTAGTCCGCATTTGTGGGACAGCTTTTTTATGAGCTTCTTTTACACCCTGATCATATGTTGTCCCACTTTTTACCTGCTCCAGCCTTCCTGCTTCTAACAATTTTCCTAAAGCCATTATTAGTGTTTGTAGATCTAGTGAGTCACCCTATTGTAGCCCTCATCTGATATTCCTTGACATGACTTTAAATTTAACATGTTAAGACACGCTTTACTGGATGAGACTTCATTTTTTTAAAGTATATCTTCCTATTTTCAGAAAACTCATTTTAATAAGAATATCTTTGATACCTCCTTCCACTGTCTTATCTACAGCTTGGAAATACATCCTCATCTCCCAGGAAGAAAAGAATTCCTTTTGTTCCACACCAGGTACACAATTCTGCCAGACCAAAGGTGCACTATTCACCCAAACCCTTCTGACTGCAAACATGTGTCCACAGTAAAAGAACAGAAACTGGATGCTGTAACCAGGTCACTAAGGCAGGTGAAGCTGACACCATCTGCACCGTTACAGTGCAGGATCCTCCCTGCCTTCAGGAGCTTTTTTCCTCCTGTCTCTGGACTGATTCACCTCTCCGAAGTTCTGTCTTTGCACTCCAACGCATCGTCTTGAGTGTCAATAAATGGCTGGACACTTCTTGGCTCACAGTTCTGCTTTGGGGAAACTCAGAGACTCAGAAGAAGCTCAGAGACTTCTGCCCCAAGTACCCTACCCCACAGCACAACACACGTACCTGGTTCTGCCCAGCGCTGGCCCTCTCCTTGCTCCGAGGATGAAATCTCTGGTACGACCTCTGCACTTCCATTCTGCAGGAAGCGGGACCCTGGTTGCGCACGGGGACAGCTGGTTGAGGCTTCAGTCCCCACTGAAATGCAGAGTGCAAAACAGTTCCTGTTAGCTGGGCAGCGTCCTTCTCTGCTCCAGCCACAAGGCAAAGCAGGAGGAAAGTTCAGAGAGCAGTGTCTAGGACACAAAACAAAGGTAAGGGCATGCGGGGTACAATGTGGGACCGCACCAAATCGTTAAGAAACAGTGAAATTCCCCTGGCAGATACCAGCCATCACTCTCTTTCCACAGAGGGCTTGAAAGCTGATTGTCAGCTTCTCACAATGGCTTAGTTAACATCCCACAAGGCAGAAACCCTCTCGGACAGCCGGGCCCTCCCACAGCCCCTCCTCACAAGGCAGAGCCGCTAACCTGGCTGCTGCGAGGGCAGCGACGAAAGCCAGAGAGACCTGTGCTCCCTCCTGGTGTCCGGCAACGATCTCAGCCACGAGACCTGTCTGACCAGCTGCAGAAGCAGCGCACCGAGTGCTCCCTGAAGATAAACAGACACGAGTCAAGCAAAACGGCTTCATTTCCATCTTTGTGTCCCGTTTCCGTTCGGCAGCCTGGCCACAGCTCTGTTTCGGGGAGCGCTCCCACCACGGGCAGTGTTCCCTGTCCCCAGCCCCTGTCACACCCCCAAGGGCTCCTGGTGACATCGCTCTGGGCTAGGGACACCCGGGCAGGGACACCCAGCAAAGGGACATCGGCAAAGGGACACCCAGTCAGGAACACCAGTCCATGGGCCCCCGGTCCTACCGCTGCTCCTCACCCAGGTGACGGCCTCCAGGACGCAGTAGCGGGGCACCAGGCCGGGCAGGGGCCGCTGCTTTTCTCCTGGCTCCCGGCCATCCCCAGGGCGCCCATCCCGGCAACCGGCCGCTCTGAAACAACCAGAAAACACCAGTCTCGTGAGGCCAGAACCGAGCCCGCGGCCCCGACCCCCGCAGCAGCCCGCGGGCAGGGGACACCCCTCTCCCGCCGCCGGTCGGGCCCCGGGCCGCACTCACCGCTCGGGGCCGGGCCCGTCGGGGCGGTCGGCGGCGCAGGCGGGCCGGGCGGGGGGCGCCCAGCAGCGGCCCAGCCCGCGGCCCAGCAGCTGCCGCCACATCCCGCCCGCGGGACCATAGAGAGGCCGCGTTGCCGAGCGACGGCGGCCGGGGCCGCAGAGAAGACGGAGCGGCCGAGGGGAGCCGCTAGTCCCGGCGGGCCTCCCGCGGGGCGGCGCTGGCCCCCGCACCGGGCTCCGGGGCGAGCGGGGCCCGCAGCGGCGAAGACCCGGGGAGCGGTTTCGGGCGGCCGGAGCCCGTCACGCGGGGAAGGCTAGAGCGGCGCCTGACCATAGAGAGCAGCTTGAGCGGCGCCCGGGCCGCCCCCAGCGGAGCGCGGGAACAGCGCGGCCGCTGCGGCTGGGAGGAGCTGCACAGGGGGAAGGGAGGGCTGTGCAGGGTCTGGGGTCTCGCTGGATCGGGGTCCCTTGTGATCGCGGCGGGTGCTGGGGGGTTCCCCGAAGGCCTAGGGGTGTTCTCTGGGGTGCCTGGGGTGAGTTAGAAGGGGGGTGGTCAGTAGGTCAGAGAGGTTCTGCTGCCCCTCTGCTCTGCCCTGGGGAGACCACACCTGGAATATTGTGTCCAGTTGTGGCCCCTCAGTTCCAGAAGGACAGGGAACTGCTGGAGAGAGTCCAGCGCAGCCACCAAGATGCTGAAGGGAGTGGAGCATCTCCTGTGTGAGGAAAGGCTGAGGGAGCTGGGGCTCTGGAGCTGGAGAAGAGGAGACTGAGGGGGGACTCTATTCCTGGGGATCAATATGGAAAGGGGCAGTGTCAGGAGGATGGAGCCAGGCTCTTCTGGGTGACAACCAGTGACAGGACAAGGGGCAATGGGTGCAAACTGGAACACAGGAGGTTCCACTGAAAGATGAGAAGAAACTTGCTATCCTGGTGAGGGTGGCAGAGCCTGGCCCAGGCTACCCAGGGAGGTTGTGGAGTCTCCTTCTCTGCAGACATTCAAACCCGCCTGGACCCCTTCCTGTGGAACCTCAGCTGGGTGTTCCTGCTCCATGGGGGGATTGCACTGGATGAGCTTTCCAGGGCCCTTCAACCCCTGACTTTCTGGAATTCTGTGATTCTGTGATCCCCTGTAGCTCAGGGGACAGAGGCCCCTTGGCAATGCACAGGAGGCTCCATGTGAACATGAGGAGAAACTTCTTTACTGGGAGGTGCCAGAGCCTGGCCCAGGCTGCCCAGAGCGGGTGTGGAGTCTCCTCTGAGACATTCAAACCTGCCTGGACCGACCTGTGTGATCTGCTCTGTGACCCTATGGTAGCATGTGGGCTGGGCTGGGGATCTACAGAGGTCCCTTCAACCACAACCAGGCTGTGAAAGAAGGAGCGGGTGGGAGCAGCCAGTTGTGCTGCAGGTTTGGGGTTTCTCTGAGGAGTCCCTGAGCCCAGAGGTGGGCTCCGGGGGTGATGTCTTAATGTAGGGACCAAATTAGTATTGAGGAGCAATGAAGTATACCCGAGCCCGTGATTACCGGGTAAACAGAATACATAGTGGCTTTTCTTGACCTAGAATGGCCTGCAACGAGGGAACATTTGGTTGCACTGCAATTGGGTTAAACAAAAAAACGCATATTGCAAAGTACTTTTCTTATAGCAAAAAAGTATTTTCAGGTGTGTTCAGAAACTCAGTCAGTTAATCTTCCTGGAATTGGCGATGTGATTAATTATATTTGGGAAACGAGTATAAATGCGAAACATTTGTGAATGGAAATGTGTGAAAACTGCATTGAGGGGTGGTTACGGTTTGGGTTGTACACGAACCTGCATCCACGTCTCAATGCTGTGACTGATGGTGCTCGTGGGGACCTTCCTCACCTTATACCTGCTGAATGTCTGTTTCCACAGTTTTGCAACAGGAGATGGCAGAGTTCCCAGCGAGAGCGTGGCGTGCCCGTGTGAGAAAGAGATATGCTTTATATTCTCCTTACCCTGGTGGTTTCCTTCAGAGGTACGAGTATTGCCACCCCAAGCTCATTCCAGCTGAATGCTGTACGTTTGTGTTTATTTCTTCATTCCACAGGCACAGAAATTCTTGGTCATTTTGGCAGTTTGTCTCTCTTTCCAGAATATGGGTTTCTGTTTGCTGGTAATTCCTGTTATAGTTCTTATAGTTCTTGTTCAGTATTATCCGTGTTTTCTGCTTGGCTGGCTGCAAGTTTAGCTCCAAGTGTGGCTTAACATGAGATACATAATCTCTCTCTTTCATCAGCCTAAACGCTTGCTTTGAACTAACAAATTTCTTTTCGTTTGCCATAGCTTTTATTTTTTTTTGTAGTGTCACATGGGATGCAAATCCTTCATCCTTTTCACCCCAGATTTGGCTTAGTACCTTAATTACAAAGTTGTTTAGTTGTCTGTTTTAGTGAGTGTGTCTGTAATTGTTTCGTGTTAGCAGGGAGGTATTTCCTAAGCTACTAAGAGTTTGTTAGGGGTTGAAAATTATATGCAAAGTAGAAATATTGGCATTTTCACTCTAAAATATGGTCTTTTCTTGCTTAGCAAGTTGATATCAGTAATTAATGCTCCAAAACCTGCATTTGTTGGTTTTGGTTCATCCAAACTCTTCCCAGCTAATCACTGTGTTCTTAATGCCATTAGTCCTAGTTTTCTTTTGAGTCCCCAGCCATTTGGTCTTTTCTGCAACCAGCAGGCCAATTGCAGAGCCAGCCTGTTGTGGTCTGTATCGTGAGGAGGCCAGAGGAGCTTGAACAATGTCATTGTGCAGTTGCTGTGTGTCTTTAACTCTCCAGAGGGAAATCAGCCGAGTGAATTTGAAATGAGAGGGGAGTTCTGAGAGACGAAGGGAACTGTCCAGAGCAAGAGCAAAGCTGAGGTAGTGAAGACTGGAGATGCAGGCAGCGTGGAGTAACGTGGCTGAAGGAGTAAGTGTTGTAGAGAGAAGAGACTCGAGCTGTGCAGGCGGGAGGATGGTGTGTTCTGTGCGAGGGCTGCTCCTGGTGTCTGTCTTTCTGGCTCAGCTCCTTCGTGTCCTCACAGCTTGTGGTCAGAGAGATGAAAAGATGTTGAGAGGGAAGGGGCGAGGAGCCGGGAGGAGTTGTTGCACGTGCAGAGTGTCTTGCTACAACTTTTCTGGCTGTTGGTATTTTGTTCCCTGAGGGAAGTGGCCAATGTCATCTCAGGGCCACTTTGAAATGTCACAGTAATCAAGAGAGGATTCTGATGGCTGAACAAGAATGAACATCATACACTGATTCAAGAAGGGGAAGAAGAAGGGTTGGGCAACTCTAAAACGCTCTATTTATCCTGAGTTTCTGGAAGGTGATGGCACAACTTCTCCTGGAAGCTTTGTTTTAAGGATGCGAAGGACAAGCGCGTGATGGGGAAGAGCCAGTGTGGATCTGCCAAGGGCGGTCGTGCCCACCCAGCCTGGTTGCCTTTGTGGTGGGCCTGGCTCAGAGAACAAGGGGAGAGCAGTGGCTTTGTTAAGCTTGACTTTAGCAAAGCCTTTGACGTGATCTCCCACAGGATCCTCTTAGCAAACTGGTGAGGTGTGGGTTGGGTAAATGGGATGAAAAATGGCCTGGACTCTTGGGCCCAGGTGATGGTGATTGGTGGGCTGGCACACAAGAAGAGACTGAGAAAACTGGTTTTGTTATCACACAATCATTTTAGGAAAATAAATACTTTGCTCTTTAGGGAAATAAATGCTGTGCTCCTTAAGAAATGTAGTTATTTTAGTGGGAAAAGGAAATCAGACCGGTTGCAGAAAGCAAGTTAAAAACAAACATCAAAGTCCTAGGAGGTTATACACATTCTGGGGTCTTTTAAAAACCTTGTAATTGCAAAATCAGCATATTTCCAAGTCTTTGATTGTTTCTTTGAGGCACAATTGTCACTGGAACTTTGTTCCCTGGGTGCTGGAGCTGTTTCCTCTTGTCTCATATTGGTCTTCTGTAGGTGAGGTTTCCATCTGCATTTTTATTTTTCTGCATCTTGAGCAAAATGACTTTGCGGAACACATAAGCTTTGATAAACAACAGTTTTTTTTGTAAAGCCAAAGAAATTTCTGGCTAAAAACACCATGCGACTTCGACCAAGTATATTTGAAACATTTTAAGTACAGATGATCTCGTTTCACAGCTCAGAGACAAAGAAAATGTGTTTGGTTTACTTTATTAGGTTTCTTATAATATGTTCATACAGAACCAAATGTGCATACACACACTCTGTCAATAATGCCAACTGCAATTTATTAAGTTTTATAAATTTTTTCCACTAGGTCACTGTATTGCCAAACAGACATCGAATATGGGATCAATGCTGAAGATGGGAAGGCTGAATTTCAAAGTAAACAATCTCATCTTTCTCTTAATAAGTGTATAAGGGGCATTTTTGAGGAAGCCTTAATTAATCATGGGCCTAAAACCTCTCTTAATGCGGCTATATTTTTCTAACAAGAAAATAAAGGGAAGGTATTTGGGCACAAGCAGGAGCTCGCGCGGCCGTTTCACTCTTCGCTGACGGCTGTAAAGCCCCTCAGTCAGTCATTATAATCCAGAGCTGGAACTGGGAGCGCGTTTTGGGGATATATCTTGTTACTTGGCGATGAACTCGGAGGCCCTGGGAGAATCTCGTGGTGTTGACAGCCCCTGACAGTAAATGTCACATGGATTCGGAGGGAGCTCAGAGCCTTCTGGTGACTGCTATGAGAAGAGACGTGGTGACAGAAAACCTGATTGATGAGCCGTGCCATGAGTAGAGGGAGCGCTGTGTGGTGATTGCCTATAATTGAATGGTCCATGGGAGTTATTTCTGGGTTTCCTGTGAGCGCTGACATACGCTCCAGAAGTGTTTGCGCAGGGGAAACCTGCGGGTTTTAACCCAGGTACTCAGCGCCTCCCTGTTAACGCAGCGTTAATAGACTTTAAAACTTAACGGGCTGTTGTAGCTTCATGCCTAAGCATAATAATTAAGCAAAACGACAACTGGAGATGGTCAGTCATGCAATTACCTTTAGAAACGTTCTTTTGACAGTTTTTGCCTCCTCTTTAGTGCCTTCTCCTCGTGGCTCGGCTCTGTGATCTGACAACGCGGCGACGTTGATTATCAAGGTTCTTCCTGATCCTGACGATGTGCTCCTCTGACACGGGCTTGTCGCAGCCACACTCAGCGCAGCGGTGATGCTCCTGGCATTAACCGGGAATGTGAGATGTTAGAGCCCACTCGCCCAGCACAGCATCTGCTCACACTGACCAATTAAATGGGCTTCTCTCTCATTAAAACCCTTATGCAGACTCTGGTATGTCACAGATCTTTAAAATCTCCATTATGAATTCCACTTTCTTCTGGGTATTTTTAGCTTATACTTGAAGAACTGATTATTGTCTCTTGCACTTAAACATATCCATTTCAGCTCCACAGACATCTCCTCTGGGCCATATTCTGGGACCTGAGCTGACTTGAACTCCTGAATCCGTAGGGAGAATTTCAACACAGCTTGAAGCGCTTGGACATTGGAGCTGTGCGAAAAGGAAGAGAAATTGAAGCCCTCCCCCCTTCCCTTTGGTAAGCCAGGAGCACATCCCTTACAGATTCACTTGGTTGTGCCAATTTAATGTGATTTCTTCTGAGGGCCAGGAACCACTCAAGGAAGGCTGACAGGTTTTATCAACAGAATGGAAACTGAAGTGATAAGGTGAGAGTTATTGACCTGATAACTAACAAACAGAAAACTTCAGTGTCCCTCAAGCTAAATATTGCACTCAGCAGGTACGTAAAAGATGGCAACAGCTGTGGTCTTGTCACTGACTGAGAGGGTGTTTTAGTGGAGAGGAGCAGGAGGTGAACTGTGAAAACAAACACATCAGTTTGCTACACACTATTTCCCTCTATTACTTTTAATGAGAGCTAAACTCCAAAATGCACAATGGGACAATAATATTTGAGATAGAAGGAACTCTTCATACAGCTCCTAAATTCTAGACACCCGCTTGCAATTAAAATGATTGCTTACATATTATTAATAGCTCGCCAGTAGTCTGAGGCTGTTATCAGCTATGGGACCAGTTGGAATTTGCCGCTACACAACCTAATGGAAAGTAATGCTGTCCTTGAAGGAACTGAGTTAACAACCTGAACCCACAGCGCTCAAAGGAGTTTGAAAAAGGAGAGAAATGGAAAAAGGTGGGGGAAGCTGTGTTAAAACGCGATGCTGTAGAGGCTGGCGAGCAACATGGCTGGATTTCCATAGTCGGGTGATAGCAAATGCTGCCTAAGTGTTTTTTTATTTATTTTAATTCTGAAATTGTAGCAGGAGGAGGGCAGATGGGAAAGCAAGTGGAGACCTCTAATGAATTATGATTAGAAGTAATGGAAACAAAATGTTCTGCAAGTACAGCAGTCCTTTGTTCCTCTTTTTCCCCTTATATTTTTGCCTGAAAACATAGTGGGATTGTGCATGAAACCCAGCTGTCACAAAGCTCACACGTCCCTTGAAATTCTCATCTGACAGAGTATGAAGGCTTCAGCAGCCGAACTAAAAGGCAGGAGCCAGAGCTTTTGTCTGATGTCCGTCTCCCCTTCCTGGCACTCGGTCTGCTTAGAGCAATCGGGAAAGGCAAATGGCAAGTGTTCGCTTCCTATTCGACTTCTGCAAGTTGACTTTGTTTTTCAGAGGGAAACAGTTTTGTACTTCGTACCGTGTTTGTCATTCTGCCATGTGTCTTTTCTTTTACCTGTTACACTTTTAGTTTCTTCTTTATTTTCCTTTTTTGTTTTTGAGGTGAGGGTACCAGAGCTTCACTTGCTGTTCCAGAAGCAGATGCACCATGAATTCATACAGCGGCAAAATCATACTTTTCTCCCCTAAGAATTCTGAGCTTCTGCTTTTCTTTTTTTTTTTTTTTTGACTGCTATTGAGCAATGAGGTGGTATATTCATAGAACTAGCTATTAAAACGTCAAGATGCATTTCCTAAATGGCGCAAACCATTTCAGAGCCCATCACTCTGTGTGTAAAGCAAGCGCTGCTTTTTGTGGGGAGCCAGATTATAGCTGTCAGGGCTGAAACTTATCTTCTACTTTATCGTGAGCCTGCTGAGTGTCATGAGATCTTTCACTTTTTGTAGTAAATATTATCCTAATTAATTTAGTTTTTGTTGGAAATCTTCACCCTTCCACCTGCTTTCCAGATCACTTCCAAACACATTGAACGCCATGGACCTTCATCCCCGTGGGACTCCACTGATGATCATCCTCCCCTGTGAAAACCCATCCTTTAGTCTTATCTTTTTTTTGCCAATATTAAACTATTATTTAACTCTGTGAGGTCCTTACCTGTAGTGTCTGGCTGTTTAGTTTATTTAAGAGCCTTTGATGAGACTTTCAGTGTTTGAGGTTTCTGGAAGCTTGGGTTGAGTTGGAAATACAGGGAAAATTTCTCAGCTGGATCTATGTTATTTACATGCTTTTGACTCCTTCAAAGAAGTCCAGCAGATTTAGGAGACTCAGATTCCTTTTACAAGTTGTGTTTACTTTTCCTTAATGTGTTACTTTTATTCATGTATTCACTAATTCTGGTTTTCACTAGAGCTTCAGCCAATATGCACGTTAGACTTAGTGATTTGTGGTTCCTTGAATTACCACTGGATTTAGTTTTTAAAAGACTGTTTCCTTATTAGTTACCCTCCAGTCTTTTGATAATCACAGCAATTTTCAGCAAAAGGTTACATGCTAAGGGTATTAGCTCAGCTGATTCATATTTAAAATTCTGCAAAAATCTTGTATGAATATTATCTGTGCCCAGTGAGACGTCCTTATGCATTTTGTCTGGTTTGTAATCTACCCTTAACAACCTTAAATTAAGACAAGCCTTCCTGTGAATGCCTTATAAACAAGGTGCTGGTTTCAGAGTTTCGTGAGATGCTCCAGGTGAACAGAGATTTTAAAAAACAAGAGTATGGGATATTTTGTGATGGCATCATCTTTTCTGAGTGCTTCTTTCATACCTGTACAGCTCAAGATGTGTTCAAGAAGGATTTATTACATTTTTTTTTTTATTTCTTCAGCAAACTGCTTCTAAACCCTTTCTTCGGTCTGCGTTATTGTGCTTTTACATTTAGACTGCCAGAATTTATGTTCTTTTTAGTTTTCCTTTTTCAGACACAACTTCAGCTTTTTGCAGGATACCTTTTAACTTCCAACAGCCTCACCGATCCTGCTGTTTTATGATGCTAGCTTTTTGTTTTTCCTCTCAAGTCTTTTTTGACAGGTTATATGCATTTGCTTTGAGCCTCCAATATAGGATCCTAAAATAGTCTACCTGCCATCTGAAAACATTTTACCTCTCTGGCTGCCACTCTGAGCATTTTTTTAAACAAATCTCCTCATTGTTGACTCCCCCTTCTCTGGAATCGAGCACAACCGCTACATTTGCCAACGTTTCTTCATTTCAGAGTGTGCGATCATGAGTTAGATAAAAGTATTAAGTGTTTTGGCCTAGCCCAGTCTCTAGGAAGGCGAGACATACCAGCCATTAACTTCACTAATGTTAATGTCACTAATTTCATTAAGTGAGAAACAAGGAAGGAAGTGGTTTGCCAGGGCTGGAGATGGGAATTGCTGCCCTGGAACATCAGCTTCTCTCTCCACATTCCAAGAGATAAAATGACAGGTAATTGGGGGGAAAAAAAAGGCAATTTGGGCTGATGTGTCACCACATCACTGAGGTTTGGTACTAAATAGCTGGAGTATTTTTGGGCAGAGCTATCTCCGCTGGGCTGGTGTGAACCAGAGTGAGACAGCGCTCCTGCTGACTGCGTCCAGTTCCCACGTTAGCGGACACAGGAATGAGCTGGTGCACCAAAACATCTGGAAGGGCAGCGAATGCAAGTATTAGGGTTGGTGCAAAAAGAATTGTGGTTTTGGACCGTGAATTTTAAATCATTCTAACTAAACTGAAACATTTTTGCCAATGGGAAATAAGTTTGTTTATTCCTGCAGCGTAAAAATCTGTGCTTTGGGATTTGGTGGACTCTTGGAAAGCGTTTTCTGTGTCCTGGTGGTTGTAGAAGCATTTTCCCTGCAAAAACTTGTTGAGATGCTTGAGGAAGTGGCAGTTGGTTGGCGAGAGTTTGCGTGAATACGGTGGATGAGGCAAAACTTCGTAGCCCGATTTGTTCAACTTTCGAAGTGCTGGTTGTGCGACGTGTGGTTGGGCGTTGTGGAGAAGAATTGGGCCCTTTCTGTTGACGGTTCTTCACTGTGACAGGACTAGAGAACGAGAGCTTAGACTAGTGCGTGAACTCAGTTTGCAGGTAACAAAATCTGGGGTAAGGTCTGACCACAAAAGGACTAAGACTGCAGATAAATCATAGAATCATTTCAGTTGGAAGAGACGCCCAGGTTTATCGAGTCCAACCCACCTCTAGCACTAAACCATGTCACTATGAACCTCGTCTAAATGCCTTTTAAACCCCTCCAGGGATGGTGACTCCAGCACTGCCCTGGGCAGCCTGTTCCAATGCCCCACAGCCCTTTGGGGAAGAAATTGTTCCCCAGATCCAACCTCAACCTCCCCTGGCGCAACTTGAGGCTGTTTCCTCTTGTCCTGTCTCTTTCTACTTGGGAGAAGAGACCAACACCCTCCGTGCTCCAACCTCCTTTCAGGTAGTTGTAAGGAGTTGTAGATGGCAGAGACTGGTTTGCTCACCAATTCTTTTCAGGTCTCTCCAATTCCACAGCAATTCCTTGCAGTTAGCTGTTTACTAACAGCTCCAAAAATGCTTTGAAACCGGTGGGGATAGCAGTCTTTGCCAAGCAGGTGCTGCACTTGAGCGTATGACTAAAGCTTGCTTACTGGGGAAGAACGTTTACTCTGAGGTTGAAAGGCAGCACCACTCAGCTGCTGCAAAATACACTTAAATCCAGGGTGAAGCAAACGCCACCGGTTCGAGTGTAACTGCTGCCTGGCACCAACTGCTTAGCAACAGCGAGAGTGATACGGATACAGATGAATTGACTGTTTTCGAAGCAAGCTGGGTAGGAACAGAAGTAATTAGCTGCTAGCTGATGAAAAGGCATGCTTAATTATTAGTATAATTATAGATATAATAGACCAGGAATTATTCAGTAAAAGTAAGAAAGCCAATATGTTACAAAGAAGGTAATCAGAATGGAAGAGAAAATGACAGCAGTGTGAATTCTTGAGAAGAAACATAAAAAATTAAGATGATAAATCTGGAATCTTTGGAGTTTCCACTCTGACATATCAACTCAGTTTAACAATGGCATAAGGCTATACAGAGCTAACAAGGTCTGTGACTTGTGTTATTTCTGGTTTTACGTGATGTTGATTTAACTGATTGCACCCCAGTGAAGTCGAGCTGTATTTTCATAAATCTCACAACCTGCAGAACTTCACAAGGGTCTTTATTCTCCTTCCAGCAGTACCACAGGACAACCATTTAATTGGATGGATCCTGCGGGAGGCTGAGGTATAGCTGGCTCTGATCAATATCGGTAATTGATAATAATTATTTGATAAGGCAGCACAGCTTTCCCTGGGCACCCTGAGTAAACAGTTGTGCCTACAGAGCAGTTGTGTCAGTCAGCTGCCCTGCCTGCCCGCTGCATCTCAAGCTGTTTTCCGTGGGGAGATGGCTGGAGATAACAGGCTGAACTGCACTAGCAATGACTTTAGGCATGTGTTATTAATAGAGGATGTAAAATCACTGAAATGGGTTATCTGGGGAAGATTTTAAATACAACTCTCCCAATGTCAGAATGAATGTAAGTAGCGCTGGTCCTGCTTTTGTGTCAGGGACTGCACCGGTTGCTAGTGGCAGCAGCTGCGATCTGGTGTCTTCTGTAAGAATCTGGAGCTGAGAGGCCAGGATATATTCAATTTTTTTCTAAATTTTTAGTGGTTTCTAAAATTATGGCAGTGGAATGGGAGACTGGCACGAGCAGTTCTAATCTCGATTCTTTGAGTCTGAGAGTAGTGGCGCCAAATGATAACAAACCCTTTTGCCCATTGCGCTGGTTAGAAAGGGAAATCAAGATACAGAGGTTTTATTGAATTACTATTTGAGGACTAATTATTAAAATGGCTTTTGATTAATGAGCTGCGAGTCAAGCTGCTTTGGCAAATAGCATTTTGATAAGGTATTTGTAAGACAGATAGCCTTAAGATGGTAAGATTAACGTAAAACGCTGTAACCTTAATGTTGATGTTAATGCCAAAATGATGTAAATGTGCATGAGCAATTACTACATGAAGTCACTGGGGTACAGGAGGACAAATTGAGTACTAACTCTAATCAGCATCAGCTGAGCGCAGAATCATTGAAAAGTGAAGCTGGAAGAAATCTCAGCTGGGCACTTAGTCCGTCTCCTCCCACAACAGAAACAGATCTGTTTACAACATTCTTGGCAGATGCAGAACTGTTATTTCTCTTCCATTTTGTAGCAGTGTTTTGTCTGCAGCAGGACTGTTACTGCACCGATCCTGACTCATTGCATCTGTCTGTGGTCTTCTCTTCTTTGAGCACCTCCTGTTCTCAGTCTCTTGCTTCAGGTCATGTTTTCCAGCCCTCTAACCACTATTGTTATTCTTGCTGCTCAGTCTGTCAGCCTTGCCTGAGGAGCAGCACCCAGGACTGGATGTGCCTCTGCACTGAGGCGTTACTAATATGAGTGCAGCAAAAGGACCTGCAAGATGTCTTGCAGGTAATTCTTCTGTTAATGTATCTGTGTAGTGTTTTCTCTTTGCTCAGGGCAATAACCCTTGTGATCTATCAGAACCTTCAGATCATTTTTTTCCAGACCGCTTTCTGCCCAGCTGATGTCTATCCTGTATTTATGCACTTTACTGTTGCCTAACTTAAAACACTATGCTTTTTACAATTGAGAGGGCTCCTGTCTTTATAGAGAACTTGTCCAAGTTGTCAAAAGTTTTTAATACTGTTGTCCCCCATGTATTTGTAGCCACTCTTCACAGATTTAATCTTGGCAGATTTAATAAACACACAGCCCATTCCCTCATCCAGGCTATCAATAAAATATTGAATGAAACTTATGAACAGCTGAGTAACCAGTCAATTTGTCCTTTAAATTTCACAGTGAGCCCTTGGAAACAACTCTCAGAGTGTGCATTCCAACCAGATTTGTGTCAGGACTTCAGCCAGGCCATTCTTGCGCTTGCAAATGTCATGTGGGACAATGTCAGGAGCCTCAGTGACATTGAGGTATGTGGTACCTGCTGCTTCGTCCCTGCCCGCAGTCTCATCCATCAGAGAAGGAAATTAGATTGACTCCGCTTGTTTTGTTCCTGAGGAATTCATGTTGACAAGTACTCATCTCCTTATTAGTTTCTATGCACTTAGAAATCGTTAAACCTTTTGGTATCCTAGTTAATTCTGTTTGACTTGTAGAAGATGATCACTAGTGGTTGCAGTTGTCTGAAAGTATAAGGACTTTGGGGACAGTTGTGAAGGCAGCAGATACAGACCTGTCACCAGGAGAAACCCTGTGCCAAATATAAAATTCCCGTGATAAAGCACAGAGACACAAAAGGTTCTCAAGAGAATGGTGGAAGGAACGTTTTCACAAAAATAAATTATTTTATTTCAGTTTGAGCAATTATGATGCAAATAAGCTTAATTTAAATAAGAAATTTCAGGCTAACTTGAGAGAATTCTGAATGGTTTGAACCATGAGTCTGAAGTCTTGTAGAAATATGATCAGGGTCATATAAAAGGAGGAGTTGGGAAACCTTAATCTTGGGCTGTACTGACATCTTTGCCTGTAATAGATTGGTAGTGAGCATCTAAGAAAACAGAGATTAGCCTAAATTTCATGACCTTTTTAACCTAGAAAGCCTGGATCTCCTCAGCAGAGTGTTTTGTGAATTCTAACGTATATTCACTGTTGACAGGGCATTGTTCGCGGGACAGAATGACCTTTGCACAGCTCAACGAGAAGCACATGTGTGGTGAATTTTAGGATCTCCTGTTCAAGACATCCACCTGACTGTACACTGGGTTTTCCCAAAGCGAGGTGTTTTAATCCTTCATCTTGCAGCTCATCTGCTGGAGTGTTTGATGCTGTGTGTATATTTATATGAGCGCTCCAGTGTTTGAATAAGGAAGAAAGAATATGTGTTCCATTGGTAGGAACAGTTCGCTGTTTTTCAGAAACTTTGAGTTTGCCTGAATTTGATATTCTAAAGGGTAAAAGAATACTACTCAACAAACTCTTACCAATGCTGTGTGTTAACAAGCCTTTGGATCAGCACCATTGCCGCTGTGCATTTTGTTATTACATATAGAGTTACCATCATGGTCGTGCCTTGACCTGTTTGGAACTGCTGGCAGAGGAGGGAAATCAAAAGTGTCGTCAGACTCCTGAAATAGAGGCAGATGTGTTCTGTGTTGGCTGCGGGAATTTTGAAGTGCGTCTGGGGGCCATGTTAGGACTCTTTCTTCTTTCACCACTTTTTCAACATCTTCTCCAATATAGATCCCCTTCTGCTTCCTGGTCCTTTAAGCTAAGATTGCCTTGGTGATGAAGTGGAGACATACATGAATATATTGAGGACGAGGTGCAAGGCGATGCAGCACAGATTTTATAACACAGAGGTGAGTCATTTCTTAACAGAGAGGACTTTTAAATAATAACTCTAGGTGACTTCTACTACAAGGCAGCTGTTAACACATTACTATGAATCGGTTTAAAAAAAAAAAAAGATTAAAATTGCATAAGTAGATAAATTTTAGAGAGACAGAAATAATAATGACATTAAAATTGGCTGGAAGAACTGAGCTACAGTAACAATGGAACATTTTAAAAATAAATGGGTAGCTAGGAAAGGGTGTAGGGAGACATGCTGCTCGGAGATCACAGAGGCATCTAAGCTTGACAGTTTCTATGACTGCATGAAACAGAAACACAGCCAAGCCCCTGCTCTCTCCCAGCATATTATACTGCACAGCAATCAGGTTTAGTAACACATTGCTGAGAAAACGACTCCCACTATTTAGTATTCATTATAGATGGCATTTTTCAGATTGCAGCGCAGCAGTGGATACAAGCCACACTGGAGGAAGAGTGGAGAACAACATTTCTCCAAGCTCTGATTTATTTCTTGTTAATATTCACGAACTGTACGAAACTATGGTAGCACCAATTTTAGGAAGGGAAAGTAACTCTCAAACAGCCACCATTTTCCAGTGTTCTTGCAGGAAGCCAACACAACAGGAGGCAAAACACAATTCTCGCAGTAGGACAGGCGTGTGGCTCCCCTGTGAGCCTGAAACATCTGGTAGATTTGTCTGCGAGTCGTTGTGGATCTGCGGGCCAGCCTGGGTTCTGCCAGCTGCCTCATTTCTATTCCATTTACGTTGCATTTTGTAAATCTAGTCTGCGCCAGGATGGACCCTGTCCCCATGGACAGGGTGCTACTGTGCTGGGACACCCCTGTCCATGAGCAGAGAGCTGCCTGGACAGAGCTGTATCCCGAGTACCCTGTGACAAGCCACGATCACATCCAAGTGCAGGATGACACCAGGCAGTGACAAAGCAACCAGAGGCCTGTCCTGCCTCGCAGAGAACGGTGCACAGCCCACGCTGCACCCCATGGGGACTGGCCTCTTTTTTTTGATGTGAGATCCTTTCTTCCAGGAGAGCTGGGTGCCAGCCACCTAGAAAAGCAACACATGTTCCATCACCTATGAATCACTAATTCCTGGAAGCCCCAAGGGTACTGAGCACTGCAGCAGAGGTGCGAGCCATGTACTTGGTGCCAGTGAGACCAGACCTCGAATCCTGTGGGCAGTTTTTGGGCCCCTCACGCCAAGAGGTGCTGGAGCAAGTTGAGAGAAGAGAACGGAGCTGGTGAGGGACTGGAGCACAAGTGTGATGGGAGCGGTTGAGGGACCTGGGAGGTTCAGCTGGAGAACAGGAGCTGAGGGGAGACCTTCTGATCTCTGAACTGCCTGAAAGGAGCTTGGAGCCATGGGGGGTCGGGCTCTGCTCCCCAGGAACAAGCACCAGGAGCAGAGGAAACGGCCTCAAGTTGCGCCAGGGGAGGTTGAGGTTGGATGTGGGGAACAATTTCTTCCCCAAAGGGCTGTGGGGCATTGGAACAGGCTGCCCAGGGCAGTGCTGGAGTCACCATCCCTGGAGGGCTGGACAGACGGACATGAGGTTCTCAGGACATGAGGCAGTGCCAGGGCTGGGATAACAGTTGGACTCGATATTAAGGGTCTCTTTCAACCAAAATGATTCTATTCTATGGTGTAGGGAAATGCACATTTGCTTTCACCCCAAGCTCCCTGCAGCCTCCGCTGGCAGAAGAACAGCCACGTGTGACAGCTCTGCTGCACACCCACCGCCTGCGTGGGCACACAGAGCCTGTAATAATGGAGGATCTTTCTGGCTCCTGTCTCTGAACAAGTTACTTCGCCTCGTTCTGCTGACACTGGTGGATTGCTGCTTTTGAACAAAAAACATCCTTTGGGATTTGCTCCTCCACATTCCCTACCTGTTTTTTACCTGCCCTGACACAGCCTCCTCACAGGCCCTTGGTGTTGGTTCCTCTGCCCTCCTCACCCACCACCCCTGTCCCTACTCCCTGCAGCACCCTGGCAGAGTCCTCCCCATCCTTCCCCTTCCAGCTGGAGGTGTTTGATATTCTTTTCCCTCCAAATCCTCCCTTCTTTGAAAACATCCTAGTAGATACCTATTTTTTTCAATTATTTTTCGGCGGGATTCGTGACAGAGTGTCTTAGGAGTATTTGATTTTCCCCCAAAACTAGCTCACAGTAATAACCAACTTAAAAATGGGACCTATTCAAAAGTGCAGGAGCTTCTTAAAAGGAAATTAAAAGCAGCTGCTATAAGGATGCAGAAGATGAGAAACTAGATAAAAACACCCTATCTGAAGCTCGGAGCAATATATCACTAAGTGAAATAATTCTACAAGGAACCAAAAAGGCAATAATCTAACAGCAGAATGGAAGAGAGTATTCAAAATGTGGGATTTCTGAGCAAATAAAGAAACTATTGAGAAAAAAAAAAGGTATTACCTGTGAAGCCAAATCTGTAGGGCAAGGGAATATTTTAAGGTGCAAATTCTCTAAAGGAATAATAAAAATACTAGTAAAAATATTCTCAAAATTGCCCAAGTCAGGTACTTTTCCAGAAGTTTGATCGACAGATGACCAGACTCTCAAAGCGTTGCTGTAGGAGAGGAAGAGTGCTGCTGAAAATAAACTGAAGCTTTGTGTTGGTGCTCGCTATGGTTGAGGCAGGTTATTCTCCCATGAGAGCCAAACTTATGGGGACAAGTGTAAGGAACTGTCTGAAATTAAATGACATTAAAATGCATTTTAGGACTAATTGGTAAGATGAAGAGTCAGAAATTGCCAAGACCATATGGTAATCACTCAAGAGCTCTGGAGGAAAACAAATATGCAATTATGGAGCTACTATAGTGTGTAACCCGTCACTTAAATCAGTTTCCCTGCAGGAGGGATGGAAGATGGTAAATGCGACAACAATCCCTGAGAAGGTCCCCAGGAGCGAAGCAGAGGACTGTGGACTGTCACACTGGAGTCTGTGCGGAGCCAGTGAGTAGAAATTAGAAGAATAAAATGATGAAATGGGTAAAACCCAACATATCAGGGAAAGCTTTTTTTTTCCTCTAGTGAGAAACCACATTTCACAAATTTGCTGGAGCTCTTGAAAGGGTCCTGAAGATGCAACTAAGATGAGTTAGTCATAACAGCACAATAAATGCTCTGGTGGGTCAGAGCAGCATCCATCTGCCTGTGACAGTGACTTTCTAAGTCTCACTCATGTCCCCCTTGCCACCTTCTTTCCAAAGTGAGAAGCCCCTTTAGTGTCTCTTCCACAGCAATGACTAGAAAGCAATTTAACCTGGTTGATGGTTCTTTACAAAACTTGTAATTAAGCTGTAAAATCCCTTGCCATAGGATATAATGGATGCTCAAAGTTTACTTGTGCTCTGGGGGGTAACGGGAAAAGTTAATGGAGAGAAGTTAAAGCGTAACCTGTTAAATAGTAAAACCAAGGATTGTGGCTCAAAAAGTCCCAAGACACGTATTGTTGGAAAACAGAATAATATTCTGAGAAAGCACTGCTGCATGCCTGGGATGCTTTTAAACTCCTTCCCCAGGCATCTGTATTGAAAACCAGATGCTGCAGTAGAGGAACCTTCGATCTGACCCAGAGCAGCTTTTCTTGTGCTTTGTTATGTTCTGTCAAAAGAAAATGAAACATAGTTATGAATGTAAACACTTCTGATGGTAACGGTGAACACTGAACAGTGAACGCTGAACTCATCTCCCCGCTATACAAGCAAACAATGCATTTTTATTTGAATGCTAATGAAGATCTCACCACGGTGCTGCTGGGTCTCGTCTAGCAATATAAAGAGAAGAGCTACATGGTGGAAATAAAGAAAGGATCTTTATAAAGGGATGAAAATGTATTGCAAATATTGATGTCATTAACCACTCAGAGGTCAAAAATATCCTTGAAGATACTGATGTGATTTGAAGTAGGTAAACAAGTATTAAGAAGAATGATTTCTTACAATTAGTGCATCTGTTACAATGTGAAAGGGGGAAATTGGTATTTCTTGTATCCCTTTAACTCCAAATCATCCACAGTTTGTAGTCACAAAGCAGATCTTTCTACAGCTGTCTGATCTATTCTAGATCTCTTTTGGTTTTTGGATCAGAGCTGAAGTGAGCTTATTTTACAAATTTGTGCTGCAGTCTACTAGAGGAGCTGTTCCTTGCCAGGAGAATGTTACATACAGTTCTGAGAAAAATGAACAGAGTCAGCTCGTTTGAGAGTAACTGATGCTTACTCACAACACTGATAAGCCTGACATTTACTGAGAAGCGCCGCAATTCTCAGTCCAGTGAAAAATCCCAAGAGGATGTTGTTTTTCAGTGATGCTTCACATTCTATTGACTCAGGATAAGCTGGAGTCTTTGGAAGTATTTTATTCAAAAAACTAATGCGGAGCCCAACTCCTCCGCTCGAATTACATACAGATGTACTAACCTTCCTTGGCACATTTGTTAATGATCATGGTGTGTTTAATGATGCTCTACAAGCCGTCAGTGCCTCCTGTGTCATTTTTCATGCCTGTAGTGTATTAAAAGCATTTATGCAAGAGTTCTCGGTGCCTTGATTGCAATTACAAAAATTGTACTTGGAATAAGGCCACTTTACACCTCCCTCCACAGAAAAGCCAGAGCTTGTAGTGGAATATTGGTTTGTGATACCAGGCAGCGTTGTGGCCGTCGGTGGCGTCTGTGCATCGTGATCTGCGCTTCGGCTTCCTGTAGCATCCGCAGCACCCGGCCACGCCGGATTCTTCTGGAACAGGCCTCAAAAAGGCTGTCAGGAGGCTTTGGAATGTTCAAGTAGATTATGTCAAGCGGTTCCCTTTTGATCATTATTATAAAGATAGGTTCAAATAATTCTCAAATATTAGTGATGCAAAGTTTTCATTACAGACACTGAGATAATTAGCTCCTACCGTACCGTACTCCTTATCTAGGAATTCCATTATTCTGCTTCTAATTATCATTTTGACCAACTTTCAGCGTACAAAGCTTTTCTCTGGCACTTAAAAATAGACAAATAATCCAAGTAGTGGCTAAGAATTTTCTGACAAAATTGTTTTTTCAGGGAAAAAAAAAATCTTATTTATCAAAACTTGAACTTTTCACAGGAACATATGTTCCAGATGTCAAGAGTCGCAAAATCCATCACTTCAGGTGGTAGTTTGTTCCCAAATTTAATCATCACTGCTGTTAAAAAAAGTGTGTTTCATTTCTGGTTTGAATCACTTTCATTTTTCAGCTCGTAGTCTTTCTTCTGTCTCTGCTAGATTAAAAAGTGCTGGTTGATATTTCCCCCTTGTGAAAGTATTTATCGAATTGCCCCACAATTGAGCTGTTTAAGTTTGTCAGTTACATGTTCTTCTCTCCTCATATACTTTTTATGGCTCTTTTCTGCCCCCAGTCTAATCTTTCAACAGCTTTAAATGTGAACATCAGAATTAGATGTACTAGCAGTTTCCATGCTGTGCAACCCAGAGGTTGAACGGATTCCTGATTTCTAATCACTTTGCCCATTTTATCACACTTTTACCTTGAGCGTGTGTGGGGAGCTCCTGGCCCATTAAGACCTCTCGAGTCACAACCGTTGCGCTCCAAAATAGAGATTTCTGTTCTGTAAGTGCAGCCCACATTTGCTGTTGGTTCATTGAACTGCCTCTTCTTGAACTTACTCCTCTTGTACCTCGAATAATATTAAGTAGAGAGCAGCCTCTCCTCTTGGATGTTCAGGATCGAATAGTTCTGAACGGCAGTCTTACTATGTTTCTGTAAATTGGTTCTCTAACCTTTTTTTTTCCTTTGTGCCATTCTGTTGATTTATTTATGAGTAATAGAGGTTCCCGTGTTTAGTATTTCACCTCTCAACATTAAGCGCTTAGTTGTCTTTCTGTGGTGATAGATGGGATAACTCTACTCACATTTACGTTCCTGCTGCCAGGCAGTTTCAGTGTATAGTCTTTCCCAGTAAGAATTTTACTCTGACTAGATTCCTTAAAACTTCTTCTTTGGCACAAGAATTATTCTTTCACTTTTAGGACTTAAGCTCTCTTTTCTGTAGTTTTTGGCTGCATACTATCGTATAGCATTGGTTTGTCACTGGGTTTTACTATTTTTGCTGAGTCAAGATCTGATTATATTACCCATGGTTTACTTCATTTAGCTTTTTTTTTTAAATTAAAAAAAAAATTATATACGTGCATTTATAGTTCTTAATTTGGGGGCACCTTTCTTTCATTTCTTAGTCTAATGTCATATTGATATAATAAAATTTCCCCTATGAACTGTTCCTATCCCTGTACTAAGCTTTTTCTCTGAACTAGCTGGATACACGGAGTATTTTTGTTTTACCAACCCTGAGCGATCTGTTTGCTGTAGCTCATGACACATTTCCCCCAGCTCCCTCTTAATTAAACACATCGTATATGTTTTCCTTGTGAAAAGTCTGATTTCACGTTTGACTTTTGACGGAGACCATCACCTCCGGATAGCGTCATCTTCCCCTCTGCCTAATTGGAGTTGTGTATATAACTGGAAGGATTTCAGACAAACTGTCAACAGTACCCTGGGGCTAAATCTTCAAGCCAGCAGCCTGACTTTGCTTTCCAGGATCCTTCGCTTGTGTTTCCCTTTAAAATCCATGCCATGCAGCAGGACCTCATGCTCCTCCCCAGCACTTTCCAGCACCCACCTCGGTGTCTCAGAAAAGACCCCTTCATATTCTGCCTACGAGTCGGTAAATCTCTGTCATCACACTCTGCCGGTGTGCTCTTGGTATTTAAATTCCCATCAGCACAGCAGAATAAAAGTTCTTGGCTGAAAATGTATTTTCAGATACAGCCTTCCTGGAGTTGTCAGCTTGCTTTTCCTCAGCTGGAAGACAGACTCCTGCTATGTTAATGCTACGCTGTGCTCTGCTATGCTAAACTATCTGTTGTGAGAGAAGGCTGAGAGGAGAGCAAGAAACGAGCCTGGCCTAGTCCCTCATACCCTTTTACACTGTGTTTTGTTTTTCCTTATATTTGTTTTCTCTTTGTTTCTCCAGATTAGAAGCTCTGGCCCCAAACTGCTCTGGGTATGTGCTGTGAGAGCCACGTGGGCAATGAAGAGAGGAGCTGAAGCAATTACTGAAGCATTAGCAACTACCCTGGAAGCTCTGGGAAGGCAGGTGAGATCACTGAGCACTCGAGAAAGGCAAACACAGTTTACTGTTTTGAAAAAAGAGAAATCGGGGAATTAGAGATGACTCTTCCTAGAAATAAGGCTGAAAAAATATTACATGAGCAATTTAAAGCAAGTGGAAGATAAAAAGAAAAACAAGCAAACAACAACAAAACAAGATTTACCAAGAATAAATCATGCGATCTTACCCTAATTTCCATCTTTGAGAAAATAATGTCTAGTAGAGGAGGCAGCAGATGGGACATATTTTGCTTTAGGAAAGCTTTTGAAACTGTTCCACATGATTCTCTCAGAAGCAGACTAAAGAAATATGGTCTATATCAGTGTGCCCAGTGTTTCTGGCTGGGTGAGGCACTTACCTTGTTTCTGTATAAGGGAGCGACCATATGTTGCAGCCCTTCCCCTAATGCGGAACTGTACTGTGCAAGTGTAGAAAAGCCAGTGCTTCCTGGGGCAAAGAGATTTATTGCGGATGTGCAGACAGACCCACGCACTGCCACGATCAGAGGCATTAAATGGGCTCCCAGCAAAGACAGCCTGTGGTGCACTCAAAATAGTCCATCCAGTGGGCAGCAAGGGAGGCCACGGCCAAGTTCATTGTCCTGGCAGGCCACGTGCAGGTCGTAGTTGGAGGTTTATCGTTTAGAAGGTACGTGATATTATCGTAAGGTGATAAAACCTGTCAGACTGGGAGATTATTTTGACCAGAGCCCTGCTGGCACATGTCCCGTGCCTCAGTTCTATTCAGTTTTTTAATTAATAACCTACATGACTAAACAAAGAACTCACTCAGAAAAATTGTGGATAAACCAAGATGCACTTTGAAGGTCAAGATCAGATTTCTGATGATCTTGAGAAACTAGAGAACGTGACCCAGAAATCAACAGTATGAGGCAAAAAGAAACAAGTGCCATGTGCTGCATGTATGAAAGAGGAAGCAAATACTAAAATATAAAGAAGGTATCACTGACTGCCTGAGTACGTCAGGAAAAGATATGGGAATTAGAGAAAATTAAAAATTAAACATGAGTGAACAATCACAAAAGTCTCATACTGGGAGGTGTTAATGAAATGTATTATTGAAACATGGGAGGAAGTCTCATTTTCTGCGGTGCTGTTGAGACCTTTGCTGGACTTTTGTGTCCACATTTAAGTGCTAGAGGGAGCCGGCGATGTGAATGATGTGAGTACCCATGGCAGAGGAATGAGTAGGAAAGGAGTTTTGAAAGTGGAATCACAGTGTTATAAATTGTCGTGGTGCCAGACAAGCCGATTCTCAGCTGTTGGTGAGATAGTTTTTACAGGAGAGATAAGCTATATAAATCAATGTGAAACTGGATCGCGAGGTTTTAACATTGAAAAGCAATGAGGTATTTTTATAGTTGACAGTCATGGAAACTCACCAAATAAGCAACAGCACATGGTTCAAGATCGCAATTCCTCTTCAAGAGAAATAAGAAAATTCTTGTAATTTAGAAAAATGGGAGGAACTGAAATCAATAACATTGAGGAAGGAAATAGCAAAGAATGGTATCAGCAATTAAAGGCCCAGCTAAGCAGGACCCATGAAAAATGGGCAACTAGATCAATAAAAAAAATGTAGAAATATATCTATACAAATGCTGCAACTCTGAAGCCTAAAAGAGGTGAACTAGACCGTCGGATTTTAAAGGAAGCTATTGACATAATAAATGCCTCAGAAACTTGGCAGAAGGGTGGAAACTGTAATAATAGGGAACAAATTATAGAGGACGGCTGGAAAGGGGAACATTAGTGATGAAGCAGAAGAGAGTATGAGGGATTGTCCCTAAATGAAGTTTCAGCAGAGGACATTTTGGAACAAATCAATAAAATGAACAGTGAGAAAGCACCAAGATAAGATGATACTCAATCAAGAGTTCTGAAAGACCTCAAACACTAGATTAAGAGAAAGCTAAATGTAGCATGAAAAGTGTCATTTAAGTTGACCACACTGCAAGAAGGATGGAAAGTGGCAAATGTGTCTTCAGCCTTGAGAAAAAGGACTCCAGGACAAATGCGGAAAACTACAGATCAGTAAATCTCACTTCTAAACTGAGTAAGTGGGTAAAAAAACTACAATAATAAGGAAGAGGAGCAACAGACAATTTCATAAATGTGATTTATTTGGAAAAAGTCATTGCAGTTCTTGCAGAAGGAGACTGTGTCTCGTAAATCTATTTGAACTCTTTGAAGATGTCAACAAGCTTGTAGGTAAGGCTGATCTAGTTGATAAAGTGTGTACAGACTTCCAAACAAATGTCAATAAGTCTTTCTGCAAAGACTCTTAAAGTAGTTAAGCTGAGATAATAAGATGTCCTCTTGTAAGTAAATAAGAGGGAGACAAAATGGGACAAAAAGTGGGAGAAAAGAGTAGTTTTCCCAGTGAAAGGAGCTCTACAGCTTAGTCATGCAACTGCTTGATTTAAGGCCTGTGCTTTTCAGCATCCTTATAAATGATTTGGAAAGGCGCGGGGGGAGTGTGAATGTTGCAGCAACAAGGTTTGTGGATGACACAAAATTAGCTGAGAAAGTCACATCTGACCCTGAGAAGAGAAGCAGATGGTTCTCATGGCAGTGAGTGACTGTGTCAGAAACAGCGCGTGAAAGTCAATGCTAATAAATGCAAAGTAGTTTGTCTAGGAGTATACATATTCAATTCTATATTATACTTATTCAATTGCGGATTGAATGTTACGTTATTGTCACTCAGAAATAGAGATACTGTAGGATGACTCTATGAAAACATTAATGCGGTGACCACAGCAATAAAATATTCAAACCGAATGAGAGAAATTTTTAGAAAAGGAAAAAAGGAAAAGAAAAACACAATTATGTGATTATGTCACTGTATAAATGTTTGGCAAACCCACATATTGATTAATATGTGCAGTTCTGTTCATCCTGTCTCCATAAAGAATAAAATAGAACTAAAAAGGATGGGTGGGAGTTATTTAGCTCAGAGATTTAGACACCTAAATTTAGGTTTCTGCCTGTAGGTGTCAATCTATGAGGTAGATATCTAAACTCCAACACTAAATCAAAGCTTTTTAATCTGAATTCCGCCCACAAAAAGTGGATGAGGATGGAATGGTTTTCATATCAGGCAGAGAAAATAGGCGTAGGACAGAAATATCTAGATCTCCTGGCTAGGTAGGAAACAATGAGGAGGGGATGGCTGTATTATTTTTAAGAATAGGAGAAGAATACCTTACGAAATTATTAGGCATCAGGTCTAAACCAGAAAGTCATACATTCTCATATAACGTATTATTAAATTGTGGAACTTATTGCCAGAGGCTATTGTGTGGGTCAAAAGTATAAATCAATTAAGAGTTTCTGGGAGGCTGATGGGAAGCCAGTGTCCTGCCAAACAGAATTACGAAGACTCATTCAACTGTCAAAAGCCAGGTAGAGGTGCATGGGAAGGACTCCGAGGCAGCTAAGTGGGACAAGAAAGGCAATTTCTAGGCCAGAACAGAGAGCATGAGTGAGAAACCGGGGCACACCCCACCAACAGCTCTTCTTGCGGGTGGAGGGACACCAGGGAGAACCGCAACTGGGATCTCGGGGGTAGAAACTGTGATGTACTCCAGCATAGGCTGGGGGAAGGACAGGGAAAGAAAATCCTGTGCAGAAATTTTAGGGAAGAGGGAGACTGATCATAGCCATAAAACAATAGAATCATAGAATCGTTTCAGTTGGAAGAGACCCTCAGGATCATTGAGTCCAGCCATAACCTAACTCTAGCACTAAACCGTGTCTCTAAGAACCTTGTCTAAACGCCTTTTAAACCCCTCCAGGGATGGTGACGCCACCACTCGTCTAAGGTAATGTCTGGAGTGTGGAAGCAAGCAGCCGTGTTCATTGTTCATGATGTTGGAATTGACTGGATGGAGACAAAAAAGCAGTAGAGCTGTTCCAGGGCTTGCAGCTGGTCACTCCTGCCTGGGGCTTGACATATAGGTACTAGAATTCACTTGCTAAGCCTGATCTTTACTAGAGCAATGCTCTAGTGGTTTTCAAAGACTTAAATTGCTAACAACCACCTTCAGCCCAGCTAATCTCACTCCGTCCAAACTCCCTGGGTTTCACTGAGCAGCAGTATTTCAGTCATTTCTAAGTTGCAGATGGGATCCCAAACGCAATCGATAATGGTCCAAACATGATCGGTTTGAATGGATTCTCTCAGAGGAGCAGCCAACACGATCCGCAGGGCTGGAGAACATCTCCAGCTCTTGTGTCTGGGAAAGAGCTCAATTACGAACGTGACTCACGCTGTAGTTAAGTTTAGTTTAGTATAAAGTTGCTTGTAGTGGTCCCAAACTTTCCTCTTTCAATCCTGCTTTCAATTTTCCATTTTGTTTGGATATATTTTCATCATTCGTTTTGTGCTTGAGGAAAAAGCCTCATTTGTGTTTGGAGAGACTCAGCTGGCTGTCCCCAGGGTGTCCTGCCTGGCTCTCAGACGCTTGCAGGTATGTTCTGTGTGCTCAGGAATGCAGCTTCACAGCCCCCAGAAGGACTCGGAGTGCTCTGGAAAGCGGGATTGCTCGTCTGCAGGGTGCAAACTTGGAGGATGATGACTTAATTAGATTGGTAACACTACTGAAAAGCAAAATTGGAATCGAATGCAGCTGTCTTTAAAGCACACTTCAGTATTACATAAGAAGCCCATAATAACATCAGAAGTGGAAACCTTTAAATGAGTGTAAATTTGATGGCAACTTTATATCCTTTATTGTCAAGTGTGCGGAGCTGCAACATGGTAAAACCCATTAGTACTTGGGGCCTTTGTTTTATTTTTTTTTTTTAAGTTGGGAACTATTCATTAGCTCAAAGTGAAACTTCCCGTAAAAACCCACAAGTTCTGGTGGGAGTTGCTGTTACCGGTTGAGGAAGCAGCGTCCTCGGCCAGAATAACTCGAGTCTCGTGTCCCTGAGCCTGGCAGAGGAACAGCCTCATGGACAGCCACATCAAACTCCTGCTTTATTCAACACCTCAACCAAAAACCATAACTACAAGTGGATTTCTTTCAGCACCAGCACGAGACTACAGCAGTTTGCATCCTCTCTGTCCCAAATCCCTTTTGATCATGACGGGGCTGCCCAGGATCCGGGCTCAGAGAATGGGGCTGCCTAAAAAATACTTCTCCCAAACCGGGGCGATTCTTATCTGCGATTCCCCTCGATGCACTTTGATATTCAGCCCCAACACTGTCACAACTGTGGGGCTGTCACAGGAGCTTCTTACACTGGCAGAGCCTCTGAAAGGAAAAGATTTGTAATTACATGCAAAAAAGAGAATGCTCCAAATAATCTCCGAGCTTTGGTATGCATATGGATGTTCTTGCGTCTCTGGATAGGGATGATCTGCTTTACATGAGTACTTGTCACCAGAGCAGGACTTTGAGCTTTGCTGCCTGATGCTCTGTTAGAATTCTGTGACCACAGGACTGTTCCCAGCATTTCTTGCCGGTTCTGACCTAGAAAATATTTACTTATTTTCTTTTTTATAAATCGGAACTGCCGGCCCTTGAAAAATTTAATAAGGCATTTTGGTGCCTGTCAGGGAGTTGCCAATGGAAATCGGGGTCAAAATGGTAGCATGGTTCTGGACTTAATTAGATAGGCTGCTTTATTTGGGAGATGTTATTTTAAAGAGTTGGACACTGGGGAATTTTCTGCATTGAGTTAAGAAGAAAACAGCTTTAAAATTTGTTTCTTCATTTCCTAGAAAATGAGTTTCATACACAGTTTCGGATTGTTCAGCCAAATGTCCCTGTTTTTCTGTGATATGTTTCACGACATATTTGTTACATCCAGACGCACAATGTTAGAATTAATCAAAACTAAAATATTTATGGAGAAAGCCATTTCACGTCCATCTCTGTCATGAGACTGGCTGCTCTGATAGGGATTAGAGGTTGTTACACTAATGACTTAGACTTTTGTCTCATTGCCAGAACAGTTTCCCAATTTAGAACCTTTTCTTCTGATTAATATTTGTATTCCTCCCACAATTCCTCTTCTTATAGGAACTCGTCCTGGGAATTATTCCAGAACTACATAATGTCTCTAAAATCTTTTTATCCCTCTGTTTGCTGATCAGTGGAAAGGATTTTAATGCCAGGTTAGGTAATCGAGATAAATCCTAACTTCATCTAACTTTATCCCTCCACCATGTCTTGGATATTCTAGAAACATTTTTTGTGATCCATAAATAAATTCACATAGGATTTTGATTAATCTTTTTCTTTTTTTTTCCCTCTTTTTTTTCAGTGAAGCCTCATTACATTAAATGGGAGATCAAACAGAGTGTATTACAACTTCCAATATGCACCAGCTTGTTTAGTGCAATGCTTTTTTGGGGGGGTTGAAAACATTGGTGAGTTATAAAGACAAAGTTTTGTGCAGAGCTGCGCATGTATAATGTATTTTGGTGCTATCCTGAAGCAGCAATGGCTCCTAGTAGCTGATAATGCTTTCTAGTCCCACTCAGTTGTTTGAATCAGCTTACACAGTGGTGCAAGGTATAATACACACTGATTTAATTCACTTCTAACTGCAGCTGGTTACAAAGAAGAGAGAGTCCAGCTTGTTTTAAATAGATGTCTTGCTGGCACTTGAAGCCAGCAGAGGTGCAGGTGCCCGTGGGGTTTGGGAGAGGCAGAGCCACAGCACCGCACACCCCGAGCTTCTCTGTGCCCATCTGGGACATTTTGTGGCCACAAACCAACTGCTTCTCATGCACAGTCGCTGGGAGAAGCACACACCTCAGGAAAAGCCGCACGAAGACCCTACGTCCTGGTTAGGAAACTCCTGCATGCGGACAATAACAGGGAGCAGGGCTTGAGCCAATATTGCTTTATCCTTTCTCGTTTGACTTTCTTAACTCAGGCAGAAGGTTTCAAGCTAACCCAGAAGTCAAAGGTTTCTAACCAAGAAGAAAACTTTGGTCTGCGTGACTGCCGAGTGACAACTCGGTACCTCAGAGTCATCAGGTTAAATGAGCTTGGGAAGGATGACGGCTTCAGTTCGTTAGGAGAACCGGACTCCACGTTACCCTTGACCGTCCCAACGGTAGATAGGATGGAAAAAACCCCTCCTTTACTTTGACCCAGAGTTGCTCTTTCCTCTGATGGTTCATTGATTCCCTTTGCTTCCCTTCGCATTTAATAGATTTTTATAAGGTGGGCATTTACAGATCTGCTGCTATTAACATTCAGCGTTAGTGGACCCGAGAGCTTCTCTGCCAACCACGCTGGAGCTTCTGAGCCTGCTGATTTAAAAATGTTCATTGCTGATAGATTCTAACATCTCTCTCAGTTACTAATAGACTGGAAAGTATTTCATCATCTTCAAGCAATGAAAGCAAACCATCCTTCTTTCCAAATACCGAATAAAAGTCTGTTTGAACACTTCTGCATTTTCTGCATAATCCTTCGCAATTCTCCTGTCTGCACCGAGCAGTGACCCCGTACTGTTGCTAGGATTTCTTTTGCAAACACAACTTCCTTGTGTTAAGCTCTGTCAGCCATGGATTTTATTCTGAGGTTTATTTGTTTCATGCTTCTGTTCATGTAGGTCAGGAATTTTCCTGGCTATTAATTTACAACTGGTTATGTGCAGTACTAGTGTTTGACATCTCTGTCTTTGTTTTTCTTTGCTGATATCACTACCAGGCTTTAACCGCATGAGTCAATTGTTTTAAGATTTTGTGTTGAATGTCTGACTCAGTCTGGTATTTTTCACATTTTTTAAAGTGTTGGGTAAAATGGCAAAAGGATTAGGAGAAAATATCATTTCCCCAATTCTTTAAATACATACATGTATCTTTTTAATATATGTTTAATATTGAATGTATATATAGAAATAAAACCCCCAACAGCAATGCCATATAGTCCACTTCTGACAAGCTAGAGTCTTAATATTTGAATTAAATGCTTGAAATTTAGGAAAGGAATAACCCAGGTGAAAGATGTGCATTTTTTGTTTTCTTTTGAAATCCGAGGTGTCCTGAGCCTCTCACCGTGTCAGTCCACGTGTGTTCAGCTGAGACTTGCCAGTGTTCGGCTGCGTGTTCCACAGAGACCTTGTCCGAGGAGCTGCTACGTGCTGGCAGATCTCAGCGGTAAAGCAGGTAACCAGATGTAAGGTAGGAAGAGAAGGAAAAATGGCAGGACAGGCACAGGGGGGGCCAGGGCAAGTCCGCAGGATGGAGATGAAAAGATCGGTGCTTGTCCAAGCGTGTTGCCTGTTAAGAACGTGGAACGGAGCCCAGCACTGCACCGTGCTGGCAGCAATACATGAAACCACCAGCACAGGTAAGGTCTTTATAAAGCATGACAACATCGTCCTGTTGTCAGTAACCTTGTTATTTGTAGATACCAGGCCACAGAAGGGGATGAGGACCCATAATGCTGTCTCCATCAGCAGCAGTATGTGGGGAGGAGCTCCATCCAGTTCCCTCCAACTCCAGAGGGATCCTGACGCCGGCTAAGCCAGGCTGGAGGGGAGGCAGGTGGTAAAAGAGGGTTTGCAGATTATGGTGGGATCACTGAAATTCGGGTGGCAAATCTGCCCTCTCTTTCGGAATTATTTGTGCTCCCCAAACTCTCATATACCTTGTGCTTCATCCCCCCGTGTCAGAGATCATCGTTCCTTTCTCAAAACTGACATTGGGGTACTGGAGAGAGTTCAGAGGAGGGTGACAAGGCTGGTTTGGGGCTGGAGCACAAGTGTGATGGGAGCGGCTGAGGGAGCTGGGGGTTCAGCTGGAGAACAGGAGCTGAGGGGAGACCTTCTGATCTCTGAACTGCCTGAAAGGAGCTTGGAGCCAGGGGGGTCGGGCTCTGCTCCCCAGGAACAAGCACCAGGAGCAGAGGAAACGGCCTCAAGTTGCGCCAGGGGAGGTTGAGGTTGGATGTGGGGAACAATTTCTTCCCCAAAGGGCTGTGGGGCATTGAACAGGCTGCCCAGGGCAGTGCTGGAGTCACCATCCCTGGAGGGTCGGACAGATGTGGAGATGAGGCAGTGCCAGGGGTGGGTTATGGTTGGACTCAATGATCTTGAGGGTCTTTTCCAACCGAAATGATTCTATGATTCTATCTCTTGTTCACACCAGGCTCCTCACACCGCTGTGCTGTCCCCAGATGGAGGATGTGGGCAGGTAAACATGCAGAATACATACATGTAGTTCCTGACTAGCAAACCCCCACCGTAGTGCTGTATCCCCTCCCTCTGTTCACTTGTGTTTGCTTTGGACTGGAAATTTCAGTGACTACAAGCTATTAACTGACAATCCAGAAAAATCTCCAGGAAAAGAATATATATTTATCCTATGTTGTAAGGTTTTTCTGTAGCAACCACTACAGATCGCAAGAGGTGAGCAGAGAGAGGCCACGGCCCTTTCATTTGTCTGAGGAGGATGGTCTTTGTGTTCTTTGTACCTTGAAGCCCAGTGGCTTCTTTTCTCATAACTGTAGTTATAGCACTTTCAATCTGAAGGGCTTTTCCGTAGTGAACCTTTCTCTTCTTCTCGCTCCACTGTATCTCTTCATTTTCATTATTAGCAGATGGAGCATGAGTCCCAGTTCTTTCCTTCCATCCTTCCTGCCAAGAGATCTCTTGTGCCTCGGCATATTTTGTGGATACTTAATCTTGCGCTACTTTTCTTCCAGTGATTTTGATTAATTTTATCCATGTACATAAAATTATTTTTTGAGTGACACTTTCCATTAAAAAAAATCTTTAAAGTTAGTTTTATTAACCCAACTCCAGTGAAAACATTTCATGTTCCCCCCTTTTTTTTTTCAAATTTGATTGTCATTATTATTTTTCTGTAATCCGCTTTTAATTGTAAGTACCCAGCATTCTGCTAGTTCGCGCGGCACCAAGTGACACAAGGTTGTTCTTGAGTGCTCCAGCGAGTGGCTTCTGGGGAGTATTGAAATTCCATGGAAACAACATGAGAACCATTATCTGAAACAGCCTCTTCAGGCAAACCATATGGGGTGAAATATTCTGCACTGCTTCGATAACCCGAGCACAGATATGTTCACTGGTAACTCTGCAGCGAGCATCCATCATTTGCTTTGTCTGCGCGGTATTAATGAGCCATTTCGATAGACAGCAGGTTTCGATTATATTTGCTGCATATTCATGTTGCTTCCTTCAAGTTGTTTCAAAACTCTTTCTGCTCGATTGACTAGGAAGCCTCGGTTGTTCTGGCAGGTGCTGGGTACCAAAGGCATGGACCATCCTGTCCTTCCCAGTCTGGCAAGTGTTTGTACTGGGCACACTGCCTCTGCTGAGCTTCCCCCAGCCGGGAGGCTTTGCTGTTTGCTGGGACTGCTTCTTTCTGTGCATGTAAAACCTCCTTATTGCTTTCTGGTTCGTCTGCAGTGCAGGGGTTGTGGCTGTTAGCAAGCGATGGAGCCTTGAGACGCTTTTTGCAGATGGGCACACATTGTTATGATGGAGAAGTGAGAATACACTCAACCCAGAATAGGGAGCACAGTGCGAAGGGTTGTACGTTTTGATAAGGCTGATCTGTGCTGCGCCCGTGAGCATCTCTCTGTGATGCTGTGGTGATATGGTCAGGGGAGCTGAAACACTCCAGACGCTGGTGTCGGTACCTGCAGGTCCTCCCCATGCACAGATGTGGGATTTTCCATGGGGCAGAAAAATGCAAAAACATTCTTACACAAGCTTTGAAAACGCTAATGCACACAGAAACCTCTGGGAGGGCACTGAAAGCCAAAATGAGGGCTCTGGTGGGTAGTGAAAGCCACACGGAAGGCTTCAGGGGCCACCTGAAGTCACTTGAAATTTAAGAAATACTTTACATTAGCCCCTTTTCTCTTTGTGAGCATCCAGAAACACAGACCTTCCGTAATCTTAGTCCCTGGTTCTGTTAGCTACATGGAGCTTAACCTGGACAGCAGCTTTAAAAAGTTATAAATAGATTAGTAAGGTTACTTACAGGTCTTGCCATGGAAAGACACACCACAAATCTTGAACTAACCACTTCCCAGTCAAGGGGACTCACAAATTTACACAGAACCACAAGGATAATTTGAAGAGACTGGAGGCTGCCAGCACCAGACTAGATTGGCTGAAGTGCTGGTAGAATGTGGAGGGGGGAAAAGGAGGGGTTTTTAATTTAAACTCTTCTTTTCAATGCTATATCTGTCTTACCAAAAAGGAGTAGAAAGCAAGCATGTGATTTATCCAGCAGGATGGAGCCAGCGGTGCAGTGGTTGAGGCAAAGGACGGCAGCTGAGGGCTGGAGGCAGCAGCTGCATCCTCGAGCTTGGTGTGTTGCCATGATTGTGCCAGGGCTGCAGGGGGAAGAGCCAGCGTGGCTGAACGCTGCTGTGGTGGAAGAGCTACAGGTGAGGGGTGTTTTTCCTTCCTTTTTGGGAACAACTTTCTGAAGGGAAAGAGCACAGACTAATGAATAGCACAGATGTCCTGCACCCTTTCAAGTCCTTGTATTACTTTTGATGTGTTGTTAGAAGAAGGTTTTATTGTATTGGTTTTTCCTGTTCTGTAAAAAATGAACCAATACCATTGCACCGTCTCACCTCCAAGGCCTTGCTGGCTGGCTCCCTCTCTCACATCAGTCGATACCCTACCCTGAGTTCCCTCCGGAGCAGGTACAACATCAGGTGGCTGTGCTGTTCCTTTTCTTTCTATCACTGGAAACCACAATAATTTTAAATATCTCCCCTTGTTGCTGAGGCAGCTTGTCTATTCCCAGGGGCAGACATCCCTCTGCCTTGGCACAGGCTCTTCCACAGGGCTGCTGGGATGGAGCACACCTGTGAGGGCTTTTGCATCCTGTGCCACGGTGTAGGGCATGCTCTGCCCAGCTGAGGCTCTTTGCCCCCCTCACTGTTCTCCCCAGGGTTTGTCTTCAGGTGCCACAGAGGTGCCTGGTCTCAGCAGCATGTGTCAAACACGCTGGTGCAGTGTGCAGGGGCTGTAGTGCTGAGGTTCTGGGGGTTGCTGCAAAGCAATTGCCGGTGTTACTCTTCCAAATTGACCGAGGAGATGGGGAGTTTCATTCCTCTGTGTCCGATCGCTTGGTTCACCATTAGGATCTGTGGGTGGTTTTGGATCATAGAATCATTTCAGCTGGAAGATACCCTCAAGATCATCGAGTTCAAACATAACCCACCCATGTCCCTGAGAACCGCATCTGTGGTCTGTCCAACCCTCCAGGGATGGTGACTCCAGCACTGCCCTGGGCAGCCTGTTCCAATGCCCCACAGCCCTTTGGGGAAGAAATTGTTCCCCACATCCAACCTCAACCTCCCCTGGGCAACTTGAGGCCGTTTCCTCTGCTCCTGGCGCTTGTTCCTGGGGAGCAGAGCCCGACCCCCCTGGCTCCAAGCTCCTTTCAGGCAGTTCAGAGATCAGAAGGTCTCCCCTCAGCTCCTGTTCTCCAGCTGAACCCCCAGCTCCCTCAGCCGCTCCCATCACACTTGTGCTCCAGCCCCTCACTGGGATCACAAGGATCTGTGCCAGAGAGGAGCGTGGGGGGCATTTGTGTCACCAGGAGTATTTGCAGCAGGAGCCTCTGTCCCCCAAAGGGCTGTGGGGCCAGTTCCTGAGATGGGAACATTGCCACTATGGGCAACATTGCAGAGGGCTGGGGGAGCTCTTTGTTATTGGTCCCTGTATGAAGATCCCCCAAGAGTAGCTTCTGGAGGAAAAGGAGAGAGAAAGTGAGTGCCTGTCCCTGTCCTGGTGCATGATCATTTGGGGGCCCTGTGTGTGTCCCCCATGGGTCTGTGGGGCAGGGTGTGGGGTGGGCATGCTGCTCTGTGCAAGGCACAAGAGATGGCCCATCAGATGAGAAATGTTGTGTGTTGTTCCCTGTCAGGCTGCTGCTGGGTTTTGGGGCTCTTCCCCAGCAAGCGAGCCAATTCCCAAACAGGATTTGTTAGATTGGAGTTTGCAGGGTGGGAGAATGACGTGGACCTGGGGTCTTGGTCTGATTGTACCCTCATTTACTCACAAGGAACTTTTCTTTCAGCAGAGACTATACTGTTTGGCCACAGTGAAGCGTGAGAAGTCGCTGGTGAGGAGCACAGCCCTGATGGTATGGAGAGCAAGGGATGATGTGGGCACAGGAGATGTCAGAGAAATGCCCCAAAGTGGTGAGTGACCAACGCTAAACCCCAAGGAGGCTTTGGGGGGCTCAGGGTCCTCAGCACAGGACAGACATGGACCTGCTGGAGAGGGGCCAGAGGAGCCCCAGAGATGATCTGAGGCTGGAACAGCTCTGCTGGGAGGACAGGCTGAGAGAGATGGGATGTTCAGCTGGAGAAGAGAAGCTCTGGGGAGATGTCATTGCACCTTTCTGTACTTAAAAGGGGCCAATAAAAAAGGTGGGGACAGACTTTTTAGCATGGCTTGTTGTGATAGGACAAGGGGTGATGGTTTTAAACTAAAGGAGGGAGATTCAGGCTGGACATGAGGAAGGAATTGTTTGTGCTGAGGGTGGTGAGAGCCTGGCCCAGTTTGCCCAGAGAGGTGGTGGATGAACCATCCCTGGAGACATCCCAGGCCAGGCTGGACGGGGCTCTGAGCAACCTGAGCTGGTGAAGATGTCCCTGCTCATGGCAGGGGTGGCACTGGGGGAGGTGGGAAGGTCCCTTCAGCCCAAATCATTCTGTGATTCAGTGACTGAGGTGGTGATGGAGGGGCTGTTTTCAGGGCTCACAGTGAAAGCACAGAGTGCTGTGCTGCAGAGACAGGAGCTGGACCACGCTATCCCCATGGGAAGGGCTGGTGAGGGTCAAACAAACAGGAGCACAGTTAAATCTGAACTGAAGAGTTTGTTTCTGAGCCACTGTTTGAGAAGAACACCCAGAGGACCTGGTGCCCCCTTCCCAGGGCTGCAGGAGGGCTGCCCTTTGCGGGGGTCGGCTGCTGAGCTGAGGCTGTTTGGAGTGGGTGGTAGTTGGCTTCTGGACTGAGATTGTCTCTGTGGTGCTGGGGTTGCCTGTGGACATGTCTCGTCAGGCTGGCTGGGACTAAAGGTAGCAACTGCTCAACCTTCCCTTGTCAGATGCTCTCCAGTGCAGATAAAAGCTTTTTCTGATCATTCTAGTTCCTGTGGCTGGCAAGGGGTTTATAAATGGCGAAGGCTGTCACTGTGGGTCAGTCCTTTGGGAAGTCTTTCTCATCCATCTACCCCAGGAGTGGTTTGGCAAACCATCTTCCTTTCCTAACTGTGCTGGCAAGAACAAGTGTCTCTGTGTTTGAACTACAACGCGCTCAAGGTGACAGTTGTGTTCCTGTGGCTGCCCTGTGCTTTTGGAAAAGCTTTGGGAGAGGTTTCGTCTTGCCCAGCTCTGGCTGAAGCTCTGGCTCCTGCCATGTGTGGAGAAATGAAGCCCTGGGCTTGGCTGGGGGCTGCTGAAGCAAAGGAACACAAATCCAGCGAGCACATCTGCACACCTGCCCCTGCTTGGGTGAAAACAGGGGGTTGAGTCCTATTGTTTGTAGAAGAAAAGTGACTGGAGTTTCTATTCCTGCTGTTTCTCTGTTTTTCTAGGTGCTCATTGCTAAGAATAACTGCTATTTCACCTCTTGCCTGCCCTCCACCAGCTGCTTGGGGGCACCGTTTTAGACTTCAGCTTAAGCTGCAAGGAGTAAGTGACCTTGTTTACCAGAGATCATGAGCAGGAACTAGATTTTGCCTTCATTTACCCCCAAAGGAGCTGCCAGAGGAGCAAAGGGCCTGTGTTTGCAGGTTCCCTGCAGCCTTTGCTGGGGAGCTGCACCATGGGAAGCGCTGAGCAGGAATCAAGCATGCTGGCGTCACGCTGAGTTAGTTTTCCTCTTGGAAGTAAGAAGTGGAGCAAGCCACAGCTGAGACAAGGTGACTTTGGGTTTATTCAATGCACTGTTTACTTAGTGCTTGGTTACAGATCTCTGGTGCAGACCTTGCCCTGCTCCTCGTCCTTAGCTTGTCCCATGGTTCCTGTATCAGAAGGAGCTTGTTGCTGTGCTGGTGGAGCTCAAAGGGGGCAGCCAACAGCCGTGGCTGTTTTGCTGCAGCAGCTCTTATTTCCTTGCAGCATGCAAGTACCAGAAGGGGCTGTTTCTCTGCTTTCACAGGTGTTCCCTTCAGTCTAGCTTGCTCTTTACTCTGTTTCAGCAAGGGCCCAGCAAACTCAGCTTCAGCTGCTGAAATCCTTGTTCCAATATGCTTCATAAATATTGCCATTAAACAGAGGGTAGAAAGTGTTTATTCAGGGGGAGGGTAGTAGGGCACCTGGAGAGACAGACAAGGGCACCACAACTTATCTGGAAGTTGAACAGTGATTGCTGTGAGGATAAAAAAATGCCACTCAGGGTTTCTGCCTCCACACAACCCTCTCTCTGCAGCCATCACTGGTCTTAAGAGCCCTGGGTGCTGGAGCAGAGCGTGTTAACAGACCAAACCTGTTTCCCAGAAGGGAATCCCTGTGTAATTTTTGGGGTTGTTTTTAGTTGCTACAGAAACAGGCTAATTGCAGCGTGACTGATGGGCAGGAGGTTGCTCTGCTTGGGGAGCTGGCACCAGGGCAGAACCAGCATGGCCATGCCCCTCCAGGATGCTGCTACCAACTAATGCAGCTGAAGTCAAAACTTGACTCTTCTTCCTACCTAGTAAGTCTGTTCAGGCTGAATCATCACTTTGCTGTTGGGAAGAGCTCCAAGATAAAACTGCAGAAACTTACTTGTGTCTCCTACTGCCTAAATCTCCCCAAAAGGGGCTGCTCTACCCACCTCCTCAGGGACAGCCTGGCAGGCCCACAGCAGCTTCTTCCACAGGTGAGGGCACTGGAGATGGGGCTGTTCATCCTGTCCCTGGTGAGGCTGTGTGCATGGCCAGGCTGTCTGGATGGATTTCTGCTGTCACTTGCCCAGTGCACGATGTGCTGTAGAGACAAGAAAACAGCTTTATTGCCCTGATCCTGCCTCTCTTCCTTGGGCATGCAGCCCTGCACGCAGCCCCTGCTCCAGATGGCTCTCAGGACTGAAGCAAGGTGGGTGTCTCCTTTACCCCTTGCCCAGGCTCTACTGGGAACAGGAGACTTGAGAGACACCAGCTTCTTCCAAGCAGCCCTTCCCTGCTTATAACCACAGGGAAACCAAAACAATACAAATAACCTGGCTTTGGCTGTAAAAAAGCAAGTAAAACAAGGAAGTGAAAAGCTGCAATGGAGATTTGGAGGAGCTTTCTCCTCCTTTGCTCTTGCACACAAACAGGGGCTGCCTTGGAGCCTGTCCTGCAAGGAGCCTGCCCTGGCTGGGGGAGGCAGCCCCAGAAAGCAGCACAAGGCATCAGTTTTAGGGAGTTTTATGTGTTCTTTGTGTGCCACTTTCTCCAACCTCCAGCACTGGCCTCTGCAGTGAAACAAGTCTGTACCAGGTGGGATGAAGGCTCCAGGGGGTCACAGCAGAGAGGGCCACGTCCACGGGAGGTACCCAGAGCCACCAGCCCCGCGCCGCTGACATCTGAGGTGATTTTTCACATGACTTTTAACTGCACAATTCACTTTGCTAACACCACCTTCCCTCGCCACAGAGCAAAACCCTTCACAGCAGAGCAGCCTCCTGCGCTGTCCCTGGGGTGAATCCTGGTTCCCCCCACCTGGAGCAGGTCCAGCTCTCATCCTGCCCTTCTGCTTCACACCAACTCATTGGCAAATGGCTTAAAAAAGATGTGTCGCCTGTCCCAGCTCCGTGCAGGTGGCAGTGAATCTGTGGGTCCTACCCCTGCCTCACTGCTGTGTGATGGGACTGATAGTTCTGATGGCCCACAGAGCACATGGAGGGCTCCTGGGGGCACCTAATCCAACAGATTTCCAGAGACAAGGGCACCAAAAAGCAGATTGAAAGCTCTAGGATACCCCTAAAGGCACACCAAGGCCCTTGAGGGCACTGGCAAAGAAACAGAGGGGCTCCAGGGGTACCCAGAACCACCCTGAGGGGCACTGGTGGAACAGAAGGACAAACAGCAGTGCTGGTTTCCCTCTTGCATTTCCAGTGAGCTGAGGAACTGCAAAAGCAAACCAAGAGGTTGAGGGAACCAGAGAGTAGACAGAGGGATTCGAGGCACTGAAAAACAGGTGGATTTGAGGAGCCCTGGTGGCACCAAAAACCATATGCAGGCACGGCGGGGGGGCACCATAAAAGAACAGAAGCCTCTGGGGGCACCAGAGGGGCAGCAAAACCAAATTCATAGCATGTGCAAGAGACCTGTTTCTTTTTTTTTCAGCAGAAGGCGTCCTATATCTGTCCTTTTGCCTCCGTGAGCTGGCATCCAGGTTTCAGATGAATTTTACGGTACGTGAGCATCTCAGGAGAATTTCCTTCTTGTTCACGCTACGGAAGAGAAACGCTCGTGTTTCTACTCGGATCTTACAATGGCTTGTCAGTGACAAAACATTCCCAAATCCTCTCATTTATCAAATGGCCAATCCTGTTAACAGCTTAAGAAACATAATTACCTGCAATCTCTTCTGCTATTCATTTATGCCTACACTTCCCTCTCTCTGGCAGCTTACCAGCAGGCAAAGCGAGAGCTGAAGCACGGCTGCAGCCGCGGAGCTTCAGCAATGCAATTTCCTCTCGTCACCTGCACGAGGTTCGCAGGAATTTTGCCTCCCAGTTTGGAGCAGCGAGAACAGGTGGGTGAGGAAAGCACCTGGCCAAAAGCAGCGGCCGACACGTCACCAGTTGTGTGTAGGGTTCCAAGCGTGTTGGTGTGTTAAGTGCTGTTCCACCTGTGTGGTGGGAACATGGTTGATTAGGATTTGCTTTTGGAGCACAGGAAATCTGTGGCAGTTGTACCCACCACCACCACAGCTTCCCTGCACTCCTTCTTACCGACCATGAGCTTTAGAGCTGTCAGCAGCGCAGCTGGTGGCTCTTTAGCACCTTTTGTCCCCCAGTGTCCCTGTCCTCACCTGCACACCTTGGTCAGTGTGACCATCACATCTCCCCAGTGCACAGTGATTCCTTATGGTCACTTCTCCCAGTTGGGGGGCAGGAGGATCAGGACCCCTGGTTCCCAGGTGGGTCCTCAGCCCAGGAGAGGCCCAGAGAAGCTTCTGGAACATCTGGTGACCAGCACAGCCAGGCCCAACTGGGCTGGAACATGGGGCCCCACCAGAGCCCCTTGAAGTGGTCTGGGAGCAGCGGGGCTGTGATCGGAGCCTCCTCTGACACCAGGGTCCGGCTGAGGAGACTTCCCAGGACGGAGCCCTCACCTGCTCCATGGGGAGGGATTTTCTGCTGCATTTATCCCTGAGTGAGCCCATGTTCCCCCGGGCAAGCGATTATTTCTGCTGGGTCCCCCTGAGTGACAGAGGCCTCTTCATGTGAGTGAATGCGGGCTGGGGATCATCATCCTGGTGTGCTCGTGTGGCGAGAATATCCCCAACTGGGACATCCAACCAGGCTGGAGAGCTGCTGCATTCCTAAATGTTGGTATGTACAGGACAGCCTGAGCTGAAGAGAAACCCCTGGGATCACCACAGCTTCCCCAGCTGCCCAGGGACTAGAGAGTTGGGCGGGGGATAACCTGATGGAATTTAACAAGGGAAAGTGTAGAGTCCTGCATCTGGGCAGGAACAATCCCAAGTTCCAGTATAGGTTGGGGCATGACCTATTAGAGAGCAGTGTAGGGGAAAGGGACCTGGGGGTCCTGGTGGACAACAGGATGACCATGAGCCAGCACTGTGCCCTTGTGGCCAGGAAGGCCAATGGCATCCTTGGGTGTATTACAAGGGGGGTGGTCAGTAGATCGAGAGAGGTCCTCCTTCCCCTCTACTCCGCCCTGGTGAGACCCCATCTGGAATATTGTGTCCAGTTCTGGGCCCCTCAGTTCAAGAAGGACAGGGAACTGCTGGAGAGGGTCTAGCGTAGGGCAACAAAGATGATTAAGGGAGTGGAGCATCTCCCTTATGAAGAAAGGCTGAGGGAGCTGGGGCTCTTTAGTTTGGAGAAGAGGAGACTGAGGGGTGACCTTATTAATGTTTATAAATATATAAAGGGTGAGTGCCACGAGGATGGAGTCAGGCTCTTCTCAGTGGCAAACAATGATAGGACAAGGGGCAATGGGATCAAGCTGGAACACAAGAGGTTCCACTTAAATTTGAGAAAGAACTTCTTCTCAGTGAGGGTAACAGAGCACTGGAACAGGCTGCCCAGGGAGGTTGTGGAGTCTCCTTCCCTGAAGACATTCAAACCCGCCTGGACACCTTCCTGTGCGACCTCACCTAGGTGTTCCTGCTCCAGCAGGGGGATTGGACTGGATGATCTTTTGAGGTCCCTTCCAATCCCAAACATACTGTGATACTGTGATACTGTGATACTGTGATACTGTGATACTGTGATACTGTGATATTCCCGGGTTTGTCCTGCTGAGGAAATTGCCTTTTGCGCCTTAAAATCTTGTGCTAGCCCAACACTGTCATTGTACATTTAACAGGCCAAGTCATGCTTCTGTCTACACTCTATACGAGCTATTTCAGATCCTTAATGTTTTTGGTAAACGTTGTACATTTCTTCTGACACTTCTGTATGTTATTTACAGCAGTTTTTATGCTGGTTGCCAACATTTTATCTTTACAATTCTTTGCGTTTTTTATTTAAAACCCTATGAACAATCTGTATACAAAACAGAAGGTCTTTTTTTTTTTTTTAAAGTCAGACATCATCTTAGGGGATTTGGGGCTTTTTGATCCTGCTTTTCCTATGGAAAATAGTTTAATTTACTTCGGTAGGGCCCAAATGTCACACAGAAGCCAAAGAGCTTGGGTAGCTCTGGGCTACCTGACCAGAGCCGTGTGCTGCCTGGGAACAGCAAGGACTTGGGTGAGGAACTGTGCGAGTCTTGAGGAGGGAGTGGAGCAAGCTCGCTTCTTGTGTTCAAGATACAACATATGCATAGGGAAATTACGTATTGCAAATGAATAAACTCTACCTAAAGAAAGTGAGAAGTACCCCAGTAAAAAAAAAAAAAAAAAAGTAGGACAGCTGTGCTTTTATACAAGAACTTATGATTTCTTTTATGACATTTATTTCAAATCATGCAAACCCTTCAGAGCAGCTTCAATGCCCAGTGGAGTTCTCCAATCTCAGTGTCTCGTTGTCAGTGTAAGAAACAAAGATAATGTAATTTGAATGCTGGATGCAACAGCGTAGGCTGCTCTGGAGGCTGATTCTCCCTGCTCCAAATGGGAAGGATGGCTCCAAACAGACTCACCAGGACAGACGGAAAAGCAGGCTTCTCATTTGTGAGGAAACGGTCAATATCTCAGCTTTTTTTTCCTCCCATTTGTTTCTTCCTGGAAAGAGAAACAAAAAACCAGTTGCATGAAGCCACTGCTATTTCAAAGCAAATTTAAAACCATTTCTAATTTGCAAATGGCATTGCAGCGTTTTCGTGAGAATAAAACGCTACTATGATTCCATGTTTAAATATTTCATTCCCGCTCCCTGAACAAACTTAAAATCTTATTATAAGTCGTTTTGACATAAAAGTGCGCTTCTCCGTGGTGCCCGTAGCTGAGACGTCTCCGGCTTCAAGCGCAGCTGCAGGAGCCCTCCCTGCTCACGGATGATCAAAGGCGAACCCGCTGCCGCCCGCCAGCCACTGCTCGTCCCCAGCACCCGCCCAGCAGAAGAATCGGATCCCGAACCTCCCGAGTGCGTCTTCCCCGGGGGCGACACCGTCTGCGAAGAATCCGCGCCGCTGTCATAACCCTGCTGCGAAAAGGCTTGAGCGAGTTTAGCAAACAAAAATACTTCGCTTTGGTTTAAATCGTGCTGAAACAAAACATCAGCCAGCGCTGGCTGCTCAATTAAACAGTTTGTCATGCAGCCTTTGGGGAAGAAATGCTGAAAACCAAAAAAAAAAGGATTTCAGGGAATGTGTGGAGAAAACGCTTGTAATTCCCATGCGCTGCCGTTCCCTGGCATGCAACGTGCGCATTGCGTTGCCCTTGTATTTGGAGGATGGCTCGTGGCTGCGTGTGACTGTGCTGTGACAGGGACCAGGCTGTGCTTGGGGATGCAGGGGGGTACATTTTATTTAAGTGCACGTGTAGTCCCGATGTGGGAGCAAGGAGCTGTTGTTCCCCTCCTGGAGGCCTGAGCACATCTTTTTGTAGAATCATAGAATCATTTTGGTTGGAAGAGAACCTTAAGATCATCGAGTCCAACCATAACCTAAATCTAGCACTAAACCATGTCCCTAAGAACCTCATCTATACGTCTTTTTTGGGAGATACTGCTTTCCTCTTCCTCAATGTGGGCATTTAGCCCCAAAATATGCATTGCTACCCTGCCACCTCTTTATTCCCTTGCTCCTTGCAGTTACGTGCCACACTGATTTGGCTGGGGCTGAGATCTGCAATGACGCTGTGGTGGCAGCTCTCGCAGGGGCTCCGAGGACCTGTTTTGGGACTCGGAGCATCCTGACTCTGGCTCTGTGAGCCCCCGGCTCTGTTCAATGCGATGCTTGGATATTTCTTGTGGTGTCTCTGCCCTTGATGACACCCTGACCCATGGGGTGGATGTAGGGCTGAGCCTGCAGAAGCCCAAGTCATGGCTGTGGGTGTCCCAGAGCAGGACACGTGCGTTGTAGGAGAGGACAGGGTGACTTGTCTCACCACCCAACCACCAAACAGCCTTTGGGGTAAGCACTAACGTGTTTTGCATCTCCATCGTTCTTGCTGAGCAGCTTTGACGGCTCTCGATGCGTGTGGATGAGGCCCCATCCAGCATGCGGGGAGGGTACAAGCAACTGGCAGTCAGGGCTTATGTTTGCCACTGATAAATGTATTAGTCTCTAAAGCGGAATTTAAACTACAACCCTTTTTCAGGCACCTCAGCACTCCGTTATTTTGCAGGCCTTGTAAGGGAATGTGATTTTGCCTTTTAACTGGAGTGTATCTTATGCTAAGCAGTGAGATTAAGCGTAGGGATCCAAAAGAAGTTGCTGAATGGCAGAATTGCCTTTATAAATAACATTAATAATTTATCCGATCCAGGGGTTTTTTGGGTAAATGAAATACCTGCCTCTGTATAAAGCCCACTGAATAGGAACACATCTCTGCTTTTATGAGGCTTGGATTAAAGAAGGGAAACGCTAAGGGGCTTATCTTCACTTCAATTTGCAGCCCTTCCGGCTAATGGCAAACTCATTTAAGAAGCTCCTGTGTTTGTGCCAACTCTGCCTTTATTCTCGGTGCCGGAGCTTGGCTGCATTTCTCGCCGCAGTGCTGGGGAGAGCGGAGGGGAAGCAGTTTGTTTTCTTGACCTCAGATTACCAGACAAAAGCCAGCAAGAAGAATTTTCCTCCGAGTCCTCCCTATTATGAGTTGCTGAAAGCATCTGCAGGGCGGCTACTGAGAAGCTGGTGGTCTGGGGACCCCACGTGTGGAAGGGGATGGGGATGAGTCGAAAGAGCATCTGTCATCCTTCTGGGACACCTGCATCCTGCGTGGACACTCGTGAAATGGCAAAACTCATCCTCTGCGAAGCCCACAAGCTGTCACTTCTCAGCTCTTCTTTTATGCCGGTAAAAATCAATTGCTTCAAAGTTCACTGGAGGTGAAGACAACATTTGCTTTCCATTCAGAGCTAAGCGGGCCATCTTCGAGAGCAAACGCTCTCAAAAGGGAGAATAGCAAAAATCAGCAAAAAAAATGTCTGAATAATTTGGACTGGGAAAGGAAAAAGCAATTTGCTCCCAGTTATTCCACAGACAAAAGTATGAATAAAAAAAATCATGAGCTATTTACCCTGCCTGGACTGTTTGCATGAGGTTTATGCTATTCCAGTTCTGCTTCACCAACCCCTAAAGACCTTATCACTGGATTCTCAAGGCTCTTAAAGAAAACATGGTGTTTTTTTGGGTTGTTTTCTTTTTGCATGCTGGGTCAGCAGGGACCAAAAGCAGAGAAAACAAAAAGGGTCCTGAATCCAAACCACGCTGTTACTTGTGTGTGTGTTGACCTGGATCAGAGACCCAAGACTCTGGCCGGCCCAATCTACCAGCACAGAAATTGTGTTCAAAAGAGAATCGCAAGCTGGGGTGCTCTGCATTCAGATAGCGAGGCTGTGGCAAAGGCACGGTGCGTATTTACAATCTGCTTTAGAAAAACCTGATACGTGTCGTTAGCGGTTCTGCTGTAAAGACAGTTTATGTCACCCACATCTGCTGCTTTCGGTGGCCCAACCAGGCGGCTGGCACTGCTCAACATGCCAGGGACCAAGCTGCTGCCATGGGGAGAGGGAGAAGAAAGGAAGAGGAAGACCTTGTAAGCTTTATCAAAAAACACCAACAAGTCAGGAGATTTGGGGATTACGCTGTGTAATTACGTTACCTTCAGAAAAAAAGTTTACTGAAAATTTCCTGTTTTGTGTTGCCAGCGCTTTTCAGCCATTAGTAACACATCACTCCTCATTGTCTTTTCCCGAGGCACAGATGGGCTAATTTTCAGCTACCTGATAATTACGCATTGTTTGAAACTGTATCAAAAGCTTCTGTTCCCGTATTCCTCCAGCAACCGTTCTGGCAGCTCAGAGTCCCTTGGCTGGGGCTCTCAAGGGTCCCTGTCTGTCAGTCTGTCAGTCTTTCTGTCCATCCAGAGGGCTGGGAGCACAGCAGCAAAGCCTCCGTGCTCACACCCAGGCTTCATAGGCTGCTGATGCAGATTTACACCATTTCCAAACCAGGTGGAGTGGCCGAAGCTCCACCGAAAGCATCTCCTTGGCCGGATGCAGGTGTCCAAGGTTAATATGGGATAATGCTGCATCAAAATGTTTCTACTTAAATATGCATGGGGACGTGAGGGAGAAATTAAGGATAAACCAGCACGAGATGCTAGAAATCGGCATAACGAAGGTTTAGCCTCAAATTTCCTTGGGCAAAGCTGTGGACTGCCAGGATGGCGGAAGGCAACCCATATTCTGTATGGAGGGGAGGGGTGGCAGCCCCTCCGGAGACATCAAGGATGCTGGAGAGTCCTTTGGACCCTCGTTGCTGGGAGCGGTTCCTCTGCCATTTGAGCTCTGGTGTTTTTTAGAGGGTGTTTCCTTGGCTGCTTCAAGACTGTCTGGTGGGAAAATGCAAAAGGCTTCACTTGTGTTTTCTGCTTCCCCATCATCAAGTATGTCTGTTGTGCTATCAAAGAAGGAAATTAAATTGGGTTAACGTGACTGGTTCTTGACAAACCCATGTTCTTTGATTTTATTCATCATTTTACATCTTACAAGCTGCTTTCTTCCAGCCTCTCTCAGAGAATTGAGATTAAGATGATTATTCAATTTTTTAACTTTTTTTTTTTGGTATCCTCTTTAATGAGAGGTGCTTCTCTCATCTCCAGGGACCTCTACACCTCTATGAATTTTGAAGATAACCACCAAGGGTTCAGTGTTCTTGGGTGCATTTAATCAGATCCTCTCTTTTTGAATACACTTGACATATCCAAATGGCTTTAAACTCCTTTCCTTACGCTGGCCTTCTCCACAGTTCCCTTCAAAGCCTGTTTCGTCAGGTTTCATTCATAATTAACCTTTTTATAAAGACTGAAACAAGGGAGACGGGGCAAATTCCTGCTTTGAACACTCAGTCCGTTCTCCTTCCCCAGACACGCACGCCTCTACGCCTCTTGCTGTTCTCATTTTGCATCTAATTTATTTGCAGACCCTCGCTGCTCGCCTCCAAAACCTCGTGCACGCAGACTTAGCTGCTCGCACGCTGTTAACCTGGATTATTCCTCTGTTCTCCCCCCAGGTACGTGCCTGTTTCGACTTTCCATACGATTTCTTTCCAGCTCCCAGACCCTGCTGCCGCCGTAATACCATCTAATTATGCTGCTTATCAGCTTTCGCAGGGGAGCAGTTTGCTGTTGTGCACTGTCTTTGGTCTCTTCTGGGAACTGCCAGTTCTCATACATTTCCTTACCGCATATTTCCATTCAAGAGAGCTTCTCCACTGCCTCCCAGATCTCTGTCAGATGCTCATTACTTTGTTATTTCTATTCTTCTGTCTCACTGTGCTGGTGGGAAGACACACTCGGGTTATACACAGCTTCTCCTAGTCCCAAATCTCTTGGGGTGTGAGTTAAGGACTGGCCTGATAAGGCTGCAAAACTGAAGAGAGGGGTCACTGAAGGCTCCTAAAATCCTCCTGGCGGTGGTCCCAGGTGGGACTGACTGGGCATGGCTGCAGAGGGGTGTTGCTTGGGGAAAAAGAGCCAAAATTGGCCAGTTGGTCCATGTTGGATGGTACGTGGGAACCAGGGCTCTGGAGCAGGACCCTGGAGTGAGGTCTGATGTTCTCCATCTACGTGGGGATGGGATGAAAAGAACCCAGCAGCTCTGCCCATGCCTTGACTCCTCAGGTGATGTCTGGACCCTCGTCTCAAGAGGACCAAAGTCTCCCCCAACTCCGTAGCCCCATTTCTGGGCACACTTGGACGGAGCCTTTGTGCAGCAGCACCACTCGCATGCCCGACATTTACCGTGTTGGCCTGAAAGTCTTCTCGTTCCTCCCGTGGCCACTCGGAGTTAAGTGCCACTGGAAATGTGGCTCCTGCAGGGAGGAATTTCAGGCTCCCTTGGTTCAGACATTTCTGAGTGCAATTCTGTTTTGGATTTTACAAATGCTCTTCCGCTCGCTTGCTTGCCTCGAGTAATGAAGCAGCGAGATAAAAGACAGGGCCACAGAAGGTTGTTAAAAAATTACTTGCAAATTAATGTGAGGACAAGGTGTATGAGTTAATATCATATAAAGACCCTTGAAATCGGCATACATGCGTGCACCCTCCGAGCACTGACATTCGCAGGCAGAACTACACTGGTAAACCGAGCCCAAGGGGCTTGATTAACAGGAAATTTTCAGAATGCCAATTAGAGCAAAGTTTACCGAACAAATTGTTTGCACTTGTACCCTAGAACCATCATGAATTTTAATTCAGCATGGATTTATGTGGCTGAAACAATAATTAAAGATACATGAACACCTCATGTTCAGGAGATTCCCCCACAGCTACACCGTAGTTTTGGGTGGGGAACAGGGTGAAGAACTGGTTTGGACAGGGGCCGCTCTTGCCTGGGAGGACATGGGATGTGAGGCTTTTACCCACTGAGATAGAAGTGATTTTCTGAATACTGAGCTCACTGATTTGTGCAGTATTTAGTCTTTGATTTCTTTATATAGGTGTATGTGGTATTTATTTATTTATTTATTTAATTAATTCTTCAGGTATGTACTCTGACAAAGAATGATCCCTGGGGTGTTTTCTCAATAAATGCTGGCTTCTCGTTTCCTGCCTTCCACTTTTGGTGGCTGAGAGATGTTAAATGAGCTCCTTGGTCCCCCCCAAGACTAGAACCTTGCCCTGTGCTCTCCCCACAGCCTGGTGGGGGACACAGGGATCTCCTCGCTCCTTGTCCCTGCTCCTCCTCGGCCTGTCCCAGGTCTGGATGTGGGACAAAACCCCTGCACTCCACCATAATGCAGGGGGTAGCTTTGCTGAAGGAGAAAGTGGTGCTGCCGCGCGGCATCAGCGAAAAGTCACAGTCGAGCGGCACGATGGATATGTATGTCATGATTTGAATTCTTCACTCCCCCCTCCTCGTGCTGGTAAATAAGTTACACATATTTTTAGAAGAAGTTATTTTCTGTCACTGCACTTTTAAATGTCAAGCTCCTGGAGAGGAGTCTTCAACATGGTTTAAGGTCAGTCAGGCTTCAAGGGAGAAACGGGCAGGTAACGGAGAAAAGCTGCTGTTGGGCTGTGGTCCAGCCTAAATGGGGGCTGTGGTCCAGCCTGAACTGGGGCTGTGGTCTAAATGACGAGCAAGTGTGAGTATCAGCCAGGGAGCACCCAGGGACATTGCTCTCCTTGTTCTTCAGCAATTGCCCTCGGTTATGGAGTAACTAAAGTCTTTGACAAAAATCCCAGTGGCTGAAAATGATCTGGCCTGTTGTTTCGGGAGTCCTGATAAATAATGCATACATCCAAAGGTTTACAAATGATTAATTAACCTTAAGAGAGGTTAGCCTCATCGGCAACATCCGCTGTCCTAAACCGCTTAATCGTGTCTGCACAGCATAACATATTTGAAACACAATTGTTTGAGGAAAAATATTGAGGAATGATGGAGCAAACGCCAGAAACCCACACCGCTCACCGCAGAGATGGGCAAACAAACGGGACCGCGACCCGGTCTCCAGGCTTTGCTGTGCTGGAGCATCGCTGAGCGGAGCCCATTGCTGCTCGCAGGCATGCTGGGGTATGGCTGCGGAGGGGCAGAAATTGCACCTTTGCGATGGTAAACAGTCTGAGCATTTGTTTTCCTGTTTTGATGCGAAAGCGCCGTTCTCCTGCCAGCGAGAGCGGCTCCCGGTGCCTCCTGCTGCGACTAATGGCTGCGGCGCTTGGTGGGGATGGGCGGACAGGCCGTTAGTCCAAGGGCTTTTTGCATTCGTTATCAGCGATTTGTTATCCGCAATCATTACTAAAGCGCTCCTAAAAAGCATTTCCCCTGTCTGGAGTAATTTCTGGCTGGTACCTGGATGCCTTCAGCGAGCAGCGTCCCTGCCAGGGACCTGAGCGGCTGCTGCTGGTGGGGACCTGAGCTGGTCCCCGCTCCGGGGAGAGCTGAGCCCCTCTGCCTGCCATTCAGCTTCAGGAGAGCCCCTGAGTCCAAGCCAGGGTCACTTCAGATGACCCTTTTTTTTAGTTTTAAAATAAATGGGTTTGTTCTATTGTGGTAGAGGCATGAAGTGTTTCAGCTCAACTTTGGCGTTTCTGAGAGCAGAAGAATCACTCTCTGTGGAGAAAGAGAGTATCTGGGTGGAAAAGACAAAAATATATGTCCTAAGCAGTTGGTTTTTGCTTTGTTTGGCAGAGCCAAACCCCAGGAGGGCGAAGGGGTGCCTGAAATACAACTTGGGTGAGGTGTCAAGCCCTGAGGTGGGTTCAGTGACCTGTACAAACATCTACTGGCCTGGGTGCCTTTAGGGAACCAGGTGCTGAGAGTCCTGGTGCTCATGGGTTCAACTGAGAAATAGTGGGGACCCCATGCAAAGCTTGGTACCACCACACTAAGCCGGTGAAGCACCAAGGTTTTCCCATCTCTCTGCTCATCTCCCGTGTCTCCTGGTTGCCACATCCGTGGAAAATCCCTCCCCACGTGCTGGGAATGGGAGCAGCGACACCAGAGGAGCAGCACCCGCCGCGGCTGCTCCGCCTGGGGCATCCGCAACTCGAGGCACCTCCTGGGGCTACAGCTTTAATACATGTTTATGCATTTTTATGGGGTTTTTTAGGAGCATGAAAATGATTTACAACATTTCATATTACATTTTTTTTAATCCTTTAAAATGCAAACAAATCGTTTCCCTGCTTTGCCCAGTTTTAAGGCATCTCTTTTGTTCAACTCTTGCAGAGAAATACGGATGGAAGAAACTCGTAAAATCCCCAACCACTGGAAACAAAATTGGTATTTTTCCAAGTTAAATACTATAACAGGGCGAACATATATGTTTAATTTGAAAATGTTGATTCCAAATGGATTTTTCTTTAAAAAAACCCTTCCCCCAAGCAAGTCAATATTTGTAATCAAATTGAAATTTCCTCTGGGAATTATTTATTTTCATGAGGCCTAATTTTTGCAGGAGAAAATTCTGCGCAGGAAGGTTTCGAGTCTCTTTAAACGAGCTTGAGGAATCTGGGGGCTGGGAAATCCCGCTCAGGCTGCGCCCCACTTGCCTTTGATGAGGGTGATCTGAGGAAAGAGTTTAAACTCTTCCCTCTTTGAAGAGGGGAAGGAGAGAGCAGGGAGGAAGGAAATGGGCAAAGAGGAGGTGTCCAACACGTTCCTCTGCTCCTCCCTTATATTTATTGAAAACACAGCAGCACAGCACGGGGGTCACCTCTGGCAACATCAGACATCAAAGCGAGACAACTGAGCTGGCTATTTTTGGCTTCCTACAGCCCCTTATCTGACATCTCCTGGGGGATGAGATGAGTTGTGCCATCGACCTCATCTGCCTCCAGCAGATGAGGAGCTGATGGTGACAAGTCCATGGCCACTGGAGCCTGATGGATCCCACTGGCGATGCCCGACCTGCTGTTGATTTGCTGACGGAGTGGGAGGGTGGCTGGGGGTCCTGCAGCCCCTTCTGAGGAGAAACAGGCACCTTGTACTGCAATTAGTGCATTAACGAGGCTCCCAGCCAGCATTCCAAACCTCCAAAAGGGACATATGGGTCTTCCAGCACCTATAGGATAATTGTTCAGAGGACATGGCTCAACCTAAAGATGATTTTCTTACAAAATTTGTGTCCATGTAAGAGCAGCAGTTAGGGTTAATTATGTGCATAATTTACATTATTACACTTTTTGTATTATGATAAATTGCCTGCCTTCACGTTTCTTTTTTTACTAGGATGCGCCAAGACCGCGATGTGGTGGTGTGAGCACCGCGATGCCGCGCTGCGCTGTCAGGCTCACCCGCAGAACCGCGTCCACAGGCGCACAGCCCCGTGTCGGGTTATTAGCTCCCAGGCAACTACCGACATGCAGGTTTATTGGAAATGAAAACAAGGTAATTCAAGATTTATTTTCTCTCTAAGAAAGTGCCGGGAGGCAGGAGCCAGCCCCCAGCATCTCCTGTCAAACACCAGGCACGTGGTAACTCGCTGCTCCTCAACCTGCACCCATGGACTTGGGATTTTTAAGCGACCTTTTCAAAAGGAGAATTTTTCCCCTTGTCCCCAAACTGTGCCCTAAAGGGAGCAATGGAGAGGAGATGACTCTGGATTCATTCTACCTTGAGGGAAATAAGAACCCCCCCATGTTGTCGTGGCTCCTGATCACACGCCCTCAAAGCTTCACAAACATCCTGATTGCTTTCCAGCCCTTCAGTACCTTCAGAATATTGCTGTCTTAGCCCCTTTTCTAATGGATTAGGGTGAACTGATGACCAAACAAAACTCTTCATTAACAATTATCTACCATGCCCTGATTTTTTTTGCTCTGCCCAAATACAACCCGTGCCTGGGCAGACACAGGCAGATACTGTGGCTCTGCTGAAAGCATTTAGGAAATGGGAGGAAAATTATCAGAATAATTGGAGTGATTAATTTAGAGTTGTTGAAGACCACTTAAAAAGATGCCCCAAATGTGTTCCAAAAAGCCACGTTGATTAAAAAAAGCAATGAAAAAGAGGCACCTTGATTAGGTGAACAGAGAAAGAAGCAATAAAAACAAATAAACCAAGCTATATAATAAATGGGGTAAGAGCAAGCTGACAGCAACAATCAGGAGTCAGAAAGCAAGAGATGTAAACAATGCCTGACAATAACCCATGTTGGGAAAGGAGCCTTAATGGAGATGGAAAGGCAGTTTCCCAGCTTGGGTGTTTGGGTGCACAGTCCTGCAAAGGAGGAGCGCGGCAGGGTCGTGCTGGAGCGCTCTGTGTCCGTTTTACATAGAGGTTTGCTGGCGTTTTTGGGCTGTACTGAACTGCTTATGAAATATGCCTGTCTCCCCCTAGATATATATATATATATTTTAATCTGAAAACCAAAGCTTGGAAACCTAACTCTTCAGAAGAAAAAGCAAACCCACTTCTGTTGTCAGCTGCTAATCAATCTTTCTCAGCTCTGTTATCACTCATAAGGACGCAGAAAGAAGATCTTGTGGGGTTTTTCTATCTTCCAAGCTGACATCACTGGCAGGACCCGAAAACCAATGTGTTCAGCATGATCAGGTTGGACTTGCTGCCCAAGGTTTGGCACAAATTGGGCGTTTCCCAGGGCAGAAATACACTGTGCAATGCGAGACCATCATGGTGCGGGACAGCATCCACGGAACGACGCCGAGAACTCCCAACCCCAGTCCCTCCTCCTGGTGCCCGGGAGCTTTGGCCACCATCCGTGCACAGCTCAGGCAGGCACCACCAGTTCTGTGGGCAAAATGGGCTTTTCCTGCTTGGTTCAAATAGTTGTGTTCCATCTGAGGATCCAGGTTCTCCAGCCTGGAAGCCAGAGATACTGGAAAAGGCTCAGTGTCAGACCTCAGACGTGGGGCTCGGGATCTTCTCTGGTCCCCAGCAATGGTAGGAATCCCCCTGCACACACCCGGGGAGCCTTTGACCGCTGGTGGCGTTGGCGCAGAAACCGAGAAGACATTTACTTCGTGGAGCAGAGGCAAACACAGGGAACTGCCAATTGGCCAAACTCAAATAAAACGTGACCTCTGATGAACTGGAGCCTTAATACTTTCAAACAACCCTGCACTCAATATTGGCAATGTAATAGTTTACCTTTGAGACATGAAGGCTGAAGGAGAAAGGAAACCTGAAGCTCCCGGAGATGTTTCATTACCATCGGTTCTATTATTGATAAGAAGCCAGCTCTGGGAGGGCCTGCCTGCACCTTTTCCCCAAGGAAAAACACATATCTCGGGAGCTGGGTTTTATTAGAGTGCCTGAACCTCTTCAATTACAGAAAATTCAGAATGAGACAGAATAGAAATCTTCTCCCCTGGTGGGTAAATCCTTTCTCTGAGGTTTGCTTTCAGTCCTGCCACCCTCAGCCACTCCTTGGGTAACCACACACACACACACAGCCTGCTGGCCCCCAGAAAAAAACCATTTCTTTTCTTTGAAGCAGAACAGAGACCCCCAGGGAACAAACCTGATGTTAGAAATAATGGGAGCCCTTCGGGGGAAAAACAGAAATCTGAGTTTGATTATAACCACAGAGAAAGAAATGGAAGCTTATCTGCAATACACAACCTCTCCCAATCAAATTAACACCCCAGATCATAGTCCTGTCCAGAAGTGGTATAAATATCTCAATAACTCATTACCTTGTTACCTGGATCACTCCGAGCTTTTTGGGACCAGCCTGAAGAACAAGCAAATCCATGAAAAATTTAATTTCTTTTATTTCTCTCTGGCTGCCTCTATCTTCAGTCCCTTTTCTGTTAAAATTTGGTTAGAGTAAATTCACCCTTTGCTTTTATTGTATTTTTTTCCACAATAAGGTGTTTTCTACATTTTTAAGATATGTCTCTCTTCTTTCCCTTGCGTGTCCTGGGGTCATTGAGGCTAAGACCCAACTGCAGCTGCTGGTTATGGGTCTATAACCCACTTCCTGCCCCAACTCTGGGACAAAACAGGCTGCTGTCAGCAATTATGGGCTGGTGCCTCCTCCCTGGCTACACCTGCACCCATGGTGTGCTGGAGGTTACACTGGCTCCTTCTCCAAAAATCTGAGCTTCTGGGTATGCTCAACCTGCCGTGAGGTTTATCCAGAGAAGCTGGATAAGAGGTCCCTTGTTTGGGTGCTTCAAAACCCAGCACGGTCACACAAATGGGAAGCACAGCTGGAGGCAGTTTGTGCTGGATGCTGCACTTATTACCCCAAAATTTGAAGGTGGGGGCACCAACAGTCTGTGAGATTCACTAGCCCTTTATAAACCATCCAGTAACTCATTTTTCAAGGCATTTAGACATTTGTAACCTGCTGCTTAAGAGGAACGGTGGCACCGTATGAGATTGGACATGGCCATAGCATACAGGGAGCCATATGTTCCACCAGTAGAGGAGCCTACAGCGATTGGGAGAGGGGCCAACCCGGACAGAAGTGTCTGGGGTCATGGCCGAGACTGCCAGAGATGTGGGTCCTGCTCCCAGCTCTGCAAACCACAGCTTGGCACAGCCCTTCTCCCCGAGAGCCAGCAGCGCCCTTGCTGCCTTGGAAGGAGGTGAAATCCATGCAGAGCCCATCCTTTGCACGTACAATACCCCAAATTTCAGGCTGTAGGGGAAGACCAAACAGTCCAGCCTTCTCCTCGCCCCATGAAAAACCACTTTGCACCCTCACAGTGGCAGCAGAGCTGCTGTACCAGCACTGGACAACGGTGCCCAGGGCACCCCAGCATCCCAGCTCCTGCAGCCCCCCCAGACTCAGATGTGTGGAAAAACCTGTGAGATGACAGGGAGCTCTTATTCCTGACGTAATTAGACCCTTTGGAATTCAATTAACAAGCTCCCCGACGGAGCTATCAAGCCACCATCAGTTCAGCAAACAGGTGTACAAGCCAGGCCAGGTCCTTTATATAAATAATACAGCACCTCCGAGGGGAGCATGGCCTCCCACACACTCTGCAGCTTCAAAGAGTTGTCCCGCTGGTGGGAATTTAAGGGCTTTGCTGATGACCAGAAGCACCTGTGAGCCCCTGCTCACCCTTCCCAGCAGTGCCAGGGAAAGCGTCGTCCCTGCCATGACCGCAGCACCCCGGGGCTGACCCTGCTCTGGCAGGGTGGCGTTGTGCAAGGTGTGAATGAGCTGTCAGCTCCGCCGTCCCCGCGCGCCAGCGTGGAGCTGGGCACGTAGGCACCGAGTGTGACCCCAGCGGAGTTGTCTGGCCTGTCTCCGGGCTGTGCGGTTGGGCTGAGATATGCACTGGTGATGCTGAGTAACAACCCATTGCTGCAAGGGCTAGATGACTTGTGATTTTTAAGGTTTTTCTGGCTTTTTCTACGCTCTTGGCCAGGCTGGAAATGGAGAAGCTGGTGTTTTCTGAGTTGTTCTCTTTGGCTTCTGGAAGTGGGGAGAGGAGAGCTCACTTTAGTCCAGTTATTTTCAAAAACCAGTGAGGCAGGGTTTGAAATAGCCTGGGGCAAGAGAAGCTCTGGGGAGACCTTACTGAGGCCTTTCTGTACTTAAAAGGGGCCAATAAAAAAGGTGGGGACAGACTTTTCGACAGGGCCTGTTGTGATAGGACAAGGGGTGACGGTTTTAAGCTAAAGGAGGGAGATTCTGGCTGGACATGAGGAAGAAATTGTTTGTGCTGAGGGTGGTGAGAGCCTGGCCCAGGTTCCCAGAGAGGTGGTGGATGAACCATCCCTGCAGACATCCCAGGCCAGGCTGGACGGGGCTCTGAGCAACCTGAGCTGGTGAAGATGTCCCTGCTCATGGCAGGGGGGGCACTGGGGGAGCTGGGAAGGTCCCTTCCGACCCAAACCGTTCAATGATAAGACTTAATACACATCTCCCTCCAGGGTGATTTGGGGCCAGGGAAGGGAGATGCTCCATACCTCAGCACGACCTCACCTGTGCCTGTTAGAACAGTGTTGGGATGTGACACCTGCGCTACAGGTGATTAGGGAACTGGTTCTTGCACAAAGGTCCACGAAGCTCCTCTGCACCCCCAAACGCACCGCTTTGCCTTCACAGCCCCGTGGGTGCCAGAGGCTGCAGGGAGAAGCTGCAGACGGTGCAGCCGCAGTTGGAGTTTGGGGCTTCAGCCCGGGGTGCAGGTGATAAAATACACCCACTGCTGGCTCTGGCGCAGGAAAATGCATTCGCCTGCTATGACAAGTATTTCAGCTCAGCGAACTCTATTCAAAATGAAAGCCATTATGGCAAAGAAAGAAAAAAATCTTTAATGTTTGTACTGCATCAAAATGAATGATGTCACGCTTTCTGACTGCCTTGGAAAGCACTGAATTGCCGAAAGATGGTGAATGTTTTCAATATCAAGTGAGAGGGACCAGAAGGGAGATGATAAAACCTGCAGAAACTTTCCAGCTAATCATTCTGTTGACGCATTTTTCTTTGGGGAGCACTCTCTACTTTGATTTAAAGGTGCCCTTATGACACTGGGAACCTGATAACAGTGCTGGTGGCCACTTAAGATCCATGTATGGATGTTGCCACCCCATCTGTGCTTCAGACAGCTCTTCTGCAGGCCCAGCTTTGCCTTCAGCATTGGTGTCCCGCTCCAGTCTCTCCTTCACTCACCCAGGATGAACTTGCACCTGGGCTTAGGCTCGTCTACAACCTCAGTGCGGATGTGGCCAGGAGCCTTCTGGCTCTGAATAACCTGAATTACCGAATCTCACGCGGTTCCTGGGGGCAGTGGGAGAGGAACACGTCATGTTCCCGGCTTAAAGCTCCCCATGGTGCCCTCACACAGCGCTGGCTTTGTCCTGGGGGATGTTTGATGTCCCTCCAGCTATTCCCACCGTCACATGGTGGTACCAGCCAGGACACAGCTGTGCAAGGACCTGCTGAAATACAGGACAGCCGGCAATGCCAAAGCCACGGGTTCCAGGGTACGGATGCCAGCGTACCCCAGCGGGTGTTAATTCTTTCTGTAGCAGCGCAGGGGCCCTTCCAGGCCAGTTTGCTGCCCAATTAGGCTGAGATTAGACAAAGCTTAAATAACATGTGCTACTTCTGGTAGCTTGACTCCAGCTAGTCACGTTGGAAGCCACCACACGAAGGTTGGGGTTTGCTCGGGCAGAAACAAAGCAGCAGCAAAATGCTCCTTCCCACCCAAATCACTGTTCTTACAAAGTCCTGCCCGCAACTCAGCATCTCTTTCCCACAGCAAAGCCTCCCCGGCCCAGCCAAACGAGAGAAGTGGTGTCATGGAAGGACAGATGAGCTGGAGGAACGCTCGAGGGAGTTATTTTTAAGGATGTTCTTTTGGAACTCAAATCACCTGGTTTTTGCTTCCGTTTGCTCACGTTTTGTGGCAGAGGCGGAATGCATCATTTCCCCAGTTAACCATCAGTTCACTTGTATTGCTTCAAGATTTCTGATACAATTAGGGTCACAGTGACCCTGCAATGATTTCACTGATATTCCGCTTGAGTTGTGGTGATTTAACTGAGAACAAACGCCCGAATGTCCAAAATCACCCTTAATCTCACAAATCAAACCTTCCATGGCACCTTCTACCTGCTGTGACCCAACAAACTAAAATGTCTCAAAACTTTGTTCTGGAATAACCAGGACAATAAACTTCTGCGTCAAAGCCTCACAAGATGCTTTTGGAGACACTTTTTTGTTCCAGCTTATAAAAAAAAATATTGTATTTTTGATGCTGAGGGGAAAACAAAGGAGGGTGGTTTATAGCCTAGACCCAGCCTAAGCCTATAGCGGAATTGGGATGTGCAGAGGGAGGGGAGCAGCCTTAGGGGACAGTGACAGACCCAACCTGGTGTCATGGGGGTTGATGATGCACCATAGCCCCATTTTTCACTCTCAATACCACTGTAACAACAGCTTTATTCTTTTATTCTTCTAAAATATTTAGCTTTTTTCTTTTTCCCCCCACAAATTTAGAAACAAGTTGGCTGATCAGGCAGCTGAAAACGACTTTAAAAATTAATTGAAAGCTTTTAAAAATTAATAATTATTTCAGTTAATTAAGGTTGCAGCTTAACATGTTTTAAGCTGTTAACAATGTTGGAAGAGAAAATGATGGGGACCAAGGGCTGGAAATATGTTGTCTTCATCGTTTTGCAGAGCAGGTTTTTGGGCTCTTCTGCACCATCTGCATTATCATTGAGAGCATTACTGCATCAATCAAAAAATGGATCTATGACATCGTCGTTTTGCTAGAATTTCTTTTGTTCCACATAATTTAAATGCTTTCTTGTTGTCCATAACACATTTGGATATGGATTTTTTTAATGGATACTTTTATTTCTCATATCCATTATTCTTTATTCCATAGCATCTGATTTTTAATCACAACCATTATCTTCCTCCCTCTCCTGATTTGTTACCTCTTACCTGTAGCTCAACTTGCTGTTCTTGCTTCCTTTTTCTTTTTGCCAGGATTTGTTGTGATATTTTCTTTGTGATCATCATAAATACGCCTGTCAAGAAGGAACTGAAACAAAGGCATTTATTTCCCTGAGAATCGGAGAAATCTCTGTTTTCCAGTGAATCGGTGGAGAGAGCTATGAAAGAAGTGCTGTGCGCGTGGAACTGGCCAGCGGATTTTGCTGCGGCTTCTGCCTCGTTACTGCATCCGAACGGGCTGGTTAATCCCTGGGGCCTCTCTGGAAGATTTGGAGCCCAACAGCAGGAGCTGCTGTGCACCCTGGCCTGTGCTCAGCACCAAAAAGCACCTTATTGTCCCACATCCTGAGCTACAGTGGTTATAAATTCATAAATGTGAATATATGTTGTCCTGCAGAGGTGGACGTGGAGGAAGGCGGCCACACATCTCCCTGCACAGAGCATCCCATCCAGCGGAGCGGGGCTGAAATGCCGTGCAGGGTGCAGGAAAAGAGGGTGAAGTTATAGGGTGTGTTTAATAACGTCCCATGGACCAGAGGGGCACACCAGAAGCGTTGCCCCGGCACCGCGCTCACCCGGCTGCCGTGCTCCACGTCTGCTCTGCCATCGCCGGCCGCAGCGTGCACCAGGGCTGCTCCCATCTGCCACTTGATTTGTTCGCATCGATTCTAGAATAATGGTTTTCATGAAATAAATTTCGATTGAGAAAATAAATTGTTTTCCCATTTGGGCGCACGCTCGCCAGCCTTGTCTGCGTTGATTCCCCATTATGAGCACATCATCGGTGGGGCTCGGGCGGCGCCAGAATTTCCATTCAAATGCGAAATATCCTAAACTTTATGTATTTCACTTTTCATGCAGAAAATCTGCCTATTTCTACTCAGCACAAGAGGAACTTTTGTTGGGTTGTTTAACCTTGAATGAACGAAGTTTTAACTATTTTCAGGACAGCAGAATGAAAAATTACACTGCCGCTGTTACGCACCGCTGCTCCGTGGCCGATGGTTTAAACCTGAACGTGGCAGAACTGCAGCCTGTAAGCAAAATATACATTTTAAACTATTATTTTTTTTGTTCCAGTGCTGCAGAGGAAATGTGCTTTGAGCCCTGCTTTGTTTCAGCAATGTGCTTTGAAGCTGTGCCCTGTTGTTTTCCTTTCTCTGGCTGTATTTGATGACCTGCCAGCCCTCGGCTGGCACCGTGGCAGCTCCGCACGGGGTCGGATGGGGAGCTGCTGCATGGCCTCGTCCCAGCGATGCCGCCTCCCTCTGCGGGTTCAGCTACACCACTGCTCGATTAATTTTAAAAAATAGCCTTCCTCAAAGGCTGTTCAAGAATTTAAACTCTCGTCCTGATGCTCTCCTTATAATAACAGCAGGTATGCATGATGTGCGAAGGGAAATCCTCTTAGGGGAGGAGCTGAATGTCCCCATAGATATGGAAGGTCTTATGTTTCAGTCTGAAATCCCATCTCCTGCACCAAAGGCAGACTCATTTAGCAGTCTGGACTAGATACGCAGAAATACGTGCTTGTAGACCCCCCCTTATCCTCCTCTGAGCTCAAACTAGAGCTTGGTCCAGGTCATCTAATTCATGAGTTTCCTGATGGATGCCATGAAGCTTAAAAAACAGAAATAAAAATTAAGAAAAACAAGCAATCCCCCTTGTGGAGGTGTTGTAAAGCCAATGGGCATCTCCGTGGATCTCCTCAGCCTTCAATTGCTCGGTTATTCTGCAGCCCATCCAAACCTTACAACACCACCATGTGGGGCAGAAGTTTAGTTACACAAAATATGAAAAAGAGCATTTTCTTCTTACCTGTTCCCAATGTCCCCACCCATAGTTTGATACCCCTAGTTTTTGTGCTGTGGGTAACCATGAACAATGTCTGCTGTGCTGCTCCTCAGCATATGATGCTGAAGGGAGTGGAGCATCTCCCGTGTGAGGAAAGGCTGAGGGAGCTGGGGCTCTGGAGCTGGAGAAGAGGAGACTGAGGGGGGACTCATTCATGGGGATCAATATGGAAAGGGGGAGTGTCAGGAGGATGGAGCCAGGCTCTTCTGGGTGACAACCAGTGACAGGACAAGGGGCAATGGGTGCAAACTGGAACACAGGAGGTTCCACTGAAAGATGAGAAGAAACTTGTTTGTGGTGAGGGTGGCAGAGCCTGGCCCAGGCTGCCCAGGGAGGTTGTGGAGTCTCCTTCTGTGCAGCCATTCAAACCCGCCTGGACCCCTTCCTGTGGAACCTCAGCTGGGTGTTCCTGCTCCATGGGGGGATTGCACTGGATGAGCTTTCCAGGGCCCTTCCAATCCCTGTTATTCTGTGATCCTGTGATACGGCTTATCTCTCACTTCATCCAGGATGAAGAGTCTCAGTTCATGTAAACTCTCCTGCAGAGCCGTTCCCCGATCCTCATCTTTCCCACCTCCCTCTGCAGGTTTTCTAGTTTCTAGGGTATTTTTCTGTCTTTTTTTTTTTTCTCCCCTCCAGTGGAGGGAACCAATTTGCAAACAGTATTTAACTAGCAGGTGAACTATTGATCTTCACGATGACAAATTGATCTCTTCTGTTTTGTTTAACACTGTTCACCTAAAAATTTCCACACTCAGTTTGCTTTTTAGGCAATCACAGATCATTGAGTCGATGTTTTTGTAACACTACCTGCAACACGAGTATGCAAGGACTAAGTTGTCTTTCCTGAGCAGCAATAGCTCATTTAAGTCTTATGACTGGTTGAAGCACAAAAGGGCTGATTCACCCATGTGTGTGATTTTGCATGTCCTGCTACTGAATTTCAGTCTTGTTTTACTGCCCAGCTACTCAGTATTGAGAGATCAGCCACAGCTTTGCACAATCAACTCTGAATATTGAAGTATTGCCAACAAACTTCAGCTGTTTTCTTTTCCCCCTCCAGATCATCTCCTGATCTGGAGATGCTGCTCCACCACAGGTCCCTAGTGCCTCTCTTGGCACCTTCCTTCCACTGCAAAATCTGCTAATGTATTCCTAATTTGTATTTCACATCCTCACGCAGTTATTAGGCAGAGGAGGTCTTTCTCTTGTACACTACAGTGGTTTAACTTCTGTAAGAGCCTCTAATGAAGACAATTTTTCAAAGCTTCTGCTGAACGCACCTCCTGCTCTGCGAGCTCCCCAAGGGCTCCCGGTGCAGGAATCCCTCTGCAAAACCTGCACCAACTCTTTCATATTTATTCTTGCACCTACTGATGTCTCTGTCATATTTTTTTCTGAGTGGTTGCCCAGCACAATCCCCTTTTTAACTATTATTATTACTATTGCATTTACCACCTTTGATTCCTCTGGTGCCACGGTTATTTTCAACAGCCCCTTGCGCACCACTGCTAAATGGCTGTTTCACGCAGGACACCCTTCGGGCTCTGGGTGAATGCCACCTGCTCCTTCCAGTACTCTTAACTTCCCTGGTTTGCTCCCCAATGTCTTCTAGTAATGGCTGATGTTGGGATGAGTCCTGCATGATGGGAAGAGCCCTGGGCAGCTCCACAGCTGCTGAGGGGGTTGAGAAAAATTGTCTCTTATTAGATTTTCACACCTTAGAAAGCTGATCATCAAAAAAAAAAAAAAGGTTTGTCTTCTTTGTCGTAGTTTTACACTTGATTTGTCACCTCAAGCTCTTTATTTTCCTCATTTGGACATGACTTCTACTTTTTGAAGGATACTATTTTACCTCTGACGGGCTCCTTTAGTCAGTTCTTTAGGAGCACAGCTGATTTTTTGCCTTTTAAAAATCTCTTTTGATAATTGTATAGATTTGCTTTCATCATCTAATACATCTTTAAACAATATATATGTGCCCTGGAAAAAATTTCACCCTTTTGGTTGCTGCTTTTAATTTATTTTAACAAGCCTCTCTCTCCACTTTCATGTGGATAGCCTTTTTGAAATCAAGTCTCAATGCACTTTTTACATTCGTATTTTTAAATTTCTACAACGTTACTGAGTTTAAGTACATTGTGGGCACTTTCACAAAGGGACTCTTCAATAATAACATTTTAAATTAGCCCTGTGGCCTGCTCAGGATTAAATCTAGAGTTGCTTGTCCTGGCTGTCCTGGGAAGGAGTTACTTTCTATGTTGTCTCCAGAGATCTATCCTTCTCTGTCTTGGAGTATTTGAAGTTCTCACAGTATTGGTCTGGTTTCCACCTCCGTGTGCCACCATCCAGAGACCTGGACAGGCTGGAGAGCTGGATGGGGACAAATTTAATGCAATATAACAAGGGCAAGTGTAGAGTCTTGAGTCTGGGCAGGAAAAACCGCAGGTTGCAGTATAAGTTGGGGAATGACCTATTAGAGAGCAGTGTAGGGGAAAGGGACCTGGGGGTCCTGGGGACAGCAGGGTGACCATGAGCCAGCACTGGGCACTTGTGGCCAGGAAGCCAATGGTACCTGGGGTGGGTTAGAAGGGGGTGGTCAGTAGGTCAGAGAGGTTCTCCTGCCCCTCTGCTCTGCCTGGGGAGACCACACCTGGAATATTGTGTCCAGTTGTGGCCCCTCAGCTCCAGAAGGACAGGGAACTGCTGGAGAGAGTCCAGCGCAGCCACCAAGATGCTGAAGGGAGTGGAGCATCTCCCGTGTGAGGAAAGGCTGAGGGAGCTGGGGCTCTGGAGCTGGAGAAGAGGAGACTGAGGGGGCACTCATTCATGGGGATCAATATGGAAAGGGGGAGTGTCAGGAGGATGGAGCCAGGCTCTTCTGGGTGACAACCAGTGACAGGAAAAGGGGCAATGGGTTCAAACTGAAACACAGGAGGTTCCACTTAAATATGAGAAGCAACTTGTTGGGGGTGAGGGTGGCAGAGCCTGGCCCAGGCTGCCCAGGGGGTTGTGGAGTCTCCTTCTCTGCAGACATTCAAACCCGCCTGGACCCCTTCCTGTGGAACCTCAGCTGGGTGTTCCTGCTCCATGGGGGGATTGCTCTGGATGAGCTTTCCAGGTCCCTTCCAACCCCTGACATTCTGGGATTCTGTGATTCGGTAACCTGTCCCCTCTGTCTGATCCCAAATGGTGGGACACATGCCTGGCTGCATTCTGGACAGATTTCTCCCCAGGGCACATCCCTGGGCAAGATTCAGATAATCTCCCAACTCCATCACATGTATTCCAAGCCCTCCTGTCTCTTCATCCCCACAGCAGAACACCAGCACCCTGGTCCTGTCCCACCATCCCTCCTGTCACATGCTGGTCACCAAGGTGCAAAGGTCCTTCCAACCAATGCCTCTGTCCATTCCTACTGATCCTTGCACGGCCTGGGAGCTCTAGGGGCTGACACACATCGATCCCTCTGATCCCGGCACAACCCAAGTATGTTCAGATCTGCCTGTTCTCCCAACTCCCCACCTTCTGCAGCATTTCCTAGAGGAATCTCCCCTTCTCCCACTTTGCAGAAGGACGGGAGCTAGGGGAAGGTGGCAGGAGACAGTGAAACCATCTGGTGCTTCCGTTCCACCTGGTACCGAGCCCTCCTGATTGATACTAAAGGTGCAATGAAGCCTCTCATGGACACATGTGCAACCTCATGATTAATGACACTCCAGATTTCCAAAGAGCAGCACTGCAAAGGACAGCGTGGAAATTCATGGATCCCTCCTGTGTACCTTTGCATTTGGGCTGTGTTTCCCTGAAGTACCAAAAACACCCATGGAAAGAGTGGGGAAACAGGCGAGGGAGGTGTTGGAGGCAGCCCTGGTTCCTGCTGCTGGCCCCACCAGTCGTGGGAGCCAGTGAAGCCTTGATGGTGAGCTGAGCTGTTGGAAATGAGCCCAGCACACACAGACCCAGAGAGCAGTTTCTGTGATGAACCCTGCAGACCTGTGCTGGTGGAGCCTACAGACACCATCCCATCACTCAGGGGGCAGATGGGGAAGCAGAAGGGGTTTGGGATAGAATCACAGAATCATTTTTGTTGGAAAAGACCCTCAAGATCATCAAGTCCAACAATAACCCACCCCTGGCACTGCCCCATGTCCCTGAGAACCTCATGTCCGTCTGTCCAACCCTCCAGGGATGGTGACTCCAGCACTGCCCTGGGCAGCCTGTTCCAATGCCCTATGGGGAAGAAATTGTTCCCCAGATCCAACCTCAACCTCCCCTGGGGCAACTTGAGGCCGTTTCCTCTGCTCCTGGTGCTTGTTCCTGGGGAGCAGAGCCTGATCCCCCCTGGCTCCAAGCTCCTTTCGGGCAGTTCAGAGATCAAAATGGCTCCCCTCAGCTCCTGCTCTCCAGCTGAACCCCCAGGTCCCTCAGCCATGATGGGGCACTACCCCAGCATCTCCTGAAACAGCAGCTATGGGCTGCCTCCATGGTTCAAGGAGGTCTCACCTCTCTTCAGGATGTCCATGAAGTTGCCCTGGTTGTGGTCCACATCTCTCCTCTCCCTCTCCTCCTCCCCTCCCCTCTCCTCCCCTCTCCCCTCCCCTCCCCTCTCCTCTCCCCTCACCACCTTCTCAGATGGCCTGGGACCTCTTTTGTGGCAACCTGAACTTCTGCAGATGTCCGTGTGCTGCTCCTCTGCTGCGGCCTCCAGATGCCACCGGTTGGCCAAGCGGTGCCACATCCTCTTGGGTCTCCTGAGCCACCGCTGGGATTTCAGGCCATGGCTGAGCCCAGCAGAGGAGCGGTGTCCCAGCCTGTGGATTTTGCTGGGATGTGACCCCATGGGCTCGTCCCAATGCACTGAGCAGCTTCACAACCCGAGCCTGCTGCCAGACTGCCTTTGTAGCTTTTGCTGAATTAAGTGTTATTCCAGGTGAGACAACATTAAAGAGCAATTAAAAGGTTCAGTTGATGCCTGAAAAAAAAAAAAGTAATTAAAAATTGCCCAAACACATTTTTGACACTTTCTAAATTACAAAACAGACCCCTCCTCCCCACTTCTCAGTTCACGAATTTTAAACCAGCGCTGGCATTTTAAGGGAATATTTTAAAAGTTGCCTTTTTTATTTAAAACAAACAACAAAAAGGATGTTAAGCGTTTTTCAGGTTTCTTTTCAGATTTCAACTTGCCATCATACTCCACGACCAGAAACGCTGTCTGCAAAGGCCACCACAGCCCCTCACATCCCACTCGCTGCAGAGGAGCCAGGAGCACGGGACGGCACGAGGGAGGGACGTGAAACTCCAAGCACCTTTCCCTTCCCCGTGTTCCGGGCTGAAAGCAGCATTATTTCCAGGTCTCGTCATTTCATCTGAGCTTTTTATCACAGCTAAAAACTGCCAGGAACCTTCAACAAGGGAGGAAGAAAGGGAAACGCAGCAGCAGAAACTGGGTAGCACAGGCAGGATCTGCCTGAAAACATTCGTAAAGCACGTCTGCTCTGCATTAAGACAGTGGGGAAAGCCTTGTTCATGCCAGAAAAATTTGTCCCAGCAAGATGTGAAGTAGATACACTCAGATTTAATCTGAAAAGCAGCGCTGGCGGGGTTGACTTTGCCTCTGTCACAGGGAGCAGAGCGGCTGCACAGGCTCTGCTGGTTCCTCATGTTTTCTACTCTTTTTGTGTGATCTCTTAGCAAACTGGTGGCAAACACACTGCCCTGTTTCTAAAACCAAACCAAACCAAATCCCCTGCAAAACCTCAGTATCACCACTAAATAAATCTGGCCTACCAGAACCAGCAAGTTTCCCTCTGTGTGACTGTGGACAACATCTCCCAGGCTTTTCAGTTTCCCCTTTTAAAACACACGGCCTGATTAATTATTCACAGCTGTCACAGTTTCACTTCTTCCCTGTTCATGCCTGGAGCATCACTTCTCCTCCTCTGCATCCAGAGCCTTAAATGCTGCGGGAGGCGGCTCCCGTTGGCGCTGTACCCGGTTGTCCCTGCGCGGTGACGTTGTTGTCTCGCACAGCTCCAGCCTGTTCGCTGGTCTCTGTGCAATCCCCTCCCGGGGGCTGCGGAGGATTCTGTGTGCACTGCACAGGCTCAGGCCCTGGGCTTTAGGGATAAGCCAGATTTTCTTCTGATTAAAGACTTCTGAAAGATTAAAGTTACACAGCCAGGGCCCAAGTCAAAGCTGGAAAGCAAAGATCATTCCGCAACTTTTCAGTTTGCAATTGGATTTTTTTTTAATTCAGTCAGTTCTCCTGCATTTTTAAACATGTAAACTGGAAGAGACGATCTACCACAGAGCGTCATAGCGTCCCTGGTTGAGAGCAGGACTGAAAATGGAGCCAGAGTCCAGTCAGTGTCTATTCCCAAGGGTTTGCTCCCACCTGGATGAGAGCAAAGGTCCCTCCATCTCCCTGAAAAGAGGTTCTTTCCCAAGGCCATAGGCAGAACGTGCTCTTCTTATGCACCAGAGGTGGTTACATGGGCAGGCTGGCTGGACAAACAGGCCAAGGGCAGGGGACACATCTCCAAAGCAACACGTGTAGCAGGGGACGGTGGACTGGACCTGTGGGAGCCGGGGACATGTCTCCAGCGCAGCCTCCCAGCTCCAGGCACCGAAGTCTTAACATGATCACCCTCCAGGACACCCACCTGAACCACACCAGGCAAACTCTGTCTCACCCTCTCCTCACTTGTGCTTACTGAGCATGGGACCACTTGGTGGCATCTCTCCAGAGTGTGGCCGGTGCCATCACCCCTAAAGAGGGTTCTCTACAGCAAAAAAAGGATGTGCCCAGTAAAACTTTTTGCAGTACCTTTTTCTTTCCATGAACACACCCATCAAGGCACCTCAGCACCAAGCAGCAGGTGTCCCCTGTGCTACTGGAACCCCTATGTGATCTTCATGTAGGACAGTCCAAACCTCCTCGTCTGTTAGATTTATGTTACTATATGATGTTGCCTGAAGCCAGGAGCCACCTGAGCAATGTCAGCCTGTCCCAAGCTGTAAAAGGATGAGCACAGAGCAGTCCAGACAGGCATCCAAATCTGTCCCAGCAGATGCTTTGGGACCTGAGTGCAGAGGGATGTACCTGTGGGAGCTCCTGGTGGCAATGTATGGCCATGGATGGTCCTGCCCTGCTGTCACCGTGCTCATCAGCTGGTCCCAAGGAGCGAGCAGGTGCCTATAGCCCTGAGAAAAACATAACTGATTTCCTCTGTGTAGAGAGCATCCCTAAAAGGCTTTTAGAGCAAAAAGGGCCAGTTTTGTTTGACTATATATTAGAATACTTTCTTTTCGTCTGAAATGAAGATAGCTTGAAGCGACCAAGTCAGAGTAGAAATGAAAAGAGTTATGAGCAGAAATAAAAAGGGTTTTGAACATCCTCCCCCGCCACTGCATCCCCACCGGCTGGTCCTTCCTCCCAGCAGACAGTAACTCACAGCCACAGCACCACAGGGCCCCGGGCTGTTTGTCCTTCCATCACCCCTGCTCCCCTCCGCAGACCCTGGGAATGGCCTGCAAACTCTCAGGCTCCCTGCTTGGCTTTTCCTCACCTCCTCCTGCCCAGGAGGCTGGGCCAGGTCTGGGCTGCCTCCCCCCTGGAGTCCCAGCTCCCTTCACAGGCATCTGCCCGACTCCGACACTTCTGTTGAAAAACCTGACACACACACACGCCGAGAGCGCACACAGATCAAACAGATGCTGTCTGTCACAGAGCTTAAAGCCTAATTACAGAAGATTACAGGAACTATTTATAAATATTTATATCCATTTAAATATATTTATAAACGTATCAGGAATGGATAAAAGTGTATATTGTTATTTTAGCTTAAGACATTACCAAGTATCATTTATACAATGCTCGTACAGTAATCATATATTTGTCTTAAGCTTCTTTTTGATTAACATGGACAGCAGCTGTTAACTTTTGAGTTACTGTTAATACAAAGTATGTTGGCACCAATAGGTAGGTGGATGCTGAGAAGTCTGGAGGCAACAGGAGTAGAAACAGTAGGAAGCTCTTCCCCTCCTTGGGCAGAAACCCTCCTGATTCACCGAGAAGGACACTGGGAATACATAGGTAGGTTATGTATCTTCTTTCATTGTTAACCTGCCAGTTTACAGTCTCAATGTGGTGCCTGCCTGGCCCCACCAAACACTGGCATTGCACCTGGGGCAGCGACCACCTCCCCCCGCACAGCTCCCTGGTGCTGCCCGTCTCACCTGGGTGCAGCAGCACTCAGCAAGTGTAACACCCAGATCACACCCTGGCGTCACCTGAGGTTGTGCAGCCTCACAACTCACCGCTTTTGCGGCTCACTTTGGATGCTGCAGAGCAACGTGCTCTGCAGGAACCTCCTGATGGCAGAGTTGGGGTTTTCACTGTGCAGCAGCTTTATTCCTTCATCCAACACTTCGGAAAGGCTTCATAAAAGGCATCTGGAAAGTCACCTGTGATTTCTTCCTTTCTTTTAGTTTGTCTTCCTAAAGAAAACAAGGTGTATGCTAATTCAGAGGCCTGCCAGGCATTTTGAGCTGATGGCACAGTCAAAGCCATGGCTGAGAGGGACAGAAGTCCCCAAATCAACACGTTTCTAGGAGCAGTGCAAAAGTCAGAAGATGAAGCTTTATTTGTGTTCTCATTGAAAGCCCAGTGAGGAAGACTCCACCCTTACCCATGGCATTCAGCAGCCTCCCACTGCCCAGGAGGATTTGGCTGGTGGGCCACCAGCCTGATGGAGGTCTGGACTGGCCCCCGTGCTGGCTGAAAAACAGATCCGGATGGATGTGGGCATACTGGGATGCACTGGGAGTGAGGGATGAAGGTGTGGGGGAAGCCCTGAGGTGGTGAGCAGTGGGGCAGACACAAAATAAACCTGGGGAGCACTGGAAGAGCAGCAGTGGGAAGCCCAGCAAGATGCTCCCATGGCTGGACCTTGGTGTTCCCACAGCCAGCCCCAGTCCAGAGAAGGGTTTGCGTGGGCTCCATCACAGGCAGGCTGACATGGTGTGGGCAAGCCAACCCATCCCCGCCTCCTTCCAAACACTTTCTTAACCTCAGGAGAAGACAAAGCAGGAAAGTTGCTTTGTGTTCCCGCAGGGTGATTTTGAGCAGGACAATCCCTTTGGTCAGGCATCAAATACTAGCATGGGAGCCATCTGCTTCTTTGACTAAAACACCCGGAGAAAAGCTGCTGGATTGGAAAAAGGATATTAATCTGAAAAGCACACAACAAAGCAACTGCAGGGTGTTTCCCCCCCTGAGCCAGAGCAAGCGAGGGAAAGCTGATTACCGTGACACACAGGAGCCCTGATCTAATATTCCACTTCAAGATTTGCAAATAATGTGCCCATTAACATTCATTAGCTCTTTAAATAATACCTGCCAGACCTTCCAGGCAAGGAGGAAAGGCCCCTGTGCCCAGAAATCAATCACATAACAGCCTCTAATTGCGCATTTTCCACATCTACGCAAAGTTTCAATAAAAACAAGCCAGGACAGCACAGCAAAGCCGGAGCTGTCATTGCTGTGTACAGAGCTGCACACAGACACCCTTTCTGCTCCCGGTTGCAGCACGAGGATCTTTGCTAATTAACGGGTTTCTCTCCGACAGCTCGCCCGGGTTCAGCGGGCGCTGGGGGATGCTCTCTGCAGGAACGCGTCAAGGCAGCCTTTCACCACCCAAAATAGCTTCTGTCCTCCAGCTTGTCAGGGCAGCCTGCAGAGATAAGTGCCATGGAAAGAAAGAGGCTGGTGCCGTGCCCATCGCATCCCTTGCTTGAGCTTTGGGAATCCCACATTAACACCTGGATACAGAAAGGTTTGAGGGGCCTCCTGCAGCCCCAGCTGAAGGAACACCCTGAGAGGTGGAAAACTACTGGTTTGGTGTCAGGGCATGGCTGTGCAGCTGGGATGCTGCCTACAAACCTAATAGTTCTCTATCACCTGGACTTTCTGCCCTCCCACCCCCCATTCAGAAACGGCACATCCACTGCTGAAGGCAAAGGGGTGATCAAGGGAAGGGACCACACCACTCTTTGGTCATAGTGGTCTTGGATGCCCAAAACAAGCTAGCACCTTCCCAACACCCTTGATAATCCAGTTTCTTAGCTGTTAACTGCAAAACGGCTGCACTGTAATATTGAGCCAGCAAACAATATCTGTGTTCAGGCTTCACCAGGGGACCTTGTTGTCCTGTCACTACTGTGACCACATCCCGGGTGGGCCAGAGGGATGAGAGTTAGAGGATCCACCAGTGTGAACACAGAGATCATGGGCACTGGTAAAACCACAGTGCTACTTTTATTTTTGGGCTGTGCTTGTGTTGTGCATAGGACTGACAAACCGAAAGCATGAGGATGTGTCCTTGCAGAATTACGAGTTATGATCCCAATGGATCTTCAGTCCCTGATTCCCATAAGGCAGCTCAACCAAGGTTGGCCATTGGAAGAGGGCTTTATGTGAAGGTTGCTGGGTGCAGAGAAGCGATACCACTATCACCATCTCTTCAGCTGATTCATACCGGTGCACAGTTGACTGTATCGCCCACCCAAATACCAGCATGATCAGACTCCCTCTTCCCTACAGTTCCAGCACTGGTTTGAGCCTGTGCTGAGCTGTTTGGATACATCAAGTCTAAAAGAAATCAACCTGCCAAAGAGTGAATAACTTCTTGGCAAGATAAAAGGTACGGTCTGAGCTGTGTGTGCAGCAGTTCTGATCAAAATGGTGAGCAGGGTCAGTGCTGTGGCAGACACGATGGCTTTCTGGGTTAGTCATCGTCACCCACCTTCAGCACGCTGAATCACGCTGCTGGCACTCAGCGAGCAGCTGCTGGGCACTGTAAAGCTCAAATTAGCTGCTCATACAAGCACACTCTGGATCTTGTCTGGTGTATTTTAGTGCTTTTTAAAAAGAGCTACAACATCAGCTAAGTAGGTCCCTTTGCACAAAGCCACGAGCAAGCCTGGAGGCATCAGGGGTCTGTAGCACATCTTCATGTCCCTTAGAAAATGGCTCTGTGCTGTCACAGATGTTACAGTCAAAGCAAAAACACTGTTTGGGAAAGGCACACTTTCCTTGAGAAAAACTTTGTGGCAGGGAGGCAGCTCTTTATAGTTGCGTTTAATCAGCCCAAAATAATTTTAAGTAGTTAATAGACAACCTGGAGTGACTTTCCTGGTCTAATTAGGCAGGTCAAGGAAGGTCAGCAACAGAAAAGTGACATGGACTGCGAAGGGTCCGCACATCTGCAGGATTAGTGAAAACTGTGCTCTCCAAGCAAGAGTATTCTTGAGTGAAGAAGGACTAGAGAAGTTCCTTCAAAGTGTGAAGGTGAAATACAAAGGGAAATGGGGGACAAACACTTTTTTTATGTGCAAATGATGGCAGCGCAATGGAGAAACGCACAGGAAAAAGGAATAGTTTTGTGTAAGTACCTCTCTCTGCAGATATTGCATAAAAATGCAAGAGCAAAATGAGTTTATGAGCATACTTAAAGGGCAGTGATCTGATGAAGAAAAGAAATACAGAATTAATGTTCTCTCCTAGACTTCTTCACAAGTTTACCCAGTAAGATTTTGCCAGTTTGCTCCACATCCCTAGAAAAAGTAAAGAAAAACGGAATTTCCAGTTGCAGAGTGGAGCAGTGGATGTTGCCATCACACCATGATATGCAGAACAGATGGAGACCACTGCTGCTTGTGCAGAAAATAGATTATCCTTAGGCCAGCCCTTCCTCAGCCTCAGTTCTTCCCCTGTTGAGCCTGGGCCCCCCAAACTTACTGGGTAACGTTTCTCACCTCAGACCTGCTCTACATTATGGCTAAAAGTGCCCACTAATCCTCACTGTTATCTCTCACCAGCTCCTATCTAGTTTATCCTACCAGCTACCGCAAACTTATTTAATCTAAAGCTCCTGTAAAAAGAAAAAAAATCTGTTTTATGCTATGTACTCTCCATTCCCTCACCCAAGACCTGCGTGAACATGGATAAAATCACTATTTAATAGTGCTGGTCAAGCCCTGCTGCCTGTTCAGAAACCTTGCTTCCAGCCTGTTAGGATCAGCTATTAAAAGTTTGTGTAAAACTTGTGAACATGTTCTTGTAGCACACAAGGGAAGGATCAAAGTGACTGAGGCGCAGGAGCAGCCCAGGAGCGCTCTGCATCAACCTGGGGACTGAGTTCTGCACCCGAGAAATTATGGAGAAGGAGATTCACCCAAATAGACTTTGGGATCTCCATCAGAGGAGTCTCCTGCGCTTCTGTTGTACTCAACAGAATCACAGAATCCCAGAGTGTCAGGGGTTGAAGGGCCCTGGAAAGCTCATCCAGTGCAATCCCCCCATGGAGCAGGAACACCCAGCTGAGGTTCCACAGGAAGGTGTCCAGGCGGGTTTGAATGTCTGCACAGAAGGAGACTCCACAACCTCCCTGGGCAGCCTGGGCCAGGCTCTGACACCCTCACCAGGATAGCAAGTTTCTTCTCAAATTTAAGTGGAACCTCCTGTGTTCCAGTTTGCACCCATTGCCCCTTGTCCTGTCACTGGTTGTCACCCAGAAGAGCCTGGCTCCATCCTCCTGACACTGCTCCTTTCCATATTGATCCCCATGCATGAGTCCCCCCTCAGTCTCCTCTTCTCCAGCTCCAGAGCCCCAGCTCCCTCAGCCTTTCCTCACACGGGAGATGCTCCACTCCCTTCAGCATCTTGGGGGCTGCGCTGGACTCTCTCCAGCAGTTCCCTGTCCTTCTGGAACTGATGGAGATGAAGCCAAAGGTACTTGAGACATGACTCAGATCTTCCTAAAGCAGGGAGGGGTTGGGCGGGGGGCCCTGGGTGCACCAACCCTCTTTCAGCTGCCAAGGGGACCAGGGCAACATCATTGCAAGGTGAGCTGCTGCTCTACATGTTTGTTCGTCCTGCAGGTGCTTCCCAGATGCTGGAGCATGTGGACCATGGTGAGGGGGTTTCTGGAGAACAGACACTGGCTGAAGATGGCCCCACAGTGTCTCTCCAGAGGGGGGAAAATCTCAGCCTGGGTAAATTTCAAGGAGGTGAAATTTATCCTCAAACAAATACTTGCGTAGTTTTCAGCCCTTTCCCCCCTCCAGTTTTTTGTTTGTTTGTTTTCTATTCCTTTTGCAGCACCTTGAATCACCAGCCTCTAATTATTGCCTACAGTTAAACATGCACTTCTCCCTGGAAGAAGCCCATTATTATTTTACCTAAAATTGAGGGCAGTTAGCAGATGCTTGGGTAGCGTGAACACTTGCAATATATTATTAAAACAAGCTCTCACCCCTCTGCTTTGAAATAGCTGCTAATACTGCTTTCTGTAACACTTCTCAGGTTTTTGGGAAAGTTTTTATAATCCCAAGCCATTAGCAACCCTTAGTCTGAAGAACATCAGACTATGTAATTTAATGGGGCTTTCTAGCAGTAAAATCAAGGAGTCAATGAAAATTCCTGTGCAGCACATAGTTGCAGCTAAACTCTTGCAGCCATTTAAAGCAGGAGTGGAAGAGCAGAGCATAAGGGAGCCCTTTTAGATTTCACAATTACCTCGTATCAATCGAGCTTGGTCCCCCAGGAACATCCACTAATGCTGGAAACTCAAGGCCTAAAGGCAGAACAACTTCAGACAAAAGCCAGTTCCCATGGTGTCCTTACACCTTCAAAATCTCAGTGCCTGTCACATTTAAAAGCTAGAACAAGGTCTGGATTAAGCCATCTGCAACAAATCATCCTGACAATTTCAGTATTAAAAATCTTTTTATTTATGGAAAACCGTAAAACAAAGTTAATGTAAAACAAGTTATTTTGAAACCCAAAACTATCATCATGTTTTATTCCTTGACTAAATCCTTGTAGCATCTAAAGAGCCCTACTCTTTAGTTTAAACTTTCATTTTTGAGAAAGTAGTATTTTGATAGAAAAAAAAATCTTTTACAGACTCTAATATTTGATAACTTGTGTAAGTGCAGGAAGATATGTTTATATTAATCTTCTAATACATATAACCTATTAAAATAAGCAAGACAATGTTAAACTGAACTAAAATTAATGTTATTAACATAAGGAACGCAGTATCAAAACCAACACTGGGTTTTCATGGAACAGTAGCAGGACTTGTTTGCTAGATTGAGTTTCCCATCGACTGTCACTGTTGCTGCTGAAATGACCAGATAGAATCTTCTGCAACATGATTTTCACTATGCAGGGCCTGGGAACACCTGCTGGCTTTGCTCCTGAAGAGGAAGGTGATGGGACTTGCTGGGCTGTCCTTGGCCCATGAGCTGGTTTTAGCTCATTGTGGCTGCAACCACCATCTTAGGCTACTTGAGGGTGCAGCAATCCTCAGCGGTAACCGTACAACAAACAACGCTTTACTTTGAGGCTGGGGGGCTTTTGTGCAACCTGCAACCTCGAGCAAGGAGAAGAAAGCAGCTGTGTAAAGGTACAAGGAAAACACCAAGAACCCTGGGGAAGGGACCCTTGCAGCTGCCCTGGCTCATCCCAGTGAAGGCCTTGAGATGCCATCAACCCATCTTGACGCCCAGACCCATTTTCTGCTCCAGGAGGACCAGTGCCACCAGGCTTAGGAGCAGCAGAAGGGTGAGCATCACCTGAGCCAGATACCAGGAGAGTTTTTATGACTATATTATTAATTATGTTTTTCCCTTTCAATTCAGAGCATTAGTATTATTGTAACTGAAATAATAACTGTGTGTTATATTTTGATAAGACTGTTCAGACTGTAATTAGACTAACAATAAATCTGTAGCTCCACAGAAGAGGTTTTCCCATGTTACCTGTAATGACATTTTGGATCTGACAGGTGGGTGAAGCAGGGGAAGGGGCAATGGGGCAGATGCAGCTCCCACCATCAGTCACATCCCCATGAGCAGGGAGAGAACCATCAGGGGACCTTGTTATGGTTTTAAAATTGAGATCTCTGGCTGGTACCAATGTCTGAACGTGCTAGACAAGGCTGTCTGAGGACGGCTCAGGGTGGCCTCCCAGTTAGCAGGTCATTGAGCCTGCTCCTTGCACAAATCATTATTGGTTGGTGCTGCAATTAGCAGACATCCCAGGATAACTTGTAGCTCTACAATTAATCAGAAGTCAGAGATGGCTGGAGCTGTCTTACCCAAACTGCTAGGACAACTTTTACATTCCCAGAAACACAAAGCAGCCAAAATACAGAATATGCTTTGCTTCCTTCCTGGGAAGGGCCAAGGGAATATGTGCTCCAGGTGGGCATATTCTATTTTTTACCTATAGATCTTATCACTTCCTCATTAATAAGTGCCAGCTTTGCCAAGAAAAGGAACACAGGTACTGCCTGTAAGAGGCTGAATGAAGCACACGTGCTTTGTTCAACACTCCTCTCCCTGGAGCACAAAGCGTCCCGATGAAAGCTGAGGGTGGGAGCAGCAAGGGGTGGTCGCCATCGATCCATCTGGTTGTGTCTCAAACCGCGTCCAAGATGAGCATCCCCATTAACTTTGTTTCTCTGAAATCCTACTTAAGGAACAGTCTCCTAAGATGTGGAGCAACAACAATGTGACTTTCATATCACTTTGAGAGAAAAAGTACTTGAATGCGCTCAGTTTATCTTGAGAAACCAGTCATTGCGACTGCGAGCCGGAGCTGGAGAACTCGCTTTCATGCTGGTTCCAATTGATAAGCCCCAAAATGAGCTTGATAGTTGTGTCTTGTTTACCCAAGTCACAAGACGACTCTTTGTGTCTAAATACTTCTCTGAAAGCACATACCTTAGTTACAGCCTTGCAAAGGGCTTCAGTTTTTAACATTGCCCTTGATTCACAAGGAGAGGAGATGCTGCTGTTCAGGAGCAATGCCAGTGAGAAGAACAACCTGTGAACATGAAGCCCAGCAGCGACCGTATCCTCAGTCTGCCTGGTTTTATCTGTTAAAAGCTGTTGCTTGTTCAGCAACTGTATTGATCTTGGTGCCAAAAACCTGGTTTCATGGAAAACTGCTGCTCATCTCAAACAAGCTGAACCACATGGCCAATGACATGGCCAAGAAGGCAGGTCCCTGCCCCTGCTGGCTTGTCCCAAAAGGACCCCGAGCCAGGAGAGAATCCCTGGAGAGAGGTAACCCTTCTCAGTCCTGTCAACCCTGATTTTAGGTGCTTTGCTAAATACTGCTTACACATCTGCTGCAAATTGTGGTGAAATCAGTGGGGAAGGAGCTGGAGCACAAGTGTGATGGGAGTGGCTGAGGGACCTGTGGGGGTTCAGCTGGAGAACAGGAGCTGAGGGGAGACCTTCTGATCTCTGAACTGCCTGAAAGGAGCTTGGAGCCAGGGGGGTCGGGCTCTGCTCCCCAGGAACAAGCGCCAGGAGCAGAGGAAACGGCCTCAAGTTGCACCAGGGGAGGTTCAGATTGGATCTGGGGAACAATTTCTTCCCCAAAGGGCTGTGGGGCATTGGAACAGGCTGCCCAGGGCAGTGCTGGAGTCACCATCCCTGGAGGGTTGGACAGACGGACATGAGGTTCTCAGGGACCTAAAAGATTCTGCAATTCTAAATAGCTCATCCAGGGAATAAAAAACTGTCTGGAGGTGAGGGATGTGTTTGTGCCCTCAGGTGAGGATGGGATTTGTCCTGTGCCCCAAATGAGTGCTCTGACAACAGGGTTATTTCAGAAATTGCAGAGGAAGGAGATGGGGGAGATTCTCCAGCTGTGGTTTGAGAGCACATGGCAGCTGCTGGGTCTTGTATAGAGTGATATCTTGTATGTGCTTCACAAGACTTGCAGATTACATCCCTCTGGGGAGAAACCACGGCTTTAAAGGCATGTGGAACAAGTTAGCTGCTCAATCCAGAGCCATGTTGGTCCTGGTCACCACTTCCAATGCAAATCTGATATGGGACAGGGCATGCGGGATCTCCTGCAGACAACAGCAAGCCCACGTGGTGCTGGTGAGGGCTCCGCTCTCTTCCAGAAGTGTTCTGCCCCACCAGCAGGCTGCAAATACAGCTTACTCTGGTAACACAACTGTAGGGTGACTTGGATTGACTGCCTTAACTCATTATGTTTCATCTGTTTTAACAGCCAGAGTTATCATTCCACATGTTACACACATGATCAGGTGGCCTGCATTTTGTTCACTGTGGCTTATTTTCTTTGTTAGTTGTGTTTTGTCTAATAAATTGCTTTAATTTACTCAAATTTCCATATTTTACTGTAGCTAAAGAACAGAGATAAAGGGAGCTCCAATAAACTTTGAATAGATAATTGGTTAATTAAAACAACTTAACTGGTACGTGGGTTATAACATATTGTTCTCACAGAAGCAACAATATGGTGAACTGCTCTGGATAGGTAATTCAAGTTCCAGCTGCCTTTTAGGAGTGTATACTATAAAAGGGCTGGTAATTATGACATTCCTCAAATAATTAGACTCCCTTTCTCAGAGAGATCTGAACTGCTATGTATTAAGTCTTTATCCAGTCTGGTCCCCCATCTGCTAAATATAATTTATAGTTGTTACGGGAATGGACTCAACCACACACCCACCTCCCCTCTGCCATCACCAGGACCTGTATGAAGCAGCCTGGGTGGGGAAGAGACATTCACAGCTGCCTCCCCTTCCTGAAAGGAGTTTGGATCTGGTGGGGTACTGTGGAGGAAGGGGGAATTGCTGCTGAACCCGCTCCAGGTAGAAGGTGCTGGAGAGGACAGGATGGGTGGTATCGTGGTTGAGCTGGTGGAACTGGAACTGGCAACTCAAGCAGCATCAGAGAGCCCATGGTGAGCAACAGGCATCGAAGAGCCAGATCTAGGAGAAAGTGGAAAGGGAAAATCTCCTGGGAGGAGAAACAGCTGTGCAGAGTTTGCTGCAACCCTGGAATCGGTGAACCACTTGCCTAAATCAAGCCTGGAAGCAAGGAAGAGGGGAGGAGCTGTTAATAAGCCTTTTAAATGTTTTATTCTGTCTAATAAGCTTCCTTTCAATCGCTTTCAGTGTATTTTCTGTCTAATGTTTAGGTTTGGTCTTCTTCGGGCACTAGCAATAAGGTGGAGGTCTGGGCAGATTCACCTCCAAGCGCTGGGTGATGCGGGGTCTGTGGACAGGCAGCTTGGGGCGGGCAGAGGTGCTCCCGCTTGCGGTGGCTGCCTACAGAGCAGTGCCTTTGGGTCACTTCACTAGGCCTCTGGCTGTCACCTCCTAAAAGAGGTGGTCTGACAGGTGCCGAGAACATCCCTCTCAACTTGGTGTGAGCAGGAGAAACACAGCCCGTTTAGGAAGGGTGTGCTTGGTCTGGAGATTAAGGCAGTGAAATTCAGCTTCTTGGTGTGTCTGTGTGCCCTGTGAATCCTACTGTGGTCATTTTAACAGTGGTTCAGACACCCAGCCCTCATGGAGATACCTGCAGCTATGTCCTAAATTTAAACTGAGGCCCACCTGAAGTGGAAGAACAGGTGGGACTGCACATCTCCATCCAGACAGCAAGACCAAGCATCAGAGAAAAGCTCTCTGGAGGAAGCAAAACAGGACCAAACGCTCTGCTCAAAACAAATACAAAAAAGTAAATAACAGGGATCTCAGGTTTAGTTCTCAGTTCCAGGTGATTTAAGTAATTGGAAAATCATAGTTGTGAAACAACTCTTTGCAGAGCATCATGATCAGCCGCCCAGCTCAGCAGGGCCTGAGCGCAGCAGAGTGGCTCTAAAGACCCCTTGAGGAATGTGCTTTTCTGGGCAAGATGAGTCATTTTGAGATGGCATCTCTAGGAACAGCAATTTCTTCAGAAAAAAATATAAAGTCTTCAGGACCGTGAGGGTGCAGTGATTCATGTAATAATTATTAAGCGACTTTAGCCAGCTTGCTGACAGACGCTGTCATTCCAAGGTCTGGCTGCTGCAAGAATACCAACTGTAAATAATGTGCAACTTCTTCACAGTGCAGAGGAAACTCTGAGCACGTGGAAGATCATCACCTCCAGTCTGAGAGATCTGATTTAGGAAATCACCGTGGGCTTTGAGAAGGGAGATGATTGCTCACACAACGAAAGCCACACGCGTGCTTGCTTGCCACACAAGTGACACCTAATAAGGGCTGTGTCTTCCCCAGTGATGTATTCCGATCACACACACTCCCCTTCACATTATTAAGTTTGACTCAGTGCTTTGAATTCTGCTCTGAGCAATCCATAATCTCCAACCAAATAGTTATTAAGACCCTGCTGGCCTTAAAACATATGTCTCTGGCAATAGCAATAAACCCATTTATTACTGTTGTGACCACTGAAGAAAAGACCATGCAATGTGAGCAGCACGTCATCCAGATTTAGTGGTAAAGTGAGCCATACCCAGCATATATTAAATGAGCAAGATAAAAATATTACCCTAAAGATCTACTGATCATGTGTGTGGGCATTTAAATATCAGATACATTTATGACTATAAAGACAGGGAGAGGAAAAAAGACATAAAATGAGATTAAGACAGAAGGATATAAGCAACCATAAAAGTAACTCAATAAACAAGGCACTGAGCTCTGTACATCCATGAGCATCTCACCACTGTAAATCCAGGGGTGCATGAGGATCAGGTCAAAAAGCCCAAGGAAGGGAAAATGCTTCTTAAGTGGACACAGATTTTTGTCAAAATGTAATAAGGCAGTGTAATATGGACCAGGGCACCTCTTTCAAAGCTTTGGGACTAGCAAGTGTCTGCTATCTCCGGTGCTCACTAGAGCAAAGCAACTATGACCCCAGAGGTTCTGAAGCAATAAATGTATTGACGGAATAATGATAACATGTTTGCAGTAGAAAATTGCCTATATTCAGGCTGTGTCATGCTATAACTGTAACAATAACAGGCAGTCTCAGAAATAGGAAGAGAAACAGATTTGGAGAGATTTTCAGCTTTTAATGAGAATTACACAGAATGGAAATCGCTAGCAACACATGCACTAAAACAGACTTGCACAAAAAATAGAGGAATGGTATGGGGTCCACTGGGGTATCTTTACATATTTAAGAACACAAATGTCTACAGGACCGAACAAGCTTTATGGCCTTAGCTTTTCTCCATTGATACATAAAAATCAAGAGACTTGCAGAAATAGAGTTAATTCAACATTGCATATGCACAGAGAATAGCTATAATAAAAATGATTGTGCTCCTTGGCTAGTATTTATTTTTCAAATGTTCCCACTAAAATCCTGAGTACAATAGCAGCAGAAGTGCAAGAGGACATTTCAGACTTTTATGGGTAAAAAAAGTAAATCATTAGAGGGAGAGCAGAGGAAATAAGAGATGGCCTTCCCCTATGTAAAAAAAAAATATATATGATCAAGGCTAGACTAAGAAAGCTTTTCTGGTAGTACAGATTGTAACACCAGTTGTAGGAGCTTTCCCCTTCTGCACAGGTTACTCTGGAGCTGGATTTAGCTCTTGCGGATGCTCTCGGAGCAGTGGATGTCAGTGACTATTAGCTGACTGGGAGTACTCAGATCCCATTTTTCCCTTAGACCCACTGACCCTCGCTGCACGGGGAATACAAACACACTGAAAAAAAATCCTGAATCCTAAAATCAGGGATATTTCTGACAAATGGAATAACATACCAGAGTCTGAACTTCAGAGTATATATTTATTGGCTAGCAAATAGCCTTTACTATGTACATAATTTGCTCACTTCCTTCCATAAAAAGTTTATTCTGCTTTGAGTTTATCAAGGGTAATAATACCGGTATGAGGGGGCCTAATACTCTTTAGGCTCTACATATTGCCACTAATGGCGGAGAGAAAGAGCTTAGATTTTAAAAGGAAGAGCTGAGGGAGCCTCTGGCACCAGCAGAAAAAAGCACAGACGGGAGGTGCAGCCACATTTACACCCGTGTATTTGGGATGTGAAGAGCGACTCCACAGCATCAAAGCTGTCCTACTTCCCGAGCCTTATCATATTTGCCAAAGCACAATTCAGGGAAGAGGACTTCAGCACAAATCACATTCCACTGGAAGACTTGGTAATAAATAAATTACATCCCGCTTCTAGAAACAATGTCCCATGATCAATAATGAATAAAAAAAAGGCAGGTCCAAAGAAGTGGTGTGACAGCGTGACACTTGAGTGACAGCAAGGATTTTGCTTCAGTAGCAAAATCAGTGCCTGATAAAACATCACGTTTCCCTAGGACTCAAAAGATACTGCAAAATAGGAAGAAAAACTCATTGCCCCCAATAAGGGTCCAGCAGCACAGTTTTGAACGAGACAAAAATGTCTCCTGGTCTGAGCTGCTACACTGCACAGACAAAACATTGCACTAGCACACAGGTGCAAGGATGGGTGCAGTAAACGGCTTGCACCAAGGAGCAGGGTGGCCTTGCCTTTGCACAAGGGCTGTGAGGTAAGGATGATGGGCATTTTCTTGCCAGCTCATGAGCATGCTCCCGAATAATCACCCACGTCTCAGGGAGCAGCCTCAGCTGACCAAGCATTAGCAAAATATGGGATGACCGATCACTGGGTGCAGCACTTGGGGGTGAAACGAGAGATGGGATCTCTGCTGCAGAACAGCAGCAGATGTCCTACTACCCTGGTCCTTCACCATCTCAACCACCTTCTGACATGTAACCCATTCTGCTCTCCGCATTTTGTGGACATGCCAAGATTTATTGCTGAATTGCTAATGGTAATTCAACTTGCAGCTTATGCAACAGCTAAATTTTGACTCTTCCAGCTGTCTCTAGAGGTCTCAATACAGCAACCAATAAAACTCATTCCCTGAAAGAGCCAAGACGAATAGGTGCGATAAGAAATAGCCATCCAAAAAGCTTCTGTCACTCTGGATGAAAAGTTTGTACTGTGGGGAGGAACTACTCAAATTCACATCTGAATAGCTTGTACATAAACTATTAGGAAGTCCACAAAGATCCCCATGCCTCTCTGGAGACATTAAGGCAGAACTATCCTGCTGGGGCTGAGCTGCTGCTTCTCTAGAAAAGCACCTTCATTTTTGGAGGATAATCTTGGTTCTTGCTTAGACATACCAAGCCTGATTGTGACCAGTAGGAACGTGGAGCTCAGTTGGTGGAGCAGCCACATCCATGAGCCAAGACCTTGCTGTCCTGCGTGTGTCTGAACACTCGTGCTACCAGGGCTCAAGTAACCACAGCATTCATGAGGTTATTATGTGTGTCACTTAATGTGAAGAGTGCCATGTCCAACTCTAGACTAGATATCAATTTACAGACAGAAATAAAATCACAGAAGCAAACATTTTTTTGTGACCACAGTTTACAGTTTCAGTGACTCAGCTACAAGCAGACAAATAAAGTGCAAATCCTCCCAGCTGTGTATTTACTTAAAAGCCTTGTAAAAAGCCGTTTCACATAACTGAGAACACTTGCACAACAACTATCTGAGGAAAACAACAAGCCTAAAAGAAAAAACCCACCACACACAAAGAAAATGAGTATAATTGGGAAATGTCTCAGGAATAGTTGACATGATGCCAAAACCCCACCATCTCACAACTTAAAATGGAGCTGTGCTGCTTTAACAGCATTCCTGATGGCTCGGTGTGGGGAGGACACGTGCCCACCAGCCATCACCCCCAGTTTGCACCCACGGGCCAGCCTCAGCTTCCAGACTTCCTGGTAAACCGAGTCCTGACCAAAATCTGAAAATTAAGCTTCCTGAGCTCACAGCGAGCTTTGCTTTCCCACTCACAAGCAGTGAGTCACACAGCTCTGCAGAGCAGCACCGTGCTGAAGATCAAGAAGGAAAAGAAAATGGGCCGACGAGCAGGCAGCAACCAGCTGCTCCTCTCCCAAAACACAGCAATAAGCTTTTCAAGTCCCACTCTCTAGTTTCTCAGTAAAACCAACCATGACACCAGCTGAGTCATCCCGCCTCCCGCCAAGGACACGGTGACTGCAGGTTGGGGCTGTGGGACATCGGCACGGCTCCCACTGGAGTGAGCTGCCCCAGGACCCCGTTGGGTGGTCGCTCCCGTCTGCCCAGCACTTCTGCAGGCCAGGAGCACCCCAACCCATGCCACCACCACCCTGGACACCTCTGTACGTCCTACGCCAGCCCTCCTCCTCCTCCAGACAGGAGACTGTGAGAAATTGCCGCTTGTGATAGGAGGGTTTGGGTGTACAGTTCCTTGGTGTATCTAAACTGGGGATGCAAGGAGATTTATTTAGTACGCCATGCTTAGGCTATATATAATCCTGTGGTCTCAGGGATCAGGAAGAATTACTGTTTCTGCCACTTGATGTATAACTTGGGTTTTGGGTTGATATTTTTCTTCTGTAGCATCAGCAAGCGGCCATAGGTAAAGGTGGATTTGGCATAGGAAGATGCGACCTGCTACCATGCCCACGATTAACCTGATCTCCAGGTTTAGGGTTGAGAAGGATGTTTTCCTTAAGTCAAGGATCATAGGGATGTCTTCACATTTTTCCCCTTCTGTAAGATGGCATTACACTATCAAAGGTCACCTGGACATTTGTATTGGGTAAATACCCTGTTGCTGCAGAAGCCCACGACACTTGCAACATTCAGTCTCTCCTGCTTTCTACTTCTGACACGTTGCTTTTTGTAGTATTTGGTATTTTAGACTTGGAGTTAAGTACATTAAAGTATGTTGGAGGATTATCTGTGGCTTTTGAAGCTCCAGGATGTTCCTCTGAACCCCTGGATTTAATTTCTATTTCAGAGTTGGCTGAGCTCGCAGTGGCCCCACGCAGTGCCAATCCTCCTGTTTCACCAGCCATGCAACGCCACACACCACCGAGAGGTACCCAAAAAATCACTCCAGTGATTATCCTTACCAACTTACAATATTTCACCAGTAACACTCTGAAAAGCCTTCTCAGTGGCTATAATATGCCTTTATAACAACTCTATATTCTCAATGAATTATTAGCTGTATTTTTACCAGCTATCCTGCTATTTTATGTAGGATCAGTGTTCAAAGTAACTTTAGCAATTACATTCTGTTCATTGTTTTGGCCCACTGTTCTCTTTTCCCCAGCCGCTGAAGCTTCCTCAGTATTTCACTTTATCACAGCAGATATTATTAAGCCACAAGTTCCCCAGGAGTTTATCCAAAACACTTGGAAGCCCATTGCACAGCATCTCTAATTTAAATGCATTTGAGTCAATAATGCGATTTAATAACCACCATAGCTACAGTTTAGAATGAAAAATATCCCATTAGCTCTGTAAACTTCCAATATGCTGTCCTTTTTTTTTTTTTAATTAACAAGCAGAAAAATTTTTGAACATTTTTGACTTTTCAGCAACACGACCATCAGTTTTATCATGTCCACTCAGTAGTGGGCCTTATATCAGCATTAGATTCCTTTTAATTCCCAATATCAGATTTCTTCTAGTCCTAACATGTTTTTATTTTCTTCTTTTGTTCTCTGCCTCCCTAACCACGTACTTTCTAATAATATAATTGCCCCTCTTCAAAGGTAAAACCCAGATAATTGGTGTTGTATTAATTATTCTCTCTTCCTTTCTTTAGATATGTGCCTGCATATATGTCTGCACTAACAGCCACTGCCTGTCACCTACACTTAAAGAAACATCTTTACCTATAGCACATAACAATATTATGTATGTACATATATCATTTATATCTGTTTACTGTCAAGACACTAGCAGCCATCCAGCTGCCAACCTTATCAATATAAACAGAAAAACTGGAGAGGGGGCAGACAGTGATTTCAGTGTAGCTGTTGACTCACAGACCAAGTTATTATTCTTTTCTGACAGGACCAGGCTTGGGCTCTTGCATTACTCTAAGATGCAAAACAACTTATATTTATTTGTTTATTTTGCCCAGCAGAATCCTGGGTCTTTGGTATCTAATTGAACATGCAAGAAGAACCTCTCTGAGAACAAGCAAGCTTCTCTATGTTTTCCTTCATCACCAGTTTTGCTCAGCACTGATGCTGTCAGGAGAAGGCAATACAGCATCTCCCCACTCTCATCCCCCTCACTCCTCCAGGCCATAGCCACCCCTCACCCAGCAAAAATGTAGGGACCCACTTGTGTCCCCTGGGACACCACGGGGTCCAGATCAGCAACAGGCTGGTACCCACCTGCCCCCATTCCCTTTATCCACCTTTCACTGGGATTCCCCAACATATCCCTCACAACTGTGGCCCCAGTGGTGGCTTCAGCTTACCAGAAGAGAACACATTGTGACCAGGGCTTGTCTCTGCACTAGAGCCAGAAGAAAGTGGTGGTCCTAGTAAAAAAAACCTCTCCCAGCGCAAGGACAGCTTTCAAAGGCTGCGATGTGCCACAGCTGAGGGCACTCAGGGTATCAGCCTCATCAGCTGCTCCCTAGTGTTTGGGCTATACCAGCAGCCACCTGGTTCAGCTCAGCATTTCCTGGTCCTGCTGTAGGCAGATCCTTGTGGTACCTGTCCTGTCCCCAACCACTGAGTCTGCCTACTTCTATGGCAGTCCCAAACCATGGGGAGAAGGTAGGACTCATCTGCAGGGGGAGGCAAGGGCTGCTGTTGCCTTGCTGGAGAACCACAGAATCACTTTGGTTGGAAGGCCCTCAGGATCATTGAGCCCAACTGCTAACCCAAGTCCAACTGTTAACCCAACCCTGGCACTGACCCATGTCTGTGAGAACCTCATCTCTGTGTCTGTTCAACCCCTTCAGGGATGGTGACTCCACCACTGCCCTGGGTGGCTTGTTCCAATGCCTGACAACCCTTTCTGGGAAGAAATTGTTCCTAATATTCAATTTACACCTCCCCTGTTGCAACTTGAAGACATTTCCTCTTGTCCTATTGTTTACTACTCGAGAGAAGAAACCAACAACCACCTCACCCCAACCTCCTTTCAGGCAGTTGTAGAGAGCAAGAAGGTCTCCCCTCAGCCTCCTGTTCTCCAGGCTGAACCTCAGCTGCTCCCCATCACACAGGTTGGAGTGGAGCAGGTGGGTTTGCACAGAGAAGCTGTGCCAGAAGCCTTCAGGAAAGCAAGAGCATAAAGGGATGCATAAGGGCTTCTCTGCATCCATCCAAGCACGTCGAGGCATTGATTTAATAAATGCTCACTTTATTTGCATGAGCTTCCCCCATGACGATCTCTGTCCTGCCGAGCTGCACCACCCTCCTAAGCCTGAGTCCCGCAGTGGGGACAGAGTTGCTCAGAGCAGGGATTCGTGCTGCCAGGTGGAGGGGATGCAGGCAGGATGCTCAGGGACAGGCGAGGCAGTGTCCAGAGGGGCTGTGTGCCCAGGTGGGCTGTGACAGCCATGCTGGAGGCTCAGCCAGACCTGAGAGCTGCTCTCCCCCTCCCCAGCGCCTTCCTTCCACCTCTCTGTGCGCTCCCTTCCCTGCCCTCCGGTTCTACGGCTATAATCAAATCATAACTTTTATTAAATTTGAGATTACTTTTTAATGGAATCAATTTCTTGCGTGGTGCTTTTTCCCTTCTGCCCCGCGGCTCAGCCACACTCTGCACTTTCGTGGTTTCGCTCTGGCTTTTATCTCTGCTGCTGCCCTAATGATGAACGCTGGCTGCGTAGTGAGCAGCCACCACCCTGTCCTGCCTGACGGACAAGAGGCATTGCTTGCTGCAGGGACAGTGCTTGTCCCTTGGACCAGTGTCACCACTGCAGACAGCCCTGCTGAGGTGCACCATTTGTTCCACCTTGCCGGTGGCAGCATGGATGGCATTAGAACCTCTGGGTTCCAGAAATTTCCTCCCCACCCCGAGGGAAGGGACCTCTCACCTTTTCCCTCGGCTTTCTTGCAGCTTTGGACACCCTGTGTTAGATCCAGTTGCTCTGAAGCTCCTGGGGCTCAGGCAGCCTGAAGGCAGCTGACAAGGGCTCCCATCCTCTTTGTCACACCCTGCGGGAAGTCAGAAATTCATCCCAACCTGTTCACGGTGCCAGACCAGGCTCTGTGAGGATGACTGCTCCAGGACAGCTCCATGGTCAAGCTCTCTCCATGTGAACGAGTGAAGCATGTGGATGCACCACACACAGCAGCTCAAGCCCAGCTTCCCAGCCTTCATGATCTTTCATTTTCTTAATAACCATATTGCCCAAAACAGCTTCAACTTTGCAGTTTTATGTAACTTTCCAATCGTCTTCCCTGCCTCCCCATCTGCTTATTCCTTTCTCTTTCTTCCTACAACACCTACAGATTGTATTATATCCTCTGATGCAAAAAGGCCTGTTCTGCTTTCACTTGTAACTGTATAATGACAACAAGAAAAATAACACTGACAGTTTTTATTTAGTCCTCCTCCTGCTGATGTTTTTGAAAAGGAATTTAAGATCCTAACTTCGAATCTCACAGATGAATGTTCTGGGTCTTGTAGCTTTCTTGGTTGGAAACTGTGTTTTCTAAATCCTTATTTAGGAACAACAGGTCAGGCTGCCCCCTGGTTGTTTCAAGACCTGGCTCTAGTCCAGGCATCTTTCTCACAAAAACTTTCTCCCCATTTGTAATACCTGAGTTTTCAAAAGATGGATTTTGTTCTGGTCTGAAGGCACGCGGAGCTCAGGCTCGTGGGCTTTGTGCTCTGTATTATGTAGTTTCATTGAATTTCTTCGGGAATTTAAATTTAATTCCTCCAAAACAAATAAAGATGCATTATCTGGAGTGATTTTTTTTTTCAGGGGAAGCTGGAGCAGCAGGTGCTGAGCACAGTGATGTGCAGAGGTGCCCTGAGGCGGTATTAGCCCCAGCGCTTCCCAACCCACTTCCATGCAGCTCAGCGCCAAGCCTGCACCCATCACGTACCCACCAAGGTGTACCATGGGGTACAGAGCACACTGGTGATTAATTATTCAAGACAAACACCAAACAAATTCTCTAACTGAATATTTTGCTTCTGTCAGCCTGTTTGATGTTCATGTCACACTGTGAGCATCCTAAATATTTGCCCTGGACACAATGCCAGCTGCTATGTTCACATCACCATGTACCTACTCTCCTCCTCCTGCAGAAATAAAGCTGAGATCTACTGTTTGATTTGGTAATTACAAACCAATATCAGCTCGTTCATCCGAGTCTGGCACTCTCTTTAAGTTTAAGAAAGACCATAAGAGTGCAACCACTGATTTCGGTTTTGCTGTGGCTGACCCTCTGAATGCACTAAAGCATCTTCCATGGCTGAGCATCCCTGCGGCCAAAAGCAGGCACTCCATAATTAACACTTCTCTATAAGCGTTCACGACATTTATCTACTTCCAAAACTGCATCAAATGCCTCTTTTCTTTCAGAATTCGGAGATTTTCTATTGTACTTTGCATCCTTCTTAAGATGGGAATCCAGAGCTCTTTCTCCAAACTAGAGAAATATCTCATGCTGTGACAACAAGATGAGAAGCTCCAAGTCTGTAGTTATTCAGGTAACTTTCTTATTTCTCCTTCTTTCAAAGTCTTGTTTTATTTTTCAGCCAAGTCAATTCTGTGTGTATCTGTGCCTGTGAACAAAAGGATCTTATTCTTTGAGATTTGTTTGAAATGCTCTTCCATGGTCATTTATGAAAGCATAAAAATAGATTCAGTCCTGAAGCATGAGACACATCACCAAAAGCTATATATATATGTGAATAGATATTTGTGTGTTTTTGTGTGTGTAGTCTTTTAAGGACTCCAGTCCCTTTTTTGGCTATGCATATAGAGCTTATTCCTGCAAAGAGTGAAGTTTTTTCCAGTCTCACACAAATCATCAGGACTGAGGGAACTGCAGTTCTGCTGAAAGTCTGCCTGTAATTAATAAATCATCTGAAGAGCAGAGAGTAACAGGTCTACTTTGAGGTCCAACAGGAGACTTCCAAGTGTAGAAGTCTTAACATTTTTTTTTAAAGTCCATTTTGGTGTCTGCTATCAGCTCCTGTATTTCTGTTACTAGAATCTGTGAGGAAGCTCAAGTTTTGTTAAGATGAGCCCTCCTGCAAGTTTACAGGTAAGACTGGGAGCTGGGTCTGGCTCCAGTTCACTGAACTGGACATGTCCCCTTTCCTGAGCACAGGGAAGGCTGGGTTTGGTGGTATCACCACGGCTTCTTCCATGCTCTGTTGGAACAGCCAGGCCAGTGAAAGATGCATTTCTAACGCTGATTTCCTGGCTGGTTTTTAAGCCTCAGGTTGCGATGAGTAATTAGCTTTATGTTACACTCCTCAATCAAGCACATAGATGCTGGCAAGTTCTATCCAGTTTTAAGTAAAATATGATCAGAAGATCATTGCCCACAAAAACAGCATGCGGATGGACACCCGCCTTGGTGTCCTGTGCAACCTTTTCAGCTACCCTAGTCTTTTCCTGACATCTCACCTGCCTCCCTGCCAACTGATTTCTGGCTGACAATTTTCCTGCCCTACACCCAGGCTTGTTCACAAATATACGTTTCATTACACAAGGCCTTGGGGCTGATGGCTCCTGATTTCAGCTGTGCTTGTCACCATGTGTCCCTGACTGCTCCATCTTCTCCTTCCAGACTGGGACATGCTTGGGAACATGGTGGGCATCCTTCTGCACCCTCCATGCTGTCCCAGGGCACGTGGTGACCTGGCAAATGTCTCACTAAACAGCCTCTGGGCTGCTTATTTCCCACTGGATGAAGAATACAAATACTGTCGCTTAGTCTCTGAGGGAAGCGCATTTTTCAGTGACTCTTTCAAGACGACAGCCTGTCCTTCCTCTAAAGCTAGCATAGCGTATCACCCCAATCTGCAGACAAACATTATGCAAATGTCTCTTTTACAGCCATAGTTAGAAATGTGTCTTGTGCTTCACTAGGACATTGGCATAAACCGTCATTGCAGCCTCTGAGATTCTCATATTTTCTGTCAGAAAGACAAGATTATTTTCCAGTTTATGGCTGTTTTCGTCTCTGTGGTTTTTAGAAGCCTGGTCTTGCTCCTTGCTGCTCAGAAGACCCCCATTGGTGCCCCAGATCTCCACATCCAAGGATTTTCCAGCCTGCTTTGTCTGCTTCCCAATAGTCCATGAACCATCCACACCCCCAGTCAAACTGCATCTGGAAAAGAAGAGAGGAAAAAGAATTGCAAAGACTAAATGGAATGAACACTAGGTTGGTCCTGGGTATCATGTCACCACTTTTGTCCCCATGGTGGTCCCAGCTCACTTCTCCTTAGCTGATCTGGGCTCTGCTTGCAGTTTGCTCCAGGACTCTGAGGTGCAGGGATGAGAATGATGTTCCCAACATCTGTCAGTCTGCTCAGGAGAGACCACAGCCCCTGGGAAAGTGTTCATCTGTTTCAAACAATAAATGGACACAGTACTCTCCATGTAGCAATAAAAATGTAAAGTGTTCTTAAAAATGAAGCTACCCTGCCAAAAGCGGTTGAATTTTTTGTCTAACGACCCTTGTATCCTGCTGTGTATTGTTATTTCCCACGGGCACTCACAGGATGTGGATTTTAATGTGACTTTCCCAGTTGTTTGTCGCTTATGGACATGCTGTTATGTGGTGTTTCTGCACATGTCCTGTGGCCACTGACATCGTCAGTGTGGATTTCCCAGACCTCTGCTCTAGCCCTGCCATCACTGAGCTATTCCTCCCAGTATGCCCAGTCCAGACCAGCCAGTGCTGGATGTGCTGCGTCCTCATACTTCTCCAGTCTTGACCATGCTGATCACCCTCTAGCTCCAATTCATGAGATCACAGAATCATACAATGTCCTGAGTTGGGAGAGACCCACAAGGGTCATCAAGTCCAACTGCATAGGACAATCCCATCTCTTTCCTGAACCTTCGTCCAAGCCATTTGCACCCCCAAGCCATCATGAAAAGTGAGGACTTTCAGCACTTTCTGACATGGAAAGAGCATGGTACCTCTCACCCATTTTACAGTTTTTGTGAGTAACTCCCTTATGTTCCAGTACAGGGAAGAAGAATAACACAATAAATTAACTTTTCAATGGTTTGTAAGGAGAACTTGCCAGTTCCTCTTACTGTGCCTCAAAACCTCTCCTCTCTCCTCATTGTGTGAATCTTCTAATATGTTAAAGTAGGGAAGTGACCCCAACAGCCAAGCTGTCCCTAGCATGGCTGCTCAGACCAAAGGAAAACGCTTGGGCAGGAGACCCTCACCCTGTTCTCCCAGGATTACAGGAGTGGACATCTCAGAACAGATCCCACCATGGATTGACTTGCGTGTCCTAGATAATGCTTCTCCATTCCCTGATGTAACGTGCCTGCAACACCATTTCCTTGAAATATGAAAAGTAGAGGAAATATATAGGTAAACACAGTGCCTATGTAGTAATGTATAAGAAAATATGGTGTTTACTTGGAAGAAAGCACTGGAGGAATACTAAAAGTGAGTTGTTTGGTTTGACAGAGTACATTACTCTGTCAGAATATATACTGCTCAAAGGCATTTTGATAATTATTTCTGTCATTTATTTATATATTTATTCTCACTTTAAACAAGACTAGGCATGTTATGGATTTTGTAGAGAGATCCTCACAATATGGTATTTGTGTAGGAAGCTGCAACGTGTTTCTAATTGTTTGTGAAATGGAAATACTCATAAGAACCTGGTCTCTTTTTTTTTAATCCTGAAAATGAACACTGGTAATCACTGTGCTACTGAGAAGCACCTTAACACATTCCTGCAAACTCTGCTGAAAACAAACACAGGAAATTTCACCCTCAAAAATATTTTGCAAAAAATAATGAATGAACTTGAACACACTAAAATCAATTTTTTTGCTTCCTTGGCAGCAAGAGCCTTACTCAAATTTCTGTTAAGCTCTGGAAAGGCTGTTTTGTGTCAAGAAAGACAAAGTCAGCCCCCTTCATTTTCTTTACCAGATGCTAACCTTCTAATGAAAATCCCAGGTAGCAGCGAACCCTCACTAAGCTAGTGGCTTTCAAAGGGCTCCTTCTGTACAAATTTGGTCATTAAAAATGGTAATTAAAAATATGGAAAAAACCCCCCAGCAACCCAAAATCCTAAAAACAGATGTGGGCCAAAAGTTTGGTTGAAAATGGACAATATCACCAGCCCATGGGAGCTGAACCGCCGGCTTGCCCAGGGGCTCACTGAGTCCTGTCCCTACAGGGGTTTCTCTGGAGACCAAGTGTGGCCCCGAGGAGGGACCCAGGCCCAGGGAAGCTTCTGGAACATCTGGTGACCAGCACAGCCAGACCCGACTGGGCTGGAAGACGGGGCCCCACCAGAGGCCCTTCGAGGGGTCTGGGAGCAGCGGGACTGTGATCGGAGCCTCCCCTGACACCAGGGACCGGCTGAGGAGACTTCCCAGGACGGAGCCCTCACCTGCTCCACGGGGAGGGATTTTCTGCTGGATTTATCCCTGAGTGAGCCCATGTTCCCCCGGGCAAGCGATTATTTCTGCTGGGTCCCCCTGAGTGACAGAGGCCTCTTCATGTGAGTGAATGCGGGCTGGGGATCATCATCCTGGTGTGCTCGTGTGGCGAGAATATCCCCAACTGGGACATCCCACCTGTGGGTTATTAAATGTTGCTGGAGTGCTGATTGATTTTGGATAAATCCCATTTCTAGTTGGTTTGTCTGCTAAACAGTTCTGGTCAGAATAAAGTGTATTTGGAGCTTATCACCTGCCTACACTGATTCCTGGGGTGTCTCGGTGACACGTGCCAGGCCAGCACACGGGGAGCACTTCCCCACAGTTCCAGTTTGCAAAGCAATTTCCCGTGTGGGTGTGCAACAGCGGCTGGAGGACGGCTGCGGAAATTAGCAGTATTGGCTCAGGCCCACAGATCCTGGATCAGCAGAGGATATCGGCGCAGGGAATTAGGACAAATACAGCTTCTGAATCAAAGACACGTGTCAGCAGCAGGATTGCATTTCCGAGGTGTTGAGACAACGAGGAGGTGGTGTGGGATGCACCTGGAGCTGCCGTGTGTGTCTGCGCCTTTTATTTTAAAAATACTTGTTATTTTGTTTTATATTATGGCTAGTGAAAGCTATTTCTTTAAGGCAGGATGGGACAGGAGGGGTTACATTGGTCAGCAGCACCAGGCTGTGTGTGTGCACGTGGTGTGTTGGTGTGTGTGCACGCGTGTGTAGGTGTGTTTGTGTATGCACGTGTATGTGAGTGTGCTGGTTGATACTCAGGTTTTTCGTGGGTAACTCATCCACAGCAGGACACAGGAACCTGCTGGGGTCCAAACACAAAACTCCCAGAGCCTGTGGGAGGCTGCGGATGGGTCCTGGTGCACTGTCCGCAGCAGCCAGTCTCACACCAACCCTCACAGCTGGGGTACCACTGCTGGGGTACCAGCACCCCCAGACTCAGTGCTCCCATTGCTGTGAGTGTTTTCACTGGGAGAGGGCAGGCGGTGAGAGCTGTCCTGTCCACCAGCTCCCACATGCACCCAGGCTGGCACTCCATGAGGTGGCAGGGGTCTGACTCCTCCGGCTGTGCTGCTCAGGGCTGCAGGGCACGCTGGTATTGCCTGTCACGGAGATTGGTGGGATCTGAGCTGCCAAACTTCCCGAGTCATTTACAAAGCGCTGTTTGCCCACCCTCCCTGCTCGGTGGTGATGAATGGAGTTATTATATCTGCACAATCTTATCCTGCCCCCCAGCAAAACTCAGTGGTGAATTGAATGCTGCTGGGGAAGGCTAGTGAAGCATACGGAGCACTGATCACATTTGTCTTGCAGGAAGAGGAATAATTGAGGGCTGCAATAAGCAGTATTAAATAGCCAAGCATGCTGGATTACAGCACGGCAGCTCCCTACCTGCTACAGTCTTCCAGCAGGTTTCCATTGCCTTCCCATCGGCTTGGGCATCCCAGCGACTGGGAACAGCCACTGGGGCTCTCCTCCCATCTTCTCTCACACCTCTCGTTCATCCCAGGTGGAAAAATCAGCTTGCATGTTCCTGGTCTGCGATGGAGTCACCTCATCTCACAGGAAGGACTCTCTCCTGATTGGGCTGACCAGTGGATTCCATTCACAGGCTCTTTTACCTCCACCCCAGTGCTTTTCAGCTTTGGAAATGATGACTCCGCAGGAAAGACAAGGGGTATGGGCACCTGGTGAAAATGACCTTTCCTGCATGCATACTGTAGCCCTCAGTCACGTGCTGCCTAGATGGGGCTAATTAATGAGTGCAAATTAGTTAATACTACTAAAGCACTTTGAAACTATGAATCAGCTGCAGCTGTAGTCAGGATGGACATTTCTGGGACAAAAGAGTCACCCCCAGTTAGCAGGAAGGTGCAAGTCAGGAGAAGAGGTGGCAGAAACTGGCCTGGACCCCCAAATGACGGCGCATGATCTCCTGAGCTCCTCCAGCATCTGTAGGGATGGATCACATTGTGGTGTGTGTGACGGTGTGAGTGATGTGCCGGTCAGGACTGTGACTGAGGTTGTGCGTATATGGACAGAGGAATGTTAATCAGGGTGTGATTTATTTGCCAGAGGACCCTTCAGCCAGAGGCACCAATCCCTCTATTACGTTTGTGAATTTCTGTGCATCAATGTGTGATGCTGTGAATGCTGAGTACTGATGCTGAGGTGATAAAGTGAGTGGGCCGAGTTCCATCAGGTGGGACTGTTTTGGGGAAGATGGGCGCTAGAGGGTATACAGAATTATATCAGTGCTGGTGTGGCCAGCAGGACCAGGGCAATGACCGTCGCCCTGTCCTGGGACCTGGGGAGGCCAAACCTCGAATCCTGGGGTCAGTTTTGGGCCCCTCATGCCAAGAAAACCCTTGAGGTGCTGGAGCGAGTGGAGAGAAGGGAACGGAGCTCGTGAAGGGCTGGAGCACAAGTGTGATGGGAGCGGCTGAGGGACCTGGGGGTTCAGCTGGAGAACAGGAGCTGAGGGGAGACCTTCTGATCTCTGAACTGCCTGAAAGGAGCTTGGAGCCAGGGGGGGTCGGGCTCTGCTCCCCAGGAACAAGCACCAGGAGCAGAGGAAACGGCCTCAAGTTGCGCCAGGGGAGGTTGAGGTTGGATGTGGGGAACAATTTCTTCCCCAAAGGGCTGTGGGGCATTGGAACAGGCTGCCCAGGGCAGTGCTGGAGTCACCATCCCTGGAGGGTTGGACAGACGGACATGAGGTTCTCAGGGACATGGGGCAGTGCCAGTGTTGGACTCTATGGTCTTGAGGGTCTTTTCCAACCAAAATGATTCTGTGGTTCTATGAACAGGAACATGGACACTTTTGCTGCAAAGTACATGTGTTCTGGACACCCCTAATGCACAGGCACCCCTAGAGAGCCGCAGGGTCTGCTCAGGGTTACAGCTGCCAGCACAGCATCCGCAATCGGGGTGCACAGCAGAGAGTGGCAGCAGGGGGCTGTCGCGATTTTCAGCTGCCAGGGGCTGCGTTTGGTGGGTTGCACCTCCTCCTCCTCCCCGGTGTGGGCTGTGGGAACCGTTGGCCTCCCCGTTCCTTGGTGGGGGTGACGAGCGGTGACAGCCGGGGCCCCGCGCGCAGGGTCGCGGGTCAGAGCGATGCTGCGTGGAGCAACATCCAGGGCTCTGCCGAATCCCGGTGCAGGGCGAGTGTGGGAAGAACTGCTGGGAAAGTCACAGCCGTGTCCCCCCAGAGCAGGGGCAGCTAAAGCACGAGTCCCTTGGGACTTTCAGCGCACAGTTTAACCCTGTGCATGCTGCACGGGGCTGGGATGGGCAGTGCAGGATGTACGCCTGTTCCTGCCCCTACAAGGGACACCGTAGTCATCCCTGCCCATGGGAGCATCCTCACAGCATCAGATTTTTCCACTCATTAAAACCTTGGTGCGACTGGATGGCAAGTCCCAGAGAGAGGTGGAAGAAGCAGTCGCTATCACGTTGAGGTGGGATCAGAGGCTGGAAAATGAACAAGGCAGCTTCTCATCATGTAAAACCACCACAGGCCCCTGTTCCTCTCCTGGCGGTGCAGACTGACAGCCCTGCCAAGGCACTGTCACCCGTTTCCTATGCAGTATTAGAGGAACAGGGAGAAAGCTCGGAGAATTTGCATTAAAAATGGTCACGTTGGCATTTGCTTCTTGCTGAACATTTCTTCCCTTCAAAGAACCACATATTTTCACAGGAAAAAGGAGAGTAAGGAGCAGACTGTCCCAGGTATCAGGACGATGCTTTTGTCCCAAGCAATTTTCATCTTAAGAATAAAAGAACTGCATAAAAGAAAATACTGCTGAGCACACTGGGTTTGCAATTTTGCAGCCTTTAAAGGCTGGTCCCATCACTTTCCTCCCAGTGCGGCTTGTTCTCTGGCCCCTGAGGACACTGTTTCCTTGCCAGATACTAATTTTCAAACCTCAGCTCTTTCAGCCTGTTCCAATAAACATCACAAGAATGTTTCTAAATAGGGAATGTGCTTTTTTTTTTTTTTTTTTTGTTCTCTTTAAGCCTTAAGAAGGAGGGAAAGATTTTGCAAATTGTTATAAAAGGATTATTGGGAAATGAGGCACCGTTTGTCCAAGCGGTGGAGGTTCAGAGAGGGTTAAAGCTAACGGTTCTGGGGAGGTGACCCTGGCTGAGGCTGTAAAGTCCAGGATTGTTGCCCTGGTAGTGGGGGTGAAATTAGGGGGCTGCCAGCTTGTGTGCAGGCACAGGTCATAGGGACGGTGCCCCTCTGCACCCGCTCCTGCTGACCCTTTGCAAGGATGGGCGTGTGATGGTATGCTGAAGCTTGCCTCTGAAAACGGACGTTATTGCCAGGCTGTTTCAGGCAGTCCAAAGTTGTGTCTCTTCCTCGTCCTGCCTTTCATTCCAGCATCCCTGGTAAATCACAGCCGAGCCAAGGAAACGGCTTTAGGCACTGGGAGCAGGTGATCCTCTGTGACTGAGGGAAGAATGCAGGCTGCTTCTGCTGAAATGCCAGGCTTATTAGGGATTGTTTTAATTAAATGGAAGCTAATAAATGACTCTGTAAACAAAGAAGCTGCTGGAAAGCTTGCTGCCTCCCAGCTGTGCTGTGCCGGGCGCTTTTGGGTTTGCTGAGGTCTGTGGCACCAGCTGCGGGTCCGGGATGGCTGGGGGAAGCCCAGCTCCATCGGTTGCATCTCAGCAACTCTAGGGTGGCAGAAAACTGTCAAAAAGGTCCACTTAATAGTTCAGTGTGACTGCCAGAAAGAAACCAGAAACAAAAAAGCCTTGAGCAGAAGACACTGCAAGAGCATAGTCCTTTACCTCCTCGATGGGGAGATGGAGTTGATTGCAATGTGTGACTGCCCTGATGTCTGCAAGTTGAAGACAGACAAATGAATTGTGTGAGATCGATGTTTTTTTCTGAGTGATGTGCTTCAGCCAGGTATAAATTACCAGCTTGTTTCCAGGACGTGGAAATTCAGGTTTTGCCATCTGATCTGATGAGATTTCCTGGCTTGAAGTCTGTCCTCTGCATCCCCAGAACTGATGGGAAGGGAGAAGTGCTGATTTACAGATAACACCCGAGCGGAGGGCTATGATACCTGCCAAATTTTGTGCAATGCCATATGTAACACAGCGAATGATTTAGTGTGCTCGCATACCTAATGCATGTACAGGTACCCATAGGCTGTCTTGATAAAATAATCTGAACTTCATGCAAAAATGAAGAAGAGAAATGTGGACAATTTGATCATTAATATATCCGCCTGTTCCAGCAGATTCCAGAGCCTGAAAAACCTTTCTACCTTCCTACCTCTAACTTCCCCATCAAAGTGTTGAACTTCATTTAACTTACTCAGGGTTTGATTTTTCTTTTTCTGGCTATCTTCTACTTGTGCTTTTAGTCAGCCAGCGCTTGCCACACATAGAGACACCCCCTTAACTCCCTTTCTTGGATGTAATTTCTTAGAATTTTTGTGAAATCCATCTGCATGGATCCCAGCGCATACAAATCGAATGACACTATTATAATCAGGCTTAAATGCTGCAGCAGCCCGCTACCATTTAAGCTAATAGCTCCCAGCAGGCAAAGGTTGTTATCCTTTATGGACCAGCCCTCTGGGGAGCCGCATGGAACAGCTTGTAACAACGGGTTATGCATTTGGAAGTTGCCAAACTTTACTCACTGCCTCACAGGGCCCTGGGAGCTGGTGATTTTGTATTTCTTCTCTAGTCGCACCGTAAAGGTTTCTGAGCCTTGGTGTGCTTGTGTAACATGGACCTTTCACTTGGTAATTGCTTTCTGAAATCCCCTGCATTATTGGTAGTCGCCTGTGTGTGCATCTGGAAGTGCATGCACTGAAAAATACATATATATTTTGATTTTCTTTTTTATCAGGCAACAAGCAGAGGAGTGAACCTGAGGGACCTCCAAACCACCAAGTCTGAGAAATCCTGCTAGTCCTGGGGATAAACACGTGGGCCTCCAGGCAGGGAGGTGTGAGTGAAAATCATTGGGAAATGCCAAAGGTTTGCTAACGCGTTTGCAAATGGAGATGCTTTTGTTTAAAAGACTTGATATTTATTAGGCATGCCAGTAGAATAAAAACAAGCACAGATGGAGAATAAATCTTCCTGAACAGCCAGTGCAGTACTCCTTGATCATTCAATAAACATCATATTTTAGCACCTTTAGTCCTTCCCTGGCAGCTCTGTACCTGTTACAACGGGGGGCTCGCAGGAGATAAGATTAGTTGCCAGCTCCTGTTCAGCCGCTGCCTTTTCAATTTGCTTTCATTTTTTTCAGTCTGCTTCTCTGCACTGAGATTTTTCCACATCAGTCTCTACTAAAAGGACAAGTAACTAGTAGAGGTATTCTGAATGAAATAAAAATGTTTCTGTAGACCATCAGAAGTCTTGGCCACATTAATACTTTGGAGACTGTCAGAAACAAATATTTCAGGCTACATTTATGGTATATGTGGCAGTTGCATGCTGACCTCCCCTATGAGGTCCAGAGCTGTCAATAGGGCAGCTGGTGGCTCTTTAGCCTGTTGGAGCATGTTTAATAGAGTAAAAGATGGATACTGTGTTGGTTACCCATTTGTGGACCCCTGAGCATATCTGGGCACATCACTTGAACATCTTGGGTGGAAATGTCTTTGCACGTTGCTTTGTATGTCCTGGACACCCAGAGACTGCACTTTGACTACCTCTGCTTGAAGAAAAGCTCTGGTAGCTATGGCTGGAAGCCCAAAGAGCTTATATGCTCTGCAGAGGATTTGAGATTCATCTGTGGCTCAGTATATAAGCCCAGCTGTGGAAGCCTACATTTACCCCGGCTCTTTCCAGAGCTGAGGGGGAAAAGGAGAGAAAATGGGATATTTTAACCCAAATCCTTCCTGACTACAGACTAATGCATGACAAAGAAGAAAAAATCCAAGCATTTCACCTCCAAAAACAAGTCCTGATGCCATGGATTTTGTTGGCATCCGGTTTTACTGATGGGAGCATACAAGGAGCTGTGCGAAGCAACCAAGCTCCCTCAGGAGCCTGGGGAAACACAGAAAACCTGTCCCTTCACTGAATGAAATTGTCCTCTTTCAGATCCCCCTCCTGCTCTATGTTTGTGCTGGAAAGTAGATGCTCCTGTCACCTGCTGGATGCTCAAAGGGTCGATTTCACAGAATCACAGAATGGACTGGGTTGGAAAAGACCTCAGAGATCATCAAGTCCAACCATTGGTCCAACTTCAGTCCATCTCGAGGATCTCAATGCTTTGTAAGTAGCAGAGTGCTCTGTGCTCATCTGCTCACAATGGCTAGAGGACATGGACATTTTTGGGTCCACAGGGGCCCAAGTCTCAACCCCTCACACTCAGCTGGCAGCACGCACCCTTACTTAAGCATAGATTTGTGTATGTTTGAGAAGGGATGCAGCTCCAAATTAATGCATTCCTCATGAGCTCCAACACTTAAGTGACCTCCAGGCACATCTTTGGTAAGGATTTGCACTAAACTTGCCTCAGGGACCAAGGTGGGTGATAACGGTGAGTGCTGGAAGGAAATTGCTTTGGTGGGATTGGTGTGCATCCACGTTCTCCCTGAGTCTGGCTCTGTGCTGCCTCAGTCATCCCAGAAATGGCTCATCTCGGGTGAGGATGGGTGGTCCCCAGAAGCTTGTTTCTGTGTTCCCTGGTGAACAGCTGCCACTTCACATGGATTAGAGCTCTTGAAGTTATCACACAAAAAAATGCAGCATTTAAAAAACCTCACAACAATACGTAGATTGTAAATCAATTGGCAGCAAGGTGGGGCACATCCCAATTAGGATGCTTTGCAAAGCTTTAATGCAGCCCCTCGTGTGTGAGCATCACACCGCAGCCTCTGCTTATAAACAGGTATTGCTTCTGTAAGACACAGCCTGACCCTGTGCCGGGATGAATGGCATACACTTAACAAACCATTTCTCGATATCTCACTTTAGCTTTATTGTTTGGTATGGTCCCTTGTCTTCTATGCTGCTTGCTATACAAATCTTCTTCTGGGGACAGAATTATTCATCTCCTTGGCCTAGATAACATTAATGGGACGCAAACTAATGGACGAATTTTTCACAACACTCTCTGAGATGAATGGGCTTCTTAATCCTCATTTTATCAGTGAAGAGTTGAAGCATAGAGCATTTAAAGTCTGGAGATTCCTCTGTATATGGTTGTGCGATCTGCGACTCTGAGGACCCGCTTTAGGTGGTGCTTAGCATTCGATGGACAGATTACTGAGCATTAGATGAGCTAATTCACCGCCTTGAAGTAGCAGGTGTGGGATGTGAGATCTCCAGGCATGCAGCCAGAGCACCTCAGAAGAGCCCACAGATGGTGCCAGAGGCTTCTCCGTTAGCTCTGGACGTCACTGCCACGTCCCCACTGACAGCCAGGAAAGACCCCACCTCTGAGATCAGGAAAGGATGGAAGAGCACAATACTCCCTAATTATTGACTGCAATTGCTGCTGGTTGGTTGTTGTGTCCCTTTGCCCCAGGATTCACATACATGGCCTGCTCCAACCTCAGCAATGGATCTCAGTTGCTCAGTGAAGGAAATCTAGTTGTGGAGCTGTGTTTGTGACAGGAATGGGAAAATGTTCATCACAGGAAGAGGAGGACAGTGCTGGTAGCTTCTTCCACCATGGCATGAAATTTGTTGCACAGCGGTAAGGTGCCTGCTTGGTCCTGAAAGGACCTAGATCTACACACACATCTACATGGCGACCTAGATCTAGATGTAGATGTACAAACGTTATTGTGTTCCTGGATGGTGTTAAACAATCAGTGTACAAATTTCCCAGAGAGGCCAGTGAGGTTTTGGCATGTGGTGGAGTTAAACACCACCCCTGAGAAGAGCCAGTTGTCCACTCTGTCTGCTTCCAAAAAAGAAGCGGAGATCTACAGAGTGCTGGACCTGGACCTGCTGATCCAGAGCATCCGTCCCCCTCGGTTGGCTCTGTTTGCACCTCTGCTTATCTGGAGTTCCCTGGGGCAGCATAAACTCTCCCGGGGGTCCTTTTACCCTAAAAGCCACTTGCTGAGGTACTGTTAGTCACCTGGTCCTAGTGCCTTTTCTACATCCAACCCCAACTGGTCGCCTGCGCCCTGCCATCTGCCTGCCCCAAGGCTGGCCCTATTTGCCAGCGAATTTCTACTCCAAAAGCACTGTCTCCAAACCTTTACTGGCATTAATTATCCAAGGTCAGAGGCTCCTCTCCTACATATGCACACATTTTCTCTTTATATCCCATCCAGTTCTGGCTTTCAATCCCCTAAGCCATGGGTGAACTTTCATTTGATCATCAGCTGTTTCTCCCAACAACTGCAGTCACAGGAAAGCGACACTTCAGAGACTCCAGGAGATGAATCAGAACAGGCTAAAAATGTTCATCTCCTCATGGTACATCACAGCTCCCCAAATTAGCCTGGAAGGCAGGGAAGTATTTCCAAAAGAGTCCATGCTTCAGCTTTTCTCACAGCTCATGGTTTGTCCTCTTCTCTGCAACCAAGCTGTACATGCATGGACCTATTTCTCCATCGGTGCCTTGTCACATCGTACTCTACAAACCGTGTTTGCTTCTGGGCCCACCTAAACTCCGTTTATTTTCATAAATACCCTTTTGGTTTTGGACGCTCTGGAAAGGAAAAGAGTGCATAATGTTTATATATATGTAACCCCATGCTTTGCATATCATCCTTCTTTCCCTTGTTCCGAGCATCTTCCCTTTTGTGACTCGTCTGTGAGCTGACTTTGTTCCTTCTCTGAACTGTCTCCCAGGACCCTAGAAGGTTTCTTACTCCCTCCCTGGGAGATTACAACTAATTCAGTGCCTATCCATGCATGCAAAAATTTAAATAATAAATCATCTCTCCCTGCCAGCAAACACCCTTGCTCATGAATGCTAAACCCCACTTTTATTTTCTGGCAAAAAGTGTGGCTCTGCCTCAGTCTGAGGCAGCATTACCATTATTTTTGTGAAATTACTGGGAACTGTGAGGCTGCAGGTGCTTCCCACCTGCCTGCACAGAACTCCCCGCATCCCCGCTTATTTTGGCTCTGCTCAGAAGGAAATGATTGCTTGGGGATACTCAAAATGACAGGGAAAGGGGAGGAAGGAAGCACAGAGGAGCTGACATGAGGCTGAAGGGAAAACACTGTGAAGAAATGGGAGTAGAGAACAAAATACGGGGTACAGGAAGCTGAAAGAGCTGGTGTATGACCCACGTGCACAGACATAGTGTGCTAAATTCTTTTCTACAGCAACGTAAAAGGTTTTTATCCTTTAACTAACACAGTGGTGAGAGGTTTATTCAAGTAGAAAATTTTTAATTGCATTCTCTTGTAGTCAAATATTAATGGAAGGACCTTGTACAAATAAAAGTGAATAATGCAACAGCTTAGCTGACAACATTGTTTCACATTCATTGCAGATTGTGAACCTTCATTAAAATGGATTATTTTTGCTTTGGAGATTTAACCAGCAACATGACTTTCCCCTCTCGCTGGCCCTGTTATTCCTGATCCCACAGAGAGCTCGGTCCAAGGAGGAGCTTGCAAAATTAATTCCAAAATAAGAGACTGAAACTTCCAGGACGTGAATTCTTCTCATGCTCTCGGCTCAGAAGAGAGCTCAGCATGGAAGTCATTAGGCAGGCAGCTAAAGCAAACCCCTACAGCGGTGGAGGGCTTGGAGGAGACAGGCACGGCAATGTACAGGCAGGAATGTAGGCAGTGACCTGTTGTAAAAGAAGCTGAGCTTATCCCAAGACCAAGGGAACCAAAGGATGGCCTTTGCTTTAGGTCAATGGCTACCTGTTGGGTGGATCAATTGGTTGTGTAAATGGCCATCCCTCAGCTGATCGAGAAGGTGAGAATGTGTTCCTGATCCAGCCAGACCACCATGGGTGTCTCCTCTGCGTGGCTCAGCCCAGCACAGAGCAACCAGCAAAATGAACTTTGAAAAGAGCGATGGGCTGGAGCCGGCTTCAAGCCATGTGCACCTTCCCAGCAAGTGGGGACATTGAGCACAGGGACACCAGGCGTGGGCACTGGGTCACTGGTGGGTATGCCTCCCCAAACCACCTGAGTTTGTCTCAGGACCCTGAGCAGGGCTGCATGGGGACATTGTGACACCCCCCTCCATACGTCCTGTCTGTGGCCCCAAGATGCTGCATCTGAAAACATTCTTAGGGCAGGATCGTCAGTCCTGTGCCCCATTCCCCACACCACCCCAAGGGTTTGTCCCACTTCCAGCTCTCCAGACTGCCTTGCTCATGATTTCAAGAAGCTTCCGTGGCTTCATGCACACAGTGGCCATGTTTCCTGTGCAGCCTTGGGTCCCATCCCCAAGCCCAGATGTGTGGCTCCACAGCTGTCACTGCTGAATGAGCCCAGGCACTTCCAGCAAGGACACCAAACCCATTTGCAGGAGGTGATCCAGGAACAGCAGTAGCTGTTTAAAATTGCTTTGCTATTTTCGTCCAAGTGATGTGAGCAGCCTCATATAAGAAGCACGTGGCAGGAGCAGGAGGGCAGCTCCGACGCTTCAAAGCACCAGTTTTCTACTGAGAAATGCACAGGCTAAGCCAGAGAGACGGAAGGGATGGAACACAAGTGCTCAGGTGGCCGTGTGGTTAGGATCACAGGGTGTTTGTGGCCACAAATGAGCTCAAACTAATTTTCCAAAAAGTTTCTCATCACTGTCTGCATATTGCTTGGCTGGGAAGTTAAAGCTGTTTCAGAGAATTCACCGTGAATCTCTCCAGCTGCACATTTTCATTCTGCCTAACCCAGGATTAATTGGGTTTGTAGTTGCGGCTGCGGGAAAGCTCTGATGTCCTCCGCTACAGTTTTACTCTAAAGTTTTTTCGCAACTCTAATTCCTCGCTTACATTTTGAACAGCAATTCCTTGTTATTTTTAGTCCTAAAACATTACAAACGTACAGGAAACATGACACCTACAGAAGTTGCCCCTGTGCAAAATTATGAATGATTCAGAAGTGCTGCTGCAATTGCCAACCTCTTCTTTTCTAAAAAGCTTTTGTAATATTGATGGTATGGGACTGCCTTGCTCACGAGTGATGCAAAACACCCAGGATAAATTAACTGATGGCCCCTGAGTTTATTGGAGAGAAAAGCGTTGGGAGTGGGGTATGGTAAGGGAAACCCACCCTCTACCCTGTGCTCTGCTTCCAGAGGCCCATTCTGTGCTTCTGCCTCAGTTTTCCTCACAACATCACTCTTGGGCTTTGGAAAACAGAAATATTTGCACCAAGGGAGCTCTGTCTTTTCTGATGCTCAGCCTAGCAGCTTTAAAGAATTGGATCAATTGATTTGCTGCTGGTGGCTCACAATACAGGTGTTCAGCTTCCCGTGTGCATTTAAGTCAGAGCGAGGACACTCGCTGTAGCTGTTGCACGGAGGAGCCTCTGAAGAGCTATTTGGTGACTGGGGGATTTATATTTGTACAATGGCCTTGCTGTAGAGTTAGATGAGCTACTGACATGGCAGTACTTAGAGTCTATAAAACAGCAATTATGCTTGTTATTAGATCATCCCATTTACAGCCTGAATCCTTTGCCTATGGTGCATGCAAAGCAACCCAGAGACTCTCCGAATGCTGGGCTAATCTGTACTAATCCATTATGTAAATCACCAGGACAATAACCAGAGACAAATGTTACATGTCTTAGAAGCACCCGGCCTTCCTTAACGGAATTTGACCCACAGAAGTTATGGTTCAGTCTGCAGATTGCTGGGAGGACTGTGTGTGGGAAGAACATCTGCATTTTACAATTTGTAGATGCAGTTTGAACCCCTGGGGCAGCTCCTAATCTCAATCTTTTTATGGGGCTGCTGCTGAATTGCTCCCTGTGCATACAGCAAAGTGCCTGGACTCTTTGAAACAGGGCCCCTGTCCCCAAACAAAGTCATTTTGGAGCAGCCGTGGTCGCCTGGGGGCCATACTCTACACACTGAGTCCTTCCAAAATGTGTTCTTTGTGACCAAGACATTAGGAAAATCTTGGGGAGAATAAAACTTCATCAGTACTGTTGCAGGTCATGAGAGCATGTGTATTTTTCTTACTTAAAGCCACTCGTGACATCTTTGGGTAGCAGCAGCAAGCAGAGGCGAGCAGAGCACACAGGGGATCAGAATAAGTCACCCAGCTGCAGAAAGAGCAGGTCTGATGGTCCATCCTGCTCCTGGACACAGCACATCTGGCTTGGATGTCTCTAGAGGAGCCCAGGTGACCCTGAGGGTGTCACTAAAGGAGTCTACACTGCCTGGTTATCGCTCTTTCTTGCAGCTCTTAACAGGACTATGGATATTCCTTTTGGACCGCTTACCATGGATTTATCATTATTGATTCTTTATCCCAGTACTCCTTGTTACAGATATTGAAGAGATAACCACTGGAGGACACTCTCTTCTCTGCCATGAGGTCTGGCTATGATCCATGAAGATCTGGAGTGTCCTTTGGTTTTACAACTTGTTCTCCCGTCGCAGCAGGGAGAAGCAAAGCCACAAGGGGATGCCAGATAGATTCTCGTCTCTGCCTGGATTTCTGCTCCTTGGGAGATAATCTGGGCTGTGGCAATGAATATTTTAAAATGTGGTGCTTAGGAATCCCAATGGCAACATGTTTTAGCATCGAGCTTCAAAGCAAATACAGATATGGCTGTGTGTCTGTGCTCTTAACTGTCTACCAGCATTTCCAAGCTCTGCTAGCAGAACTGCTAGACTTTGCATGATCTGCAAGATATAGATGGGCTCTTCCTCCCCCCCACCATCTTTTTATTCAAATAAACCTTAGGATAATTACATGCAAAAATCCTGTGCTACTGCAATGTTGATATTGCACATTTAGAAATCATTGCAGAGGGGATGCATGTAGGCAGAGCCATAAGGACGGTGGCAGCTGGCTGCCAGGCTGGCACGTAGCGATTCGCCGCCAGTCACAGTGGAGCCTCGATGGGTCCAGACGCTTCCCACAGTCTCACACTTTGCTCGAACACCAAATTTGCCTCCGTGCTTGAGGTACCCGCGTGTGCTTATCCCTTCCATGCACTGCAGAGGAGAGGCATCTGCGAGTGCCTCGGCAGCAGCGCTGGGACTTATTTTAAGTAAACCCATCTGACTTTGCTCTGGTGCAGATGAGAAGTGCCAGGCAGCCAGCAGCAGGGCCTGGGATGCTGCTCAGGACTAAAGCCACCCACACCATGCAGTCCAGTTACAGGTGTCTGGGTGTGCTGGCAGCCCCAAACCCTACCGCAGGGCTGCCCAGCCCACCTCTGCCTTCAGCTGGGCTCTCCCCTGACTTTACAGGCTGACATTACCAAAATGGAATTGTCTAGAGCCTGATAAAAAAACCCTGGGACTTGTGGTCTTTGCATGGAGGCAGACAAACAAGAGGCCACGCCTCCTGAAGCTGGAGACCAGGACATCTCTGGAGACCAGTTGGAGACCAGGACATCTCTGACAGCTCCAGACCCACTTGCGAGAGCCTGCAGCCCTGGGCCACAGCCAACCATCAGGAGAGCCCAGAACCCCAGTCACAATGGGGACACTCAATTTTGGGTGCCTGTGAGCAACCATCACAACCTGGGAACCAACACTGTCCTAAAATGGATCAGTAGCCCATGCCCACTCCTCCTCACCCTCATGCCACCAGCAGCCCAGAGCACCCATGGCTGAATGGGTACTTTAATTGCCAAAAAGGTCACCAGCATCCTGGCTGGTTCCAGCACTGGTGTGGCCAGCAGGAACAGGACAGTGACTGTTGCCCTGTGCTGGGCACTGGGAAGGCCAAACCTTGAATACTGTGTTCAGTTTTGGGCCCCTCAGCATAAGAAAGACATTGAAATACTAAAGAGAGTGCGGAGGAGGGAACAGAGCTGGTGAGGGGCTGGAGCACAAGTGTGATGGGAGCAGCTGAGGGAGCTGGGGGGTTCAGCTGGAGAACAGGAGCTGAGGGGAGACCTTCTGATCTCTGAACTGCCTGAAAGGAGCCTGGAGCCAGGGGGGTCGGGCTCTGCTCCCCAGGAACAAGCGCCAGGAGCAGAGGAAACGGCCTCAAGTTGCACCAGGGGAGGTTGAGGTTGGATGTGGGGAACAATTTCTTCCCCAAAGGGCTGTGGGGCATTGGAACAGGCTGCCCAGGGCAGTGCTGGAGTCACCATCCCTGGAGGGCTGGACAGACGGAGATGAGGTTCTCAGGGACGTGGGTCAGTGCTGGGGGTGGGTTATGGTTGGACTTGATGATCCTGAGGGGCTTTTCCAAGCAAAATGATTCTCTGATTCTATTTATGCTCTGTGGACACAATGTGGAAGGAGGCAGGAGGAGAAGCTCACCTGCAGCCCCCCTTTCAGCTCCACCCAGGGTGTTCTGAGAGAAATCCAGCTGTGCTGTGCAGGGGAAGGGTGTGATGGATTCCAGGGAAGAGCCCTGGGCGGTTAGGCTGGAGGAGGCAGGAGAGCAACCTGCAAAAGCACAGAATATTTTCATAGGGAAAAGTGGCTTCGTTATTTACGCCACTCATCAAAAAGCAACAGAGATGTAGGAAACCTGCTGTGCCACAGAAGTGGTGACGGGCCAGCCCTCCTGCTGGGCTGAGGCTGCTTCCCTCCGCACAGCCAAGGGCATGGTGCTGTTGTCATCTCGGGGTTTGATTTCGCTGGTAAAAGTAACTTTCATGCCAGATGGGGCTTCTGTGAGGATTTTTTTTTTCACCTGGGCCAAATTTTCAAAAGTTCTCCTAAAAAATAAAAAAGAAGGGAACAAAAGATGAAGACCTCTTAGGGATAATGCTGGAGACTTTGTAGTTTCGAACAAAACAGGTTTTGAACAAAACAAACACAAAACAAACAAGCAAACTCAAACTCAGTTTTAAAATCTGCACATGGCTTCATGCAGTACCCTGCAATTTTGTTTCCTTTTTTTTTTTTCGAATTAAACTTCCTCCCCCTCCCCAGAATAAACCAAAGATCCAGAGGAAATTGTGCAAGTTATCCTCTAAAATTACTGGAAATAAGCATTTGTTTTTTGCTGACTGGTTTTGTAGCATCTTCCACTAGAAAAACCCGCAGATTTTCCTAGGACATCTGCATGGACTCGGCTCCATGCAGCTTGCAGCCGATCCTGGTTCTCTTGTGTGAGGGTGATGAAATCATCACAAATCGCTCAAAATCAGCATTCGGACCAAGGCGGTTTCTGTGTGCAGCTGCACTAACATCTCTCCAACTCCTTTCCCTTTGCTGGGATGTTTTCCTGCAGCTTGCACCTTGACCAAAAGCATGGCATGATTTTTTGGGTATCTTGAGGATTTCATTCCTCCACAAATAAGCCATAGATAGTAGATGAGAGAAGGAATACACAGAGGGTGGGTATTCCCATTGTAATAGCTGGAGCTGGCAGGTGCCCATAGTCTTGTCCAGCCCATTTCTCTAACCCCACTCCCCGTGGAGCAGGAATTTGCACTATTTTACTATTATTTCAGTGATCCCAGCACAACTGCCCAGTGGTGCCATCCTGCCCATCCCTGCAGCTCTTTGCCCTGCTCTTGACAGCTTTTCCCAGAGGCTGGATGGCATCTTACAGCTCCTTAAATCACAGAATCACACAATAGTTTGGGTTGTAGGGACCTTCCCACTGCCCTCAGTGCCCGCCCTGCCATGAGCAGGGACATCTTCACCAGCTCAGGTTGCTCAGAGCCCCGTCCAGCCTGGCCTGGGATGTCTCCAGGGATGGTTCATCCACCACCTCTCTGGGAACCTGGGCCAGGCTCTCACCACCCTCAGGGCCAACAATTTCTTCCTCATGTCCAGCCTGAATCTCCCTCCTTTAGTTTAAACCATCACCCCTTGTCTTATCGTAACAGGCCCTGGTGAAAAGTCTGTCCTCATGTTTTTTATTGGCCCCTTTTAAGTCTGGAAAGGTCACACTAAGGTATTCCCGGAGCTTCTCCAGCTGAACATCCCAACTCTCTCAGCCTGTCCTCCCATCAGAGCTGTTCCAGCCTCAGATCATTTCTGGGTCACCTCTGGCCCCTCTCCTGCAGGTCCATGTGTGTCCTATGCTGAGGGCTCTGTATCAGTCTCTCAGGTTATAGAGCAGCTACACAGAGAAATTGTGCTGCAAAAGATGCACTTTGAAGACAAGATCTGGATTTGGGGCCTCGTTCACTGCTCCCTGCATGGCAGCGAGGTCTGTGGTGGGAGCCCCAGCTGCAGGTACACACTGTCCCAAGGCCTGCAGATAACACCTCCTGATGCTGAACAACAGAACATGGCTTTGGGACTTCAGTCACTTGTGCTTTGATCAATGTTTTAAAAAGCATCTGTATGTGAACATATATAATTATTATGATCACATTGCAGCTGTTTTTGGCTGATCTTGAGAGCTTCGTCATACCTGGTTGTGACATTCTTCAAGTCCTGCATGCAGTTACATATTTGTTTCTGTTCAATTAGCTATAAGGAGATAAGACAGGTATCACTAGCATTTAAACGGAGCAGAAGAAAACAGCAATTTGCATAAATTAATTAAGAGACTGACCTTGTTCCCCACAACTCCTCAGAGAGCAAGTGAAAAACCCCAGTTTATTAAGTCAATACTTAGTTTGACACCTGGATCAAGCTTTACCCAAATCAAACGACAAAATTAATCCGCAGCAAAATGCACGACAAGTCCCCACACTTCAGTCATTTATTTTTTAAGCTATCCCAGCAATTTATTTTTAAACATATCAGTACGTTATGTTCCATGACATTTCACATCTACAAAAACACCATATGTATTGGCAAGTGATTACTCATTGAAAGTGCCATATCATGGATGCAAGTGTATCTGGCAGCTTGGGTTTTCTCCACCTCTTTTGGGTCCATGCCCTTATTGTTTCATGGACACTTTCTCATTGGGCAAGTGGGCTGAATGTCTCTTTTATCCCATGCTAAAGATATATATGAATTTTCTGTGGACATTGTGAGATCACACCTTCATTCTGTGAGCTGTGGAGGGTGGTGGGCATAGTCTACTAAAATTCACCCCTGCCCTATGTCACTGAAGATGTCCCTGGAAGGTGATGCCATCCCACCTGGCCCCAACATGCCAACAGCAGGTCCTCTCCACCCTGTACCATACCCCTGCCATACGTTCCTCAGCCACTCTGCCAAATATCTTCGCTGCATCTATGGCTTTAGTGCGGTTGAAGACATTATTCACTGTAACTCAGTGATCATTTCAGAGCTATCCCTTGATGCTCACAACCCACAGGCAGTAACTTTAATAACAGAGCTGCAAACCTCCAACACTAGCTGTCTCATGGCTGAGTTGACAAGAGCAAATTGGTCTGAAATATCCAGGTTGTAGGGAGACAGAAACCAAGCTGTTTTATTACTAGCGGGGGCTGCCGAACTGTGTGTAGGATTACTCAAGCTGGGCTAAGTTTCTTCAGCGTCGAGATCTCCTTCCTCTTCAGGAAGCTGCTATGATCCATTTTCTCCCTGCAAATAATTTATTCAAGTAAGTCTTTAGGTAAATTATTCCAAAGATAAATCTGGAAATGATTATGGTATTGGCCGCCACCCTGGGAAGTGCCTGAGCAAGAAATGTCCTCGCATTTTGCGCACCTTTGGCACATCTCTATTTATATTGCTGGCCCAGCTGTTGAAAGGAAATAGCAGAAAACAGAAGTAAGGGACTGTTTAGCATATCATCATGAATAATAGACAGTATGAAAAAATGAATCCAGGTGCTTGAAGACAGAGTATAAACCGTAATTAAAACCTACCAGTGCTGCTATGACAGATGGTACAATGCGTACCCTGAAAATTGTCCATGAACATTTATTTAATATCTGAGAACACTAACTGCTTGCAGGCTGTGGTGCTATTACTGGATCACAACTTTATCAATGACATCCAGGAAGAAATTCTCTGGATTGCCTCATGATTCCCATAAAACCCACAGACCATCACGTAATCTGATGCAAGGAAGACCAAGTTCATCACGGATATATTGATGTGGATGCAAATAGAATACCCAAGGCAATATACTTTGCAAGGATATTAAAAGCTAGCATGCAAACATGACTGGAAAAATCATAATAAAGTGTTTTGTGTTGTTGTAGGAATGTGTTCTGGTATTTTGAAGTGGGATTTGCAGTCCTGGAGTGGGATAGCGTGTTCAGCAGCACTGACGTGAAGAGGTTGCTTAACCTGTTCCTCATTCCAGCTTTTAAAAGGCAGCACAAGGACAACTTCTACGTGTCCATCATTCTGCCTTTGTGCAGGCTACAGCAGGAACCGAATTCTTCTGCTTTCCTGCTAATATTGCTTCTGCTTTCAGAATTAATTTTCTGGTGCATATTCTTCCTCGTCCATCTCTGCCACCCTGCTTACAGCTTTTATGTTATTTTTGCTGGCTTTGGTGAGTCAGAGCAGCTCTGTAGCTCGTGGGTAGCAATGCCGAGAGTCAGACCGTCCCCGGGGAGCACCTGGGCTTTGCCGGCAGCTGGAGAAACCTCTCGCGCGGGGCCAGCTCTGCAGAGCAATGCTCTGCAAATGTTCCTGCTATTTGTAATCAGCCGCGGTTGTCACACTTTGATATTTGTTCTTTATAAGCACTCCTGCAGAGCTTGCCAACAGGAATGTTTTCTACACAAAGATGCAGCAGCGTGTGTTTCAGACATGAATTTCGAACTTACGAGTATTCACGCTGGAAACCTGAGGAGTCTGATGTGATTATGGAGCAGATCCACATCACATGGCTTGTTTGCAGTCAAAACAGTTCCAATTCTGAATTATGAAAATCATTAAACCCAAGAGTGGTCAGCCAGCAGCTGCTGGCAGAGGCACATGTCCCCACACCCAGGTTCACCTCGGCTTTAATCTATTCCCCAAACAGGGCCAGTCGAGCAGGCAGGGCGATGTGTGGAGGAGAAAGTTATTTGGCACAGCAAGGTGAGGTTAATAAAACCCCACATTGAGGAGAGGAAGGCTTTAAGGTCTCTGTCTGCAGAAGAGATGATCACAGCCCTGTGGGATGCTCTGCCTGGAGGAAACGCTGAGGAAGGCCCAATAAGGTCATGATAGTTGCCCATAATCATGCTTGGGTTTAAAAGTAGGATGGAGATTTCTTGTCACAGCCTAACCCGGCAGCTCTCATCTAAGACCAGCGCTGGACCCCAGGCTGACCCTCCTCAGAGCTTTTCTCATCATGTCTCAGCTGTGCTACAGCAAAGGCGCCACTATCTCTGAACATCTGGGTGTGGAAGCCCTCAAAGCAGAAAAAACTGCAATGTGCTGTGAATAAATGGTGGAGAGAAAGAAAAGCCATGTTCAGTAGCACAATGCTGGTTGAGTCAACATGGAAAATGACCCCACCGTGCCTGTACTGTTCAGATAGAAAAAGAGAAATTATCTCTCTCCTAATCACTTTGATCAGTTGGTAACATCTAGGCATTTCAGCAGAGAAAGGTGTCCTTGAGAAGCATAAAATACCCAGCTAATATCTGGTAGAAGGGTCAACCAACAGCAATAAGGACTCCGCTGTGCCCGATGTCCTTCACCGGGCAGCATACATAGCCACACAACCTGCTGTGACACCTCTGCAGGGATTTGCTCTGGTTCTTGCAAATAATACTGAAAACAATCCAGGTGAAACAGTGACCAGGGAGATCAGATCAGTACTGTGTCTGTAACTTAAAATAGGGAAACTAACCATGGCAGAACCTTGATGTCATCTAAAGCCATTGGAGGTGCCTGTAAAGTCCCTGGTCAGCAAGGGTGGCTTGTGCTCCATGTCCCCAAATGGATCTGGGTTACAGCCGGGTGGTAGTTCCCGTGAATCTGCAGCTTCCTGGCACCATGGGCCAGAGCCAGGATAGGATCCCTGAATGCTTCAGCAAGGCTAACTTGTGTTCTAGTGCCCAGTATCCAAAATCTGTGAAGGCTGAATTGTTCCAGGCGCTGTTTTCTCTGTTAGTTCCCTGCGTTCAGGTGTCTGCAGGGTGTGTGTACTGTGCAGTGTCTGCAGCTCAGTGACAGCTCCAGCACAGGATGCTTTGGAACAGGAGTGAAGGTGACGGATTGCTGGGGGAAGTGTGTTGCTGCTGAGCCTCTATTCCCCCTGTGTAGATCTATGAGGGACTGGAGCAAGGAATTAATCTGGACTCCTACCAGTGAGCAGCAGTTTAGGAAGCTGCATCTCCATTTTGCTTGTCGCAGATCGCAGCTCCCAGCTGAGACACAGCTGCTGTACAGGTGCTGCCTTTCCTCCCCCATGCCACTGCAAGGCTCCGATGGGAAAGGGTGGAGTGAGAGCTTTCTCACACCCAAATCCCCACCTCGGCTCAGTGCTGGCATTTGGCAGCTGTAGCAATGGTTTTGAGGACCAGCTGCCTGTCAGCTGCACATCTCTGGCACTGAGCAGAGAGGTCCTATCTTGGCCATGATATCTGGACACCCTTAGTGAATGTCTCCTGCAGTGGGGGACATCACCAGGCACATGGGGCTGGTCACTGACTCAGCACGCGTGATACTGGAGTCGTCTTCATAGTTTTCTGTTTCATTATTTCTATGTTGGTCACATGAATGTTGAGCTCTTCAGACCCTGCCAATGAGTCCTTAAGTCCTCTCCAGCCCCAGACTGACCACAGACGGAGCTCAGAGCACCCCAGCCATGTAACGGCTACTGCAGTTGCTGAGCTGGCTGCGTCTTGGCCAACGCTAACCAGCCATCTCTTCACGCTCATCCCCGCTCCACAGCAGTCTGCTGCTCACTCATGAGCTTTAGAAATGCTGAGATGGAGACAAAAGACAAATCATGGGCCATTATGCAGTTATTTCTCTTCTCTCGACTACTCAACAAATGGTTCCTCCTGATGCCTACCACCCATGCAGGAACTGTGAAGCTCTAGAGAGCTGAGTATCAGCACTTGTCTCCTCTGCTCAGTTATGGTAGCTAGAAGACAGGTGGACTACATGTGGACCTCTAGGGACAGAGTCTTGGAAACAGCATCACAGACTTCTGACCAGTTTAATTCTGCATTTCAGCCCCTGGAAATATCTACAAGAAGCAAAAATTGTGGGAAAATCTGACCAAGTTGCTGTGTTTGGTTGCTGGCACATACTTCTAATTAATTTCTTCATTGCTCTACCAAAGTAAAGCTCCTGTCCAAGATCAGAGCGGCTTTCTGCTGAAACTGCTCAGAGCTGGGATGTGTGCCATGCTTTCCTCGGTCTGAGGACCCCACCAACTCCTGCGTCACTGGCCTGAAGATGCCAGTGAGGGTCTGAAGACAAGCCCTGCTCAGCACTGCTGTCAGCCAAGCCTGCCTGTTGCTTTCTGGGAGCAAAGGCTGCAGGACAGCCTGGGCTCTCACAGGCGAGAGCAGAGGCAGCTGTGGGCTGGTGGTCCAGCTCAGATGCCAGCCCCTGCAGGTGCCATCTGAGGTAGGATCAGACATGCGCATCTTTTGCACCGGTGATCACTCCGAGAATTACAGGGCCGATGCTGTCCCTGATAGCAGGTGCACAGCCATGGTTGTGAGAACAGCTTGCACAGTCTGGAGGTGAAGTGGTAGCTCGCTGTTAGGAAACCCACTTTATTGAAGAACAAACTGATTGCAGAACAGCTTGCTTGCCTCAGCTCACAGAGTTTACTGCCTTGCTGAGGTCTTGTGGCTCCCCCACAGCCACCGTATTAGGAAAGCAAGGTCAGCCTGGCATCTTCTCTGTGTAGACAGAGCAGGTAGAAGACCTATGCTTCAGTTCAGTCGTGGTTCCTGCCATTTGGACTTCCGCATGTCCAGATATGACAGAGACATCGAGAAAGCCACCCAGACTGGAGCAGAGCTGCATGAAGCACATCTCAGCATCATCATGAGCAAAAGCCTCATCCTGCTCCAGGAACAGTCGCAGCCGCTGTGTAGGAGGTACCAGTTGCTGAGAAACCACCTCCTCACCATGTAGTCTGCAAATGAGAGTTATTCTGAGATACTTTACCTAATTGTCTTCATCATTCAAGTGAATACCTACTAGGAAAAAATGTCTGTACTGGATACAAAGCTTCTGTCTAACCCAACTGTTACTTCTTTTCCTGCTAGAGTAACTCCATGGCTGGAGCTCAGCAATCAAAACCAATTTTTCCTTCTCCATCTTGCTTTTCTTACTTCTTCAAATTAGTGGAGTGGCTGTGTGCTTTCAACGGAGCTGCCAGAGAAAAAGGCCACCCATTTTTCCCCATTAGCTTGGCAGGGTATGGGAGCCAGCCCTGGAGTGAGGTATCACCCCAGTTTCCCCCGAGCTGGGACTAGGGGAACGTATGGAGAATGTGAAGCTGAAGTTTTGTTCTCCGCACGCTGATACTTCATTTTGCATGCTCCTTCACGAAAGCAACAAGGCAAAGCAAATGAGCCTTGATAGCCTTACCAAATGAGTTATCATCTTGGCAGTTTATCCCCCGTTCCCCTTCATGGGTAGCTGCTTTCCTTAGAGGGAGGGATGAGAAGTCTTGATTCATGCAGGCAGGCAATGCTAGATGAAACATCAGATCATGGTGACACAGACAGGACCCTCCTGCCCTTCTGTCCCACAACATCCCACAGCCATGACATGTTCCATGAGGGAAAACCGCTTGGATGCCATGCCAAGACACCCATTTATTCACAGCACTGAGATGTATCTGCCCAGACAATTTCCCCTCCCTAAAGAAAAGGACATTTAAACTACTAAATCTGTTTTTTCGAGAACTAAAATGATTAGGCATTGCAATGGAAAATATTCCAAAGGCAGAACAGAAATTAAATAGGGTTTTCATACAACCATCCCCTGCCCATAGATGGGTAATTGCTCCTGCTAACACTGCCCAGTCCCGTCCCTGTGCCTGGTGATTGCAGACCAGAAGCACAACTCTGGTCTGATCCAAACTCTTTGCAGCCGTGCTTCCCACACTCCAGTGTCCTGCCACAGGCTGTGTCCTGCAAACATCACTCCCCGAGCAGACCTGGTCCCTCTCTGGGGACAGGCACGCTGTCCCCTCCTCCCTGCATGCTCAGCCAGAGCAGATCTCTTGAGGAGTGTGGCACATGGAATGTGCAAACAGACACTGCGCGTTATCCACTTCCCACTATCATCATCTTAATGACACAAGGGACCTGCCACTGGTGAAAAGCCTCCAGTTTGCGTCCTACATGGCTGGCCCTGTTGAGGTATGATTGGAGCTGAAGGGAAGATGGAAGCATTGCAGAAAGATTAAGCAGCTAAATCTGGTTAGCCAGTTATGCACCGAGGGCTAACAAAACCATAACCCTGCCAGAATCATGGCAGAAGCTCTAGAGCAATGACAGAAAGGGGGGCTGAGCAATGTATTGCATCTCTGTGTGCATTTTGTAGGGTTTGCTTCTGTCCTTCTTATGGTGGGAGAGAGGGTGAGTCTCTCCTGCCTCAAATTTAGGACTCTACCCAGCAAAACCTTTGTGGGTCTATACACCCAGCTGAGAAACACCAGATTTGCAGGCTCAGCCTAGGGCTGGGCATGCTGGCAAAGTCAGAGTGCTGGTGGGCGGCTGCCCCGTGCCCGTGGGTGTCCATCTGTCGGGCACCGGTGGCAGTAGGCTGCTCTCAGCGGGATGACAAGCATGTGAGGACCCAGCAGCATAGCCTGATGTGCAGGCACAGGGGCCAATTTGCCTGCAGCCTGGAAAAGCCTCCAAGAGCACAAGCAGGAACAGAGGCGTGCTATGGGGGCTATGAAATACTTCTGACACCAACACAGATTGACTCCTGGGTTGAAAACCTGAATCTGGCTCGAAAGCCTGACTTGAAGCGAGGCTATGGGGCTGACCAGGCTTCACAGATGTCAATGCCTAGGTTATAACATCCATCCATCTGTCCATCCATCCATCCATCCATCCTTCATCCTTCCATCCACCTGTCTCACCCTGCAACCTTTCTCCTGTTTCTCCTGTCTTGCTCCTTCCATCCTTTATGCATTTTCCTCCTTTCCTCCCCTCTCTGTGTTTCCCTTCCCCAGCCCAGGCTGCAGCAGTAGCAGCAGAAGTGAGGTGGAATCAGCCGCCCGAATCGCGGAGCAGCAGGGAGCTGACACATCAATCACAGCTCTGCTGTTGGAATTAATGAGAGCGCCACAGGTTCGGGCTGTCACTCACTACCCTCACTTTGCTGCTTCCATATGGCTGCCAGCCGACAGCCTCACGCTTCCCAATCTCTGCCAATTACAGCCTCAGCACTCCCAACCTCCTCCTATTAGTCTCACAGCTTCATTATTCTAATTAAGCCAAACTAGCTGAGCCCTCCCTTTTTCACTGTTGATGCATGTCCCTTGCATGCATCAGAGCCATGATGCAGCAAACCCCTCACTGGGCACCTTTGGAGAAGAAAAACACAGCTAGATGGCACGGGAGCATCAGGATATCTTCTCCCCACATTGCTTCTCTGCTCCTTGCTCCCTTAGCTGGGCAGAGGGTGGAAATGTCCCTGTTTGGCATAAGTCTCAAAGAGGCCCTTTCTCATCAGAGTAATTGCACGCAAGTCTGGCTGATCTCAGCCAGCCTGGCCTCCAAAACTAATTAGTTAGGGGATCCTTCAAAGCCAGATTGCATTTCCTCCTTTTTTTTCTTTTTTTTTTAGGGTCTGCCTTCTGCCCAAAGAGATGGGAACCAGCACCATGTGGGCAGGAGCCCATTGGGAAGGAAGGAAAGCCACCACTTTCCTCGCCCGCTGATCGTGGTGAGGAGGGGTTGGCACCCCGCAGGACACAGCCATGCCCTCTATCCCTAGGTAGCCCCCCCAGTTTTGCTCTGCCTGCCATAGCCTTCTTGCTGGGTGGTAGTGAGTTGATGCTCTGGGCAACAAGTGGTCATGACTCCAGAGGAGGGTTTGAGCAGAAACCTCAACCATCGATGGGGAGGTGGAGCAGAGCCTGCCACGCTGATAACTAATGCATTTTATAACAGCATAGGGTTTTGAGATGAGGAAGAAATTGTTGGCCCTGAGGGTGGTGAGAGCCTGGCCCAGGTTGGCCAGAGAGGTGGTGGGTGAACCATCCCTGGAGACATCCCAGGCCAGGCTGGACGGGGCTCTGAGCAACCTGAGCTGGTGAAGATGTCCCTGCTCATGGCAGGGGTGGCACTGGGGGAGCTGGGAAGGTCCCTTCAACCGAAACCCTTGATTCTGTGATTCTCTGCTCTGAAGTTGTGTTGCTTGACACAGAGTGAGTGGGCTCATCTGCCTTTCTGCTGGCAGGAACGCAGAGTTGCAGGGGGCACCCTTGGAAACAAGGGGGACACAGGTCCTTGCACAGGATCCCCACTCCCTCGCCAGCATCTCCTCCACGTCTGGGCTGAATTGTCACACACAGACATTGCTAGAACTGTCTGAGCTGAAAAAGAGGATGGTTGGGTCTGCTGTAAGGGATGACGTAGAGGATGCTCTATGCAGCCTGTGGGTGTAATCAGCCATAATCAATCCTGGATCACTGACCTGGCCAAACAGGGGTGGCAACAGGACTTTACAGGTCTAACTCCATCCATTCTGGGTCTCCTGCTGCTGTAGAGATGTTGGTAGACCCAGCCATGGACGCATCCTCCACCTGGTTCAGGGAGGTCTTGGATTTTAGGCACCTGCAGTGACAATAAGCTGGTCCCCGCTGGTAGGGGATGGGCTCCTCTGTGGATGTCTCAGCAGCTGGCACTGGGGATTTGCTGACCTTTGAATCCCTGAAACTGCTTGCTTTCAGCGTTGCTCTGACCAGCGCAGCCAAGAGATGCAGCTGCTGGGTGGCTGCCAAAGCGGAGCCTGGGCTTCAGCCGAGGTAGGAAAATGCCTCCTGCTGCTCATGCTCGGGGGTGGAGAAACAGCAGCCATATTTCTCCATCTCTCCTCCCCTCCACGGTCCATGACACTGAGCAGCATTCAGAAAAGCCTTTGTAAACAAGGCGATGCTGTCTGCATTAAGACAGGGCTTACATTTTTTTTTAAATAAATCTTTTCCCAAATTTTGATCTACATTTTTCAAAAAGATTGATCCCTAATTTTATCTCCCATTTGCTAAACAACCGTGGTTTGTTTGTGACCTCTGCAATGTGTCTTCTTCCACAACATTCAGATGTAGAAGCCCAAAGCTTCCCAGGAAAATTTGGAATGGTTTATGTCAATATAATCCAGAATATTTTGAAAAAATCCCAAAATTTCCCCAAATTACTTACTGTCCTGTTCTCTCAGATGCCTCCACTGACTGCTCTGAGCCTGAGCTCAATCCCACCTGCCCTGACTCCACCAGTTTCCCACAACCCAGCTCTTCCCTGTCCCCTGCTCTGCGTCACCAGTATGGTCACCCCTGCACATCTGCTGCCCAGCTGTGCTCCCTGACTGACACGACTGTGCTCACAGCCCCAAAGGCCACCCTGGTGCCATGTCCGTGACCAGGCACAGGGCACCGTGCGGCTGCAGATGGGGCCTGACACTGGAACATGTGGCAGAGCCCATGACCTGTGGTGGTCCTGCTGCCACCGGCCTCCGCCAGCCTGGCAGGTAGAGGGGGACGTGAGGAGCAGAGACATCTTGGCTATGACACTGTTCACATTTTCCCAATGAGTTATTACCAGGTTAAAGGGTTGTGATAGTGCCAATATCCCAAGCTGGGTTATTGTGTTATTAATGTGCGGCTGTCGCTGGCTATTAGCACCGTGATCAATCCCTGGTGACAAGGGCTGCTTAGCCTGTCACACTTTGTTTTATCTTCCATTCTTAGACTTTTACTAACTCACAAATTGCTAATCCAATCTCCTGTAACCCAGTTAGGGGAGGACATTGTCTCTGTGCTGCTCAGACGCAGGAGCTGGGGCCCTGGGAGAGGACATGCTATGGCAGGGCAGGCGTGTGTTTCTTGGGGTGACAGCAGTGTGTGTTGGCTGCAATAAATATGAATGTGTGTGGTGTGGTGAGGGCATTTAAAGCATGCTACTGCCCTGCCTCTTCTAGGAAACTCTCCCTAAAGTGCTGGCTAAAACAGTTGCATGAAACCAATGCGAGTGTTACCCAGGAGAACGTCTCGCCTAGCTTTTGGTGTTGACTTACCTCCAGGTCACATCCATGTCTTTGTTACCCTGGCCAACCTGGGGGTGTCATTTCCATCTCCACGTGGCCCAGCCCAGTGACATGAGGATTGTATTGCAATCTGTCCAGGTACCTCTATCAGGCATCTCAGAAGCCTCAAAAGCTTTGGCACCTCCACTCTGGAGTCTTCAACGGGCAGAAATGACCTTAAAACTTCAGTCCCAAGGACGAATCTGTACTTTGGAGCAACCCTTTAGAAAGAGTTGGCAGCTTTTCTTTGACCTCAATCTCGTTTCATTGCCCGTTTATGGAGAAGTTGCATTTCTCTGAGTCGCTCCATTTCTGATCACTGACTTCCGCAGTACCTTCTTGTAGGAGAATTGGAGGCAAGCTGAGAGGGAGAGCTGTTACATTTCTGCTCCAACCATCAAACATGAAGACCATGCTGCCTTAATACAGGGGCCACAAACTGCCCCAGAAAACCTGCTCAAAACACCCCACAGCCAGCAGTCCTTCTCTTGACGCAGAGATCTGAGGAATTCGGATTATAAAATGATGTATGATGTGGTGAGTTTCTCTCATCCTGCCCATGGCAGCAGTTGAGGATAGAAAGATGACTGACAAAGCTGGTGGATATGCTCCACTGGGACACTTGGGGCCGTGTAGGGAGTGTGGTGTAGGACTGGTGTGGCTGGCTTGAGCGTAAGTGCACAGAGTAAGTGTGGGTGCCTGGGTGGGGATGATCAGGAGCTGAGGATGGGGTGAATGAGGTTGGAGTAATGCTATTGCAATAATGCCCGGGGTGTTTCCCGAAAGCCCTGCTCCCGGCCCTGGGAATGTGTGTTGTTCCTGCACACGTTGTTCAGGCTGGCAAGCCAGGGATCTTGCTGCAGTTGCTGCCCACACACTTAGAAACTGCTTTTTGCTTCCTGGCCAAGACAGTTTTGTAACATCTCTGCATGCAGCAACTGCTCCTCTGCGATGGGTGAGTTGAATTCGTTTGTGCACAGCCTGGAAGTTTGCAACAGTGCCCTGAGGCTTGCAAAAGGCATCCTATCAATAAATGATAATGATTCCTGAGTGAGAAAGCCAACTAGCAAGTTCAGGAGTCCCAGATGCTCCCAGCACACGAGGGAGAGGTCCCGGAGGACACGCAGGGGAAGGATCCAGCCGCGATGAATGTCGGGGCTCCGGTGTTCGGCTCATGGTCTGGCAGCTGTTGTCTTGGCAGGGAGGAAAGCAAGAGGGGGAGGGATTTCCCCCCAGGCATGGCCTCCCTCTGTGCAAACAAAGGCGTTGGACGTGAGCACTGAAATCTGACGGGAGGGCAGGAGGATGCTGTGTTGAGATCTAATCCCCCGGTGAGCTCATCGGCAGACCAGCGACATTCATGGCCTTTTCTCTAGTACCTTCAGGCCTTTCCACAGATCGTGAGTCCTATTTTCAGATTTTCATATCTCAACAAGACCCTATGAAATAGCTTCAGCTGTTACCAGAGACGGTCCTGGACTTCCAGCCCATTGCAAGAGCTGGCTAAATACATGGGCATCGGGACTCAGTGCCAGAGCCCTGCAGCGTTTCACAACCTTTGCTGTGTTGAAGAATTGTTCTTAGTAGTGACGACGCCTCTATGTGTTTGTGTGTTGACATATGATGTGCAAGCACCACACCATGGTGCTGCTGAATGTATTCCAGCCAGTTACTGGGAAAAAAGCACTAGAAGACCAGGCCAGTTAGCACCAGCAGGAGGAACAGGACTGCACAGGTCTTGGTGCAGGGCTTCCTAACATGCATTAGGAAAACAAAATAACAGGCACATTCAGTTCAAACTCCCTGAGTGATAAATATGTCAAAATGCACATGGAGAAAAAGGTGCAAGCTCCTTTACAACTCTCACAGTCTCTCCTGTCAACATCCACATACATAAATATGAATGTTAAATATTGCAGTGAGCAAAAATTACAACACAAGGTAGGTTTCCACAGTCTTCCATGGGTGCTTGGCACAACTGGGCAGGCTTGTTTCCTTTTTTCTGAATATCATGATGACGTGAAAACTGAGGATTTGGGTTAGACTAGATGATCTCCAGAGGTCCCTTCCAACTGTAACCATTCTGTGATTCTGTAATTTCACGTGGAAGACCAAAATAATCACTAAGGTATCTCTTGTCAAATGAGTTCATCCACTAGGCAATACACCTGCTGAGCCTAATGTAATGGTTACTTTGAGCACCACATTTATCTATCTTCTTATACGTGGGCAGGTTTTCCAACCAGAATACTACCACTCCCATTTCCAAAGCCAATGCACACCTTGCACACGTTCTTCACTTCATTCATGGATGTCAAAAAAGAGAAAAATCAGAGAAATTGGAAAAATAAAGTCTAATGAAAAAAAAACCCTGGGCTTTCTCTGTGAGAGTGGGAAAAAATGGCTGTGTTGGGCGAGATTGGCAGGACTGGGCTGACTTAATGTGTTGGTGTAGATGTGGCTTCATCCTGCTCAGGCATGGAGCATTGTCCTCTGTTCTCGTAGCTGGATATTCCAGCAATTATTTATCTTAGAGAAAGGTGATAATCAACATTCACTCCTGCTGGGCTGTGCAAGAAAGCACCATTAATAATCCAACTAGTGAGTGTCTTTCCCTGCAAAACTCTGCTTGCAGAGACTAACAAAAAGCAAAAGGTGACAGTTCCCACCATGCTGTGCAGCACCGGTGCCCTCCTGAGCTGAGGACATGGCATCTGGGGACCTTCCTCCCCCTGGGGAGCCAGTGCTGCTCGTGGTGCTCAGGGGAAGGATGAGCTCACCTGGAGCTGCGCCTGGTGCCAGAAAGGGATAACAAAAGATCTTTTTTCTCCCCCAGATTCTACAAGGTCTATTTAGGAAAACAGCTTATGTGTCAGTCCTGGTGTCACGTTGGGTGTGACAAGGGCAGCGCCGTGCTTCAGTCAACAAACAGGGCTAAGCATAGTTCAAGCACTCCGTGTTCCTGCGAGCTTTTAGATCAGCTTAAACTGTTTAAGCAGCTGCACTGCAGTTTAAGATTAAGCTGGTCTTTTGAGCAATCTAAGCAGTTTAAAATACTCTAAAGGCTTAACATTATAGCCAGTTTAAGTTGCTGTAGGGGCTTAAAGCAGTGATGTGCAGCCAGTATCTTAACAGGGTTTTCTACAAAATGTGTCTTTATAGCCTGTGATAAGCCTGATGGATCAGGGTATGTGTGTTTGCATAGGGCATGTTCATCTGTCTGCCTCGCAGGCATTTCTTTCTGACCTTGCACATTGCTGCTCAGACACGTGTCCCTGTGCCTCTTCGCCTGGACCACTGTGTCTGTGCCAGCTGGAGAATGCTCTTGCTTTATCCTGCAGCATCCTCTCCCAGATACACCAGATGCACCAGAAGGACTTGCTTCTTCAAAGCCTCAACCAAGGAAAAGCCAGCTCAGTTTGACAAGCTACAGAAGCCCTGACCCTTTGTCTTAAGGAACTGTCCAAACCTGGGGAAGGAAGAAGAGACCTCCTGCATGCCCACCGCGTGAGGCCAGCCAGGGTCAAACAAGAGCCTTCAGAGCAGCCTAGCAGAAGGGACAACTCTCTCAGCCCCTGGTCTTGTGAGCCCTTTAAAACAGGAGCCCTTGAGATGCTGTAGGACTGCCCTTTGAGGACCACAGAGGCTAAAGGAGGCTTATGTGACTTTAACGCGGCCTTGTGACGTGCTACAGTCTTAAGACATTTAAGTCCTTATGTGACACTAAGGGTTTAAGGTCTTACACAGCCTTAAAAGTGGCTTAAATGCTCTCTCACCTTTCACATGGGACACAGCACTCCTGGCACGAGTCAGAGGGATGGCAGTGTGTCACTGGCACAGCGAGGGCTTTGCTCCAGCGGTGTCACCTGAGAGGGTCCCCACAGGTGCAACCTTTGGGATATCGCTCCCATGACAGCACCATTCCCACACTGGCCAGTAGCACACAGCCTTGCAGGTAGTGGCAGTGTGGGACCAAAATGACACTTCCAGCTCCTTGAAGCCTTTTACTGAGAAGCCACATCATGAGCTCTGAGCATGAAGCGCCTGTTGAGATGAGGATGGTTGTCTCGCCTGGGGGACCTACACCTCACTGCCACTGGTGATGGAGAGTGTCATTTGAGGTCTTCTGGATCAAATGCATCCCCATGGGTTGCTCTACCCCATACCTGGAAGGATCAGTGCTGGGCTAACCCCATGTTGATGATGATAACATGTCTCTAATGCTTTTCAGGTGGTAGGATGCTTCCTCACAGAGGCATCTACTGTACAGGTGCAAGTTTGGTTTATCTGATGCTGTGCTTGGTACTGTCCATGCTCAGACAGAAGGGAAATGAGCCTCACAAAGTTTTAGTAAATGTTATGAACTTCTGGCGGGATGGATGCATCCCACATACCGGGAAGGGGATCCAGAGCTCGGGAACCCACCACCATCTTCCCAAACGAGGTTGGAACTGTTGGCTGCAGGAAACATATTGCTCAGGGTTTGGTGGGTGGTGTTTGTGTGACCTGCCTGTCACCATGCAGCAATTGGCCTTGCAACTGTGTGGGATCCCATAACCATCTAGACAGACAGACAGAAGCTTCCAGACTACTTTCCCTCCACTGCAGTGGAGGTGTTGAGGGAAAGCCTGGTAAAATCGCTCTCTCGAGTCCTCTAAATCTCACCTTAGATTATAGAGACAGCCCAGATGACTGTGATATCTGCAGATGAGCATGGGCCTCTGTGCCTATTTTGCAACCCAGCAGACGGTAAGGTGAGGTGGGTTTCCCATGTCCTGTCCCACCTCAGTCCCCAGATGTTGACCTAAAAGCTGAGTTTGAATGCCCCCTCCCTGGACTGCACCTAGACAACATTCTTCTCTTTGAAAAGCAAAATCACCCTCTGAAAGCAGTCATGGCTTTAGAAACCCAGTGCTCGGGGAGGTTTTACCCACTGATCAGTCCCTGTTCAGGTCACGACAGGAGCAGGCGCCAGCTCCATCAGTGGGGACGCACAGGCAGAGCAAGCTCCAAGGCCAAGCTGGGAGCCAACGCTACGTCACGCTCAGGGCTCTGTGCTGTCTGGCCAGACATCGGAGGTGACAGGTGTCAGCTTTGATACAGCAGCTGGCGAGCTGATCCCTCGCCGTGTGAGCTCGGGGGGAAGAACATCTCCTGGGCCAGGAGCACTGAGTGAGGGGTCAGCGACCAGGCTGGATGGTCTACCTGCAGCTCAGGGACTTCACAATGCCTTCTGCAACTTTCATTTCACTGGTGTACAGTCCTAGCCAGAGCCTCCAAAGGGGATGCATTAGTACTGAGAGATCGCACACGGATGCAGCATATATGGTTCTATGATTCTGTGATCTTGTAAAAAGGAATGCAGCTGATAACGTGCACACTAAGATCTCCAAGCCTGGACATCTTTGAGTAGCATGAGGAGCAGTGGGACCCAAGAAATCCCTTTCATTTAGGCAGTGTATATTGCTTCCCATGGACTAGTGAGGCTGCTTGGCAGAGGCTGGCGACTTGAGGATTCCTCACTGGTTTGGTTCCTCTTCTCTTAAAAAGCCACCGTAGGGAGCGTATTGGGTTTGGAAGTGGAGGGAGCTCCCTGCATTGTAATGCTGGGCTGGGAGGGCTGCAAACATTGCAGCCAGCTATTCGGGATGTGGGCATGGGACACCACAGCCTGGACAGCCCTCGGAGGGGAAACTCCACTGGAAAAGGTGTCTGTGCATCTCACCAGTGCCTGTCTGAGTACGGGCTAGCTGTTGCACAGGTTGGATGCTGATTTCCTTCATTTTGTACAGTTCCGAACTCTGTAAAGGGTGCAACATTTTTAGAAATGAAAGAGGCCTGCTAAACTTCCTGTTCTTCTAAAGGCAGCGGCTGAGTTTGCTAATTTTGCATTCCTCTGTCCTTCCCACCGAAAGAGAAGTGACCTGAGTATAAAATCAGAGCAGTTGTGAAAAAAAAAATTGCTTAAAATGCATTCCCAAGCCCTCCTTTTGTTAGATGAGATCACAGAAACTGGGGCTTGCAAATTCGCACCTGGCGAAAGCATTGTTTGCTATTGCAGCAGGTGAAGCGAGTGGAGGCCTCTGACAAATGCCACATCGTATTTTTTCTACATGTCTATTTATCCTGCGTATGGAATTTGAGGATGAAGCTCTCGACCCAGGCAGACCAGCTGTGCTTATCACACAGTCCTGAGAGGGGTAGCTGAGTCAGGTCCAGATTGGTTAGAGCTGGCTTTAAGTTGATTGAGCTGTGAGGTGCACACCCACGGTACATAGAGGACCTCATATTCACTTGTATATTTTGCATTTTTCATGCTGAGATTCTGCTGTCAATGTAATTATCCAAACAGCTACACTTGAATGTGCCCATAATATAAAAAATTTTTTTGTTATCTAAATAAAAGGCTGCATTTCAGGTAAGGAAGTGCGTATAATAACCATCATTTTCCCTGCACTCTGCAAATTTGGCCAGTTGAAATAAGCAGCTTTTGTGCCTTGAGCAGTGGCAGAGGCTGCACAGGAACATTAGGAGCCCCTGGCTCGCTCAAAATCTCTGCAAAGCAGATTGCTCGTAAGGGTGCCTCAGCGTGGATGGCATTTGGGCTCTTGTAATTTTAATTCTAGTACCTTTAGTGGGTCTAGTTGCACCTGGTAGATTTTTAAGATGGGAGACTGCTTTCCATTATGAGTTGTGGTGTTTCTCGGCAGGATCTGTCCATCTATGTTCCATCTGCACCTCTGAAAACCCCCTTGGTGGGGCAGTGGGGTGTCTCTGACCCCATGGTGGCAAACCCTGTTTCACAAAGACACGTCGTTTGTATTTGAATTCTTTAAACCATCTCCCCTTTTCCACTATGTTAACACCAGTTTAACCAAATCCTTGAGAAATACTTGGAAAAACAATATATCTGTTAAAGATTTTGCACCAGCTGCTATCAGTAGTGGGCAGAGAAAGCTTGTTATCCACTCCCTAATGAGCCACCCAGGAAGACAAGGAAACCTGAGACTAATAAGATACCAAAACTGGACAGAATGAAACACTCCAGTTTTCAAAGAGGGAAAATTTGGAAGGACTCAACAGAACAGACACAGAAGGGCTTCATTTAATCAGCTGTACAAAACTTTCCCCTGCTTTCCAGGCACCTAACTGTACATCGTGTCCCACCAAGAGCTGCCACAAGCTTCTCCCTTTCTTGCCAAGCAGGAGATGTGGACCTGGAGGTCTGGGATAGGAGCAGGAGCTAGATTAGATAGTGTGGCTTCCCGAGGTACTTCCAGCCTGTGTTATGTCATTTCTACGAAGGAATTGCCAGAGGTGAGCTAGCTGGGACCCAAATCTGGTGCAGAGAGGTGCTCTGTGACCAGCTGTCCCCATGTTCCCGCTGGGGAGCAGAGCAAGGTGGGTGGTGTTACATGTGGGTCCCTGCTAAGCCACTGCATTTCGCAGGGTTGGTCCATAGGCCAAGGCAATGATACTGTGTGGCTCTTTCCTCGGCATCCCAGCATTCAGTGTTTTCCTCCAGATCAGAGGTGCATCCCCAGCTCCTGTATCCTCTTCCTCACAGATGATTCACACAAATATACTATAACATTTTTCAGGTGAAAGCTGCAGGTTACTCTGTTTGCTGCTGCACTTGCTGCTGGCTGTAAACAGCTAAAGTGCAGAAGTCAGCTGTGGGGAGCTCTGCTGACTTCCTGCTTATAAGCAGCTTTGCCCCCAAAGCTTTACACTTTTTGTGCATCTACCCAACCGTCAGTCCTGCGTGTATAGTCACAGGCTTCCTGTGGCCCTGTGTGCTGCACAAGAGAGACCTTGTCAGAAGGAGGATGTTGCTGGGAGGTAAAGTCACTCTAATGATGCCTTAGCCACCAACTGTGGTTCAACATCGACCTCAGTGGAGAAGGACCCCACGCAGCCACACTCCACCTCCTAGGGGCTCTCTGACCCAGTGGAAGGTGGTTTTCTGGGTTCCCAATCTATTCATTGCACAGCCTCCCTTCATTCAGTGTTTGCCTTGAAACCAGGCAGGGCTGAGAGCTGTAAAAAGCTGGTTTAATGCATCCCTGCCTGTTTCACGGTGTTGAGGCTTTGTGCTGCGTGAATGCAGGATGTTATCGGGCAGCTGCAGCTCCCACCTGCAGCCAAATGCACCACAGACCCTCCCAGGTGGTCCCTTCAGGGACCTGATCATGGCAGAGCAGCAGGTGTGTCAAACAGACGCACATGAAGAAAGGGGGTTGCAGGAGGAGAGCGCTACCTGGTTAGGTGAGTATTGAACGTCAGGGTACACCCAGCTGCCCTGCTTTCCCCACATCTCTGCTCTCCCCCTGCCGCTGGGTTCATCGCTTTGGAAACCCAAGGACAGGGAGAGCAGATGGTCCCAGCATGTTGGTCCAGCACGGGGATGGTATCTAGCCAGGATGTGTACCTTGGACTGCAGGTGTCTCCAGACCCATGATGTCCAGCTATATCCCATGGGTGAGCGGTGGCTTTACGTGCTTAGCTCTGCTAAAATGAGGAGGGCAGGGGGGATGCTGCCACTCTCTCTGTGCTTTGTCTCCTCAAACACACACTGGCTCTTGCACACACAGATGGACATTTTCATGCCTCGGCTGTGGGTGTGAGGCTTCTCCATATACCTGCAGGTGCTGGCACCCACCTCCCACTCTCAGAGACAGGTCAGTGTTCAGCTAGAAAATGCAGAAATGGTGAAGTGTAAAAAAGCTGAGCACAAGCCCATCTCTCTGGTGGTGCCCTGCGCTGTGCTTGCAGTATTGGCAACCCTTCCCCACTGACAATGAAAGGATTATCTATTACACTTTTTTTTTTAACCGAAACACACGTGCTTGGGCACCCTCTGGCTAGATGGAGCACAGGCACGACTGCGACACCCCCTGACCTCCCCACAAACACAGGCAGATGTCCAACCACGTACCCTGCAGAGTGTGCAGAATCGTGGGAGTGCTCACATACAGGGATTCATGCCCAGCTGTACCCCTGCATGCACAGGTCTGCGTGCGCACGCACATATGTACACTTGCACACAAGCAACACGTGCGTGCACAAACATATGCACGCATGCACAAACATACATACAGAAATACACAGGCATATGCGGGCACACTAATGTGCGTGGACATGTGCATATATGCACGCACACCTGCACAAACATACATGCACATATACGTCCATACACATGCACACACCTGCACATGTGCACACACAGGCTCCCCCTCAGGCAGTTCTCTCATTCACCGTTGTCTCCAAGCACAAGCCTTTCATGTGCCGACAGCTGCCAACACCCCCAAGTGACATTCCCAGACTCCTCCAGGAGAAAAATTCACCTCCCTACACCCAGCACCGGGGCCATCATGTCACCCTTCCCACCCTGGCCATGGTGTCAGGCCCCACGGCATGCCCAGCCTGGGCCAGCTTTGGCGTGAGCCGAGCTTTCCTGTGCTGTTGGCCTGGCACTGGGTTTTCTCACCATCTCTGCTGCCCCGGGATGCAGTTGCCATGGCAACGTGTGAGCCAAGGGCCTGGACCACCCAGCAGCAACCCTGCAGAGGAGAATGCTCCCCGGGTCCTTCCCATGTGTGATGGATAACTGAGCATCCCTGGCTGGAGATGCAGCCTGCAGGGTTTTGCACCACTGCAACATCTTGCACTTTAGTCGTTCAGCTACTTCACATGCAGTTTCCAGCCTGCTTCAAATGAGGCTGCAAAACTGAGACTGCAAAGTGAAAACGCAGGGTGAGCTAAGGATGGTCATTTGTGCTTCCCAGAAATGCTATTGAGATATTATCTGACAACACTGCAAAAAAATCCCCATGCAAGTTGCGCATTGAAAGTGTTTCTGAACCCATTATCTAATTGCTCTCTGTCATTAAGAAGGATCAAAGTTAGCCTGAACCATTTGAAAATGTGTCTGGAGACGTAGCCCATAAGCTCTGTCTCATAACAGACATTTAATAGTTAGGTGATTAATATGAAAGTGCTTCTTCCTTCAAATATCAATATTAACTTGAACTTTGCCTTAAGTAGGCTTGAGCCTATATTTGAAAAAATATATTGGTTAATGTGTTAAATAAAAATCAGTCATTTCATACTGTAGTCTTTCTGTTATAATATTTTCCTTTGACTCCTTTTCATTTCAGTCCCTCAAGTAATGATTCAAGACCATCTTTCTGCACACGAATGTACAAAAGGAACTGTAAGTCACCCGCAGCCTGCAAAAGCTGAATTTCCAATTCTTGAGGCAACGGAGCAAACAGTGGGCTAAGAGCACATAGGCTGAGGTAGTTTTACACAAATTATTAACAGAGCTGGTTCATCAACAAACACATGTGGATCAAAACGAATGCTGCAAATATTTCATATAGAGAGAAAGGGCTAATGAATCAAATGAAGTGTTTGCTGTGACTTGCTTGGCTGCCTGTAACTGGAAGGCTGCATTTCTGTGGCCCAACGTACCTCTGTTTTTCCTTTTCCTTTCAGCAAAACCATCGAAAACCCGCAGATCCTGGCTGTGTGTTGCTGATTGCTTGGTGTGATATTTTCCTCTGTACCAGTGGGCTGTTATTAATGAACTGTCAAACCTGAAAAAAAAATGGAGTTGAGTGTATCTGCATAGCTAAATAGCTTCTTTTAATTTGCTGTAGGTCCACAGGTTATTTGGTTTATTTGTGAGAATGAACTTAAAGGCCCTTGCTTTCCAACATGAGCTGTGGCCATAAAAAAAGAGAGATGGTACAGCAGAGAATCAGAGTGAAATACAGCAAATGGAGATTAAAAACAAAGAAGTTTTGCCCATTTCAAGCAAATTATTGAAGTGGGTAAAATTAATCCCTTCTGCATCTGCCCTGGCTCTGGAGGGATGGTTGCAGGGCCGGATTTGGGTCTTGGTGGCTGCGGCGTTTCAGAGCAGAGCTGGGCAGGTTTCCGTGCGCAGGAGGGATGGCGCTGGAGCCAAGGGTGGCACCACGCGGGGCTCGTGGCAGCCGGAAGGCAGCGGTGTGCAGAGCACACGTTGCGTTTCAGAATAAAGGCTACAGGGGACAAACACCGCAGCCCCTGTTACTAGGGAGCCCCCACTAATGGGGAACGATGGGATGGGTCACGTAGCCTCTCAGAAATATTTTAGGGGATTATGCAGGCAGACGAACTATACATCAGCTTAATTCAGGAAAGAAACTGGGTGCTCCACTTTAATGATCAGAGTGGGAAGAAGAAGATAATGCTGCTCCACTTCCCTGGATGCTTCCGCAGCACAGCTGGGGAAAGGTAGCCTGGCATGTGCAAGGGCTGTGATTTAAACAGGTTCATGGCATTTTGGGACAAAACCAGATAGGCTGGGTATAAACCAGTCTGGTGACAACCTTACTGGGCATACGGGATTCCCAGAGCATGAGAAATCACACGGCTGAAATGCAAAGGGAGAAAATGCAAATGCCTTGCCAGAGGAACATGAGATGGGAGTCAAATGAATGACTCCCATGCCTGGAGAAGAAACTCAACAGGTCTGGGTACCTCTCCTTCAGCAGATCTCAGCACCCACAATGACTGGGTTGAGATCTCGTATCTCTCATGGGGTCCAACATGGGCAGAGCTGCTCCTGGGAGAGGACCTGACCTCATCATGCCAATGTTGCTGGATGAACCCGAGAGGCTCCAGAAGTCTGGAGAGCTTCTCCAGAGAGGCACTTCTGTACCCAGGACGTGTCAAAGACATGGCAGGTGTGTCCTCATAGCCTGTCCTGGAGTCCAGCCATTGAATCTATGGGGATACAACAGACTGTCTGGAGGAAGAGGAATGTGCCTTGGGTGCTGTTTGTCTGGCACATTGCTACTGCGAGAGCAGTAATTGAACCATGTCAATAATATACCAACAGAGCATTTCCACCAGAAAATGGCATTTAAATGGCATTTTGTTGTAATAAAGAATTTCCATGGGAATACATTGATTTCAAGGAAATTTGATTTTGAAAAAAAAGAGAAGACATTTTGTAAGCTTTGAAAGCTCAAGCACCTCTATTGCAGTAAATACATCATTTGTTACTCTACAATTGACTTTATTTCTCGGCTTATTCAACATCATGTAGTTATATAATTTGATTGAAGTAGTTAGCTAATATTCAGACTTGAATTTTGGCAGCTATTTCCAGTGTGGAGGGAACTTGCAAGAGAGCCAGGTATATCTGGTGGAATTCATTTTATATGCAAAAACATTGTTGTAAATGACACTTTCCTTGAGATGAGTACTGGCGTAGCAGGAAATACTGATGCTGCCAGACTTCCCAAGCCTCCTTCCCCGGCCAACACACTGCCTAAAATCTCAGTCTTTGCTTTCACTGAACATAAGGCTGAAAAGTGTTGCTTTGCCCACCCTTGGCTTTCTGTTGATTGTTTCTGATTATTTCTGTTGTGCCCCCCCACCCTCAGACAGGCAGGACCACAGACCTCTCTAGCAAACCAACACCCCTTTGGCTCTCTCATGCACACATCTCTGTTCTTAATTAGCCTCACAGGCAGCCTATGCTTTGGGCAACAGCTCTTGTTGATTGCATAAGAGAAATGAATTCTTTCCCTGCTCGCTCTGACTGAAGGATGGCAGCAACACCCAGCTTTTGCAGTGCTCTCCTGACCACTTACAGAGCAAGAGGGTCCTCACACCTCTGCACGCTCCAGTCTGCAGCCCCCAGCCCCATCCCAGCTGCACAGGTCCAGCCACTCGCAGGGGTGGATTGAGCCTTTTTCCTCCTTTGGCAAAATCAGTGTGATTTAAGCACATCTGGAAGAACAAACTGCACCACAACTGTCTTCCTGGGTGCTCACCCAAGATTTTTAAGGAGATATAAGCCACAGCTGTGCATAAACACATTAGCAAGGTGTTTGGTCCACCCAGGCTGATGACAGGCTGGTGCAATTCTGAAAGCCTCATCTGAGGAAAGCAGACAAAGACTCTGGCTTTTAAACTGAGTCCCACTAGACCATGGGAAAGGGCAGCCAACGTATCTTGGTCATCAGGATTAGAATAAGGGGATTACCGCACCTGCTAAAGTCTCTCTGAACTTCAAAGGCTCGCAGCACATCATATTTTTAAACATGTCTCAGAGTAATTAAGCAAAGCAACTTTAAAAGAAAGGCATTTTGTCAGTCTGAGGAGCTCCCTGGAGTCTTCCTTGCTGTGGAGAAGGTTAGCCTGATTACAGCTAGGAGAGAGGTGTTTTACAAGCTCCTTGCCACAGCCACATCCCTGCTGCGATGCCGTCTGCCAGGGCCACGCTCTGGGTCCTGAAGAAGCCCCCACATCAGCCAAGGAACCCCCAGTCTTTGGGAGAAGAGTTGGGCACCTGCCGCAGCGTGGTGCCTGCTCCTGCCAAGTCTTTATCACAGCTCTTGTTCTGCCGCAGCAGCGCAGGGATGAGGAAAATTGCCAGGATTCATGCAGGGCCCTCGGGCTGATGGACAGATGCTGCTGGAGCCCAGCCCTGCTGAGTCTTGCATCTATCCATCTGCATGGAGCAAACGGCCATGTGCAGCACAGCCCTGCTGAAAGGGGCAGGAGCTGTCACATGCGATGGGTACATGTCACAAGCTCATTTTGAAAACCCCAAAGATCAGGTGAGCTCCCCATCACTTGTGGTCCTGTCCCTGCTGGATCACAAAGGTTGGCACCGTTAGGACATCTGAGACCTGCTGCCCACCAAGACTCCGCAGGCCCCTCCAGTCTAGCACTGAGATTCAATCCTAGGCTGAGAAAATAGCTTTTCTGGATGATTTCTGATTTTAAGCCTGGCTTCAACATTGCATCAGGTAGAAGCAGCATCCTGCTGAGCTTTCTGTGACTCACTGTGCCACCCACTTCTCAAGGAAAGGGAATGTTAGGTCTTTAACAAGTGAGCTGAGCACTGGAAATTGCTTGTGGAGTATTGATTGGTGTCCAGACTGCAGGGAGAAGGGATTTTTCAGTCATTATCTGGAAGATGTCAGGGCAGTGAGACCAACCTTAAAAGTGAATAAAACCAGAAATTATTCCTCTTGTTTTGCCTGGGATTTTATTTCTTTTGCATTGAATTCTTTGTTAACATTTACAGGAGTCAAAGCTGGATGCTGCTGCAGAGAGAGAGGTAAAAAAATAAATATATATACATATATTAGAGCAGCAGCGCTACACCAAGAGCACATGGCCAGAGAAAGGGCTGGGGAGCAGAAAGACCAGTACTTTTATTTACCCCTCGTGGTCCAAATGACATGTGTGGCTGCAATGAGATAAGGGGTTTCTTCTTCTGGCTCTAGACCCGGTAAGAGCAGGCTGGTGCAACTGGTACCCCAGGGAGCAAGCAATCCCTCCTTTCCCACAGAGTCTCGGAGCTGGTGTCCAGGTCCCCGAGCTCTTGCAGCTCTTACCCCACCACTCGGCTCACGCCAATTAGGCAAGAAAAATGTGTGGAAGTGAAAGGAGCTGTGTGCAATTTCCAGCAGCTGTTAACTTCTTTGCTCTGCTCCCAGGATGGTTGAATTTGAATCGATCTGGCTGTGGAGCCCACACTCAAGTCTGCACGTCTTCGCTTAATGCTTTTACACAACATTTTGGCCGAGCCCCAGGGACCAAGGATCACTGCCCATACGAGTGATGGGGGGACTGTCAGGGTCAGAGGAGGCAGGTTGGGACACAGTGGTGGCAGTTCCTGGACAGGTGTCCCAGGAGCAAACATTTCCAGCTCCTGTTGGCAGAGGTGAGCATTTCCAACCCAGCATTTCCATCTCTGCCCACTCATTTTAGCCTGAAATGCACCAGTCTTTTGAAATCTGTTTCTGATTTCCACCAGCAACCTGCTCAGATATTGACTGGTGGACAGCATTTTATCCCCAATGTTATGTTTTGTGTGACTATGCGGGAAAACACGGGGACACAGAGGTCCTTGGTCTTCAGGGTAGACCCAAATTAGCCACAAGTAACAGGAAATTTCCAGTCCCATAGCCAGCAGCTTTTGAGATCCCAGCATTTCCTTATAATCTGAAATAGATAGCTCAAGCAGAGCCAGACGGTTTCCCCCTGTCTGCAAACCCCCTCTCTCCCCTCAGAGCCATCCTGTGAGGTTTTGGGGTCCCCTCAGAGCCCCCCAGTTCCAATCCAGTTCTCTATGTCATCCAGGTCAGCTGGAACATGCCACGGGGGACGTTTGCAGCAATGGGTTCAGGTACCCCCAGGGCCCAGAGCAGCCCTGCAGCTGCAGCTCACAGCATTCTCAGGTTGTCTGAGCTCTGTGAAGCTCCTCGAGTCCAAGTCTGCAGGTCCCGCACCTCAGACTGGGTCACTCAATGCTTCTGTCCAAATATCCAGTTCCCCATCCTGCAGGAATGATTCGGGGAGAGGGGTAAAGGGGTAGGGGGGTGGCCCTTGTGGCTCCTTATACATCTCCCCGAGCCTCCATCCAAACATGCCACATCCCAAAAGCATAAGGGGTTGCTCCAGCAGGCAACGCGATTTCTATTTCTCAGTGCTGCTGTGCAGATTTGTTGCTCACGCCTTGGGGCAGACGGATTTCAAACCTCGCTCGCGCTGCCGTTTACAGAGCCCTGCCTGCACGGGGGGAACGTGGCCTCGATGGTGCTGGCATTCAGCAGCACCTGAGCTCTTGTCCCGAGGGGCAGCCAGGCATTTTGGCTCCCTTGGATGGACAGAGACACGAGGAGCCTGCCCAGGGCAGGCTGTGCATACCCCTCCCTTTTCAAGCCATGCTGCTCATCACCCTGCCAGGGCAGCCTTCAGTAATATCAATAACTCTTAACTATAAAAAAATACCATATAAATGTACCAATTCCTCCCCTGCATGTGCACACACACGAACTCACACTCACCCACACGATCGATCCCTGTTTAATTAAATACTGGCAATGACTGTCACGTGGGGCCAATTTTGCTGACTTGGGCACTTTGGGATTTTTATGCATCTATTTCTGCTTTGCTTTTCCATTAACTTATTTTTCCCTTTGTAATAAGGGGTTGTCATTATAATTTATACAGCAGTGCAGGAGGCACGGGCAGCCCGGGGAGCCATTCGCAGCTTGCCAGGGATAAACACAATTACACATTTTTAAATGTCAGACTTCAGGAAAAGAAATGAAAAAGGTAAACTATATAAATCTCACAGAGAGAGAGAGCTGCTCTTGAAGAGCAGCTTCCCAGCCAAGCTATCATGGTATGGGTATGTCTTCCTATATCTCTGGGATGCAGAGGCATAAAGGAAGGGCCACAAGAAACATGTAGAAAGTGACAGTAGCACTTGTGTTTTTCATATAACTACTGAGTATTTAATAAAAAAAATAAAAAGTGAAAAAGCATCATGCCCTGGCACAGGTTCCCAGAGCCTGTCCCCTCCTCACCCACTGCAGACCAGCTCGCACAGGGGAGAGCCCGCGCTGTTCCTTGCTCATTTCACAGTCAGCTGCTTTGATCTCATATGTGATTAAAAGAGGATAGTTCAGATGGATTAAATGAGAAGCACTTACATAATCTGTTTAAAATTCCAGTAGCACATATTCAGGGAAGAGAACAGCCACCAACTCCCACTTGTTCTGTGAGGCGGGAGCTTCACCGCTGCCTCCCCACTCCTGATGGGCTCTGAGCAGGTATAGGAAACCACCCTTGGGTGACAGCACCCTTGTCACCCTGATCCATAAAAGTCACTTGCTAGAAAGAGAGAGGAAAGCTGTAGGGAGAGGGGAGGCTTTTAATGTTCAGGACCTACTAATGAGCAGCTAATTGAGCTATGTAAAAGCTGATGGCATGGTGGGGTCTGGTGTGTGTTGTTATAGTCTAGGGTGCTGCTAGGGTGTTTGTGTTCCTCTTGCTCTAAGCCAGGGGGTAAGCCTTGGATGGGAGGAGGTAGTGGGTTAGCAGGGTCTCCCCATCTATCTTCTCTTAGACTTCTAGCCTTGAGGGAAGGGATCGGGTGTGAGGAAGGGCCTACAAGTGAAAGGATGGGGCTGGAAGCCTTCAGAGAGTGCTTGCAGGAGTAGGGGAGAAGCTGGAGCTTCTTACCTGCATGTTAGATGAAGGGAGGTTTTTCCTAATATTCTAAAAGCCTGAAGGGCTTGGTCTGTGGAGAAAGGTAGTGCAGCTGGTGGGCTTATAGGGTCCCAGACACTTTTCCTACTGGCCTGGGAGGATGCTGCAGCAAAGCAAGGTAAGGAGATGGGAAAGAACTATCTCTTGAAGCAGGGAGAGGGAGGGGACCTTGAGAACACAGAATGTTGGATGACTCACTTCAAGACTTGGTTGGCACTGCTAATGGAAAGCCACCAAAATAGGCACAACCACTGTTGAAAGCATGGTGGGTGGCTGGGGAGGTGGGGAGTGTTTCAGGGGACTGGTTGGAGAGCTGGAGAGACGAGACAAGGTAGGAGATCAGATGTGGGTCTGGCAGTGATATCTGGTAAAGCCAGTGCATACCAGGCCCGGAGCAGACAGAGACCAGCACAAGGAGAAGCTTGGCCCCCGCAGGAGTGTGTTACTGACCTTGGAATCCATGCACAGACACTTACTGATGTGGCAGAGATAGAGCAGGTGTTTGGCCAGCAGCTGCAAGGTGGAGATGTGAGCAATGAGTGCTGGGGATGTGTGACAGTCCAGAGAGATGGGATCCAAGGTCACTGCAGGAAACTAGGTGCAGTTCTCTGCAGAAGGGAGGACGTGTTTGCAGTGGAGGCATGGTGTTATACAGAAGCGTTTGCAGCACAAAGTTGGTGTAGTGAATAGAATGCACACCAAATTAACAGGTGAGGTGATTTTTTTGGCCTTTCTAGGAGTTGTGAAACCCTTTTATCAAAATGCTACTAGTACTATCAAAAAGGATGGTCTTGTCTCTTTTTGAACTTGAAGGACACTTGTGTGTTAGTCTGTATTGGCTTTGGCACCATAAAGGCCTGATTTCTGCCATGGCTTTGAAAAATGAGATGCCAAGGAAAGTTTTGCTGCTGTTACATCCCTACAATATTAAACTGGGTTGCAATTTCCAGAGCACTATTTCTCCACTAAAGCTAATGCTAATGAGTAACTCAGAGCCTGCAAGACATCTAAGTCTTTCAGAGTGTCAGGGACACGAAGGAATAAACAGGGTATCTCCCCCAGTTGACTGTAAACCATTAGTTTGTTGGCTTTCTGCAGGGGCAGGAAGATGAAATAGGGCTGCCGCAACACGGCACAGTGAATTCAACTTATTTTCTAAGTAATGAAGGGTTTAACATGACTTCCGATGTAGCCAAACTTCGATTTGAATGCTAGCTATGTATGGGACAACTCATGATGGGGGAAAGGCAGCTGCGAGTGATATCCAGCCCGTTCCAGGCACTACTGAGAAACTGCATTGAGAGTAAGAGAACACTGTCTTAATTCAGGGTGACAACAGGGCTCTTCAGGGATGGTAGGTGGCTTTTTGAGGTGCCGAGAAGTGTGAGGCAAGACCTGAAGGGATGGGACGGCACAGAAGTCCTCCCTAGAGAGGCCTTGAGGTTCAAGAGCAGGGAGGGCTGCTGGAGACAATTTTTCCCACTCTGTCTAAAGACCAGCAGTGTGTTATATAGACCAGACTGTTAGCTGGGGAACAGGTGGCGTCCATGGCTGCACTGTGATGACAGTGGCCACTGCTTGGTGAGAACTGACTGGCTTTCACAGCACAAAAGCTGGATCACATCTGCTGGGGAAGCATCTACAGCTGATGCCCTTTACCAGTGGTATTTGAGTGTAGGAGAAAGTGGACATCCTCCATGTTTGGTAACTTCAGTGAAGACACTGTAATGTTGATACAAGGTTTGGATGACTTCAGGGCGTTTTTGTGTAGTTGATTCTAGAACTCAGAGGTAGTCCCAGGAGGACCTCACTGTGGGCACATGTGCAATGGAAACTGCTTCACCAGCCTGGAGATGGATGAAAGGGAAGGTGTCATGGAGCCTGTTGCAGTGTCTTGGCTGCTCCTAGCACTGATGGTGGCATGGTCTTCTGTCTGAGCCCAGGAAAGGGTACTAGTTACCCTTCTGAAGCAATGGGAGCTGCCAAGGTGGGTTTTACCTACAATTAGATCTAGGCAGTAGGAAACATTAGGGGTGAGAGGGTACAAGTTGCTGTTGAAAGATTATATATGGAAAGCAAAGGCCTTCTGGGATGGTGCCCATTCATCAGAGGTGCCTTGGAGGGGTTGTAGAGGAAGACTCAGGATGGAGGTTGGTGTCTACACGAGATGACTCAACTACATACCCCTAATGGAGAGCCTAGTGTGGTAGCTCAGACCAACTTTCAGAGGCAAGGGATGCGAGACTGGATTCACAGAGCCCACAAATCCAGGGGAAGGGATTTGAATGGGGATGGGGTCACCAGGGATTCCTGAAAACTAAACTGAGGACCTGTGAACTGGAGTGAACTGATGTCAGTGGTTCCCACCTTCGCAGCCTTGGAAATGCCCTTTGCCTCTAACACAACCTGATGGTCTCCCTTGAGGCCAGATGCCAAGAGGTTGAAAACACAGAACATGCAAGACCAGCACAAGGTTGTTTTTTATTAAGTAAAACTGAGAGAATAGGTATAAAAGTGCAAACTGGGACAGTGGCTCTTAGAGAAAACTGAGTTGGCCATCACTGAGAACCAAAAAAAAAGGCAATGATGTATCATTTGGCCATCAGTGTTGCCTGAACAGCCAGTTATGCGCTCCTGAATGCCTCTCCAGGTACAAGCACCTCTTGAGCTGGATGCTTTTCACGAGCCTGCTGTTCAGCCACCAGAGAAAACTCCCCAGTCATTAAGTTCAGGACCCTGCTAGAAAAGAAGAAAGTCGTGTAGGATCACAGCAAAGAGCAGAGTGTCATTAATGAACAAACAAAGCTGCAACTACGACCACAGAAAAAACAAAATGCTGGGCCCAGGCAGCTGAGGTTTCCTGACAGAGTTCACTTGAGCAGGCAGCAAGGAGCCTGTTTACCGAGCTAATGCAAGGATGAAAGCGAGAAAATGAAACTAGAGCTTTTTATTATATTGCTGCAGAAAAAAAATAAGACAAGGAAACAACGCCGGCAGAAATAAAGGTTGAAGCACAAACAGTTGGTACTACAGTCATCATAGCTGGTCGTAAAGCAAATGAGACTGCAGAGATGTTTGGATTTGGGTTTTTTGTTGGAAAACTCTGGCAACTATGTAAACACAGGATGTTTCACAGTCACTCGATACGTCCATTGGACTTGACTAGTTACTATAAGCAGTGAGCTTGAGAAAATGCTCTGAAAAACAGGATCAGCTGGGCTGTTCGGGGAAGGAGCAAAACCCCCGGGTTAGCAGGGCCAGGTAAGTGCTCGCGGCCCAGGAGCGGGAGGTGGGTGGGAGGCACAGGGTGCAGAGGGAGGACAAAGTTCACAAAACAGACAAATACCCAGCTTGTGTGGTGGAACAGAGGGACTCGGGAAGGGAAAACCGTGAGTCCTGTCACCTTGGCAGCCCCAGCAAGTGGAGGGGCTGCACTGAAGCCTTCTGAAAAGCTGCCACGCAATGGTGCCCCTGAGGTTCTGAAGGTCGACCGCTGGACTTCGCAGAGGCTAAACCACAGCACTACCCATTCCCTTTGAGGGTGTTAACTATTCGTGCTTGCCAGATGATTTCGCTGGATTTAATTGCTTTATCTTTCTCTTTTACCAGTAGCATGGCAAAAAGCACTCTTGCTCATGTGGCGGGGCATTGGCTTGGGCTAAGGGTAAGCAAAACTAGTCTGGCATCTCCTTTAGACGTCAGGAAACCGTCAGTTCCTTCAATAAAGATATTTCTCTATTTAGCTCCTCTGTAGCTGCCAAACACATTGAACTTTCTGTGCTTTGTCATCTGCAATCCTAAGAAAACCTGAATCGCATCCTGGTTCTTGGGGGCTTCCCCTCTTCCAACTCCTGTGCCTCAGTTAAAATGGCAGAAGATAGAGTTCTATTTAAATGGTGCTTGTTGTTCCATGACTGATGTGACTCCAGAATTATGAGCAGCAATATTAGACTGAGGAAAGTAATCAATAGTTGAGATCATACCAAAATACATTCTGAATTCAACAGGCAAGCACAGCCTGTCCTCAGAACCTTAGAGATTTCACTGCTTATCTGCACCACAAGAAATGGAGAATAACTTCTTCTAGAAATCATTCTGAGGGCAATTCAGACCTCAACACCTAAAAACAATAAATGCTTTGTGTTTGATCAGGAAAGGTCTTTTTGTACTTAAATGTGGTGCACCTTGGAATAGAGCCAAAGGAGTTGTGTCTGGAGACTCCCTTCAGGTCTTCTGTTGAAACCTTGCATGTACATAAGGCTGATCTCTGCCCCAGAGGCCTCCAGATGTCCTCTAGAATCTGTAGACACTTGGGTACCTGCCAGGATGATTGACTTCCCAGGGCCAGCACTCCATCCTCGTGTCCCGGTGCCTGTCTCTGCAATGTGTGCTGCAGTTCCTCAGCTGCTCCTGGAGCTTTCCAACGGTTTATGGCAGCTTCACCTCCGAACCCAAAGTCAATGTGCATCGCTCTGCAGCTCCAGCTGTTTCTTGGCGCCTGGAATACTTGTGTCTAAATACTCTTTTGTATTCTTTCAAATGCCTGGTCCTGGATTTGAACATTTTTCACTGTGACTGTCTCAAGAGTTGGAAGGCATAGGAGGTGACTCGAGCTGATTAGCTTTCCCTGGCTGTTTCTTGCATGTCCTTTTTCCTTTGTGGCCACCAGGTTCTCAAGGTTTGCTGGAAGGCAACAGATGTTTGCTGAAATGGACTTCAGATCCTGCTTGTACTGCCATTATTCAGCATTTGCTTAGGAACTGGTGCAGCCTAAAACTCTGCAAGCATAGTAGGGAATCTTTCACTTATCCCATTGGATAGTGTCATTTTAATAGAAAAAAATAATCCTTTTCAAGATTTATTCAGGGCTTTAATCCTGTCCTCCAATATATCTGTAGTTCCTCCTGGCCTTTCTGCCAGCCAGTTTGATAAGCATCCTCTGCAGGGCAGCATCCAGGTCACTAATGAAAAATTGAATACTATTAGACAGATGTGCTTTGGGAAAGCCTGCTTGATGTCTTTCATTCTGACAATGAGTAATTCACTGCTCCTCTGCAAAGCCAAGTTTCCAGCAAGTTTTACACTGGTATTGTGCTAGATACTTCATAAATGTTTCTTTCATGTGTGTGTATTTGCTTGCAAGAGTTTATTGAAAGATGGTCAAAACCTACACTGAAATTGGAATACAAGGTATCATCTGCTGGTACTGCTTACCTTGCTGCTTTTAACAGCTGTGGTAATCGGTAAAAACGAGATACAAAAACTTAAATGTGGAAAAAGTCCATAGTAGACTCTTTTGCCTGAACAGCATCTGCATCAAACTGTTAGAAAAAAGAGTATAACTTTGAAAAAAGATAATTCCTGCAGAATGCCTCATTTTATTTGACCAAGAAATCTCAAGAGACCTCTCCTAAGAAGCCTTCAAATATCTGTACTGGGCATTTGTTAGTTATACATCCTCTCAGCTCTCACACCGAAGTAATTTTCTTTTCTCCAAATTTCATCTTAATGGTGGTTTATAGCATATGTTCACAGTGTTATTCATTAGCTCTGGGTAAATAAACCTAAAAATGAGGAAAAAACCTACAATAAATATGAACAGCAAAGGACTGGTTCAAGAAAGATTCAAAGAGAAGTGAAGCAGGAGATTTTTTTTCTACTTTGGCCATTAGTGTGGTGTTTGGAAATCACTCAGCCATTCTTGTTTACTTTTGCTGACAGGAATTATGTGATTACAGCACATTACTATCCCAATTTATGGCAGAAAGGCTAGCTGGAGGACACTTAGTTGGGGATTATGATCAGAAAGTCGACTGTACTTTTGGAAGATAAGACGATGCCTGGGCATGGTGCATCATGAGAGCTGAGCCGTGGTGCACTGCAGCAAGAGGGTCCTCAAACGTGTGTCCTCTTTCCTTGAGGGCCCACACAATGGTGTGTGAGCAGAGATGGATCATCCATGGGTATGGCAGAGCAGGAAGCACTCCGGAATCCAAAGTTATTGTATGCAGGCAAGTGAATCCCAGTTTGCAGCCCGTGCAAAGGCAGCAGCCAGAGCTGTAACTGGATCTGGGGTGGTCCAGTGTCCTGCTGTGGTGGAGACGATCCAAAGACATCTCTAGAGGAGTTTAGAGATGACAAAATGAGTTGCGCTGCATCAAGCCCAGAGCCTGATGAGATTCTCCCAAGCGCTGGCATGATGAATTCAAAATATGATACAGTTCATACAAAAGGCGAACGTGACACCAGGCAGAAAATAAAGGAAGCAACAGATAGGAAGGCATCCTTCCATCCTCACGTTATTTGTTTTAATAGGGAAACTGCAAGGGCTTTCAGGGGAGGACTTCTGAAAGCAGGAAATAGTGGACCTTGACAATTTCTCCTGCAAAACTGGGAGCATGCACTTGCAAAGGCTCTGTGCCAAACACTGGAGCAGGGACGGAAGAATTTGGACGAACTTGAGTTCCCTGCTGTGAAAAGGCCTGAATGCAGTTTATTTTGGAGATAAAGTTAATCTTTAAGAATGAAATTAAGCATAAATGTACATGGGAGAGATGCAGCAGAAGTAACAGCACGAAGCATGAGCTGCTGCAGTGAGAATCTTCTGTTGTTTTTCAGCAATGCCCATCTCAGGAGATGGTCATAAGTTGTGCCCCATTTTTGGACCATGAGGGAGGAACACAGCAGCACCTGGGACTGACCTGTGCTCATGTGCATATACTGCCTAAATATTTTCTCTTATGCAACAAAGGGCCGTGAATTTTCCTATGATGTAGCCTGGCCCTCAGATTGGAAGACTGAGCTCTGTCCTCCTGAGATTATTAGCCCAGCTCTTCAGTCTGTGTGTCTATAAATGAGGCTGGGCCTTGAACCTTGGTGACACCATTTCCTAATTGAGCATTGTTCTCAAGAAATAACCACCTCTGTTCACTTTTTCACATGCAGGGACTCAAATTACCCTCAAAGAGCTTCTTCCAATTTTCTTGTCCTTCATATTTTCCCAGGCCCAGGATCAGCACAGGCAATGAGTGAAATTGCTTGCAAATAGCTAATTTCTCAATAATTAAACCCATTGTTCTGTAACAATGCTGTAGATTTTTCTAAGATGTTATTATTTTAAAATGATTACTTGCAAACATATAATTTGATCTCTCCTATTTAAAAGTGCATCAGGAGATCCTGTCAGTGATATATAGTGGAAGAAAGAGTGGGAGAGGTGGGTTATTGCTGGAATATCATCTACTGTCTCAACAGAATTAATTTGTAGAAAGATGCGAAGTTGGAACACTAATTTGCAGTATTTTATTCCCAGAGGTCAAAACATCACAGTAAGGAGTAGCTGCAAGGTGGGATTTCAGAAAGCACTCAGGCTTGGCGTGGACAATCCCTTGGGCACTTGCAGTAGCACAACCACTCACCTCTTGCAGAGGTATGGGCTGGGTTATTCTGCTCTTGCCATGAAATACCCCAAGTAGGGTGTTGAAGGCATTCCTTTTTTCTAATTACATTTAATTTTTGATGCCCATTTAGTGAACACAATCTGCCTTTTCCTGATCCCAGTGTAATAAGTGGCTCTTAGCCATGAGAACTAAGACACAGGGATGGGAAGTTGAAGGCATAGAAGAGGAAAGAGTAGGGGTCTGATGGCCACCTAGACGGTGTTGTAACCATTACGAAAGGGTATTGTATTTCAGCCAAGAAATTTTTGGGTTCTGTGGAAGTCCAGGGAAATAGTAAAACAAGGTTTTGTAAGCAATAACTTGAATTTAATCTCCCCTGAGTTCTAAGTTGTTGGTTTTTTTTGTTGATACTTGAAGAAAGTTATGTAATGAGATTAGGAAGCTGATAGGTGTTCCGCTTATCTCCCTGGGCTAATACTGGAAGAAAATTTTATTCACACAATGAAATTAAGCCATATTTCTGTGCCTGGATAAGGAGGTAACAAATGTCTAGATGCAAAATTCACATTTCTAGCAGTAACTTAGCTTGGGAAGTATGGCATCTCTCTTATTTTCCCCTAACTTGAGATTAATGCATCTTTCTAAAATGTCTACAGCATCTCTTGTGATAAGGTAGGGGTTCACAGGGCTTAGGTTTGACAGATGGTGAATTGGATCATCAAAACTATCTTCTCAACACTTCTGAATATATGCTACATTTTTGAAAAATCTCAGACATTTAGACTTTAACTGAATAGATGTGGAGGTGTTGGTGAGAAGGGGTCTCAAAGTCTCTGGTCAAACCGTCTGCGTGAAGCAGGACTACCGCTCATGCCAGATCAGATCATGGTGTTGTCCAGCCAAGTCTTGGAAACCTCTGGAGGGAGTTCCCACCGTCCCTCTGAGGAGATCGCTCTGGAGCCCACCACCTTCCTGGGGACCGGGCTTGTCGGAGGTCCAGCCTGAGCTGCTGTGTGTGGCTGTTGTAGTATCACCTGACACCACTGAGAAGAGTCTCCATCTTCCTGCCTGTCCTTCCAGTAGGTGAAGTCTACAGTAGGATCACCCCTGAGCCTATCCTTGGCCAGGCCAGACTGGTCTGTCTCCCCCAGCCTTTCCTCATAGACCCAAACCATCTTGATAGCCTCTGCTGGCTGATCTCTTCTTTGTGTATGTTACACTTGAAACTGAGGACCCAAAACTTGATGTGGCACTGAGGCCAGCCTCAGCACCGAGCAGAGGGGATGGTAACTTATAGAACCATAGAATCATTTTGGTTGGAAGAGACTCTCAAGATCAAGTCCAACCATAACCTAACTCTAGCACTAAACCATGTTCCTAAGAACCTCGTCTAACTTCTCTCAGTCTACTAACCTTGTTCATCATAATGCAGCCCAATGTGAGGTTTGTATTATTCAAGATGAGAGTGTGCTAGAAGGTTGTGTTTGCCCTGGCAGGCCCTCCGTTCCCAGTGTGGACTGATGCCAGGCTAGTTGATGACCCACATGCATAATATTGCACTTCTCCTTGTTGAACTCCGTGGAGTTTCTGTTGGCCCCATCCTCAGATTTCTCAAGGTCCCTCTGGATTTGAGCTCTAGTATTTGCTGTGCCAATCATCCCCTCTAATTCAGTACTGTCCACAAATTTGCTGAGGGAGCGCTCTGTCTCATCACCCAGGTAGCTGATGAAGATATTGAACAATATCAGCCCCAGTATTGACCCCTGAGGCACTTTGCTTATTACTGGCTGCCAACCAGATGTTGAGCCATTGATTACCATGCTTTGAGCCTAGCAGCCCAGCCAATTTTCAAGCCATCTAATAGTCCTTTCATCCATCCCGTACTTCCTCAGCTTCCAAATGAGAATGCTGAGGGAGACGGCGTCAAAAGCTTGATCAACCTGGCTGTGTTGAATTAAGGCCAAGTCTGAGGTTATTAACTGAAACAGCAGACATGCCTACACAACCAAATGAAGGAGTGATTGCAGTGTCGGCTGCTGTAACTGTGCTGGCTCTAGGGCACAGTAACAATAGCATTAACATGGGTATTAGCTCCTGCTAACAAGCAGAGCAAAAGCTCCTGAGGAATTGCACTTAGGAGTGCTGCTTTCCAGCAGAAACCAAAGTCCATGCTCCTGTGTCTTTACTGCTCCTATTGCCTCTGCCAGTTTGGAGGAGTGAGGATGGGCACGCTAGCACACGCAGCAATGGTATTTGCTTTTGCTGCATAATCACATCTAATAATTTTGTGCTGACAGAGCTGACTTCTCAGGGGCACAAAGAAGCAATTAAAAACTATATTTGAAATCATTATATGAAGACAAACCTTGCACCTAACATTGCTGCAAGGCCCTTAGATGGGCGAGCAAATAACTGGGGAGATGGAGAATTCAGATGGGAAAGAAAGGCCTTTTGGTATTTATCCACTGTGATTTGCAAGTTCACATACATTATGGATGCTGCATCCTCCTGTTCCGATGGAGTAATGCTGCCAGATATATTATAAAGACTTATGGTGATAAACAAGGAAGAAAGCATTTAATTGACCCAAAATGACTGTTGCTATTGGTGTCAAACATCTGAGAACAAAGCTGGTCAACTTGAATCAAAAATGCTCAGCTGGTAGGGACATTTTAGTAAAGACCTGAGACAGCTGCGCGGTGCAATTTCTCTCACTAATGGTTCTTAAATTAAGAAATTAACCCCCTTCCACAAGCATTTAGATTGTGCTGGAGTGGGAGACAGTAACAAAAATTGGACCGGAGTCCATGGTAATAGCAACCATGGACGCTGCCAACAATACTTTTAATTTTTGAGCCCCAGTGCTTGCAGAAATAAGGCACTTGAGACCGCCAGCTATGGCCCTTGTAAGGGAAGGGGCAGTCCCCAAAGGCACTGGTGAGCTCTGTGGTACTTGTGCTGAAACGTTTGTCAGGCATGACAGTCTGTCCAGAGGTAATACCTTGTAGTAGCATTGAGCTTAAAGGCGCTATATTTTCAATAGTGTCCTATCACCTTCTGTCACCGGTAGGACCAAATTTCTGCATTGCTGGAACACCTCGGTGTGCAAATTTCATCTGGATCAGCTGATGGAGTCAACAGACATAGTACAGGTGCTATACCAGCTTCAGGGTTTCACGCTGGCTTTACGGCCTCTGTGTCCCACGTGGAGTGCCACCGTCAGAGGAGACCTGACTGTCCTGTAACCCGTCAGTATTTTGTTGTCAAGCCATCAAAAACTCTTGAATGAATTTGGACTGGTAAAGTGAGTTCATGTCAGATCAGTAGTCCGTATCGTAAAGCTGCGGTTTCTCAGGTGGTATTCGGAGGCCAAACGCTGGATTTACTGTCTTGTCACACGGTGACCTTGCCAAGCTGTTTGCAATACATGAACTTCTGCAAATGAATGAAGCTCCTGTTATAGAGGCATCAAAGAGGCAGCGAGGCTTGGATGCAGTTTTGTAGTGGATGAGGAGCACTGTGCAGCCATGCATCTATTTCCCTTCACATGAAAAATTCATGCCGTGCACTGCGAGGTGTGGTAGGCGCAAAGTGATTTCTTTAGCCTTCTCCTAAGTCCATTCCTTGTGGTTTCATGGACTAAGCCGAACTAAGCTTTGGGCAGACTTGATCACTGAACCCTGTGATTCGAATAATTGCTGCTAGTCATGTCGCAGTCTCATGGAGTGTTGTCATTGACTTTGATTTGACTACCTTTGAATGTGAGTTTGAGATCAGCGAGGTCAAGATGTTGCAATGTGACAGAGAACTTCAAAGCTCCTGGAGAATCTGTAAATGCTGATGAGTCTTGGACTGTGTCCTTAGACTGCCTGTAAAAATGGTTGATCTTTCTTACAGTTTCATCTTCATGCTCTTTCTAAAGGCATTCTGAAATGGGTGGTGCCTGGAGATATTTTCTTTAGCTTTTGCTAGATGTTCGTGCCCCATCAACAGGAAACGTCTGATGTGTTTATTTTTGTGTGTGTGATCTTCCAATAGATTGCTTTTACCTCTTTGAAGGAAAAGTCATTGACTTTAAGAGTTCACACTCATTCCCCTCACCCTCCTGCAAGAACTTTGTTTCTATTTTCTGCAGTGATCTGCAGAATTGGCATAATTTCTTTCCTTCATGCTTTTCCCAAGAATTCTCACTTAATCACTGATTTTTAACAGCTCTGTTGTACTTTGAGACATTCAGAAAGAGCAAAAGTTCCCGAAAAACAAAACCCTTGATATTTCCAGCCGTTCCCTCATTTCTATCCAGGTCAACACCTGTTTGGGGTGTAATGCTCAGTGCCTGGTGAGCCGCCTTTCTGGTCACTCTGTGCAACCATTTCGGTTCTTCTGCAGTCCAACGTACCTGCTGTGTCGGACGTGACCAAGATGCCAAAACATATTAATTACCTAAAACAGCTTACGCAGTGCTTTGTTTTCATAAACATACAGATTTTCTTGTTTTCTGTGATTTCTTCTTTAACAAGTGCCATTTTCTGTGATTTCCTCCTTAACAAGTGCCTTGTGCTGAGTTTAGTTATCTTTGGAGTCTTGGATCTATAATTCACAGTAGTATTAAGATTGAACTATTGCCACTGAATAATGCTCACAGAGGCACCTTTCTATAATCCATATTGCATGCAGGTATCATTTGAAACACCGAAAGGCGCTGACTATTTTACTCTCATTTTTTTGCTAGGAACTTCTGGCTCATTGCCTCTCCTGCAAACACACCTCTGCTCCACGTAAATGAGCTTTCCTCGGGTTACGGGATAAAGTCAAGCTGATTAATTCTCTGAAAGTGGATAATGAAAACATTGGAGGATGTGGTATTTCAGAGCTACCTGTCTGATGCTAATAGTGGCTCTGCTGCGTACTCAGAGACTTATTTTCCACATGATCCCGATACACCTATAAGTGAGGATGCTTGATGCTTTGCATCCTCATTGCTTTTCACATCTGGGGGCCCAGGGTGGATCTGAAGTTCACTTCGTAGTTTGCTGAAACCAGTAGTGTCAAGTGTTTTCTTAGACATGGAAAACTCCTTGTCCTGCTTCCCCATTAGCAGGTTTTCTGCCGAGTGCTGCTTGCAGGAGATGGTCCTACGTGGTCCCAGGTTTTCCCCTATCTACCAGAACTGCCATCATGCACACCAGTATCACCTGTGCAGTAATTCCCACGGAAACCTTTTGGCTTTTTGTCCTTTTTTCTTTCCCAAGGAATATTCCACCTGTTTCTGGAGTTACGTTTGGATTTTCCTGTTCCTGAGATGTTTCCATAATCTTTCAGGTCCTACACCACCATTGTTGAGCTAGACCACACAACCACAGGCTTTTCTTAAAACCTTCATCTCCTTTCAGTCTGGAGAGTTGACTCTGTTTGGATTGACTGAGGCGTCTTACGATGATCTCCCTTCAGTCAGCAATGAACAGTCTGGTTTGCCTGCCTATCTTTTATGGTTCGGGGTTTTTTTGTTTGTTTGGGGTTTTTTTTGTTCGTTGTTGTTTTTTTTTTTTTTTTGTGGTTTTTGTTTGGTTGTTTTTTTTTGTTGTTGTTTTGTTTTGTTGTGTTTTTTATTCTGGAAAGAAATCATATGGTGTCTTAAGTCCTTGCTGACTGCTTAAAATTCTCCCACACCTTTGGAGTGTTTAATTATTCCCCTTCAGGAATGAGTTTAAATTGACTGACTTCCTTTAAGGCTGCGATTTCACATGTAATAGCAGTACTGCTTAAATTATTACAGGCTAGCTCCCTTCCTTGTGCAGCTGACTGGCCTGGGAAAAGCAGCACTTCAAAAACAGCCTTTTCTCCCCCATCTGGGTTAAATCCGACGGGCCCCCTTGCCCTGGTCACTCCACAGCCGCAGGGATGTGGCAGGACGGGGGTACGGAGCATCCTCCTGCAGCCGAGGTGCCAGCTTGTGGTGGCATCAAGTGTGGGTGGTATTTTGGTCTTAGTTTTGTCTCGAGCTCCCTGCACCAGGGGGATTGCTGATGTTCATTAGCAGCTAATTGGTGCTGGCGAGCTGTGACTTTTACCCCCCTGGTTTCGCAGCTACTCTGGAGGCAACAGCTGATGCTTAATTGCCAAGTCTGAGTGAGGCTGTGGGTTCACAGAGATTGCCTGAGTTCTGTTATCTGCCTTTGCTTGACAATTACATGGAGTTTTGATTAGTAAAATTGTGATGGGTTTCACTGTTCTGCGTCTTTGATGTTTCGAGAAAGCTTTAGCTGTGCTGCGAGCAGCTCCTGTAGAGCACGCCAGAGCGGTATTGGGGCACGGGAAAAGGGAAACTGCATATGGGCCAAGCTGCTTGGAGAAGACTTTTGCAAACCAGACTTGTGTTCCTGATAGTCACCATCTGAGACAAATTATGGACAAAATATTTTGCCCAACAACTAATTTTAATTTGTTGTTTTGTCCAATTGAATCAGATTTGGCCATAAAATAACACACTTGATTTCCTAATCTATTTGCATGTATGTCTTTGGGCAAATGTGGAAAGCAGAGTGGGGCTTTTATTCTCTGCTTGCTAGTTAGTGTAGCTCAGGAGTAAATGGGAGGAGCAGACTCATGTTTTCATGTTTTTCCATGGTCATTTTTGGCCTGGTAGCTCTTCCCACCCCAGTGCCCAAGAGGCTCTTCAGCCAGTTTAACAGACACAGAACTGCTGTGCGATGATCCAGCAACTCAAAAACATATATATTTTTTGGACATTACCAGACTGTCAAGTTTGAGACCATAGTCTTGTGACCCTGCACCTTACATTATTCTCTAGTCTGAAACAAGCCCAGGTGTTGATTCTGCCAGCTCCATCTCTGGGTCCGAGCGCTCCTGTTTAGGTTACTGCAGTAGATAAGCCCAAGTCTCACTGAGGTCTGGCATCTCTGTCTCAAACCAGCCCTGAAATGGGAAACCCAGCATGGCAGCTGGTTGTCTTTTCTAATGCCAAGCCATAACAAGTTGGTTGAGATCATGTATGTGGTGTTCTTCCACACAGGGTGACAGCCTGGCTGGAGAACTGTCCCTTGTTTGTGGGGGACTCTGCAAGTCCCCCAGCACAGGGCTGAGGGCGCTGGTGCTACAGAGGCACAGGTTACACAGGGGTGTAATGATGCTCTGTCATCTTCTCAGCTCTTTGCCTGGTACTTCCTAGCACTTAATTTGTTTGACTTTTGGGTTTTTGTTTTGACTGTGAGCTGAACTGATATATTTTAAGATCTTGTTATCACAACCCCAGAGTGGATATCTTCCTCTGGGGTGATGGTCATCCTACAGACTTTCGGTAGGTGAAAAGTTCAACTCCTTGCATGCATTGTCTTCCCTTGATATTTCTGGTTCTCACGTCTTATTTCTTAGATGTAAAGTGTTTGTGTAGCAGCTCTGTCTCTGTCCTCTGCATCATATTCAAAAAGGAAGTTGTACTCTGAACATTTGCCTCTTCCAAATGGCTATTGTCACCCTCTGGCTTATCCTCCAGGGCAGGGGTGTCAAACTAATTTTCACTGGGGGCCACATCAGACTCGCGGCTGCCTTCAAAGGGCTGAATGTAATTTTAAGACTGTAAAAAAGTTACTGCTCCTACATCCAGGACAACTGATGCTGTAGGCTCCCAGAACCATGGTCTCTTTGTGCTGATGTGGGCCAGATGTCTTGTCACCCAGTTCGCCAGCTCCTCTGCAGGGATGGACAACACTGCTGGATGTCCCAGCCCTGGCTGAGCCTCCCACTGTCTACGATTCCAGTCTCACTGGTGACTTCACTGGCCAAGCCCGTGTGGATGGGATCGTGGAAGCCATCAGCTTCAGAGCCCACAGCTACGTAGGTGTTGGGGATCTTTGTGCTCTGGTGCTCTGTTTGTTTTTAATGAGGAATTCCCTGGTTGCTACATTTTCCTAAACTTCATCATTTTTTCCTGCTCTCCCAGCACCTTTGTGCAAGGCCAGGACTTGCACATGCAGCTTCTCCTCTGCCAACTTTCATAACACAAGCCTTGGGACTAGCTTAGCCCAGCTTCTTAAACCTGAATCTTTGCTTTATTTCATGTTAAATTTGTTAGCTCCAGCTGCCAGGCACTAGACTTTTTGAACTCGAATAGGGATTTTTTGATAATTGTGATTCGTTTTCTTCACGACTTGCAACTTCTGTAAGGTGCTCACTACACCATTTATGGCCTAAACCATTACAAAATTGGCTGAGCTAAGACCTGAGAGAAGTCTTAATTCTCTTGAGCAAATGCTGCTTGAGATCAGCAAAGCCCAAAGGATCCAGCTTGAAAGTGCCCTACAAGTTGCAGTTGCACTACAAGTAAAGATTGGACAATGACATTTTAAAGAAAAACAATAAATGAGTTGCAAGGCTTTCTTATCTGCAGCTCTTTCTGTAGCCAGAGGTCTGTGTCCCTCGCTGCGTTCCCCACTACTGCTCCCCTTGCTTGGGAAAGCAGCTCTGACCTGCTCTTCACTTTATGCTCAGGGCTGTCCTGCTTTGCAGAAACCTCTGTCTCATTGCTCCCCATGCTTGTACCATCCCATAATGTGTTTCTGACAGTGTGCTTGCCCAAGGGACTCCATGTGCACCAAATAACCGGGGAGAAAGCGGCGACAGGCCCATCAGTGTCCCTGCTGCTCTCCAAATCCAGACCAGGTGCAGAGCTGGGATTCAGCCGCATGTGCCACAGGGGTGGGAAGGACATGGGAACCAAAGTGGGGTTCAGGGAAGGTCCTCAGGCAAGGGTTGAGGAAAACAATTCTAAAAGGAGAAAATAAACCACCCTCAACATTTTCTTGCACTTGATTTGCCCTTGAAAGTGATGGACCACTTGTTGTCCTGTGATATCTGGATGCCAAAAATTGTTCTTGCCCAGGCTTTTGGAGAGGAATGCAGCACTTGATGCAGAGCGGAGGCACAACCATGTGCCCTCTGAGAGCAGCTCCTCCGCCTCCCCAGGCCTGGGCCAGACCTCAGCAAACTGGAAAAGGAAATATAACGTTGCTGAGACAGGTCTGATTCCCCTCTTCCTCCCAGGCCAGAGGGGATTGTTTGGGGAATACATTAATAAATCCTTTCCCTGGTCCAGCAGCTTCCACTGGAAACCAGTTTACTTAAGGGCTAACGTGGCAGAAGATCCCAAATACATGAATGCTTATGAGTACTGGTAAGATCTTCACCCTGAGGAAATAACGCGTTTCCTTTCTAGCCGAGGCTGAGGATTCTAATTGCACTGTTGTTCTTAATTGAAATGAAAAATTCTACCATATCAGCCTGTTGAAAATGTTGCAAGCTTATGTCTTATTAATTTACTGTGGGACCTGTACCCTGAAATGTGAATAAAGATCTGAATGAGATTGTTCGAGGTAATTCACAGGTTTTGATTTAAAATATTTTATCTTTGTCTTTAAAATTGTTGTTGCTGGGCAGGATGACAGTTTGAAGATGATACCTCATTTTGGATTTTACAGATCCTATGAATGTGAAAATGAATGAAACCTAAGAGTGTAATGTTGCATATTATTCAATTATTATCATTCAGCTGGGTCCAGAGAGCTTCTCCAACGCTAAATCTGGGATGGAGAAGCAGGAGGTGGCACACAGACTCAGAGAAACCACAGAGCAAAACTCTAGCAAGGAAACTACTGACCCTGCAAAGGATAGAGTTTCTCGAGCGTTAAATGGTGTAAGCCCCAGGGTCCGATCTAGGGTTTGCAAAGTAAATGCAGTTTCTATTAACTTCGATGTGCATTTGGCCCTCAGGCTCGCTGCTGAGGAAGAGCCTGGTGGATGCATACATACTTTTTTCCATACACAGTGAAGCAGCATCCAGATCAACTTATCAGGGAACGGCTTCGCTTTCCATCGGGGTATGAAATGCAGAGAGTCAGCCTCCAAGGCCACAGATGCTGGATGGATGCAGTTGACCCTGGCCATTGCCAGGGAGGCATTGCCAGAAGTGGCACTGGTTTGTGGCTTCGTACTCCAAGACGCAGACATTCATTCTGGTATCAGCTAATGTCACCCTCTTGGCGTTTCTCCTGGAGCTTGTGAGGATGTTTGTTTGCTGGTGCTGGCTCCATGTCCCCTACCTGCATCCTTCCCCTGGTCCTGCACCCACCACAGCCCACCTTGCTGCTGGAGGGACCATCCTCACAAAGACATGCAGCTTCAGAAACACCAGCTCCAGCAGTGGATTTAGGAAGGAGAGCAGCATATCTGCAGAACAGTTTAGGTTTCGGGGGGTGGAAGGGTGGTTGGCTCTTTTAGTGAGTGTGTGTGTGTGGTTTTCTTTTCACCCCCCCAAGTGCTACTCTATTTTTTGTTCAAAATCATACTTTGCCTTAAGGAGGCTGTTTGTCACCGAGTCTCCCTGATGCTGCTCCCTGAGGAACCAGAACTGCAGGCAGTGGAGATGAATCGTGTCTGCCAGGATAATTGTGGCAGATAAGAGAGAACTGAAGCCTCCAGCCCAGTCTGAGAGACAGGAGACTGCTGCGGGAAGACGCTCGCTCGTGGCTCCGGGAGATGCGGAGTGCAGCCAGCCTGGAGAGCCGGAACGCCCAGCCTGAGCCAGGGAGGCTCTTTCCACACGCCAGCCACGCACACACCTCGGTTGACAGCGCTTGCTTTGCAGTGACAGGACAGAGAGCAGCAAAATGAGCTGGCTGGAGCATGGACTCCGTAGCGAGAGCTCAGGAACAGCGTGAAAACCATCAGGGATGTGAGAGGGGAGGAAAAAAACATTACCTGTAGCTCCCAGTGTGACTGAGTGGGTCTTTGTGCCTCTAATAGTTTCTCCATCAATCTGCCAGAGCTGTGCTTTGCCATGCAGAGCTGCTATTGCTGGGTCACCTTTTGCAAAGGATTTGTGTCAATGTAAGCTGCGGTTGTAGGGTCACCGTGGAAGTGCAGAAAGCAGCAGTATGTTGCTGGGTGTTTTTCTTTCCCCAGCATTTGTTGCCAGATACAGGCTGTCTCTTAGGCCAGATATTGTGGTAAAACTTCACAAATGTGTGGATCTGCTGCATTTTGTCTGCGCTTAGGGAAAGGATGTGCTGCTGTTGCCTTGTGCAGCAGGAGCCGCCCCACATTTTGGACTCAGGCAACCCCCTGTCTTCACTGCTTTGTAGCCTGGCACAGCAACCCATTCATGCTAATTAGTAAATTACGATGATTCACTTCAAAAGAAATTTTTCTACACTGAGGGTGATGACACTGGCCCAGGTACCCAGAGAGGTGGTGGATGCCCCATCCCTGGAGACATCCCAGGTCAGGCTGGATGGGGCTCTGAGCAACCTGAGCTGGTGAAGATGTCCCTGCTCATGGCAGGGGGGACACTGGGGGAGCTGGGAAGGTCCCTACAACCCAAACTACTCTATGTTTCTATGAAAATTGCTTCCTTGATGCCCAGCAGGTATCAGAGGCTCCATGTGCAGACCATCCCCTGCCCATCCCCAGCTAGACGTAACTCCGTGTTACTCTGCATGTACTTCACATTGTGTCATCACGTCTCTGTCTTCCACACTGGCTGGTGTTACGGCTGCATGGCTCGATGCAGCACATGGCTCCATCTGCGCTCCCCACCAGGCAGCCCTGCTGAACTGCTCTGCTGATCTGGCTCCTGGAAGCATTTGCACACAGCGAGCACCCCTGGGTGCAATGCTGTGCACACAAATATTCCTGCTGTGGCAGCGGCCATGTGGCAGGGGAGGCTGTTTCCTGTAGTGGGTGGAGGTGCTTTGCAGCAGGACCCTGTTTTCTTGCCCTACCCTCTCTGTGGGCAGAAGCAGCAGGACGTTTGTAAGGTGCCTCAAAGAGGAGCTGAGTGACCTGCGGTTTAAGCAAAGATCATGTGCTCACAAAAAAAAAAAAAAAAAAAAAAAGTATTAGGGAAGCTCTAACACTGTTTTTCTTCATCTTTCACCTAGTTACAAATTGCCATTGTGCATTAAGAAGGAGCGACAATAAAGGTGTTCTGTGCATTTCCTCCTCAGAAGGTTGACCTGCAGCCCCTTCTCTGGTGCTGGTTTCTAACGCAAAGGTTTCCTGAGAGCAAAGTCCTGCTTGGGCATGAACTGCAAACCCAGAAGATGTGAACTGCAAACCCAGAAAATGCACACTGCAAGCCTGAGGCTGCAGGAGAAGGACGGGGCAGCTGGGTGAAGCTCTGTGCTGCTGTGTGAGGTCCTGTGGTCCTGGTGATCCCACCAGCTGAGGATGGAGGGAGTGTGGGATGCAGGGCGATGGTCAGCAGCTGGGAAGAAGGGGTGGTGGGTGCAGGGGGATGTGGTTTGGGGCAGAGGCAGCAGTGCTGGCAGCTGGAGAGGCTCCCGATAGAAGTGCTGGATTTTGCAGCGCACTCAGCTATTTCCTGGTGTCCTGTGCTCTTGCCACCTGGCTCCAATGCTCAGCAGCTGTGGTACGATCCCTTTACAGCTGTTTGCCCAAGACAAGCTCATCACCGCTGTGCCCTTCGTCCTGCCCCTGCCCCTTTGCCACCGCAAAATAGCTCTCTGGGTGGTGATGTGTGCCCATCTCCTCAGCTGTGTGGATCTGCTCAAAACTGCTCCGAGGAAGCCTGGCTCCGCTGCCGGTGCCTTGCTGTTGCTTCAGATGACAAACGATGGGGTCTGGTGACAGTGTGATGCAAGGCAGAAAATGTTAATCCCAGAGTGAGCGTCCAAGACAAAGTTCAGAGATCTGATGTGAGCTCAAAACTGCTGCCAGGAGGGGAAAAAATGAGCCCCCGTGAGCATCAAAGGAGAAAGCTCAAGCACAGGGTGCCCAGGCTGTATCTAGGGGACGATGGAGACATCAAGCATGGTGCACCCAATGGGCAAGAACAAGCTGGTGAAGAAGCTCACGAGATAACTGGGAAATTGAAGAGCGCTCTGGTGTGGACACAGTGCTTGGCCCAGCACGCAGTTAACCTGTCCATGTCTTTAAAGCAAATTTAAAGCAGCAGAATGTTTCTGCTCTGCGTAAGCAATTAGCATCACATGGCCATGGTGATTTTCATCTGGCACCTGCAGCCCAGAGCCAATTTAGCATGAAAATGCTCAGTGTGTAAACACGACCAGAATAGCCTCTTAGCTCCTGGGCCCTCTGTCCTTGATGTGACATTCAGTATTTACAAAGATTGGGGGTTTTTACACCACAGCAGGGAGCTACACAGATTTCTCTGAAATCAAAGCATGATGACTATATTGATGCCCAAAATGACTGCTTCCACTCCGCTAATATTGGACAAATATTGACTCGTGGCCACTACGAGTCCATTCCTTCACTGATGAATGCTCAAGGCTACTTGGATAAACAAATGAGTTCTCATGAATATTCTCATTTTAACACATCTCCAGAATAATAATATGTCCAGTATATATTCTCATTATGCTTTTTCTTCTGTTGACAGTTTGAGGTGACATTGTGTGACACTTCATTAGCACAGCAAAGGAGTGTCCCATTGTGGAGGGTCATCTGTCTGGGGCAGAATTCAGCTGTGCAATTCTTCATCTCTGCTTGACCCTGAGCAATAGGAAAAAAAAATCAGAATTAAAGCTCTTACATGAGGGAGGGGATGGGAATCCAGCACAATCCTGTCCATGCATTGTTTACTCTCACTGCTACATCATTAATCTAATGCCTGATAATACTGGAGGCCATATCCCAGATGCTGCAGGTCATTAGTACCCAGACTGCTCCCAAAAACACGCTCTTCCGTTGGTGAGGATGGCAGCTCGTTGCTCAGCCTGTGACATCTCCCTCAGCTCCACGGCCCTGCAACCGCTGGCTGCCCATGCACCCCTTGCCAAGGACTGAAGAGCCACTGTCACTCGCCACCACGGTGTGGCAGTCCCACTTTTCCTGCTGAAATAGGACATGCCAGGAGCTCCCTGGCAGGAGAGGTGACAGGGAGAAGACGGGAGAACAACATCCTGGTTTCTAAACTTTGCTCATTGAGCTGCAACCCTACAACAGTCCCGGCATACTCACACCTTGGCTAAAGACAGACCTCACCGGTTTCATTCACTAATCCCAGCTCCAAGGCTTCCTGATGCCCCTTTCTGCTTCCCACTGTTGAAACAGCAATGCAACTTGTGGTCCATCAGCTTTGGAGCAAACAATTTGCCTCAATGTGAAGTTTCTAAGCACCTGGGGACATCCTCTGCTCCCCCTGATGACAGCAGGGCCATTACCTTAAATTTACTGCAATCAGTTACCCCACTTCAAAGTGGCTGGGAGCATCAGTGTCGTGCATTGGCGTCACTTTCCAGGCACTTAGCACTGATACGAATGGCTCCTCAATGGTGAACTGGTACATAGGTGAGGCTGCTAAAATTATTTAGTGTAAGCTGGTAAGCAGAGGTACCAGGGAAGGAAGCCTTCCAGAATAGCTCCCTGCATGAACATTCAGGTCCAGAATAAAGAGCCGTGTAATTCTGGAATAATTACTCTAATTATTTTCAATGACTCCTTTCTCAAATTTTGTGAAGTGTCTAAAAATTGTGCATGTCCCTGTCACCCCAACGAGATCACACTGTTTCACAAAATTCAGAGTAGATGAAGTTACCAACTCCCCCAGGCAGCCTGCTTATTTTTTAATCCATTTACAGTGTTTTGATTCCATGGTGATAAGGACTTTATAAATGCTAATTGATAAATGGGATAGAGTTTATATTGGCTCATACAGGGCAGAAATAGTCAAATGCATACAAAATTGCTATTATTCAAAAACTCTACGAGACTTTCCAATCTGAAGTCGACACAGTGAATAAAGTGGGGGAAAATATGTCCTTCCATGTGTCATCAGTGGATGCTGTGAGCATCTGGGTTCGCGGGCTCACACCAGCCTGGAGAAGGTGAATGGCTGGGAATCCACTGAGGAATCAAGAAACAGCTGCCAGAGGTCCCAGCCACCGTTGGTATGAGCAGCATCACACACCGTAACCTTTTATTTTATTGTCTTTCCTCCCTTCCCCTGCGAGAATCAGGCCAGCCCAGCAACCACCCAGGCAGTGGCGTGGGAGGGGGAAAAGCACAGGTTCAACTCACCTGTGTCCAAGAGGATGCCCAGGGCTTTGGCTTCAGTCCTAAAAGATGCTGTGTTTACTGCAGTGAGATAAACATGATTTTGGGAGTTTTACACTAGTTTTACTTCCCTCTCTCTCTATTTCTCTTTTTTCTCCCTCAAACACATTGTCTGCTCTAACTCCTGCTGTATTCATAGGCACCCTAGAAATAAGCCAGCCTGCCCGTGAGAGGTGTGCACTGCTCCTGAAGAAAATGAATGGCGTGTATTGCCGGCTCGCCAGAAACCATGTTTATAGTCAGAAAAATGTACAAAATTTATATAAATTATCACAGGCTTGCTCAGTGTTTTAACAGAAGAGCCTGCAAAGTTTATGAAGCAAATTTGCAAAATGAAAAGTCAGCCTGTCCTCTGTCATACCTGGAGGCCCTGGGTCTATGTTTTACAGGTTTTGATGGTCTTTTCACCAAAACCCTCCAGCCAGCAGCACCGACCGGAGATTGCAATCACTTGATCCTTGCTAAGTGAGGTTCGTGATGGCTGTGACATGTGTGGGTGACATTGCAGAGCCAGCACAGGAGCCCCCAGTCCCTGACAAGCACCAGCACTGGTACCCCAGGGACGCGAGCAACCTGCAGAGCCTTCGTAAGGCTTCCTTCCTCTTCCCTTTTCTCATCTAGCCAAGCCAAGCTGTCTCTTAAGCCCACGTGAACAAAGACTCCCTGATGCTGGAGCGTGTCAGCAGAAGCATACATCAGTCCATTTTTCCCTATCTGTGGGGAATCCAGTGCTCTCTGCCTTATTTTCTCTCTTGTTCTGGTCCTGCACCAGGTGACAGACATCGGTAATTAATTGCCTTGGTTGCTTTTTAGCTGCAGTCTCTTGTTAAAGCCACAGCATAAAAAATAGAAGCGAAATTCATGTCTTAGTCTTGCCGTACAATTCCCTTTCTCTGCAAGATACGACCTGAGCACAAGGCAAAGAGCAGCCTCCAGACGTCGGGCTGGGGAGCCAGAATGGCGCTGATGCTATTTTTGCCAAACACTGACATTAGTCACACTGAAAAGGAAAATCTACCTCTCACCTCATGGTAAAACCTGGCAGGATGCTCAGAACCAGAGCTAACCCAGCACCCCAGGAGGGTGTTCCCTGCTTTCGGATGGGGCTAGCAGGGCTCTGACCCAGCACAGCCACGGTGGACCAAGGTGTTCACTGTAAAAAAAGCCACTTTCCTCCTCAGGGGGTGTGGGATTGTGGTCCCCCATGCTACACTTACCCCAGTACAAAAAATGAGTGACAGCAGCCCTGTGGCAAGGGCACAGCATCGCCCACGGGGCTGTGCGGAGCAGCAGGGTGGTCATGGCACACCGGGGGTTAATGACGTCAAGACCGATAGACAGGCAGACGGACAGAAAACCTTATATTTCCAAAAATTAAGGGCAAAACTTCCAATTTCACCTCCAAGTGAGTCCCTGAAGATTTAGTCTGTGGCAAAGTGTGTTGCAGACATTTTATACATAACTGTAAGCATGGTAATAAAGCATGTTATATGAGTTACAAGATACAGTAATAAACAACATCTAGTGATCTATCAGTCTAAAAGACCCCATCAGGATTTATTAAAACTTCTGTTAATCATTTATACTTTCCTTTCTGTAACCTAAAAGCCTGTGAGGAGAAAGCTTCGAACAAAAAGCCACGTCGGGAAGCCAGTTTATTACAAGCCCTGTAGCCAGTCACTCACAGCAAAGACACACGCGCATTTTTGTAGGCAGGAGTTTGCTGCAAGGAGTTTTCTGCAGTGTCCGTGCAGGTCAGGAGGGAGAGGAGCTGTGGTTGGAATGCAGAGAGGGGATGGATACAGACCCTCTGCAAATGCAGCCCACCTCCCACCTGCAGATCTGACGTCCCTGACCACCTGGTGATGCTCCAGTGGCTGCATCAGAAGGAGCAGAACCAGCCATCTCCACCTTGTTTGTTTAGAGAAATTGCTGAAATTACTGCTGTTAATAGGATCTGGGGAAGAGCCACACGCAGCAATTATCCAGGCTTACTGCAATTGACTGAAGTTGTCCAAAAATCACTAAGACAAAGAAAATCTCCCCCTGGCATTAATCCTCTTGTAGTCTAGACAAGATCTCACAAAGTATATTCCCATGACCATGTGGCTCTGCACTGTCAGTCAAAGACTGAATAGTTGTAAACACTCCATCAAATTCCAGATTATATCCCCTCTGCCATTTCCAGAGGTCTTTGTGCTGTTTACATTGCTGAAAGTAGAGACACGCCAGGAGAAACAAATCAGGTGGGACCAGACTTTGGCCTGGAGTGTGGTTTGAGATGTCCATGCAAGCACCATGCGCTTTGCTACCTGTAGACTGATTGGGTCAGTGAACACTTGCTCACCCCAAAAAGCAGTGAGACAGCACCAGCAGAACCAGCACAATTGCACTAGAACCTGTGTAAGAAAACGTATTTAATGAAGAGTTATTCTCTGGCCAGGTCTCTGCACAAATACTGAGCTGGGAACGGGGGACTGATGCAGCTACCAAGAAACTTCTTTGTAGAATCTGCTGAGATGAGCTGCCAAAGTCTGGCAAAGGCTGCCTGGACCAAGCAAATGCACTTTCTCAGCAGAAATTGCCAGCCCATATGTTTTGCCTGGAAAGTCTGCACAAGGTAGATGCTTGGTCAATCTGGCACAAGAGCGCCCTTCAGCAAAGAGACGTTGAAACTCACCTTGAAGATGGGGATAAGTCAAAGTCTTATACTTTGGAAGGGTCTGAAAATACAGTGAAGTATTAGTCAATAAACAAGTGTCAGCCTGGCAAATGAAATACCAAAATCCCTTTCTGGCAGGATTTTTGCTCACAATATAACTGAAGATTTCCCAGAAACCTCAAATTATGAAATATTTGTTTGAGGAACAGATGACATCCAAAGTAATATTAGAGGAAAATCAGACCCTCTGCTGATTTTCTCTGTTGCCATCCTAGGTGGAGAGCAGCAGGCATTGCCAATATTGATTTAGCAAGAAGGACCTCAGATGTATTCGAGAGTTTGCTTGGAAAAGATGTTTTTTCCCCTGATTTTGATATAATACACACTCAAGTACAAGCAATCTGCATTAGGTAGAGGCCTAGCAGCTTCCCTCCACTCCTACGCTGGCAAAAGCTGATGTTTGCAAGTTTCTGCGGGTAACCAGATGCTGTTCTGTGATACCCACAGAATCTGCCTCTGCCCATGGCATTGCATGAAGACCAAATCCCATCACAAATGCCATGTAAAGTCCTCTTGTTCCCCAGGGCTCCTGGATGTGGAAGTTCATCAGATGAGGAGCTGCAGCCCACTGGTGGTGGGTGGTAGGTCTTTTGTGGTCATGGAAAGTCCCACCACAGTCTGTGAGACTGCAAGAACGTATATGCCATTGTTTATATAAGTCTTGGTTTGAACAGAGGACACTTACACCGTGGCTCAGCTCAGGGCTGTGGCCATGAATGGTGAGACATTGGTGAGGCTAAATCCAGCAAAGTGCCCCGTGGCACAAGGAATGAAGAGACCTCCTGCAGCCACCACAGACCAGGAGGAGCTGGACACAGGGCTGGTGATGTCCTTCTTTGGTTTGGCCCACGTGGAAGGAGCATGCTGCCTCTTACAGGGAGTGCAGCCAGTGCCTTCTTGAGATGAAGGACACTGTGATGTCTTACCAAGCACCCAGGTGTCTCCATCATCACTGCAGCAGAGAAAGGGTGATCTCTGCCTGATGGGGAGGACCAAAGCCACAGAGAAACCCAACCTTTGAGCTCTCAGGATCCTTCTCCCAAACAATTTTGCCATAGCTACAGCCCCATCTTAGCAAATTCAGGACCTCTGCTAGTGAGAGCTCCTTCCTCCTCTCCCTCTCTCTCTCCTACTCTCTCTCCCTCTCCCTCTCCTTTTCCCTCTCCCTCTCTCTTTCTCTCTTCCTCTTCCTCTCCCTCTCCCTCTCCCTGTCCCCCATGGGAAGCACTTTCTTCCCTGGGGTCAGCAGGCCGCTGCAGCTAACCAGATGTGCAGGTGTGTTGCTACTTCTCTGCAGCTCACGCCTGCCCCTGCACACCCCAGGGTTTTCTTGGCATGGCGCTGCATTGCAAATGTGCATTACAAGCAAGGCATTAGTGCTGCAACTCTGTGGGAAGTGTGAGTGCTCCAATTCCCCCAGCGATTAGTGGGTGACAGTTCTGATAAATCAACTGTTTTATCGCAAACATGTGCACTCAGCATTAACTCTACATGTGCCCAGCTCTGGCTGAGGAGATTATTACTCACCACAAAAGAGCAGATACACATAGTGATGCGTGGGCAAGGGACTAATCCCAGCTCTTCCCTGCTGCCTTTCCAATTGCATGGTCCTTAGACCTGCTGTGGTATTTGCCTGGCCCCCGAGCAGCTGCCTGAGGGGGCAGCAAAGGCTCAGCAGCCCCAACACAGATCCACGTGTGTGCTTGGTGCTTTCTTCATGCCACCAGCCCTGGGAGTGGTGGGCAGGATTTTCTCCTCCAAGAGATGGTGGCAGGTGTGCACAACCCTTCTTGGTTTCCAACCTATCTGCCTGCACCCAGATTGTAGGACTGAGAGTCAGACAGATTATTTCTGGGTGACAGCTGCACACTGAGCTTCGCAAAGTGGGAGGGCCCCATGCCTTGTATGTAGGAGCTGAGCTGAGGTCGGGGAGCAAGCACTGGCCTTCACCTGCTCTGCTTCTCAGTGTTAGGACATGATGACTTGGGACACATCCCCATGCAGAGCAAGAGGGCTCCTGGGGGCCAATACTGGAGATTTCTGGCTCCCAAAGCTGTGCTCACCTGGACCTGTCATTGCTGATGGGGACACTTCCATGCACCACTGCAGGGACTGCAGAGCAGAGCTTTGCTCAAGCCTGGATAGTTTGGGATTCTCAACCCAGGCTTGGGCCAGGAGCAAGGAGTGATGGAGAAAAGGGCACCAAATGCACTGGGATGCAGCAGAACCTGTAGCCGAGCAGGAGCTTTGCTTAATGCAAGTCAGGAACAGCAGTACCCAGGTACCAGGCGCTCAGGAGCCTGTCCTGAGGCTGAGGGGCACCACAGCCATGACCCCTGACCTTCCTGCACACAACCTACCACGTTCAGGGCAGGGGACCACTGCCACACCACGGGAGAACCAAGGTGTCAGCCCTGGGGCCCATAAATCACCGTGTCTCTTGGTGCATTGTGGCAACTCATTTAGTGTATGTATGTATTTGTATATTCCTTCTGACATTTTTATTATTATGAGATAGTTCCCCTGAAGGGGGATGAATAATGAAAATGCAGTCTTTGGATGTAGAAAAGTGGGGAGGAGGGAGAGAGTGACTGTTCTGCCTAAAAACACCTCGCTGCAGCACACATCCCCTTCCCACACACAACTGTCCACAGGCCTGGCTCCTGGCACCTTCTTGCCCAGAGCTAGCACCACATCCACCCTCCTCTCCTTCCACGAAACACTAGCCCATCATGTCTACCCTTCCCTTGCCATCCCTCCAGTGAGCTCTGGTGTCTCTTCTCCTGCCTCCAGGCCTTGTTACCAGCAGCTCTGCCAGGAAGGTGCTCATGGGCATTTGTTCACCTCTGCTGACCCTCTTTCCCAAGCATCGGATGGTGTGTTGGGCAAGGGGACTGCTTTGCAGGCTGTTGGAGGAGATGTTTGCCAAGGGAGTGTTTTGGAGGGGGAGAAGTGGAGATCTGACATGACTTCCCACCAGGGTATCCTGTGTGGATTGCTGGGAAGCCTTGGAAAGCTGCACACATATGAGAGGAGTGTGGCTGCATCCATGCTCAGGGTTCAGGCGGGCTTTGTTGTGAGAAGTGATAGGAGCAGATGAGTAGGGGGAGTAACTGCCCCACATCCACTGCTGTTGGGGGAATCTCTGCTGGGCACTGTGGATGGGAGAAGAGAAGCCATGGCTGGGTCTGGAGATCAGAAAAAATCAACAGTATTCGTTTCCATGGCAATGCTGCCATGGAGCTGGAAGTGAGCACCATGGCCCCCATCCCTGCAGATGTGTGGGAAGGCCCTGCCTGGGTGATGGTTTCCAGACGAAACAAGGTCGCCATCATCACATGGCACCAGGCAAGAGGCTGGAGACCAGTGAGCAGGAGCTGGCTCTGCAGAGGAGGGGACATGGGGCTGGAATCACCCATCCCATCCCAACCACCTCATCTGCGAAACCTGCAGCCCAGACCCTGCTGCAGGACAGGATGCTGCTCTGTCTACTGGGGTTCCCTTTCCCCATCATACACCCCAGGGGCAAATGGGTTGTGGGGGAATTCAAAGCCTGGGGACCTTCCTGGGGTAGACTGGACGGATGCAGGGGTGTGCTGCGAAATCCTGTGGCCACAGAGATCAATAGCACAACATAAACCCATTAATATCACTATAAAGGGAGCATACAGACTAGAATTAGTTACACTAAAATGTCTGTCGTGGATTATTAATTGGGTTACTAAATATGTCACTGTGAATGTATTTTATAGGCAGCATAAATTTCCGTATTAATAAGGAGGCTTTCTGGTCCTCTCAGTGCCTGCCCGTCACCGTGTGAGCTCTACCAGCACAGGGCTCCCCTCGCCCGGGTGCACGGGGCACCCATCAGGTAAAGCTGCCAGGCTCATTTGGTTATTCGGTGTCACATTCCCCTTCAACACGCACCGTGCTTGCAGGAAATGTCCCAAGGACAAAACCCTCCATCCTCCCACAGGGAGCAGAGGCAAAGCTCAGCCCTGGGACCAGGAATGGTGGTGGGTCAGGACCTGTCCCCCTGCATGCTGGGGATGGAGGATGAAGATCTTGGGGTGATAAAAAAGGGGAATGAGCAGAGGAAAGTGAGGATGCACAAGCAATCATAGAATCACAGGATATTTTGGGTTGAAGGGACCTTCCCAGCTCCCCAGTGCCACCCCTGCCATGAGCAGGGACATCTTCACCAGCTCAGGTTGCTCAGAGCCCCGTCCAGCCTGGCCTGGGATGTCTCCAGGGATGGTTCATCCACCACCTCTCTGGCCAACCTGGGCCAGGCTCTCACCACCCTCAAGGCCAACAATTTCTTCCTTGTGTCCACAGCCTGAATCTCCCTCCTTTAGTTTAAAACCATCACCCCTTGCTGGGATTTTCCCATGGGACTCAGCTGCTGTGCAGTGGGGGGCACAGCCCAGGACTCTGTGTGTTGCGTGCACACGTGGGGTACACAGTGTGATGGGACTGGGCAGGGGTTGTGGTCCCCGAGCATCTTGTTTGGGCTCCGCGCTGCTGGGCTGGGTCCTTCAGGGACAGTGACTGGAGGTCAAAGTACCACCAAAACTCCAGACACCCATTTATATGCCGATCCACAAGCAGGGGGTGTTATTCTGCACCACCTGTGGTCGCTTTGCTCTGTTTGTCCCATTTTGGTGCTGCTCCCCCTTTCCTTGTACGTCTGCTGCTATTGAATGCTTCTTTAAACAGAGAAATTCAGCTTTTTGGTTCTTGTAGTGAAAAATTTGTTTTTTCTTTTTTTTTTAAAAAAAAGATGTAAACCTTCTCAGAAATGTGAGCTGCTGCCTCCGTGCTGCCCAAGGGTCTCCCACCGGTGCCCGCACCGTCAGCTGGAGAGCTGAATCTCATCTGCACGTCGCCCTGCCCGTGGCTGCTGTGGGGTGGTCACAGAAGGGAAACAATCCTGGTTTTACATGAAATATTTAACTGTATCTAAGTTACAGCTGGCATACATCCACTGCAAACAAACATCCGTGGAAGATCTGAACTGTCAGTAAATGCCTATGAAAAGAAGGGAGAAAAACATGGCTTTCAACATTAAAAATATCACTGGAACTTGCTCCTTTTAGTTTGAAGAGTCTCTAAGGGCAAGTCTTTGACCCCACAGCCCTGTTGCTTGGAGCCATTTTGGACAAGCGCATATTGAAAGGGCAGTTATCGAATTGATGATACTTGATTTTTATTTTATTTTATTTTATTTTTTTGGTGAGGCAGATGAACACAGAAGTAAATAGACGTGAGGAGAGAAAAGGGCACAGAGAAAATGGTAAAAATATAATTTCCCCTATACTTTAGCTTAGTTGCTGAAAAATGTCAAGCCTACAACCTGCTCTTGTTTCAGATTTGAGAGGAAAGCTTTGGCAGAGGGCGGGCAGCAGCCAGTGAGTTTACCATGGGATCCAAGCCAGACACCGCTTAGGGAGGCAAACGAGATGACAGGAGGAAGCACAGGAGTGAACCTGTGGATGGAGAGGTGCTCGCAATTCAGGGCTGGCGGTGGGGACCCAGGTACACAACCCTTAGCTTGTGACATCAGTCACCCCAGTAAAGGAAGGAATGTCACTGGGACACCAGTCTCAGCCCAGAGGCAGAGGACACATCCCTGCTCCTGAGCCATGTGCACGTCTATAGAGAGGATTCCTCCTTCTTTTACGTCAATTCTAGTGACTCACACAGAGCTCGAGAAGGAAAAAAAAAGAAATCCTAAACATTGTTATTTTGGGTTCATGAAAAACAGATTGTTCACTAGGTAACAAGAGAACAACTTGCCAGACACATGTAGAGGTCAGGAGGACTGTGATTCATCTTGCTAATCTAGCAGGTATCTAGAGCCATTTTAAATGTCTTTGTGCTTGGCAGTGATTCACATCAACTGCTCCCAAGCCCCTTTCCAAAAATGCCAGATTTCTTCACTCCTCTGTGACTGTGAGAGTTGTTCACACAAGGTAAGGGGAAAGCAGTCATGCACTTGCCAGGTAACAATGTGCCTCACCTGAAGACAAGAGGATTCAGACAAATCTGCACTAAATGTCTACTCAGGTAGCAAAATATGAACACGTTACCTCCCTGTACATGTGCACGCTGCAGAGCTCCGTGGTGGATCTATTTGTATCTGATGACTACCTTCCAACTTCAATATCTCTGCAGCCTTCATGCAGAGCTGGACCAGAAGCATCTCCGTGAGGCCTCTCTGGGAGACACCTCCAGAATGAGACCCCAGGAGGGCAGTAGAGCTTATTCACATGTGCTGAACATGTACGTGCAGGTCTTCATCTCTGGGGTGGTGGCAGGATGTTGGGAGAAAGCAGGAGAGATGATCAGGGAATCTGTGGGAATGTGAGGCTGGATGAGCATAGGATGAAATGCGATCCTCTATAGAGGGGCTGATGTGCGGTGCAAATCTGGGAGATCCAGATTTAGATTACACTCGATGGGAATGGTAGATGGGGCATAGATGGGAATCAATTAATGCACGTGTTACAGAGTTGAGAGAGTGAAGGAGAGCAGGTGGGCTTGTGTAGGCTGCTTGAAGAGGTGGAGAAAAGACCATTGTATTCCCTCCCACATCATACGTGGCCCTTGGAGGAGCGGAGGAACAGGAGAAGGCTGCCCAGACACCACCACCACCTTCCTTGGCATCACCAACATGTCCCATGTCACAGGTTATTGCCTCAGCATAGAAGCAGTGAAGTGCCAGTGGGAGCATCTTCAGGACGACACACTCCCACCACTTCCCCTGGTATGCACGTGAGGTTGAAGGATGCAAAGTAACATCACCGTTTACTTCTTCACACAGGTAGAGGAGACCTGGCCTCCTCCCATCCTCACCTCTCCAGCAGATGATAAAGAGATCCTTCCAAAAGAATGTCCACCAATGCTGAAAATAGAGGTTGGATGGCGTCTTCTGCAGTTGACAGGTGTGTGCAAGAGCAGAGAAAGGGAGATGGTTGGCAGGTTTAAATGTGCTGCTCTGTGCTTACCCAGGGAACACGTTTCAACAGAAAGACATGTAGGTATTGTGATAAAGTCTCGGGGAGTTGCACCACAGCATCCTCTCCCATCTCAATAGGCTGGGATTTAGTCATCTGCATGGTCAAGGGAGTATTTGGGACAGATCTGACCTGAATAGGGACATTTGATTTTAGTCAGAGAAATTTCACCCTCTCTGGACTTTCATTATGAAGGAAACCAATACAGGTTAAATCTACAGGAAAAAAAAAAAAAAAAATGAACCAGTCTTTTCAAACTGTTTTTATCTGGAAAAGCACGGGTCACATTTCCATCTGTGTTCCAGGGAAGAGTTCTTAATGTCAACACGTTGAATTAAAGGGTTTTTCATTAGTTACAAGGAAGGTGAAAATCATCTTCTCCTGAAATGTGATGTGCAGCAGTAAGTGCAGGGAGATGAGTGTGCTGCCTTACACAACGGGTTCCTGCTCTTCCCGCACCAGCGTCAACAGGCGGGTCCTGACACAGGAGATGGAGAGCTCAGTCTGGGCTTGCTGGAGCAGATGTAGCAGGCAGGAGGGCTTGCAGGTCTCCATCATCACCAGCCTCTGTGTCCCTCCCAAAACGTGGAGTGTGTGAGTGCTTCATATTCTTGGGTTCAGAATTTGGTGATGTCTTGAGACTGGGGACCAGATGTTTTAACATGAGGGTGTTGGTCTCTTCTCCCAAGTAACAAGCTATAGGATGAGAGGAAACGGCCTCAAGTTGCGCCAGGGGAGGTTGAGGTTGGATCTGGGGAACAATTTCTTCCCCAAAGGGCTGTGGGGCATTGAAACAGGCTGCCCAAGGCAGGGCTGGAGTCACCATCCCTGGAGCGATTTAAAAGACGTATAGACAAGATACTTAGGGACATGGGTTAGTGCCAGGTTGGGTTAATGGTTGGTCTTAATGATTTAAATGGTTGAGAAGATACATGATCAGAATATTATTTTTTGTACAGTCTTTTGAAGAACTGAACCAAGCCGAGTGGATTCAGGCAGTCAGGGTCAGCCAAGAAGACACTGAGATTCAAGGACGAGCACGTAGCTCATGGTTTTCTCCCCTCAATCCAGCATGGGAGCTGGGAAGAAGCTCGCCTTAGACTGAGGATGCAGGGATGTGTGCATGCATTCATTCTGCAAGCAAAAACATGTATATGCAGCTGCATGTACTCTATTTACACAATTTTACTAGGGTGTTTTTATTTTTTATTACACTATAAAGCAAGAATAAGTGATCAGAAACAAAAGAATTTAGTTATCAGCTGCCACAAACAAGACAGAGAGAGAAGCATGGCAATAAATTGCACAGTCCATAAAAAATTCAAGTGTATTAACAAAAGTGCTGCAGAGCAGACAACAGGTAATGATAAAGCTGAACGTAATTACTAAAGAAAAAAATTATTTTAAAATGCTGGGATATTCTCAGTTGAGAAACATTGCTGATCTACACTTTAGTTGGCTGGATGAAATAATATCTGCATTAAAGTGAGGAAAAGCAGAAGCAAGCCTGAATTTGACAACAAATCCTACCCAGGTCACGTCGAGGAAGCGGGAGTAGCGAGGCCTTTCTTTTCCATCAGATCTCTCTGCATTTTTACCGTACCCTCTGAATACACGGCTGACACCTCATCCGGCCCAATTAAAGTGACACACTAAATCTCTGCAAACAGGCTGCCTGACGCAGCCCTTCCTTGTGATCCCAGCCTACCCAGTAATAACTTCCTTCTTTTTCTTATATTTTCTGGCACAGGCTGTGGACCTGCAACTATACGCCGGAGACACAAATTCTCAAAGCCTAAACACAAAACTCTGCTTAGCAGGCTGTTAACAAAACCCAGACGAAAGCTCTCCCAGATTGTCCCTTTTATCAATTTTCCCGGCCGATAGGAGATGTGGAGGCTGACAGCGAAACAATGTGCTAGTTAGAGGATTCGGAGCGCATTGACCAAGTCATTTTAGTTAATCAATTACCCATTCCAGGGTCCTAATAGCTCTTTAGATCTCATTTTCCTTAGTGAAACCGCGAACTCAAGTGCTCAACTATACAATTTATTAATGAAAATTCACTTTATAGTAATTTTAGAAATTATGGAATGGAAAATAAAGATGATTAACAGTGCCTGCGAAGATTCAACAAATGTACATAAGGTTTTAGAATTTCGTTGTGAATCAGTAAATCTAATCGATGAATAAATGTTATATCAGAATTAATATTAACATAGTGGTAACTTAGTCTAATTATTGCATAATCTATTTTGGAGGGGTAATTTTTACAGCAGCATGAGCTGTTGGTCTTTAATCTTTCATTAATATCATTCATAGCCTTTTATTAATTTGCCACTCAAGCTTTATATTTGAATTAAAAGCTCTGGGACTTGGACATGTCAAATCAACCAAACGATTTCAAAATCAGGATTTAGGAATTTAGACAGTTACTTAATTACTGCAAAAACTAATTTCATTCACAACCGCCTTCTCCTCATCATCATACTCATGGTCACATTCTTCTCCTCATCAGTTTTGCTCCTTCTACAGCCTTCATTTTTTCTGAGAATAGGTACACCAGAAAGAAAGAAAGAAAGAAAAAAGGTCTTACAGAAAAAAGAAGAAGAAAAAAAGATGAGAATATGAACTGTGAAATAGAGGACTGGTTTGCATCACATGTGTTCTGCAAGTCACATCAAACTTGTAGCACAGCTTTAATTGGTGCAGTCCTTAATCACCAAGCTATACCCTTGCCAGCTTGCACTGCTGTCTTTCTGCACCCAGGACCTCTTCTCTGCACGTCAATCCAGATACAGCCCTGTTTGTTGTATTTATAAGTGCAAGGGAGGGTTAAGGCTACGTGTGGGATAAGGGAGAGGAAGATAGAATTATCACGCCAGGCAGGAACGTGTATGGGCATAGCCTGGTCACTCCTATCTGCATTTGGGGGTTTCCAGCCCATGCATCTTCGTAATGTGCTACTTGTAATGCTGCTATCTAGTGACCTTAATGCCCAGCTACTGCCTTGTGGATATGAATATCATGAATATCAAAGTTACTGCTGTGTTTATATTGAGTTAGAAAATTGATCCCATCCCACCCACAGGCACTAGCTTGTTTTCCAAGGTACAGATCCTTGTTATTAGTAATTTATAGGCAGCATTTGATATTGCAGACAGGATGGGGCAAGGAGCAGCGGCAGGGATTGCTGTCAGCATGGTAAGATGCATATATAACTGGGGGCCTTGGGATGCTGTTACCTGATCAACTCACCCCATGTACGACCAAAGCGGTCCCTTTCCCCTCGCGTGCAGCCTCATCTTTCTTGCATTTGCTATAGCAATTCTGCAGAGTCAAACAACCTCCTGCTGAAGCTGCAAACCAGCATCACCAAGAAAACATTTCCTTTCATATTGAAAGCCAGCTGAGAAACTACACCCTTAGATCCAGGCAACTTGCTGTCTCAAATGCCTCTCTCACTCATAGCTGAGGAGCAAACGGCTTCTTTGAAATAAAAGACATCTCAAGCAGAAGTGAGGGCACTGGTACAGTGGAGTTGGAGGCACAGGAGTCCAACAGGGAGCAAATCTCATTGAGACTCTGCCCATCACAGCAGGGCTGCAGGTTTTTTCCTCTGTAAATGATGAGCTCAGCGTTGGACCCTGGGAAGCCCATGTACTTTCCCTCTCCAGGGTCTGCTGAGCACCAGCTGGGACTTGAATTCAGCTGAGCTTTGTCCTCTCTATAAACCCCATTGGACCCTCGTCTTCCAAGGTGGGAGCTTCCAGGGGAAGCAGCAATGAGAGATATTCCTCTAGAGTCACACTGACATCTTAGCATCCCTGTGTGCCTGTGGTGAGCTTCTGGCCTGAGTCAAAACAAATTGAAGCTTCAAAACTCCCCTTCTTTTGCGAAACACAGTTGGAGGGGTGAGAGGAGCTGGTGGCTTCCAGCCCTTTGAGATGGGGGTGCAGACACGACCGGTTTGCAGGTGCCTCTGCTCTTCACATTTGGAGCCAGTGCCGTGGCACTCTCCTGCTTTCATCTTTGGGGCGTAAGTATTGCAGTTCTGGCAGTAGCCTGAGGGCAAATTGTTCTGGAAAGTTTGAGCAAAGCAGGTTCAACTACTTCAAAGTAGGAAGTGGATGACAAAAATACATAATTACCTTCTTAAGAAAATATAAAACAACTTTCTTTTGGCAGATTGGCAAGTATACACTTCCTACGCAATTTCCTTTCTACCCAAAACATGATTCCAGCCTTATTTTTATTTCAGGAACTGTGAATTATGAAAGGGCTCTCCCCTCCCTCTTCCTCTGCCTTTTTCTCTCTCTCTCTCCAACTCTTTTTCTCCCTCCACATTCCTAACCAGTACTATGTTAGTTTATAACCTTCGCATGCAGACCTTGTTTAATTTACTTTGTACACACGTTGCAGGGCCCGCAGGACAAGGATTGGTTTGCTGCTGCTTTATGAATAAATCCTTTTACAAAATGAAATCCCCCTGCAGTTCCACGACTGGGTGATATGTTTTACTAAATCCCAGTGCCCCTCATCCTGCACTTTTCCAGGTGTGAGGAGCTTGTGGATGCCCGGGGCCAAGAGTGAGCTGCCACATCCCCTTGTCTGCCCCCCAGCCCTTGGTCTGGCTCTCTGTGCACCCCGGGGCTGCTGCTGCTGCTGCCCACTGGCTGCCGGCACACAACGGGCGCTGCCTGCACACCGGGCAGCTCCGTGGCTCTGCAGTGGGTCAGTCTGCTCATCCTTGCATGGGTGATTATAAATCCCCTTCTTCCCAAGAGGGGGCAAGCTATCCGTGAAGCTGTGCTTGCTGTCAGCTGCCACGTGGCCTTTTTAGACACCCAGAGCTTCTCAGAATGGTTTGGGTTGAAGGGACCTTCCCAGCTCCCCCAGTGCCACCCCTGCCATGAGCAGGGACATCTTCACCAGCTCAGGTTGCTCAGAGCCCCATCCAGCCTGGCCTGGGATGTCTCCAGGGATGGTTCATCCACCACCTCTCTGGCCAACCTGGGCCAGGCTCTCACCACCCTCAGGGGCAACAATTTCTTCCTTGTGTCTGGCCTGAATCTACCTTCCTTTAGTTTAAAACCATCACTCCTTGTCTTATTGCAACAGGCCCTGCTGAAAAGACTGTCCCCACCTTTCTAGTCAGCCCCTATTAAGTATGGTAAGGCCACAATAAGGTCTCCCCAGAACTTCTCTTCTCCAGCTGAACACCCCAGCTCTCTCAGCCTGTCCTCCCAGCAGAGCTGTTCCAGCCTCGGATCATTTCTGCAGCTCCTCTGGCCCCTCTCCAGGTGGGAGGGAGCAGAGATGGTTTTGTGAGGTTTTGCAGAGCATCCATCCCTTGGAGGAAGAGCTGTGGGAGAGAGAAGCAAAGCCATGTGTGGAGCACTATACAGGTAAAGGCTGATCCTAATCAACTTCACTCCTTGGCTGCATCTTCTAAGGTTTATGCCAGTGCATTGGCAAGGCTGAGAGTCAGTCTAAAGGACTTGGGTGGTGGAGATGTGTCCCTTGGAGCTTCCGGCATCGGAGAGGTGAGAAGAAAAGGGCTGGGCTTTCTCCATCATAGAAAAAGCACTTGACCCCACAACCCTCCTCCCATTAAGTGCCCCACACATGACTGTGATGGTGCGAAGCCCCATCTAGACTGGCTTCAAAGTGAGTTGAGAGCTGCAGGCAGAGTGTGGGAAGCGCTGAGAGCTTCCTGCTACTCTCCTTTGGGATCCTGGCAATGGGCAGGAGGCGTTGCCTTAACACTAAGCGCAGGGACTAGTAATGCACCTGAGCACAGTGGGTGAAATGCCATGGGAACATCAGCCACACGTCCCCATGTCCAGGCATGTCGAGGAGTACTTCTATCCTGCATGTCTCCTGCGGACTCTCTGCAATGTGAAGACAAATACATCTTTCCTGCAAAGCCCAAGAAGAGATCAAACTGCCCCAAAACAAATCCTTCAAGGACAAGTAATATGAGCAGGGAAATACCTGTCCATTTAATTCTTCCTTGCAGGAGGGAGACAGGTAGGGCACTAATTTTTAATGTCCGTCCTTTACCTCTGTCCTGTCACTGAGTCTCCCTCACTCGGCTCTCGTCCCTGTTGGCCACCCTCAGGCACCTCACACTTGCTGAGAAGCAGGGAGCCCTGCTCCAAAAACCAGTGACAGCATCTGCTGAGCGTGTCAGCCCACGCCAGGCAGCGTGCTGGCTCCTGTCTCACCTCGCCAGCCGCCCATCAGGAGCCCTGTGGACGTTCACCTGCCATTGGAGAGCACAGTCCTGGCTGCCGGGGGGCTCGGGGCAGGGAGCTCAGCTGAGCCAAAAGCAGTGACAGCTGCTGCTGGTCCCAGATGACAGGAGGGTTTATGGCACTTGTAATAGGTGACCTGCAGACAGTAAGATGGGATGCAGCTCTAAAGGAGCCCATGGAGAAGCAGCAGGAGTGCGACCAGCCGCACCAGCCCCAGGGGCTTCTCCTCCTGCCTGAGCTGGCCAGCGATCTCCAGCACGTGGCTCCTAGTGCCATGCTGAGCTCCTGCCGCACCCTTTGCTCTGGAGCTGTTTCCACTTCTGCTACAACCAACACCGTGCCATGGCTGTCACAGTGTCTGTCTCTGCAGTATCTTGTCCCTGCCTCTAGCCCCTCAAGACAGCTGTGGTCTTGGCAGAAAGAAAAGCCACTGAAGACCATGTGTGGTCCCTGTGGTAGAGCATTCGAGGCTGGGCTTTGGCAGAGGAAGGCATAGCTTTGGCATTGAGCATGGAGCATTTTGCAGACCGGGGAACCATCCTCTCAGGGGTAGTCCCCAGGTGGTGGTCAGAGTCTTCCCAGGCTTCCCATCCCTTCATCAGAGCTATGTGTGCATTTAACATCGACAAGGACCCAGGGAGCTCGGACAGGACTGTTGGCAGATGTGCTCCCTGCTTAGTCTCCTCCAGAAGCAGCTCCCTACTCATCGCTCCCCTTCCAGCAGGACGAGGCAGAAATACCACCCTGTGCAGGACTGGGCTGCTGCTTGGAGAATAAATACCCTTCCTAAAAGCTGAGCCCAGCCACGTGCACCCAAGCCACCCCCAGGCTCTTGGTGCAGAGCAAGCTTCCCGGGCCCACAACCCATCCATCTCCTGGCACGCTCCTCTCCGCAGTGCCTCTGGCAGCGCGGTAAGCTCCTGAATATTTTATGTGGTTATTAGTCGACAACATAATCTATCTGCGGGGAAGGCAGAACTGCTGACCGAGGCGTATGGCATGGCACTGGGGAGTGCTGACTCCTGCAGCATCGCCCAGTCCTCGCAGCGTCACCCGGCGCAGCGCAGGTGCCACCGGCTGCCGTGGGCTGGTGGCTCGGCCTTGCATGTGCTGCACACCCACGGCCAAGTGCGGGCACACGCTGCACTTGCAGGCAGCCAGATTGAGTGCCTCCTTGTTTGAAAGGCTCGTGTATACATCCCGTCCCCCTTTAATTTGTCACATATGGTGCAGGCATGGTATGTCCATGTGTCTTGGCGCAGGGGCATATGCTCTGCACACAGCAGTACTATGATTAGTAAAACATTAGCCACAAATAGACCAGTGATGCACACAAGTACAATGTCTTACGAGAATGTACAAACAGGAATGTGAGCATGCAGAAACTATGTACCCAGGCCTCTCCGTCACATGCAACCCATCCGAATTCTGGGTGCCCGTAGCCACCTGCACCCTGGCTGCAGACAAGCACTCACACGCACGGCAGATGATTGCTGGCCTGCATTTTGCAGGGTGTAAAATTCCGTACTCACTGCACCTGAAGAAATGTGTCACAGAAGCACCCTAAAAGTCAATTTAGGCAGCCAACAAGCTCCAAACAGACTTTATTCTGACCAGAACTATTCAGCAAAAAGACCAACAAGAAATGGGGTTTATCCAAATTATTCAGCACTCCAACAACATTATAAAACACAGGTTCAGATACCAGTTGAGGATATTACTATTGTATTACCACATATGAATAATGAGGATCCACAGCCCACATCCACTCACAAGAAGATGCCTTTGTCACTCAGGGGGACCCAGCTGGGGACCCAGCTTGCCCGGGGGTACAAGGGCTCACTCCAGGATAAAAGAAAATCCCTCCCCAAGGAGCAGGTGAGAGCTCTGTTCTGGTCTCAAGGGAGGCTCCGATCACAGTCCCGCTGCTCCCAGACCACTCCAATGGGCTCTGGTGGGGGCCCCGTGCTCCAGCCCAGTGGGGTCTGGCTGTGCTGGTCACCAGCTGTTCCAGAAGCTTCTCTGGGCCTGGGCCCCTCCTGGGCTGAGGACCCATCTGGTGACCAGGGGTCCTGACCCTCCTGCTCCCCAGCCGGGGGCGCTGAATGTGAGGTGTCACCGTGCGCTGGGGGAAGATCTTCAGACGAAAGGATTACAGGGCTCAGGAATGTGTAGGGGCTGTGCTGTGCAGACACTCGCTGTGCGAGCAGCCCAGGGCAGCAGAATCCTGGCTGGCAGGAGGGCTCAGGGACTGCACACACCTTCACTGCACACCCCTGTACTGTGCAGCTTCACAGGGAGAAGCAACAGCAACGCGTGGGCTGCCAGAGAGAAAGCCAAGCCATCGCTTCACTGCACCTGCCATCCAAGGGAGGGGATTTCCAGTGCAAACAGGTAGCAGTTGTGGAGGATCTAGGACCACGATGAAAGCCTGGCCATGGATATAACACAGGGGAAGCTGAGAGAAAAATACCTAAGGAACTCACAGAATCACAGAATCGACTGGGTTGGAGAAGACCTCAGAGATCATCCAGTCCAACCCTTGGTCCAACTCCAGTCCATTGACCAGATCATGGCACTAAGTGCCATGTCCAATCTCAGTTTACAAACCTCCCGGGCCGGTGAGTCCAGCACCTCCCTGGGCAGCCATTCCAATGCTGACCACTCTCTCTGCACAGAATTGCTTTCTAATCTCCAGCCTAAATTTCCCCTGGCAGAGTTGAAGCCCATGCCCCCTTGTCCTATTGCTGACTGCCTGGGAGAAGAGCCCAATCCCCCCCTGGCTAGAACTGCCCTTCAGGTCGTTCTAGAGAGTGCTGAGCTCACCTCTAAGCCTCCTCTTCTCCAGACTGAACAAGCCCAGCTCCCTCAGCCTCTCCCCATAGGTCTTGTGTTCAAGTCCCTTCCCCAGTCTTGTTGCTCTTCTCTGGACCCGCTCCAGCACTTCAATCTCTTTCCTGAGCTGAGGGGCCCAGAACTGAACACAATACTCCAGGTGTGACCTCTCCCATGCAGAGCACAGGGGAAGGATCACTGCCCTTGTCATGCTGACCACGCTGGTTTGGATACAGGACAGGACACCATTGGCCTTCTTGGCCACCTGGGCACACTGCTGGCTCATGTTGAGCTTCCTGTCCATCAGTCCCCCCAGGTCCCTTTCTGCCTGACTGCTCTCCAGCCACTCTGTGCCCAGCCTGGAGCGCTGCAGGGGGTTGTTGTGGCCAAAGTGCAGCACCCGGCACTTGGCCTTGTTGAACTTCATCCCATTGGAATCGGCCCATTTTTCCAGTCTATCCAGATCCCTCTGCAGAGCCCTCCTGCCTTCCAGCAGGGCCACACTCCCTCCCAACTTGGTGTCATCAGCAAATTTGCTGATGATGGTCTCAATCCCCTCATCTAAATCATCAATCAAGATGTTAAACAGGACTGGACCCAACACTGACCCCTGGGGACACCACTAGTGATGGCCACCAGCTGGATGCAGCCCCATTCACCAGCACTCTCTGGGCCCGGCCCTCCAGCCAGTTCTTAACCCAGCAGAGAGTGCACTTGTCCAAGCCATGGGCTACCAGCTTTTGCAGGAGTATATTATGGGAGACAGTGTCAAAGGCCATGATGAAGTCCAGATAGACCACATCCACGGCTTTCCCCTCATCCACCAGGTGGGTCACCTGATCATAAAAGGAGATCAGGTTGGTCATCCCTTTTCAAATCTTTTGTCCCAGCAAGTAACTCAAAATGGACTCTCAGCTTATGGTACAAGCCAGGCTGCTGCTGACCTTCTTGTCCCCACTCCCTCCCCTGTACTGGCATGGGTGTTCATGCAGGAAACTGGGTCATGGGGTTTTTTGCCTTTTTTTTTTCCAGCCACATGAGCTTCCCAGCCTGGTTTCTTGCGTGGCCACAGATCTGCCTGCTGCAGTCGGAGGGCCCTGCTGGGGACTGCAGATGGGTGGCAGCAGCACCCAGTAGCTCATCGCAGCCAGGAGCCAGGCTGAGGTGGGAGAGGAGGGATGGGTGAGCAGTCTGGGGGGCTGCAGCAATCCCTTCAGTGGGCTGGAAGTGCTTGCAGACAGAGACAGAGCTTCTGGAGCAGGACACAGCTCCCGCCTGCCTGTTGGGAAGCACCTGGCAGTGCTGCCAGCCCCGGGATGCTGAGGAGCATCTTGCATCCCAGTGAGGCCCAGCCCGCCTGCTGCCGCTTTGAGCCGCCCAGCACTGCCGAGGAAGACTGTGTCGAGCAGGTTCATCTTTATGTAAATCACATTCACTTCAGCTGGCTTCCAGGATAATCAGTATTAAAGGGAAACTATTTTCTAGTTCATTAGAGGAAAGCTGTGTCCCTGCGGCTGCTGCTGTCGGCACCTCCTTCTCCTTCCAGGAGAAATGATCTCCGCGAGCACCAAACACGGAGACATTCACACTCCAAATGTCAAGTGGGGGAAGGGGGAGAATAAAGGTCTTCGGCTCCAAAGGCAGCCCTTCCTCCACCCTCCATGAGGTTTGAATGAATGGTGGTCCTTCCCCTTGGGCTCTTTTCCACCAGCCCACACCCCATAGGGGCTCTGTCAGCTCCCCCAGCCCCACCTGCCATGGCCCTGGGGTCCTTCCCTTCATCCCCTGCTGTGGGACCCCCAGTCCTGATGATCTTGAGGTTGTCTTCCAACCTAAATGATTCTATGTTTCTGTCTCTCTTTCTCGTCCTCTCCCTGGGCTCCCTGTTGCTCGGTAGCATCCCTTAGAGCTTGGGTCGTGCACAAGGACGTCGCTAGTTGTGCCAATGTTTCTGCCAGAGCCTCTTCCTCTCAGCAGGATGTTCTGCAATCATCCCAGTGCTGGGACAGTTCTCTTCCCTGTCTCCCAGAAAAAAAAGCAGGTCCTTCTTGTATGGTTTATGCCTTTCCTGTTCCTCTGGGGTGTGGTGATCTCCCCAGGAGTTTTTTCACCCCATTTCTGCCTTGGGTTTTCCTTGGTCACAACATCCCTGTGCTCATCTCATAGATTCTTTTTTTTCTCACTCTCTCCCCATTTCTTCTCTGTGCTTTAGTCCTGTTTCTACTTTATTTGGGTAAAGTCGCTGCTTTCCCATACCACCAGCCCCTGTGTGCTGGTGGCTGGAGGTACCAGCACAGACTCAGTAGGCAGAGGTGTTTTGAGAGTCGTAGAGGATGGTCCCTTGCAGATAGAGCTTGGTGTTGCGATCTTCCCACTGCTCCAGAACAAAGCTCTGTGTTTGCTTGAAACCATGAGCAGCCAAATTCACAGTTCCCGAGAAACATCAAGGCAGAAGAAGCAGCAATGCTGGATTGATGATCCAAGGAGCAAAACTCTACCTGCCAGGTTTCTGGGAAGCCATCCTCAGCCCTACCTAGACACACAGCTGTGAGGACAGGCTGAGAGAGCTGGGGTGTTCAGCTGGAGAAGAGAAGTTCTGGGGAGACCTTATTGTGGCCTTTCCATACTTAAAAGGGGCTGATGAGAAAGGTGGGCACAGACTTAGCAGGGCTTGTTGTGACAGGACAAGTGGGGATGGTTTTAAACTAAAGGAGGGGAAATTCGGGCTGGACATGAAGTAGAAATTGTTGGCCCTGAGGGTGGTGAGAGCCCAGCCCAGGTTGGCCAGAGAGGTGGTGGATGAACCATCCCTGGAGACATCCCAGGCCAGGCTGGACGGGGCTCTGAGCACCCTGAGCTGGTGAAGATGTCCCTGCTCATGGCAGGGGGTTGGACTGGGTGAGCTTTGAAGGTCCCTTCCAACCTGAACTATCGTATGATTCTATGAAAATGGCTGGGCTTTGCCCACTCTCCCTCCTGCCTGCAGCGTCTGGGAAGTGGCCATGGTGTGCAGGCCCTGCAGCTGCAACACACACCTCTGTCCATCCACCTGCACGCTCCCACAGCCTGGAGAACAGAAGGCTCCTGGCATGGTCCCTGTCATCCCCAAAGCACTGTGCCAATGGGTCCTTCCCCCCAGCCTGTTCCACCCCTCCTTGCCAGCCCCTCATCCTCCACGGAGCTGGACGTGGGTGACTCAGACATCATGCTGCCATGTATCAGCATCCAAGCTCATCCGTGGCTACAGGGCAGTGACAGGAGGACACTAATGCAGAATCATTGGTAACCTCTATGAAGATGGCTTCAAAGCATATCCATTAGGAGCTGCTGCCCTGACAGTGGCTTCTGCCTCATGCAGGGAAAGGGCAGAGAGATACTAAAGGTGCTGAGGGATTTGATGTCCCTCTGGTGGGGTCTTGGTGAGAAGAGGTGAGAAGGAGCCTGTGGGACACAGGGCAGAGCAGCAACGTGTCAGACAGCAAGGACTGCAAGCACCAGGCATGGCTTTTCCTACCTCATTCTGCAAGGGTGGTTCCCAGAGTTGTTGTCACCAGGAAGATGAAACACTAGCAGGATAACAGTAAAAGCGAGATTGGAAAGAACTGGCAGGAAAGAAGGCAATTTTGTGGAAAGAACAAGTTCAAAAACCCCTCACCCTTGATAGCTCCTTCCTGGCAACTCTAAGCATGAAAACGCACTGGCCGGTCCCTCACGCGAAGCTGGAGAGCCAGTGTGAACTCTCCAGTCTTGCAGAGGGATGCCAAGTCTTGGCCTTTCGGAGCTGTTCTCTTCTCTGGCTCGTAGCCGTGGCTGGGGGATTGCTCTGAGGAGAGGCCAAGACTGACAGATGATCCCCTAATCAGCTGTATAAGCAGAGCCCAAAATCCCCATTCCCACCTCCGCCAGCTAATTGCTTTTGTTACCAGCCCAACGGGGCAGAACCGGTTTTTGTGCTCTGGTGCCCTTTTTAAGCATTCACACTGTGTTTCCCAGATAGGCTGTGCAGATGCTGATGAACTCTGATGAGCTGTTTACCCATCCTCCCAGGAACCAGGCCTGATCTCTCTGCACGCAGCAGAAGGCAGCTTGGAGAACACTCCGGTGCAAGGTGGTGAGTCTGAGTTTATACACTCTCTTCATGCTCTCGTGAAGAAAACTCTACTGTCAATCAAGAAGAAAGCATTTTTTTAGGCTGCTACCATCCTCAGACAAAGCCCAAAGGTGTTCTGGGACCTGTGATCTCAGACGGGGGTGGTTTTTGTGTGGAAAGACAGGACAAACCTGCTGCAGTCTGAGCCCACGGAGGAAGCTGGTGTGACACTGCTGATGCTGGCAACATGGCTATCACCTGCAGAGCAGGTGTCTAGACAGTCAATGAGTGGGGTGACAAAATTACCTCTGAGGTGGGATTCTGCTGACCCACGTAGATGTTGCTGCAGCAAGTGACAAAAATGCTCTGGCCCATGTGGGATGCTCAGCCATGCCTGGCTTGTGGACCAGGCTTGCATCCATGCTCCTCGCCAAAGAAGGACTGAGGTCTGCTCCAGGGAAGAATTCACAACATGACATGTTCTCTGCTCCTCGTCTTCATACTTCATCATCACCATCAGCCAGCAGTTGCTTTGGTGGCATGTAGTGTGGTCGAGATGTAAGAAAGTCATTTTGCAGTTTGCTGGGGCAGCATGTCCTCTCTGAGTGGTGGAGGTACAGAGTGGGTCTGGTGGCAACCTGGCTTGGAGGAGCAGATCTGATTTTGCAAATAAGTCATGCATAAATTCAAAATTATCTCTGTATAGGCCTCTAAATGGATCTAGAAGTAAAAACGAACTTGGAAGATGGGAAGAAGGAGCAGTCTAAAGCCCCCTCAGCAGTCAGAGCTGAGATTCCCTGGGAATATGGTAAACAGCTGGAGAAGATTGAAAACAGGGATCAGCCAGAAGAAGCTAAAAAGTAGCCTCTGTGCTGACAATAGTGGGGCTTGAAGTTCTTGGTGGTTTAATGCTCCTTAGTTAACTCAGGAAGTAGAGAATAATTTTGAAGTTCTCTTGAAGAAATCTGAGGAGTGCTCCACTCGACATCAAAATGATGCATATGAGAGAGAGCTCCTTAACTGGAGCGTATGAAACCAGGTGAAACAATAGAGGAATCTGCAGCTCATCAAGGTCTGAAGAGCCAATTTTGCAACTATGGGTGCTGAAGAGACTGAAAACTGATTGTGATCTGGAAAAAAATTTTAGACAGAGATGACAGGATGACCCTAATTTAACCCTCTGCAAACCAATTAGATCTTGCTGACCCAAGAAAACTACTCAGTCTGGTCTGAAGATTATCAAGGACTGACATGGCTTCAATAAGAGTGGCAGAGTGGCACAAAAGGAGCAGCAATACAGAAATGCACGCGGAGCCGGTGCTGGAGACCAGCAGAAGCACCTCGCAGCGGTGCACAAACCAGGGCTGTGTCTGGAGTACAGAGAAGGTACGAGACCTCCACCCATCTCCTTTGCTTGGCAAATGTTTGCTTACACCAGGGGACACCACCTGGTCCTGTCAGCCTGGAGAGAAGAAGGGACAGAAGTACCTGAGGTCACAGTAATTTATAGGAGTGAAGGACAGCACTGCTGTGGATTATAAGACCATCCATCCGAAAGCACGAGGATAATCAATACATGGAAGCTGGATCCTGATGCTCAGACGAAGCTGGTGCCAAGGTTAAGGTTGTGTGTAAGCAACAGGTAGCTCTCCAGCCCACCCAAACCTCCGCCTGGTGGCACACAGCAGCACACATTGGCTTTCTCCACCCATGAATGTCCTTCTGGAGCAGCCAAAACCATGCCTCTGCTTGGAAAGAAACTGCCACAAAGCCCTCTGGTCTGGCCTGGAGTGATGGCTGCCCAGCAACTTCCAGTACAGCTTAATTTGATAATAACCCTGAGTCAGTTTAAACACTTCAATCATACCACCTCTTAATCATCTTCTCTCAGAAAAAAACTAATCCCACTTTGGTTAATCTCTTCTCCTGTGGAAATCCTGTCACTCCTTTATTGTCTAAATGACTTTACACTGGGCTCTCTCCAACACAAAAATATCTCCCTTCACATAAACTGACAAAAACAGGACATTACTCCCAGTGTGGTCTAAGTAGCTTCGTGGCATTGTGTCTGTAACCCTGGTGAGCATCTTGTGGAGGGTCAACATCTCTACAGCATCCACGGAAGCACATGGACCCAGAGCGATGTTGTTTTATCCAGCTGCCTGCATGTGCTTTATCCAGCTCACCGATGTTCACCCCTGGACCGGCGTCAGGATGTCTTCTGGTTCCCCTGCATCCTCGGTGCCTGAGCCCTATGGGCAGGCTGTGGCATGGGGGGAAACAACCCGGATGGGGACGGTTGCAAATAATTTTTTATTATTTTTTTTTCTGGGTGTGCAGACATGTGGGGTTTGACCAGACAGAAGAGAATAACTGAGGGCAGGAGACCAGCAGCGTCTGCATTGGAGGGCAGGACATTGCAGGTGCAAAGAGGGAGAGGATTCCAAAGGGCACCGCAGAGTGCAGTAAAATCACCTGCTGCATGGAAACGTCCCCACGAGGGACCAGCAAACCCTGATTCTTCCCTTTCTGACCCATGAAATACTCTGTACAGAAAATACTGTCACCTGGAGAGATGCTGTCAGGAGAAACTGAGGCAGAACTTTCAAATCAAGGCATCTGCAGGAGATTGTCAGGATGTCCTAACTGCACTTGTTTTGTTTTTCCTGCAACGGTGACAACCAGAAATGTAATTACAAATTAAAACTAAACAAAGCCAAAGCAAAACAAACAAAACCAGAACCGAAACCAACCAAACAAAAACACCATAAAAGCCCCCAAATCAACCCAACCCAACCCACCAACCAAAAAAAAAAACAAGATGAGATTTTTACACATTCACTTTGTCACTGGGATGCAGGGTTTGAGGAAGAGCAGCAAGTGCTTCGCTAAAATTTATGAGAGCTGACATAGTGGCATTTCATCAAAATCTGGAAAAGGTTTTCACCTGGAGAAGGGATATTGGTGAATCCACCCATAGGAAATCTGTTACTGTTAAGCCTGCACCAACTATGCAGAACTAAAATATTCCCCCCAAAACTTTGGTTTTTAGGAAATTCTAGGAGGTATTAAGAATGGTGTTAGCTGTCTTATGCCCACACAAGCAATAAACAGAGACACGTTTTTCTCCCCAGCTCCTGGTTGTTTGTTGCATTATGTGTTGCAATTCCTAATGCCTGAAATGAAACAAATACATGTCCAAATTTAACGCAAATTACAGAGGCAGTAAAGAAAAAGATGCTGATATTTAGGTGTGAAATACTGTCTCTAGCAGCATGAGGCTGTGATGAGAAGTGCTCCAGCCCCGGGATCCACGATGCGGCTGATGTCTCCTGTCATAGCACCTCACACAGGGTGGACAATTCCTTTCCCCAGCCACTGTCTTGTAGTTATCATTATCAGACAGGTTTTTGTTCCGCCAGTGCAATGAGGCCAAGCTTGAGCTCAAATAATGAATAGGTACCTTTTAGTTGAGTGCATTGATTTGGGAGAGACAGCATTTCATAGCCCTGATTGATCTCTTGAATAACCATGGACACTGCAAGGCAGGGAGAGATGCTTTGATTCTGTGTCTGCTTTGAGATTTATTTTCCTGACACACTGGAGTGTGACTGAATTGTGTACACTGGCTCAGATCACATCACAGGCGCCTCAGCCGCCTTCATACAGGCCCTCAAGAATCATGAAGTAGAAACCACCCATTTACCACATTATATACGTGACCTCGGGTTGGTGAATGTGCATCTGTTTTTTTCGGGTAGTGTAAGGGATGGGTCCCCCTGGGTACCACAGCCATGAGTGATGTATTCCCACTCTTCTGGCCAAGGGTGTCTCCAGCAAGTCTGCACTCTAAATGAGTGGAGTTCAATTAAAACATCACACAAGTATTAGCCTGGTCCTAATGATGATGGGGCTATCAGACCTGGACAATGCAATATCAGCAAAGCTTGGAGGACTCCAGGAGGGAGCAGTGATGCGGGGGGCATTGGGATGGGGCAGAGGCTGCCTGGCGGGCTGTCGGGAGGCAGGAGGAGGATGTCTCTTCTCTGCAGAACTCTGGTGGCTCCTGGCTGGTGTCCTGCTGGGCCACCAGTGCTGTTGGTCACATTGGCTGAGTGTGCTTCCCTGAGCCCGCCCAGCAAAGGGACTGGTGTGAGGGCAGAATCTCCTCTGTCGATGTTTTCATCTATTTATTTCTCTGCTTTAAAATAAATATTTGATAACTTTTCTGGGATTAAGCCCTCTGATCGGGGCCTTGATGATTTATTTATACACGTGCTCATTCTGCTGCGGTACTCTGCTGCAGGGGGTGGAAATGTTCTGGTGGCCGAGGCACCAGCGCAATCATGGGTGTCTCATCTAGGGGCATGGGTGTGATGACCGGCAGCTCCCACGCCATCCCTGTACCACTGAGTTGCTGATATCTCTGCTCTTACACCTGCAGCTCTTGAGAAGACAAGAAAAGCAGCTGCAGGCAGCTGGGCAAGGAGTGGTGGGGCAATTGCTGCTCTGATGCCTGAGGAGACACAAGTTGCTGGAGCCCTTGGTCGCCGAATCTCCACTTCCAGCAGCGAGGAGTCAAATGGAACCCGGAGAGAGAAATTGTTTAAAAAAAAAGACGCAGAAGGTAGAGGGAGGAAAATTATGACAATTTACTAAGGGAATAGGGCATGTTGAAGACAGGAACTTTAAGCACGATGTGTTCACAGAGGGTAGCCTGTACTTTTGCCTCTTGCAATCCAGATGACCGATAGACACTGGTTTTGAAAAGCTGCCTTGTCACGCTGGCTGGGTTTCATTGCCAGGTATCTGACTGTGGGATGCTTTGAAAGAATGAATCCTCATTCGGAGTCGATTTAGGTCGCTGTGCTACGCTGTGGAGATGAACACAGCTGTGTCCCTCTCTTCTGAGTCAAAGAAGGTGCATCCGTATGCACAGGCCACTTGAGGACTCCTAGGCAAGATAATAGAGGCAGGTACCGGACCCCTGACAAATGTTAAGGTTGTTGGGATCAGACATGGAGAGAAGTCCTCTGATTGCAGCCAGGGCAGAGCACACAAAACGCTGTACTGGTGATGAAGATTAGGAAGGCCAAACAAATTTTCATGAAGTGCAGAATTGCCTATTGGAATGAGCCGTTTTGAGAAATGTCAGGTTCCCATACGTGTAAGGATTGTAAATTAGGACTGTACTGAATCTGAAAAGAACCCTGTGCTGGCTGACCCATGAGGGACAGGCTGGAGGCAAAGTGCTTTGGTTACGCTGCCTGGCCCATTCCCCGCAGGCTGGAGGAAGGCAGTGATCCTGCTATCCTTCGCACCTCTGAACTGATGAACTCCAACACCGTGCTTGCTAATGCCTCTTTGCTCACAGTGATTATGCACGGACACAGGGACCATTCTCCTCCATTGCACCCTCCGCTTCCCAGGGTCCCAGCTGGAGCTGCTGCCTCGCTACCTGTGAGCCAGGCCCAGGCTCTGATTTCTGCTGCTCCGTGCAGTTCAGAGCTGAGCCCTGCTGCTCATACACACGTTCAGGGGTCTTGAGAGCTGCTAACACTGCATTTTGAGTGGGAGCAGCCTCATGCCATGGTACCACCGCTGGCCAGGTGTAAAAGGATGGACGGGGCTGTGCTGAAGGGCGGGGAGGAGCTCCCAGCTCAGTGGCTGGGCTCCTGGCATTGCAGGCAGGACCCAGCAGCACCTGGGGTCTCGCTCCTGCCACAGGGAGCTGACAGGTCCATCTCTGTCCACCCCAGGGGCACTTGTCCATCCCTCTGTATGCAGCACAGCGTGGGGCCAAGCTGGTTTGTTTGCGCCGGTTCACCCCCAGAATCCCATGGCAGGGGCTGCAGCATCTCTGAAGCAGCAGCCGATGCTCTTCCACCCCTCACCCTGCTCCCTTCCCTCCTGGCTGACGTGAGAACACTCACTGGGGGCCTGTGTTCATTTATTCCTCTCATTTGCGATTCAGACTCTGCGAGAGAGCACAGGGAAGCTTTACTGACGCTCTGAGCCGAGTAACGAGATCTCGGCGTTTTGTTCGGCGCGGGCAGGCAGGCGGCAGGGCCTGGGAGGGTGCTTGCAAAGAGCAGCACCCTGGGTCCAGTGAGGATTTGTAGCAGCTCCACTGGGCTTCTGGGTTCAAACGAAACAATTTTCACTCACATCAGCACAGATGGGAGAGTGGCTCTGTGAAGCTTGAGGATGGGCCCATCTTTGGGCTTTGCAGAGCTGTTTTCCTGCAGAAGCTGACCCCAAAAATATGGCTGAGTTCCTGCTTTGGCCTAGAGGATGTTTCAGCCCCAACCTGGGTTCAAAGCGACATTCTTATCTGATGGCTTTGGGGAGCAGGGGGCATGCCGGATGCAACAGCAGAGCACCAGTGTGCGTTGAAAGAGAGCATCAGTATGGGCAAATATTTTTCCTGAGGTGGGGAAAGGTCACACAAGAGCATCTCTGCAGAGGTGGATGCTGCCTGGGCAAGCAGCGTCTGTCAGAGAAGGAAAGAGCGGCCCTCCGGGACAGACAGACAGCAGGACAGACAGGCGGACAGCTCCTGGCCATCAGCAGCCCAGTCCTCAAGCAAAGCAAGCAGGAGAGGAAAGGTAGATTGAGGGTGGCTCTGATCATGTGCCCTCAAGGGAACTAATTTATCCTGCATTTCCACCTTTTGTTCGATTTGTGAATACACCCTGATTTCTTTGGTGCATGAATGTGTTTGCCTGATACTTTGGATGAACACATTTGAGCCTCCCCGCTCCGCGGTCGCTGCCTGCTCCCTTCAGCACCCGCTATTTGCTATTCATGCCCTCTCATCGGGTGCCTTTCACAGTGATTTCAAGAGGGAAAGGATGACTAATGCATGCCAAGCAGTAGGTACCACATTTGGAGCCCAGTTTCTGACCTATAATCCTTGATGATAAAGCAAATTAAATACTCGGGACGGCAAACCTCTTCACGCGAAACTTGCATTTCTCTGGCTCCTGCGATCGTCAATCAAAAAATAAGGTGGTCTCACAAACAGTAGCTAAGAAAATTGGTCTGCAGGTCCACTTTGGTTTCTTCTTGGTTTGGGAAGGAATTTTTTAGAGGCAGACAGTCTAATAATGGGTTAATGGCATGGCTGTAATGGAAAATACTGCTGTATGCTAGAGTATGTACGAGGGACACATCTGACTCTTTAGAGATAATGATTAAAAAGAAAAAGAGAATGTGAATGCAATAGCCCTTGCCTCTGTGCCAGATTGCCTTTGTGTTGTACACAGCGGCTGCAGAAAGTGGCTACATAACGGCGTAATTGCCCTGTTGTAACTTTTAGCCTCTTATTACTTTAGTTGTGTGATCACATGAGGTTTTGTCACGGCGGTGTCTGAAAGGATGTATAGGGAGGCTCTTTCTGCAGCTCTGGGCAGCAGCAGATTTCTATTGTCCTCGGTTGGACACATACCCGTGAAGAACAGCTTCATCCTACCCAAACGTACAACACTTACTTTTTGAATACAGAACAGGCTCCTGACCTTGTACAATAAAAGTGGCTTATGATTAATGTTAGTTAATGGCACATTCACTAAAAAATCAAGCATTATGAATGGGTTATTTCAAGTGTCTCCTGCCCTCACGAGAGAATAATACAGATGCTTCAAAGTTCCTGTATATGAACTCTATAAAATTGTGCCTGAATTTAAGTTAGAAATAAAATAAGTGATGGTCATTTTCTTTGGCTGGTCTTCATTACTGAACATTTTTTCTTTGGCTGAAACCGAGGAATCTGTTTTTATTGGGCCACATCCATAAGGAGCTGCACTTTCAGAACATGAGTGATGTTGATATTATTGAGCGGCCTGAAGCCACGGGCTGTTGTAATTGAAGTTGTTGTGTCAAAAAGGTCTGTTCAACGGGGACAGTGAACATGGGGGAGCCAGGAGAGCCCCCCAGTTTTCATGTGCTGAGGGGGGTCTTGGAGAGGGAAGACAAGTGATCCGAAATGGGCGTGTCTTGCATTCACTGCCTTGTTCTGCCCTGCACTTGGGAATATCTATAAACCCAATATCTTCCGAGGCTGCCTGGGAGGCTTCAGCCAGACAGCTCCTGCTGCTTGAAGGGGAAAGTATCACCACAAGCAAAAAGCATCTCAAAAGAGCTGGCACATCTGCTAAAACAATTGTACCCTAATCTGACACCAGAGAATAAATAATCAATTAATTACATATGCTTTGAATTTTATAATTGATTATTGCATGGTATGGCTGCAATTTGTGAATGTTTGGGTAACGACAACATATGTCCTTAATATGTTAAATCTAAATTATTACAGAAATGCAGTCTCAGATCTGACTGTACTTCAGCATGTTTCTGTATCATGCTTCTCTTTCCTCAGAGAAAATGTTATCATAATTATCAGCAACATCATCATTTTTGCAATTGGAAACTGTGTTAGACAGGGAAGATTATTTTCCAGAGGAGCAGGTTGCCCGCAGGATTAAGTCAGGACAGTACATATCCACTACTTCATTGTACATAATGATAACTAGAATACATTCACAAAACATATGGGAGACATTTCAATTTTAGAAAACAAAAGAAAAAAAAAACAAAACAAAATCAAACAACAACAACAAAAACCCCCACAACCCTGTAAGAATTATTTTGTTATGTATTATCATTATTATTACAAATAGGCAGAAAATTCAAAATATCTGGAATCTAAAGTATCTCTGCTGCAACATCTTAGTAACAAAGCTCCGCTAATGCCGTGAAGCTCAGCAGAAGTCCATATAGGAGATGAAGATTTTATTTCTAAATGACACTGGTTTCTCTCACATGCATTCTCTCATGGCCACACATTCACAAGTTCCAGGACGCATGTACCTCTGTAATCTATGCACAGTACTTGCTGTGACACAAGGGACATTAGAGATGCTGGCTGTGAAATCCCCTTCCTGCCTTCTGGCTTCTCTCTAGGATGGGATGTGCTGGTTTTCAGGTGAGACTTTACCTTTGTGTGCCAACAGTGATGTTGATCTCTTGTGCATCCATCCCTTGTCACCTCTGAGCAACCTGAGCTGGTGAAGGTGTCCCTGCTCATGGCAGGGGTTGGACTGGATGAGCTTTGAAGTTCCCTTCCAACCCAAATCATTCTGTGATTCTATCTTTACATGTGGGTACATGGTCCTGGTGGGATAGCCATCACTCCCATGGGATTTCCCAGGGCTTTGTCACTAGCTGGCAGGACAGACTAGGGGACAGACAGAAGAGACCAAGGAACCTGGGGACTCGGATAATCCTGGTCATCCAAGTCATCCAGAACTTCTTTTGTTTTTCCTGCTGCATTTCAGAAAATGGTTGCTGTGCTAAATCCCTCATTTCCGCAGGCAGGCACAGCTGGTTGGCTGGCCGACCTGCCGCGTACACGGGTTATTATTGTTACAATAAAAAGAAGTGGCATCTAAAGCCAGCTGTGAGGGCTTGGGGTAGACATAGTGATAATGGCTTCTGAATGCCAGAGAAGAGACAGAGTGGTTATAAATTGAAGGAGATTACATTTAGGGAATAGGAAGGTTTGGAAGTGGGTCACCGAGATGCACAGACCGAGTGTACTTTCTGGCATCCCTGTTGGGAATCCATCTAATGACGTGTTCCTGTTAATTCTTTAGTTGTGCATCCTCCCAGCTCAGCTCGTCCTCGGGCGCTCCAGCCCAGATGGACCTTCCACAGCTGCCTCTGGCTGCTGCTTCCCCAGGACACCTGGAGCCTGAGTGCTGACGTGTCTGGCGTGCCAGGACCAAAGGCAGCTCCGCTAATTACCTTCTGCATTAGGCTGGACAAGCAACGGTGGCCTTGGAAAGGAGACGGAAGAAATGATTTCATGCACTGGTTGTGTGTCCTAGATAGTGGCTTGCTGGGAGGGGACTTGAGGAGAAAGAAAGCAGCTGGAAAAGTCTTGAAAACTGCTTGTTTTTCTTTTCTTTTTTTTTTTTTGGTTAGCATTTAGGGCTGCAGTGCAAGTTTGCATGACCTCATGCTGGGACCACAGGCATGGCCATAGTCATGCCCTCTCATTTAATGGGGGCTAAATCACAGCACTGGCATAAACAAAATAGCCACTGCAGCATTTCCCGGTGACCGTGTCTCCATCAGCGGCTGGCAAGCCCATAGTGTTGCTGGATGTGTTTTAGTGTTGCATTTCCACATATAAGTCATAAATTTACTGGTGCTGAGGAGGGGCTGCACTGACACCAAGGACCAGCTCAGGGCAATGGGAGAGTTTTAATCCACAGTATACTTCTCCATCCAGATGTGAAGCAGTAACCAGCAGGAGAAAATAATTATTTACACACATTAAGTTGTGAACTACTTTGTTAGGTGGGATACAAACAAGGCATATTCCTTTTAGGAAGGTAAGACACAGTGTTGTAGTTCTTGCAACAAAGAATGTCATAGGTATGCAGAAATTTGGGAGTGTTTCAACAAAACCAGTGGCGCAGAATGGGTTTTAGGAAGCCAAATAAGCAGGACACTAGTCCAATTTGTAATTCATGTGGACGCATGTGTCAGTTATATATTTTGAGGGGCTGTTAGGTAGGATGGAAGAGTGACATAAAGTGTAGGGAGAGCATTACTGAATATTGTATCAAATCCTGGCAGCCACGCTTTTATCATGGATTAAAAAAAATTAGAGAGAGAGCTCAGAGAAGAGCTGCAAGAATGAGAAAAGGTCTGAAAAACCTGTGGTGTGATGATAGGCTTAAGGACTTCAATCTATTTAGCTCATCAGAGAGCAAGTTGAGAGGTGACTTGATCATGGTCTCTAAGTACTTCCAGGGAGGAGATTTCTGATAGCAGAGGGTCCTTTAATCCAGCAGACAAAGACAAGACTCACTAGCTGACAGGTGGAGCTGAAGTAAGAGAAATTCAAATTGGAATTAAGACACAAATGTTTCACAGGAAAGGTAATTACCTTCTGAAACTGCTCACCTCGGGATGTGCTGAATCCATCTTCAGATGATAATTGAAGAGATTTGGTCTCATCTAAACACAAGTTATAGGCATTCATCCGTGTGGAAGTGGAGGGCGATATCCTCCACCATGTCTACAGGCATTGCCATGCTTGCTCAGACCTGGCCTGATCTCATGGTAAGGACATACCTTTAGCTGGGGGCACATGTCCTTCCCCTCCTGGGGGGCAACACACTAACGGGTGTGTGGATGGGGACTTCCTTCCCTGGGGATATTCAGGGGGTGCTTGTGGGTCTCCTGGAGTCTGGTGTCCATCGTACTGTGTCTCCAGTCTGGAAATTCAAGGTGCCAGACTACATGCATCTGTGAGCAGTTTATGCCCCTTATTTTTGTTGCAATGTTCTTCAGTCCTTCAGCTCACCTCCATTTTAGATAATGTTGGTTTTGGCATCAGGGTTGTTTGACCTCTCCTCTGACTCGATCACTGAACTCATCACGATATTGCCTCCTGCTGCCAGAGGTGCATCTTCAAACTGAAATTGGCTCAGATGGTCATCATTAAAAGAAAACCAAGAAAAAAATAATCTCTGAGGTTCTCCAATTGCATTGGCAACAAAATCACAAAAAGCCATTGGTCCTGGTAGGTGTCAGGGCCCTGACTGCAGGAATAAACCTTAATGGCCCTGATCAAATTCACCTGGGCCCCCACCTGCACCTTGTCCATGGCTCAGGAGTTCTATTTAAGAGCAGATCTGGGCCTTCTCTCTTTTTTTTTTTTTTTGAGCTATGTTGTAGGTGTGTTTCTCTGAAGCTCTTCTGGTCCTGCCTCCTGGATGGACCTTGGACCTTAGTGCCAGTGGGTTCCACCTCCTTCTGTACCTGTGGATGGACCCTGGACATCACTGAGTATGTCTGGGATTGCTTTTGAGCCCTGTTGCCAGCAGCTGGCTCTACCTGCTGTGTTCAGATGCTGTAGGACTATGCCTGTTGGTGAGGATACTGCCTATGCTGGGGTTACCCTCAGCTCCTGGCTCTCCTTCCCTTACAGAGCAGCTGGCCCTTGCTGATTCCCCACAACAGGACCCTGCCTGCACAAGTGATGCAAGAAAACTTCTTTTCAGGAGCAGTTTGCGTAGTCTTGCAGGTAAACCTGCACAGTAGAGCTATTCCTGGTGCAGTTGTAAATCAACCCCCTGAGATTGTCGATGGTCAACACGTGCCATGAGGTGTTGACCAGTGGGTGCAGTGTTTCCTACTAGACTGCAAAGCCCAGCTTAGTGGCTGGTTATCACTGAATAACACACTCAAAGAGAAGCACCTCCTTCAAGAGGAGGCTTCTGGAAGCTTGCTGGCTGTGAAGCTGAGAATGCCTGTGACACCGCTGTCATGGTGTGATTGAGGAACACATCAGCAGAAGTGAGAAGAGTTTTTGAGACACCTAGAAGGAATCTTGCCAGTGCGAGCAGAATGCCCAAATCATCCATTCCTAAGGGACCTGCCACTGACCTATGTCAGCAACTGGAAACCCTTTGAATCATGGGGGTGTGATCCCTCTGTATTTGGGCTCTCAAAGCTGACTGCATCAGCAGGGCGTGGAAGGTTTGGGAGGGCTCTGAGCTGTGTTCTCCACCCTCATCTGGCAATGCCTGCACTGAGGTTTTAGTCATGGCTAATTTGCCACCAGCAATGCTGCAGGACACCGTGGGGACCTGCTCTGTTGTCCAGCAGCCCCTTCATTTCTCTCCTGCCTCAGGACCAAGGAGGGAGAAGGATCCAGCGATGAACAGATGCTGGTGCACCAACTGTAAAACATGAGTATGGTGGTTGCCAGCCCCTGCCCCCAACCCAGCTCCTGCCATGAGCTCTGGAGCCGTCAACAGGGCAGTTGGTGGCTCTTTAGCACCTTTTGTCCCCCAGTGTCTCTGTCAGTGTGACCTCGGTCAGTGTGACCTCGGTCAGTGTGACCATCAGATCCCACCCCGTGCCCCAGTGCACAGTGACCCCCTCACAGTCACCTCCTCAAGGAGGGGTGGGACCCCTGACAGGTCCTCAGCCCACGAGGGGCCCAGAGAAGCTTCTGGAACATCTGGTGACCAGCACAGCCAGACCCGACCGGGCTGGAACATGGGGCCCCACCAGAGCCTCTTGGAGTGGTCTGGGAGCAGCGGGGCTGTGATCGGAGCCTCCCCTGATACCAGGGTCCGGCTGAGGAGACTTCCCAGGACGGAGCCCTCACCTGCTCCATGGGGAGGGATTTTCTGCTGCATTTATCCCTGAGTGAGCCCTTGTTCCCCCGGGCAAGTGATTATTTCTGCTGGGTCCCCCTGAGTGACAGAGGCCTCTTCATGTGAGTGAATGCGGGCTGGGGATCATCATCCTGGTGTGCTCGTGTGGCGAGAATATCCCCAACTGGGACATCCCACCTGTGGGTTATTAAATGTTGCTGGAGTGCTGATTGATTTTGGATAAACCTTACTCCCCCCTGCTTGCATTGGTTTCTGTTGTTGGGGTTTGGTACCAAACTAAAGTTGGTTTAAGTTTATTATTTCCTTGAAGTCACTTTGGGGTGCCTCTGTGACACCAGAGCCTTTCAAAGCAGGGAGAAAAGACAAGGAAAAAGGAACATATTTGCATAATTGCTTCCTTGGCTTTGGTCCTTTATGTTTTGCTGGACTTGATGGTGGAGCAGTTCCCTGGACAGTTTCTGTGCAGGACCAACATGTGAGACCAGCTCTGGTTGAGGATGGATATTGCTGGTGCAGCTTTTCAGGCAGACCCGTTTTCTTGTGTTTTAGTGGACAAACTGGAATATTTGGAGTGAAACAAGGAAAAGTCTGTTTTGAGATGATTTTTGTTTTGTTTGAGTGAAATGAGAGCTCCCCAGCTGACTTGTTTGCCTGGCCCCACAGGCTCTGCTCAGAGCAAATCCTCAGCTGCCTCAGGTAGGAAGGGGCTTTCCGACAGCTCTTGCTCCCATGAGTTATTCCCCAAAGCAAAACCAAACAAATTTCCTCCAGCAAAAAGGATGCCCAACTGTTTTAGCCAAGAGAATGTATTACTGTAGTGTTGTCCGGAGGGATCACACTTTTGCACAGAATAATCTACTTGAACCTACAAGAGAGAGTTGGTGTAACAGATGTAAACCTGACTGCATGCTGAATAACTCGTGAGTATGTAGAGGGTGTGCTGGGAGATGGAACCAAGAAATCTGTAAAAATCCTGTGTTTCAGGGTGTTTGCTGCTGGTTTTTATGTCAACACAATAGCCTTGGCCAGTTTGTGCTTAAGGCAAAGGCAGATGCATTGGTCCAAGAGGCTGCGTGTAGCCTATAACATCATTAAAGTTGTACACGCACTAGTAAGGATCTGAGTGTTAGGAGCCAGTGAAAAGGAAACAAACAAACCCAACCAACAAACAAACAAACAAACACAAAAAACCAAAAACAAACAAACAAAAAAAACACCCACCAAAATTCAAACAACAAAACACGAGCAGATCAGACTCCTGACACTATAAATGAGGATCCAAATGAAGTCTAGAAACTCATTCATCCACATCACTCATGTTAAGCCTTAAAATGTTCATACTAGCCAATGGAAATCATTAAAGAAATGACAGCTAGATTCTCTGGAGAAGAAAGAGTCAGGGTAGTAGATATGGGATGTGCTTTAGCAAGAAAAATTTGATGAGCTAGCTTCTAAGTTAGTGATTTCTATGACTTCATCTGTACATTAAAAATGCAAGTGAATGCCATTTGGTGTTAGCTCTGCTCCTAAGATATTAGATGGAGTCAATTCACAGTTCTTCAGTGGATAATACTTTTTGTTTTTAGCAAAGGGTGTTGAAACAGAATGGAAAATTAAAGCAATTTTTCTGACAGCAATGCATGAATGTTGACCGTGAAATGGAAAAGCAGAAAAACAAAACAAAAAGCAAGTACGTATCTAACCAAGTGAGTCTGTACTAGGCAGCAGTGCTTTCATTACTGGTTTCATTTGAATAAAAGCAGAGGATGATGTGCCCTTTCTCTAATGGAAATGCTCTTCAAGTCCAAACTATCCATGGTCATTACAATCTGAAGAGCATTGCTTAGGTAATAGCTGTATGGAGTCAGCTGTGCGCCTGCAGCCCAGTGCTGCTTGTTCCACAGCTGGACGCATTTTACTGATGTTTGTGGGGCTGAATGCAGATGGGTCCTGGTTTCTCATAAATATCCACGTCTGTAGGTTTGTTGTTCTGCTCTGGAGTGTCTTAGACCTTTGCCTGCTTGTTTGACAGTTCAGTGGTGCGGTCTGAGCAGGGTGTCCCTTCAGTCCTACTTGCCAGACCTTCTGGAGGTGTTTCTAAGAACTTAAAAAGCTCAAGAGGAGCAAAAACTCTGACTAGAGGAAAGGCTGCACTTGGGGTAACAGCAGCATTGCTGTGGTTACCTCTCTTGTCCCAGCTCCCTGCACACCTAACACAGGAGCACATGAGGTGTTGCTGCTGAAATTTGTGTTTGTCCCTAGTAGGCGTCTGCAAATTTTTCCACCCACTTCGTACAGGGGTTTGGGGCTTCCCCCCCTCTACCTTCGCTTTTTCTCCAGCTCTTGGGATACACAAGAGCTCTCACAAAGGAGAACTGGGCACAATGAGGTCTCCTGTGCTGTCCTGGTGTGTACTGCCTCTGTCCCAGCAGGACACCCCACACCAGTACCATCCCACCCTGCTGCTGGGCTGCCTGGGATGTACTTTTTTCTGCCAAAGGACCTAAGGTGTGCATGCACAGCTCTCTACAAGGTGACAGCAGCCTCCTGAGCTCTCTCATGTGGCTTTGTACCCTTTTGCAGCAGCTCAACCTGGCACCGGGCATTTCTTGCTCCTGGAGGTGTCCCCATCTCAGTGACAAGCCATGCACCAAGGGTCTCCTGGGGCACCACTTTCACCCACCCCAGCTATGCCCCTGCCCTGAACTAAGCAGAGTGTATTGGGCAGCAAGAGCTGCTGGGAGAGGTTAGGAGGCTTCCGGGGCAAAAGGAGATGAAGAGTGGTCAAGGTTAAGCATGCCGTCTGTCACGGTGCCACTAGATGTCCTTGTGAGAAAGGGCTTCGTGCTGCCCAGGGCCAAGTAACCACAAAGCTGGGACTGGAGCTGGAGACACCTCTACCTCCCTTGTCTCCACCCAGCAGTTTGGCTCTTCCAGAGCAAAACGAGCTGTGGGCAGCGATTCCTGGCTGCAAGGACTGGCTCTGGAGGACAGAAGAGAGACCCCATCACTGGGGGATGCTGCATTGTGGGGGTGTGTTGAGTCAGTCCTCACCCTCCCTTATAAACTCCAAGCATTAAGAAAATAAAAGGCTGTGCTGTAGAGCTCTGAGAGGAGCTGTGTGGGTGGACGAGCCGGTGTGCAGCTCTGCGCGTGGAAGGCTCTGGCATGGCTCTTTGTAGAGCTCCTTGAAGCTGGCCTGAAGAGACCAAAGTGTGGGAATCCCTGGGCAGTTGTCCTCGCTGAGCTCCAGTCACCTGTGCTTCGGTGCGAAGGAACAGTACCACATCTTCATGCAGCCTTCCTTGCAAGGGCCTTTGTGGTCCTGGCACAGGGAGCCAGCCCTTGCTGGGATGCCAGCCCTGTCCCTCTGCTGATGGTGGGGTTGGCCGTGCTGGTGATGCCGACAGAGACCTGTGCCGGGCAGGCCAGCACCGCGCTCCCCCTCCTGCCAGCTCCCTTTGTGCTGGCAGTGTGCTGGGAGAGGGACGGGGAAGCAGAAGGTGAAACTCTGCAGCGAGGAGATTAGAGCGCTTGTGTTGTTTTTCTTTTCTTTCTTTTTTTTTTCTTCAAAGGAATGACTTCGTATTTTTGGAAATAATAGCTGCTCCGAAAATCCTGGTACACACTCTTTCAGATTCCAGCCTTGCTTATCACAGGCTGTGCTAGGGGCCCTGTTGGGAATGCAGAATTTTAACTCTATGCTGCCCGCACGTCTTTGACAGTTTTAGTAACAGACCTTCTCACCCAAACATAGTCTAGTGGCTCAAATTAATGTTAGGCAATGCTTGGAGTCAAGGGCAAATCTCAGCAGGAAAGGGGAGGTGGATGCCTTGGGAAACCGGGTTCAGCCTGGTGCAAAGAGGCTGGAGACTAAAACTGGTGGTGGTGGATGCTGAGCAACTGCGTTTCAGCCGTGCTCAAGGTGTGACTGACACACAGGCTGCAGCCTGGCAACCAGCAGGCACTTCTTCGATGAAGAAAGTTGCCCAGAATAGGAAGAATGGAGATAAATAATTTCTATGACTTGGTTTATGGGTTAACCTTCTCATCTGTGTGCAAATCTCAACAGGCTTTTCATTTCTTTTGATAGTCAGGAGTCATGGGGGGTGGGAAGAGATGCTAAATTCAAACTGGTGGAGCAGTTAATGCTGCAAAGGAGGGGAGTTAGAAGCTCGCTAATTACATTTGCAGATAAATCCTAACTGGGAGAAGATGCAAACTCCACTGTGAAGTGAAACACAAAAGAACTCCGAGACTGGAGCTGTGGGTAGGAAGCGACAATACAAACCAGCCCTGATGAATACAGTTCCTGTATTGCGGGGAAAATAACCCCGAAGCCAAATTCAATGGGAGTGAAACACCTGGAGAGCAATAGCCTTGGGCAGAAAGCACTCCATGTACCAGGTAGGAGTCTGTAGTCGCTGCTATTGTGAGTTGCAGACCCAGAGGAGTTGCACAGCAGGGCCAGGAAGAGGCCTCTGTTCCCTGCCTGAATCCCAAGAAGGATGTGATTCGGATAATGTGTGCAGTGCTGGGTCCCAGAGACCTTGAGAAATGCAATGGGAAAGCAATAGGCTCGGCAGAGAGATGAGGACAAGGACTTGTGCAAAGACTGCCCAGTCCTGGGCATGGGGCAGGCAGGAACCAAAAAGAAAAAGGAAGAGCTGGAGGGAGTAAATGGGACAGGATGGCAGGGGTGACAGAGCAGGAGGTGGAGGAAGGGAGAGAAGAGGAAATGCCTCACAGCAGATATTGTACTTTGCTATTTTTAGGTAATTCTTGCAGCCGCAGTGCACTGTGGTCACCCCAAGGGTTTCTGGATCAGCCTTTGGAGCTTGCTCCTGCCATGACTTTGCCAAGGGACAAGGAGTGTGGGACCCCAGCGTAGAGCAGGGGTGCCCAGCATGCAGATCCAGTGCTTGCTCAGTCTCGGGCCTCCCACTCCTGACAGCAGGACATTGCTAAGGGACATGGTCTGGATGTAAGGGACAGAACTTACAGCAAAAGAAGGGGAGGCACTAGCTTGGTGGTGTAAGGGACAGCCTGATTTTGTCAGCTCATGCTCTGTCAAAGCTGTGACCTCCAGCCCATCACCCTGGCACAGGCTGTGCCAGCTTGGAGAGAGGCCAACGTCTCCACTGCTGCCCGGCATGTGAAGTCAGGTGGCTGAGCTGTTTTCTAGGCTCATGTGTTTTTTCATGTGTTAGACCCACCCTGTGCAAAGCTGGTGTTGCCTTCTGCTTCCTGCTGAGCTTGTGCTATGAGTGGGACAGTCTTTGGAAGTGCCTCTGAGCTGGTCCACCCAAACGTGTCCTCCTGGGACTCTGTGCCCACTGCTCTGACGTGTTGTCTGAACACCCTGTCCTTCCCAAAGGGACCAGAGAGAGACTCTGTGTGCATCACGCTCCTGGTGAAGAAGCTCGTGTACACCAGGACCTTGCTGGCAGGTAGCAGGAGATGAGTCACTTCCATTTCCCACTGCGGCCCCGTCACACTGGGGATGGATGGATCCTCAGCTGGGATGTGGCAGGGCAATGCATATACATGGAGCTGGGACACTGGAACCTGTGCAGCGCTGAAGGAGTGGATTTCCTATTTATACAGGGTAAATGGCTCAGGAAGAGAGGTGTGCTGCCTGTCAGCTCATTAGAGCAGGAGTGCAAGCCTGTGCTTCAGGAGCCCTCACCTTCCTCTTCTGCTCCTGTAATTGTGCAATCCGTTTGCCAGCAGTCCTCCTGGGATGAAGCTGCAGGGATAGCGAGGGCTTAGCATGCAGTAATGTGCTTGCTGAAACCTCTCCCCTCCCGAGGCTGCACCATGTACTTTAGCCTGCCATTACCTAAATCCTTGGTCGGCTGTAGTTAACAGCAATTGTAGTTCAAGTCTTGCTGCAGAAATCAATGGGATCCCAAGGGGCTTCTCATGACAGAACCCTCCAGGTCATGAGCTGCCCCAAGCAGACTAGGACAAGGGTTGGGAGAGTCTCCCATGTCCACATGGGGAAGAGCTCCCTCAGGCCCGCCCCAGGCAGCCCGGGCACTGTGTGATGCCGGAGCTGCGGTGGAAACCGCGATACGGCAGAGAAATGCTGCAGCAAACCAGGCAAACTGGCTGGAGAGGAAGGGGTGGGCAGATATTTAGTGAGAGAATTTACAAGATTACATTGGCTCATATGGGCTAGTATTTAGAAAGGGATTATCAGCAATAAGGACACAGTAAAAAACAAGTGGTAAGCACAGACCAGACAGATGGGTGGCCCTGGAGAGCTGCTGCTCTGCAGATCTCCTGAATTCTGTCCAGAGGGTGCTGGCTGAGCCCAGGTTCCCCCAAGGCAGCATGTTTAGGGGTTCCATCAGTGCTGCTAGCTCCAAGCGTCTGCTCAGTGGGGCACAAGTGATGAGAGTGGGTCCCTTCCTATCCTGGGACCTTGCTTGTAATGCAGGATTTGCAACTCCCTGTCACTACCTCTAGACCCTGCAGTTTTACACAGGGGTCTCTGGGGTTTGCCAACCAAGTCCAAGTGGGGTTTTACTCTCCGCCTTGTTTGCCCCCGTCCCAGGTCTCTCTGCTTAACATGTGAAGAGCTGTGTATTTGAGGACAGGACAGGTCTACCCTGGCTTAGGCCATCAAACACCTGTGATTTGTCTGCAGGGTCTTTGCCCTGTTCTGGCTGCAAGGGCTGCATGTATCTGCATGAGCCTTGGGACACCCCATGTGTGAGATACTCATGCCTCAACCAGGACCCCTTCTTTCACCAAGCAGCTCCTCTTGACAGCGAAAATAAGGAGTACAATTTCATCTCCTTTTCTCTCCTTTTTTAACCTGCTGGGGATTCAGTGACATAGTATACATCTGCTGTGTTGTGTTGGAGGAGGTCTCAGTTTTCTTCAGAGCTTATGTCAGGAGCTCAAGCACCCACAGGAAGCTTTCTGAGGATTTTGTCATTTGCAGCCACGGTAGCTTGAAACGAGTGCTGGAGTTATAAGCTCCCCGTGCTGCTGGTGAATCTCAAAGCTAGCTGAGCTCTGGTGAACAGCCCATGTCCTGCAGCCAAAATAATTCAGGCTCTGCAACTTGAAGCACAGAGCATTTCACAGGGTAACCCACTTGTAGGGCAGAGGATGATGTGCTACATCCTGAATATGAGCAGTGAAATTACCAGTGCCACCTCTGTCAATGCCACTGAATCCCTCTGAAATGAATTCTTGAGAAGAAATGAGCCTGTTATACAAAGAGATTTGCTGAACACTGTGGATTTGCCTTTCCTAGCTATGTGCAGGGGCAACGTGGGCTGACCTTGCTCCAAGGTCAAACAGAATCAGCGTGGGTTCAGCAGCAAGCGCTTCCCATCCTGCTTGTTCTCTCCTCTTACAAAACACGGGCCAGGTCCATTCCTGGGGAAACGGCACGAGGTTACAGCAGGTCCACTTCGCTTTCTGGAAGGCACAAGCTAATCAGTCCCACCGTGCCTCCAGAAGGCATGGGTGTTAGTTATGCCAGTAGGAAGATGCTGCCCTCCGAAAAGTCAGCTAGACTTGGGGCCAGGGTGGCTGCCCGAGTGCAGAAAAGCTGTTTGGTCAGCCTGGAAGCCAGGTGGGAGAAGACAGCTGCCCTTCACACCTGCAGCGTGAGACCAAGAGTGTCTTCTGTGGGATCACCACTCTGGTAAAGTCTGTTTCCATCCGTCTATCCTGGAGAGCATTTGGCCTCCACTTGTCATTCCCCACAGAGGGGAGTGGGAAGGGGTTTGCCCTTTGCATCCTACCCTCCTCAAGCGGGCTGGCTTTTGGGGATGCTCAGAGCAGCCTGTCAGTAGGCCTGCAGTGGGGCTTGCATGCCCTGCACGCGACTTTTGCGTGGCTCATGAGGAGAAACTTCTTTCCTTTCAGGGTGACAGAACCATGGAACAGGCTGCCCAGAGAGGTTGCAGAGTCTCCTCTGGAGACATTCAAACCCGCCTGGACGTGACCCTGTGTGATCTGCTCTGGTGACCCTGCTTTAGTAGGTGGGTTGATCTCCAGAGGTCCCTTCCAACCTCAACCACTCTGTGATTCAGCTGCCAGGGGGCATCCCTGGACCCCTTGGGCAGATTTGCTGCCTATATGAAAGAGGTGCCAAGCTGGCCCCATCATGGGCTGATAATGTTTGTATTGAGGTAGTCAGCAGAAAAGTTTCCTTCTCCTGGAGGGTTTTTTCCCTTGAGAAGAGAACATGAGACACAAGACACATCACAGGATCCAGATTTTTCATGTCTGCTGTTTCTTAGCTGTTCTTCTGGCCAGTGCCAGCGTCCCCACAAGGATTCTTTCCCAGTTATGTCTCCTAATGGTGTTTTAGGGAAACTGTCAGGCATGACCAGCCTTGGGGTCCCATACATTTGTGCACTGGAATCTCCCAGAAGGACCTGGCAGAAGGCAACCTGTTGTGTATTCCTTGCATTGCATGGCTCTCAGTGTGTGTTGTGCTCAAGGAGGTGGTGGTCCCCTCTGTGGTGGGCACAGATGAGGGGGGGGATGCCCAAGGAGACCCCCAAAGCCTGCAGTCCCTGGAGACCATAAGAAGGAGCAGGGAACAGGCAGCTCCCTTGAGGTTTGGGGTAGGAACCCACTGCCCCTGTGCTGGCTGTGAGCAGAGCATGAGTAGAGCAGGACAGGAGGACCCACCTCAGAGGACGTGGTGGCCAAAGGGAGACCTGAGCAGAAAGGCTTTTTGTTTCCCTGCTGCCAGACTCCGTGACTTTGGGTGCTCTCTGCTTACAAAGTGAAGCTTTCCCCTTGATATTCAAATCAAACCCAGCTTTTGAGTCCAAAAATCCCTCAACAGGGGCAAGGGAGGGGTGTATGGAAGGTGTCTAGGGACACCCTCTGCTAAGCAGCTCTCTGAGCTGTGGTGGTCTCTTGGTGCCTGTGCCGGGAGCCGAGAGGCAGGGAGCTCAGCAAAATCTTCAGATCTTGCTGATTCTGGGGAAGGGAGCACACAGTAACAATTTGGTCGGGTTCCCCACTGCTGGGAGTGCTCTTAGATGTTATGATTTCTTAATATACTCCCTACGCGTGAACACGCCAGGTGTTGGAATTTCATAAATTTGCATCTTTGCAATAGCTGCTTGATTCCCCAACAGGATCAAAGCTGATCTTTCCTGGAGAGGCAGCCTGTCTATTCAAAGCATTTTCATGTGACAACTTAAAATGGGCTCTGTGACAGTTCTGTAGATCTGCAGTGGCCACCACCCAGAAATCTGTGCTGCTGTTTGCGTTGCTTTTGAGTATTCTTCACAATTTTGTGCTCCAGGACTTACCCCTCTGCTGGCTGCCTACCTGCATGGCCCCAGTGCCAAGTGACCCGGAGAGGGGCATGAGCACACCAGCACTTGAGAGGGAAACCTTTTAGCTGGCTCTTTATTTGCAAAACTTTTCACTCCATGCAGACTCTCAAAATCTATTAGAAAAGACAGTTTTCTCAGGTGAATAAAAATATCTCAGTGCCTTAATGAGAACATTAAACTCAGTTTCACCTGCTTTGACTGGTGCCATGAGGTCTTGTAGTAGAACAAACATCTTTTGTCCCATTACTGAAAAAAAATACCAGCTCTTTCCATGACAGGTTCTGTATGACCTTGTTCTTGAAATTCCCTTCATTGTTTGTCGTGTCAAGCAGGGACACATGGTTGACAGAGAAGATCCCAGCTCCTAGGCAGTGAAGGTGGAACAATCCTTTATGTCACTGGTCGTACACCATCCTTCTTATTGACAGTAAGCACAGAAATAGGGGATTCCCATCTTTCAGCAATAAAACATTACTTTTTCTGTGTATGACTTGTACAGTTCTAGTGTCCAAGGGCAAGATCTGCTCTATCTACCATAGCTTCCAGCTGCTTCCTCTGTATCTTCTACCTACCCTGTGACTTCTTTCAGTAGAAAATCACGTAACAGAGATTCCTCCCCAGGCCAGCTGGATGTTATGGCCGTGATCAGATATTAAGGGCAACCCAAATGCAAACAGGAGCAGAAGTGTGTCTTGACTTGCCTCCATGCTGCCAAGCTGGGGGATGTGATGTTTGGGTAAATTTTTGGTTTCTCAGACGGGCTCAGTTTGAGCAAAAGCAGAGTGGTGAATGTGCTAGAAAATTAGAGAGTAATTTGTAACCTAGTTATACTTACTGCAAACGCTTCTGTTTCTCAGCTTTTCTAGGTGATTCTAGGTGGAGGAATAGGGGGACTTGGCTGGGTCTGCACATGTGTTGTTTTTTCCTCAGGGGAAGTAGCTGACTGGGAACATGGGAATCTGAATATGCCTGGGACAGTCACCTTCCAGAGATGCTGGAAACAGCATCTACCAGATGTGACGATGCTAAAGACAAAAAACCATCTGGGTGAGTGGAAATCTGCAGAGGCACTTGGCGGAGTCCAAAAATGGCAGCTTTGAGGGCTTTGCTGAGCTGGCTTCCTGACTGAGAGTCGGCGGCTGTTTCCAGAGGACGTCTAAATGCTGGTTTGCTTTGGCAAGAATATTTGCAGAGCTGTTACTGACAAGCACTTGGCCAATATCCCCCGGGACTTCATCCTACTTGGGGTCAGCACAGCTTTCTCTCTTCGAGCTGCGATGTTCGAGCCCATCTTGCAAAGCCGGTGGTCTGCGGGAGCTGTGCGTGGGCTGCCACCGCGGGTTACCCGTGGGAGATGTGTTAGAAAATGGCTGGAAAGCAAAAATCGCTTTGCTGGGGAGGGAGTTGAGCACAGGGGAGCAAAACTGCTCGGTAGCGAGGAGGGTGGGTGTGCTGGGGGTCTGCTCCCACGGGCTGTCTCCGGAGGAGCTGGTGAGGGATTGATAGCAATGGGTGCCTTTCAAAGACCAAAGCCCCATCACTCAGAAGACATGGGACATCGTCTGGTGTGACACTCTGCTCTCTGGCACTGACCGGGGCAGCCTGCTGACTGCAAATCTGCTGGGTCCACCGGCAAATTATCTGCACATCAGCACATTTAAGAGAAATTAATTTCCCTGCAGGAGCGAGGAAGAAAGTCTCTCCCAAATCGGAGTCCGGCTCACGGTGGCTGCTATGAAACGCGGTGACAACCTCTCCTGTGCCACGCAGAGAGGGAGCAGCGTCTCGCCTGGGTCTGCAGACAAGCCAGTAGGCAGGAGAGTCACAACAAGCAGTGGGAAGAGAGATCTGGTAGACGGCTTTTAAAGTTAGTTCTAGGGGAATGGAGGCCCTGAGGGTGTTTGAGCTTTCCCTCTGCAGTCAGTGCAGGGGCACAGGAGCACTGTAGAGGAGCAGCGATGGGGAGAATGAGATCACAGGTGCATGGAAGAGGGGGGAAGTGTTTTTAATAAATCAGATATAATCTAATTAGTGGCATCTGACTAAAGAACAAACGCTTTGCTGCTAAGGAAGAAACAAATTTTAACCTGAAAGTCCTGCTTGCCTTTGTGCTAGCTTAAAATAATAGGTAGGGTTTAGGACAGAGAAACAGTAACAGAAAGGAAAGGAAGGTACATGAACATAAATGTGAAATGGAATAAAATGTAATGTGGCTTTACCAGAAGAAGATCAAGTGAGATAAACCTGCTGTCTCTTCTTGGGCAGATAACAGATTTATTTATTTATTTTTAAAACGGAAGGAAAAATGCAATAGATTTCATCTACCTGAATTTCAGCACAGCTCTTGCCGTGGAGCTGTGTGAAAGATTTCTCGTGCCTCTGGAGAAGATGGGCTCAGTCAGGTAAAAAACTCCCCAGGAAGGTGCGCTGGGCAGTTACCAGCTCCACGGTTTGACTGTGAGTGTGGACCCACTGCAGCAAAAATAAACCAGAAATTAGAGGAATAGATCTATTGCTGCTAAGGGTAGCTCTGGGAAACATATCCATGGACAGAACAGAGGTGCTGTCCCTTGCCAGCGATTTTCCCCCTGGTGCCGTCCCCGGGCTGCCTCAGCCCCGAGCAGACTTTGCTCATACTTGTGCCTGAATGCACATTTCTCCAGCTCACTGAGTCAGCTGGGGCTGGACCAGAGCTGGGAAGTGTTTTATGTGTGTAGAAATGGAGAGGAAATGAATGCTGCTTCTCCTCTCAGGTCTGAGATGTGGGAATGATTTGCTGGGGATTTTTAATAGTTTGGTTTTTTTAAAAAATCTGCCTGAATAGGCTTTCTGTGGAAAGAAAAGGAAAAGACTCTGAAAGCAGAAAATATGGTTATGTCCTAATAGGATACTTTGTTAGTAGGAACAGAAAAATTGTAAAAAAAAAAAAAGGGAAAAGAAAAAGGAAGAAACAAGATTGCCTGGAGGACGGAAGCTGCTCTGGCCATTGTGAGGCCCCATGGCTATTGGGGCAGGAGTTTATCCCACACCAGTATCCTTTGTATCTCTGCAGAGCAAATTGTGGGGCAGTGTTGAAGAAACCTGGGAACAGATCGCTTGGGAGATATCCTCTCGTGACTGAGAGCCCATCCCAAATATATGATCTGTAAACATTTATGCAAGCCCACCTGCTCCAAACCTCCTAGATAAGCCCTGGGCCTTTGCCAGGATGCTGATGGTACTGTGGGTGTTGGGAGCCAGATTCGCTTCCCCTTGTCACACACTGTGCCCTACAATACGTTTGATTTTTCTCACAGTCAGAGTGAGCTTCAGGTACAGCTGAGTTTAGGGTCAGAATAAACAGGGTGCCAACCCCTTAACTGCAAATCTCTCTAGTTTTGATGATGACTGAGGACCTTGTGTGCCTGTGTTTCCATGGCTTATTTCTCCCTCCCAGGTGCCCAAAAAGGCCACCAGCATCTTGGCTTGTATCAGCACTGGTGTGGCCAGCAGGCCCAGGGCAGTGACCGTCCCTGTGCTGGGACCTGGTGAGGCCAGACCTCAAATCCTGGGGTCAGTTTTGGGCTCCTCACACCAAGAAAGGCCTTGAGGTGCTGGAGCGAGCTGAGAGAAGGTAACGGAGCTGGTGAGGGGCTGGAGCACAAGTGTGATGGGAGCGGCTGAGGGAGCTGGGGGTTCAGCTGGAGAACAGGAGCTGAGGGGAGACCTTCTGATCTCTGAACTGCCTGAAAGGAGCTTGGAGCCAGGGGGGTCGGGCTCTGCTCCCCAGGAACAAGCGCCAGGAGCAGAGGAAACGGCCTCAAGTTGCGCCAGGGGAGGTTGAGGTTGGATGTGGGGAACAATTTGTTCCCCAAAGGGCTGTGGGGCATTGGAACAGGCTGCCCAGGGCAGTGCTGGAGTCACCATCCCTGGAGGGTTGGACAGACGGAGATGAGGTTCTCAGGACATGGGGTGGTGCCAGGGGTGGGTTATGGTTGGACTCGATGATCTTGAGCATGTTTTACAACCCAAATGATTCAATGGTTCTCACCCATGACTGGGAGGGATTGCAGGCAGCAGCCTGATTCCTGGAGCAAACCCTACCCTGAAGGCTGCCTGCCAACATTCTGGGACCCAACCCCAGAGTGCTGGTTACCTTTCAGAAATGACACCTGCCTGGAGCAGGGATCAGAGGATTCAGGGGGAAGCTGCTGAGGCAGGAGGTGTGGGGCAGGGAGGAGAGCAGGGACTGTGCACCCTGCCCTGGGAAGAAACCTCCGTCTGTTGCCTCCCCATATCTGGCAGAACTCTGCAAGGTTTGGTGGGATCGATGTCCTTAAAATTGATATTTCTGATGGCTGTCACCTGTGTCCCATTTTAATTTTCTGTTTGCCGAGATGGGAACAGGTTGCAGGTTACAATTTGGAGGATGCTTGCATGAGCTTCATTGAGCTGCAACCGCAGGAAGATGTCCTGCTGTCCTCCTCCCCTGCGAGCTGCCTTGGACACTGCTCTGGCCATGCATTAACGTGTTGTCACTGCTGACCTGGTGAAAAGACAAACCTTGTTTCGCCTGTTACACATGCAAGCAATGTCTGTCTGTCTGTGTCCTGAGGATGCCAAGATGCATGGGGTATGAATGGGTCTGGAAGGAGCACGAGATTTCCCTTTTCTGGAGCAGCGAGCTGTGAGGCTGGCTCAGCCACCTGCGGAGGGGTGACTTTCAGCTTTTGTGTCACGGGTTTGGTAAGATGCTGTAATGAGCAAACCACAAAGGCAACTAATTGCTAACGACCAGCCTTGACTGCCCAGCAGTGGGGTTGTGGGCAGGAAGCTGAGCAAAGGCTCTGCAGGTTGCTTGTCTTGCTGGAATCCCCTCACTTCCCCCAAGGTATTTCTACAGGAGCTCAGCAAGGGCTTGACACCCCTGGTACTGAGAAAACACCCCCTGATGGCATGGGACTGTCTGGGAACACGCTCAGGCCTCTTCTGCATCACTGCCATGTCAGGTCACCGTCAGGTCAGTCAGAGGGGTGTTGGGGAAGGAGCATCAAACAGCTGGAGTTGCAAGTGGCAACGTGGTCTGGTAGCACGAGAACGACATTGCACTGTTTCCTGTCCTGCATCCTTGTTGGCAAAACTCCCCAGCTGTGCTTGGCGAGATGCTGTTACTCACCTCCTGATTATAGCAGAATTTCCAGGGATGCTGACTCACTCCTGGAGCGGCCAGATCACAGCAAACCCCCGGATGCTCCTGCGATGCCTTTCATCCCAGGAGCTCCCTGCCACCCACAGGTGTCATTCCTCTTCTCCAGAGGCAGCCTCAGCAGTTTCCTTTCCCTTATAAATGCCAGAATTGGCTTTCACCTGTGGCATGTGCCCTGAGCTTTCTACCTCCCCTCTCATGAGATCCTCAGTAAACTCTGGCTGGTTTGGAAGAACGTTCTGCTCAGCTGGAATTTGCTGACACTCATCCACCCTTCCAGAAAGGTAGACCAGACCTGATGCAAGTCATGCTTATTATAGAAACCCTTGGGTTCAGCTTCAGAGAAAAAAGAGCCTTGGGGCTCACTCTGACTCTGTACCAGAACCTCTCTGTAAGAGGTAAACCACACCCACATGTCACCGTTTCTCCTGGAGGTAGGGTGGCTGATGCTGTGGGCTTTGGCCAGTCTGCTCTGAGTATGGTGAGAGCTGTTGTCCTGGCATTATCTGGGCCATCAGCAGATGGTTGGTGAGGAGACAGCCTGCGTGCAGGTGGAGGAAATCTCCCTGAACAAAGGAGTGGTACCTGTGGCCAGGAGAGATGCTGAGCAGGAGCAGAAACAGCTCAGCCTGGCAGGGCATTGCCCAGAAATGGTGTCCTACCGCACCAAGACCCTTTTCCCTGCAGCTAAGACTGATCCAGAGACTAGGTTTGATCTCTTTGCCCTCAGAACATTTGATGTGCCGCTCTGGGCGTAAAGAAGCCCCTGCAAGGTAGGTGGCTGTTTTCTTGGGGGCTGTCCCTCCTCTGCAGGGTCATCCTGCCTGGTGGGGGATACCTGGAGAGGCCCTCAAGGTCTGCAGGTCCTGGGACTGCAGGGAGGGCTGGGGTGAGAACCCAATGTCCAGGAAAGCCCCTGTGATGGCCGTGAGCAGCCCAGGACAGGAGGACATGGTGGGTGAAGGCAGACAGCAGACAGAAAGCCTTTTAATTCCCTGCTGCCAGACCCTGCAACTTGCAGGGCTCTCTGCTTAAAAACTGACGTTTTCCCCTTGATATGCAATTTAAACTCTGCTTTTGAATTTAGAAATCCCTTGGGTACGGCAGATTTCTGCAAATGCCGTGGGGCTGGCTGGGCAGCGGAGCAGCTGGTGGGGTGACCCGTGCAGGACGTTGCGGAGCGGATCGCAGCGTGTGTGCTGGGAGAGCTGCTCTGCTGACAGGCACGGCAGCCCCTCCGGGGTCTCCTGAGCTGCGCGCTCAGAGCTCTCGCTTGCCAGCGAGGAAACGCAGGTTTGCATTGCTCGGTGCTTGGAAGACTTTGCAGCCCTGGGGAAGGCCAGGATTAGCTGGAGCACCTGCTTTTCAAAGAAAGGCCACTGGGGTTTTTTTGCTGGTCAAGGGCAGGATTTATTTTTTCTGAGGAAGCTCTCCTGCCTCACTGCTGTTGAAAAATGAACTGTCCCTCATCTGAGCCATCCTGAGAGAGCCTGCGCGGGAAAGCTCATCGCGTGGGTGCTTCCTCTTGCCCCGTGGGATGGGAGGAGGAATCCTGTGGGAGCTTTCTGTAGGGAGTGAATCTTTGCCTGGCTCTGGTGGGCAGGATGGAGAAGACGTGGACACAGGGATGCTGCCATGGATGACGTGCTTTGCAGCCAGGAGTTGCCATCTCATTTCTCCTACGTCAAAAGCAAAAATGACCAGTCCCCACACCTCATTCCTGATGCAGGAAAAGCCTCTCTGATATTAATAAGAATCTAATTATACATTTATTGTTCCATGAATTAATTACATCGCAAGTAGAGTTACCTTTTACACAGCCATTAAACTTCAGGAAGGCCTCTTTTTACCACTCCATGGATAATTTAATTAGCATACTAATGTCTTATTAGCTATAAACCCAAAGCTGGTTTAGAATCACTTAAATTAAAACTCAAAAGCCTTCAGCCACCCCGTAACCCCTCTGCCTGAATGCTGGGCAGAGGATGGGAGCGTGCACAGGCGATGGGCTTTGCCCCACCATGGGCAAAACCTCTCGGGCAGCATCCCTGGCTGGTGCTGGTGGGAGGCAGTGCTGCCTGCCCTGCCTGCCCAGCATCCGCAGGGCTGAGGCTGCAGGCGAGGGGCCCCTCCGCTCAATTCTTAATTCACATTTTATTTCCTGTTAGCTATCGTTGGTATTTGCATTAATTGGGCTAGTCTGGAAGAGCCGTGATAATCCATTATGGATGGACAAATTCAAAAGGAGGGATTAAAGCTGCAGAGGGAAGGTGAGGGGCTGGGACAGGAGCATCTGTGGCACCTGGGGGTTCCCATCCCCATCCTGGGGCTGCCTGGGGGTGCAGGGTCTTTGCCACCTTCCCCAAAGGCTTTCAGCAAAGGAAACCCTGGAGCTGGTGATGAGGTCAGTTCCCAGAACATCCCCCCAAGGCAAGGAGCAGAGGGCATTTGTCTCCCTGTGTTCCCGGTGTGCCGTGTCCCCTGGTGTCCCCCCTGTCCCTCACCTCCCAGCAGCACCAGGACACTCCACTAAAGCACCACAACTTCGGTGGTGTGGCTGAGTTGAGATTTGCGCATGGATCTGGGATTACGTTGCTGTGTTTTACAAGATGCCAAGCATTTCGCTCACACTGGGGTCAGGACTGGCATTTCTGTACGTTTTTAAGTATTGCACTTCATGTGCTAAACGCTTTTTAAAATGACCCCTTCTGCCATTCAGTTCATGAGTGTAACTTTTTTTTTCAGATCTTCTTAGCTAATAAATAGCTTAATTTGGAGGTTTGAAAATTGACTCAGAGGCAGAGTTTAACTAAATCGAAGAGCAAGACTACTGCTTGAATGTAATAATCTGAAAATAATTGATTAATTTGCATGATCCTTCATAATTGCTTCAATTTACACCCAAGAGGCCACTGTCATCAATAGATGAATAAGACGTAATTTTTAAAGTCCCAATAACACATGGAATAGAATTCAGAAAATTCGCTCATTCTGAAGCGTGGGGCAGGCTCCTGTGCACAATCAGCTCAGCGACACTTCCAGCTCATTGTTAGAGAAATTGTGCTGTAATTTAATTCACTTGTTAAGAATGTAATTATGTTCATCATCCTCGGGAAAGAAGAGGATCAAATCCTATCACAGTGATGCTAACCTTTAGATGGAGAGATTTCAACAAAATGAAGCCAGTCGACAGCATCAAGAGTCAAAAGTAAAGAGATTAAAATTCTCAAATTTGTCATGGATGCTCTTTAAGGAGTGACATAGCAAAACAGCTACCTTCTGCAAGGTACTTAACCACATGCTCGACTTTAATTGCCATTAATGAGATTTCAGCATATGCTTAGCTACACCAGGACCTGACAGTACCGGCAGGGCTCAGACTGTTTGCGTGAGTCTGATCAGCAAGCGTGGGGGGAGGCAGGAGCAAGGGCAGGTAGATGGCAGGGTTCAGGGAGGTGTTTGAGCCACACAATGGTCCTTCAAAAAATGGAAATCCAACCTTCACGAGGTCAGTAAACAGGGGCAGAAAATACAGCATGAAAGAGGGGAAACAGGAAGCCGGCAAGAAACAGCAAGTCTTGGTAGGAATGGAAACAAACAATAGATAATTCAAGTCTGCCAGGAACAGGAAAGCCTGCAAAGGAGTGAGACAGGTCTGCTGGCTCCCCGGGAGTTAAAGGCAACAATTAAGGAAGATGAGGACACAGCTGAGAAGTGAAATGATTTCATTTCATAAGTTCTCACCTCAGGGGATGTTGGGAGAAATCTGCTCTTGACTTGCTCTTTTCTGGTAATAAAGGTGAGTTGCTATTAAGGATTAAGGTATCAAATGAAGAGGCGCTGGTGCAAATAGGTAATTTAAAAAATATTAAGTCCCTGGGTCTAGGTGGGACATTCAGGGGTTTTGAAGAAACGTAATAATACAGTGGCTGAGCTGCAACAGTATTCATCTCGCTGCCAAAGCAAATGCGGGATCAGAGGGCTGGAGGGCAGCAGCAATTGCTGTGCCTGTATTTTATAATGAAACACTGAGAAATCCAGAAACTGCTGCCTGGTGAGCATTGTGTTGGTACCAGAGACGTGGGGTGAAGCGGTCAGTGCATGCAGGATGGTAAAGCTGTGATCCATCCTCATGACGCTGAAGGCCCATGGGAATGGGAGGGCCCATCTCACCTTGGATTGCTCTTTGGTAACTGCTTTTAACCTCTCCTGGTCCCTTTCTATTTGCAATACTTCAGGGTCACGGAGATCAGGTGGCAGCAGATTAGGAGATGTCTTGGTCTTGCACCTTCTGCCTGGCATTTCTTCAGAAATTTCCCCAGAGTAGACAGAAAACTAGCTAAAGTGGAAATAAAGAAAACGTATTGAGGCAGAAAAATTATTCAGATTGAAGGCTGCCTGCTCAACCCTTTGTGCACATACATTATAGCACAGCACAGGGTATGATTCAATTCCCCTCAAGTTTGCCTCCTAAAAGCTAGCTTGCTGTGCCTTCACTTAACATTTCATTCCACCCTAAGGGAGGCACCTGAGAAAAGTGTGATGGGGTCAGAGTAGGTGACAGCCAGCGTTCCCTTCTAGTCTGAATTACCCCATGACCATAGGAGTCTTCTTCCAGAAGTCTGGCTATAGAGGAAGCCCAGGTGTCCGGACACAGAACCAGCTAGTGAGCTGATTGCAGACATTTTTGCAGTGATTGCAGACATATTCCTGATATTTGCTCTCCCTGGGACCGTTGCCTCTTGCCAGCTTGTGACAACTCACCATGGAGTGATGCCATCATCCTAACTCTGAATCTTGGGGTACAGACATCTAAACAACCCACTTTAAAGGTCCTGCACATTTCCCTGAAGCATTTGATGCCAAAGGGAGATTTCTGGCTTAGAGGGACCCCCCAGCTGGTGCAGCCCAGCAGTGCCTGTGCTCCAGCTTATACAATTACTTTGAGGAGACACAACCAGAGTGGAAACCCTCCACCCAAACACAAACCTTGTTATAAAACCACAGCACTGAGAAAAGGTTATTTGATAAATCCCGGGCATCCCTTCCCCCAGCTGTCCTTTGCACCGCTGTGGCATTTAGCATTGAGCTTTACAGCCCGAGAACATTACAGTTGTCTTCAGCGATGTGCTAAGGTGTGGAAATGCAAACACGGTGCTTGGGAAACCCTAACTGTGATTTGTGGTGAGGATATGTCATGGAGGGACGACTGGGGCTGGAGCACTACGGTGACTTTTTAAAACCCGTGTTCAGCTACGCTGGTATTTAGAGGCGTGATAAATTTGCCTGATGCTTTTCTCCTTGCTGAGGCAGGGAAGGGGTACAACGCTTGGGAGCCGTAAAGTCTCTTCGCTATGAGGAGTCCCACCTTAGGTCTGCAGCCTGTCCTGTACTGGAGGAGAAAAACCGGCTCACTGCTGCACCTGCCTCCCTTTCCTTCAGGTGCTGCAGCCATCAGGCATATAAAATATTAAAAATCAAGAGGAAAACAAACAGTAGTTGTGGCTACACACAGGGTCAGTGGTAGTAAAAGCCTGTCTTCAGAAAAAATCATCTGACGTGATTCCAGCATCTTCCAAAGCATTGCAGTGCCTCTAGGTATTTTTGCCCTTCCTGTATTTTTCTTGTTAAATGCATAGTTTATAATATTTCTATCTTAGTGCTTTACTGGGGACCATAAATACCTGATGAAAAGCACTTTCAGACTGGCTGGGATGCTCTGAAAAGCGTGTGAGCAATAACAGTCCACAGCAACATCTGCATCCTGACAGTCTGGGAGTTTATCTGGGTAGAGCTGCAGCCACGTACTGCTTCCAACTTAATTTCCACTTTTTTTTTCCAAAGAAGAAAAATGTCTTATGTTTCCTGGGTGACTGGAAGAAGGTTTTACTGTGCCAGGCATCTCTAATCTCCCCGTGCAAAGATTTCCTTAGCGGCAGACAGAGAGCAGCAGTTTGACTAGACACGGAAAAGTGGATAAGGTCTGGAAATGATGCTTTATAGACGTGTGGGGTTTTGTCACATTCTGCTAAAAATATCAGCTCAGATAGAAATCGCATGATCTGTGATCACGAAAGCAATTGATGGGCTTTGGGGTCTCGGTGAGCTCAGCCCTGCTTCCGCACAGCTACAAATATGCGATGTCCCCAAATCCCTCTCCACTTCCAGAAAGCTGCAAATCTCTGTCCTTCCGTCCTAGAGAATTCCCCACCACTCTGTGTGGCCGGCAAGGTGGTGCCGTTCATGGGGGACAAATAAGAATGGCACAGAGGGCACTGTCACCTGGTGGGACCCGAGGAGGAAGGAGCAGGTGGCGTGAGCAACGACGCGGAGCGAGGTGCTGCAAACCTCCAGCGAGCAGCGCCCACCCAACACAGGCTGAAACTGATTCTGCTCAAGACCTGCCTGTCAATACATGCAAATAAAGTAGAGAGCAGTGACATCCAGTGTGTGGCTGCTTCAAGAAATTCAGATTGCATTGCCAAAATTTTCACCCTTACAGGAGTCTACCAGCTTACAGCTGCCCCCTCCGCAGCAGGAAGCTCTTCCATTTAGAGCTGAATGAAGAGCAGGAGAAAAAAAATCATGAATATTAATTTTAATTCCACTGAATTTCAATTAGGCTGTGTTCGGTCTCCACAAATATTTGAGCAGTGCTTTTGCAAATATGGTGAAAAAGCAAATCTGTAACTTTTAACACACAAATATTCACAAAAGATAAATTCTGAACCGCGTGCTCGCAATTCACAGTGGCTTGACTTGAATTTTGCAGTCATGTGCTATTGCTTCCGTGCCCTGGACCGATGGTGTGTAAGGTGTATAAGCAAAGGAAACAAATATTCTCATTTAGTGAAGCTTGTTAAGTGTGGGTGAGAGCATTAAATCACGGCACGAGTCCTGGCGTGTGCAAGCCGGGATGCCGAGGCTGGTGAGCCATGCTCATGATAGGGTGAGCTGCTCCATCTTTCCTGGCCATGTAAGGGGCTCCAGCCCAAAAAGAGCAAGGTCACAGGGAGAAATGGGATGCATACAACAGTCATGGAACACATGGATGGGGCTACAAGGGCGGGGTATGAGTCAAAAGCCAGAAAAAACACACGGAAGCATTGAGACTGAGAAATCCCCAACTTGCTGTACGTCCCATTACTGAGTGTTTCAGTGTCATTGACTTCAGGTCAAGATAGGGAGGTCCAGGTGATTTTTCTCTACACTTTCACTGTGCACAGTGGATGCACCTCCCCATAGCAAATAGCCTGTGTGATACCAAAAGTGGGCTAAGCACTGGCAACCAAAGTCGACCTTCAAGGCCAGGCTGCACGAGGCTCTGAGCAACCTGACCTGGGTGAAGATGTCTCTGCTCATTGCAGGGGGCTTGGACTAGATGAGGTTTGAAGGTCCCTTCCAACCCAGACTATTCTGTGATTCTATGATTCTACCTGACTTTGTGAGGAGCAGAGTTAAACCAGGACCTAGGGATGGGGAAATCCTATCCACTAAGCAAGATGAGCGTGCATCAGAAGAGTTGCATCCTACGTTTCAATGTCTTTTCAGCAGCTGTAAAAGGAGACCAGATGAGTAGCTCAAATGTAAACATCTCTAATGTAAAAATTTCCACTTAGAAATCCCCCTCTGTGTCCTTCACCTACCTCTTTTTCCTGTGAATAACTGCTTTTTTCTGTACACTGGCCAAGCCTTTCGGGTGAGTGATATTCAAACAACAGGCAGCTGCCCTGCTGCTCCCATTGAGTCCCATTGTGAAGCTGGTGAACTGATTGATTGTTTGGTTTCTTGAGAACCTGATGTTGTTTCTGCCTTTTCACTGGATGGCTGAAATGTTTGAGCAAAATAAAGGAACAATAGCAACATAAAATAAAGAGGGGAGAATTGTGAGAAATTAAGTCTATACAACAAATGATTAATAGTACATTTCCTGAGACAAACAATTAGTGCTGGGATCTGTGGAGGTTTGGAGACTGGTGATGCTTTTACTGACTACTTAAATACAATAAATAATGGGTGTGGGGGAGCCCTTTCATGGCACATTGAACGTGGGGCCTTGATGCACAAGTGCAAGCTGGGAGACCCAGTGAAGAGTCTCAAGATGCCCATGAAAAGCCGAGCCTAACAAAGGCAGGGAGGGCAGAAAAGCAATGTGTTTTGTGCAAAGGGCTTCACACGTCCAAGAGTGTGGAGGACAACTGGTTGTCCCCATCCTGCAGCTTTATGCTTATGAACGGCAAATGTCCCTGCATCCTCCTTCCTCTTCTTCCTCTCCTTTTTCAACGGTTGTTGAGGTGGCTTCTGTCATCTGTGTCACATGGGCTGATGCTGTCCGTGGAATTCATTTCCATTCCCCCAGTAGACTCAAAAAATTTGCAGTAAGTCAAAGAAATTAAATTTTAAGCTCACTATTGAAGGATAATGAATCTGAAATATGTGATCTTTTGTAAAATTATATTCTTTCAAATGCTTAGATTCAGAGAACGCTATCTCATAAGAGAAGTACACAAAAAAACCGCAATCAAAATGACCTATACAAAACATAAAGAAGAGTTAATAGGATTGCTCTGAATTCTAAAGGGGGTGGTGCAGAACAGCACAAGTGGGCCTTGCAGTGGGGCATTTATAATCTCCAATTCCATTAACAAATTTTAATATAGTCTTTGAGGGGAGAAAGTGGTCGTTAATAAAACTTTAAATTAAAGCATGCTAGCTGTCGGATTAGATCATTAAAATTGCAGGGTACTGGCGGCTGAGTGGCTCTGTAGAAGAGACAGCATTGCTAAACCTACATTGTCGAAACCATGAAATAATTCCAAAGCAAACAGGAAAAAGGAATAAAACAATTTTATATGTGTGAATTATGATTCTATATCATGTTTAATGAAGAGAAAAATGTAATCATATTTCATCAGCTCTCAGTGTAATCAGTGTTTCTGAACTCCGGGGACTAGATGTGGAGGGAGACGAGTATGCACGGGGCATCAGCAGCCAGTCGTGCAGATGGACAGCAGGACATGAGCGGCTTTAACATTGGTGAAGATCATCGCCCTGGGTCAGGGCAAGGGGTGTATTTTTCCAAGGATAGGACCAGTTCTGAAATGTTCTAGAGAAGCCACATCTATCTCTCCATGGGAGTTTTTCCTTATTAGAAAGGCAGCTTTGATTCCTAGAAATGGTTGTTCCCTGGGGATCTGGGCAGTTGCAGAATGAACACACTTCTCTTGGCAATACTTTCTTGAAAGATTTAGGAATGATGCAAAAGTGGGTGCTGGGAAACAGAATTGATAGCTGAGCGTGCAATATTACTTGAGGCTGTACAGCAATTTTTTTTTTGAGGGCAGATATATATCTATAGGAAACTTTTTGCTCCTATTTGTAATTTACATCTCGTGCAAGTCCAAAGAGAACTGAGCTGGTTCTGCTGTGTCTGTCACTGGAAAAAAAGAAAAATAAACAGTTTTCCCCAAAAAAATGTAACTAAAGGTATCAAGGACGCCTGAGAGCTTAAGAGTTCCTGGCACTGGTGTTCCTTGTCATCTCCCTCCTAAATGCTGTTTCTCTGGATGATGTGACACTGATAGAGCCCCTTATCTCTTCTGGTGGTACTGCAGGTACGGGCTTGGGACAGGAGAAGGTAGAGCCAGCGCTGCAGAGAGCACATCTGTCCATATGTCCCAGCACTACCCCACCACCTCTAGGTTAAAATGGGACTGAGTGTAAGAAGTAGAGCTTGCCTGATGTATCATGAAACCCATGTGCCACCTAGATATCAAAAAACTTTCCAGTTCCTCAGTATCTTCCTCATCATTTACAGCTGGGGAAATAGAGATGATTTGTCCAGACCACAGGGCAAGAGGGTGGGCAGATCCTGAACATGGACAGACATGAATCTTAGTGAGCTCTACAGCTCGTACAAATTGGCTCTGTGCCTCTATCACCAGCCTCAAGAAATAAGAAATGAAGAAATAAGACATGAAATTATTATGATTCAGAAGTATAAGACTAACTAGAACCACCACTTTTGGGAGACACTGTGGCTTTCATCTGTTGGGACAGGCGCAGTGTGGACAGACAGCTGGGAATGGGTGACAACCAGTGTTGTTTTGAGGGAAAGAGCTACAGCATTGCTCCACGTTCGTGAAATTCAGGAGCACGTTCAGGTTCGCAGCGGCAGTGAACAGCAAATCCATTCCTTGAACGTCGCTCCCAGCTCTTCATATGAATTGCTTGTGAACACATTTGCCTTTCTATGAATTATTCATTCTCCTAAATGATTGGGCAGATGATTTATGCGAATGCTTCTTGGCCTATTGGGAGATCTTTGCTTGTACAAACAGCCATGCTGGATGTGTCCGATTGGTGCACATGCGGGCTTACATGAGCATTTGTGACATTTTCCCTTCCTTCAAGCTTTTAAGTAAACAAAGTGCGCTCGTATGAAAGTCAAACCGGTGTCAGGGTGAATCTGTGCATGTATGAAAAATGAATACTTCTATTTAGTCCATGCAAAACATTCTTTTGATGTCAAACCTCACTGGTGAGCGTTTCCTTCACACACAACCTTCTTTTTTCTTGAAATAGACTTTTAGACAGAATGTGAGGTTTGGTTATTTTACTTTGACGGGTTATCTCTAATTGTGTCTCTCTGGAAAAATAAAGAAGAAAGGAAGGAATTAAAGACCGCACACAGGAGCGGCAAACATAGGGGAGCTGAGTGTTACCTCAGCATCCCGAGAAGTGAGGACTTTGTGATTCGGTGGTGAGTGCACAGAATCCCAGAATCTCAGAATGTCAGGGGTTGAAGGGCCCTGTAAAGCTCATCCAGTGCAATCCCCCCATGGAGCAGGAACACCCAGCTGAGGTTCCACAGGAAGGGGTCCAGGCGGGTTTGAATGTCTGCAGAGAAGGAGACTCTAGCAGATGTCCCTCCTGCCTGGGCTCCAGAGATGAGACAGCACAGGCGGCCTCTCATTGTGTGTCCTCTCTGTTCTTCACAGCACAGACTTTCATCTGTTCCTCTGAGATTTTGGCTGTAGACCTCGCTTCTCTAGCACATTTTTGTTTGAATATTTCTTGTCAATATAAAAAAATATATATATTTTTTCTTACCCTTTGCAGTATGTGCAGGATTTCCTTTGTTGTGCTCCTCAACTGCATTCTCTCATGTTGCATTGGGTTTGAACTTGAAGGAGATTGCTACAGCATTTCTGTTGATGCCTGGTGAGCTACAGCTCTGCTTTGGGTGACAAATGCAGAAGAGCCCTTGAGCTACACTCTCGGAGCCTGAAGAGTTTTGACACAGTGACCAGCAAGTGGGGTCTGCTGTGGCATAGCCTTGGGCACCCAGCAAAGGGTCCTGGGTTCTTCCCCATGAGGACAGTGAGACAACCATATTGGGACAGGCCAGTTGGGGTCAGCGGGTCCTGCAGCACCATGAGCTGCTGGTTGCGGCTGGATGGATGTGTCTGGCCACGGACAGACCTGTCCGCCTTCACCATATTTTGATACGTATGAATCCCTGTGTGGAAAAAGTGCCTCCAAGTCACCATTTTAAATCTTCCTCCTGATAATTTCTTATTGTAATGCCAGAAAGAGGGAGTTACCAACTCCAATTTTCTTTCTCCAGAACACTTGGGATAGACATTTGCAGCCTATCCAAGTTGAATAACCTTTGTCTGTTCAGTCTCTCAGCATCAGGAACGTCACTGGGTCAGCCTTTTCACTTTTATGTTTTTGTTTCTTTTTGGTTTTCCTATTGTCTCCTTTATAAGATGCAGGATCAGACATACACTCAGTATTCAAAACAAATATGGACCATGGATCTCCATGCTGGTTATGATGACAATTCCCATGCTGTTATCTCTCTCTCTCGAGGGATATCCCACATCCTCCTTGCTTTTACCCAGGCACAGGTCTGAGGAGCTTTCCCAGGGTGCCTTCCACAGTGCTCTATGAATTCTTTGATGAGCAGTGGTAGCTAATTCAGAGCTAATAGTTCTCTGTTTAAACTTGTATGCTGTTCTGGATTTTTTCACCTCCACTGACATTACCTTACATTTATTTACACTGAATTTCATCTTCTGTTTTATTGTCAGTAACTCAGTCTCAGAAGATCCTCCAGAGCTTTTCACTGTCAGTGTTAGATTTCATGATCCTGAATAATTTTGTCGCATAGGCAAACACTGTCACTTCATTATTCACCACTTTTCCGGATCATTGGTGAGTGGTGCACAGTACAGATCCCAGGACAGGCCTGCAAGGGACCTGGTGACTGGTGATGGGCCAACACGAACATCAAGCAGTTATCCTCCCCCCGTTACATGTTTTTAACCACTGTGGAGGGACTTCCCCTCATACTCAATAACATCATAGTGCTTCCAAGTATCTTTCGTGGGACACCTTGAATGTAACTTTTGTAAAATGCAATTTAACTACGGTAGCCAGCTAATCTTTGCCCAGACCTGTGTTTGACACCTTCAAAGAAATCTAATAGATTTATGAGATACGACTTCCCCTGGAGAAGCCATGTTGACTCTTCCCCAATATATCCAGATCTACCTAGGCTCCCGTTAATTCTGTTGTATATTACAGTTTCTTCCAACTTGCCTGTCACAGAAAGCACACTTAATTGTCTCCAGTTCCTTATGCCCTTTTTAAAGAAAAGTTATGTCATATTTTCTGCCTCCCACCACATTTAGAGCCGTGTCAGAGGAGAGTGGAGCAGAGCTGAAATACAGAGTGATATTTTATCTTGTGGCCTCATGAGAAATGAGAGCTACCTCAGCAACCCCTCAATCAGGTTATGCAAGTGGATCAGTGCAATTTGCCAAACCCCAAATTATCACCTGCATAGGCACAGATTTACACCTTTACATTCATCTGAGCAGGTCAAGGTGCAGGAAGGGCAAGGACAGGATTTGCTCTGATCAGCTTAAAGGGACCAGTTCTCACGGCTGTACTTGGGAACACGGGTAAGGGAAGGGCATTGACGTGTGCATTGGCACTGCCTGTCTCAAACTTGACTGTTTGCCCTGATCAGAACAAGCCTATAGCTGAGATACCAAACACATGACCATGTGGACAGTCTCACCACTTGCTAAACAGGATTTATGAAGAAATATGCCTCAAGGCTGCAGAAGGTCTTTAAAGGTTTCTTCTTTTACCCAGAACATGCCACTATGGTTTTTATTATCAGCATCGCAACACGTCTTACGCATCCACTCAACACCGTAGCATAAGGATGATCATGGTGGCCCAAACCACTGGTCCTTCTATTCTGAAGTCCTGTCTTTAGTAGCTGTCATAACTCTTGTTCCAGGAGAATATAATCTCTCTTGTCAACAGCTCTAGTTCCGTGTCAGAGACCTTTAGTCTAAGACATAGTACTCTGGACTTCTGGCCTAGCTAATGGGAAGGTTGCATGGATGCTCATGAGCCTTTAGGCTGCCCAGTGTCCCCAGCCATGCTGCAGACGATAGTTCCTGAAGCACATAGCGCCCATCCTGGGCTGGCTTCTCCTACGCCCCATACAAAACTTGAAACACTAGTTTGAGTAGGACTTTGAAGGTTTTGGTACAAGGTAAGTGAGATCTTACCTACTCCTGCCTCTGCATTAGTCCTGAGGTTCTGGGATGGACATACCAAGTCACAGAAGACCTTGATCGCCACTGCTTTGAAGTGGGAAGACTGAGCAGACCCGTGCTGGTGAAGGCAGTACTGGTGTGATCTTGGCAGAAGTCACCTCCTAAATCATAGAATACCGGGGCTGGAACAGACCACAAAGATCATCTGTTCCAATCTTTCTTGGCAAAAGCACACTCTAGACCAGGGTGTCCCAGCACCCTGTCCAGATGAATCTTAAAAGTGTCCCATGTTGGGGATGCACCCACTTCACAGATCCCTGCCACATCTGCATCAGGTTTGATAGCCACAGGGCCAGCTCCCTGCCTCCAGCCATAATGAACTTCTCCGTCACTATTTACTCGTCATAAACTTACTTCCGGATCATCCTTATAGCATTTTTCAGCTTTCCCAGCCACTTTTGTCTATATTGGTTGTTATACTCTTTACATAATCTCTATCAGCAAAGCCAGCGCGCTCAACTGAGCTGACCCATTAGCTGACCAAGGTTAATTACTTGTGGTTTCTTTTCCAAAGCCACCAGTCTCTAAGTAACGTTGCATTAAAGTGTACATCCATAGGGACCGATGGAGTTTGCTTTTAGCTCCAGCACCCCAGTTACCCCTTCTTTACCATGGTGGCCACGAGGCCCATCCGCACCATCCTATGGGTGCCCGTCCACCAGCCGCGCACCGCTGGATAACCAGGCAGGTTGCACATCCCCTTCATGTGCCAAAACAACCTCCCGTTCTAGCCAGAGCAACCTGAAACCAGGCAGGTGCTGCTCACTCCAAGAGTCACGGCCAAACCGTGCCTGGTAGGAAAGACTGGGAAAAGAAGAAGCTATTATTTTATTGTCCTATCCCAGCCCGATTTTCCCTGAACAATAAGGCTAGCGCTTTAAGCACTGTTTTTTCCTGGCACTGTTTTATTTTATTGTATCTGTACTGAGATTCCTGCCCAGCCGCTGCCCCCACACAGAGCACCTCAGACATGAGAATAAAGGTTTGCCAGCAGCAGGCTCTTCCCGTGACAAAGCACAGCGTGTTTTGCGGCTGGGATGAGAGGCTGCTGTGAGTTTGCAAGTGACTGTCATTGTCTGGTTTGTAATCCTGGGTCATTGCAAGCAGTTTCTAAATTGATTTGTCCCTGCACAAGCATCATGGCCCGATTCAGAAGAACCCCATTCTCCTCTGTGCCTTTTCTGCAAGTGCAACTCTCTGCCACATGAAAGTCGAACTGTGTAATCTTCGTCAAGCCTCTTTTTCCTCTGGGTTACACAGTTTGGGACCTGTTTTGAGAAGTGTAGATTGCTCACACATCGAGGGGAAAAAGTTGCCTGCCTTTAGCATGCCTGTTTTGGCTGTAGCCGACTTAGGTACTTTCCTGTGCTGGTTTGATTTTAACTGCGACGTTAATAAATCAGCAACAGCAGCCCTGTTTGGGAGGAATGCAGGTCATCCCCAACGTGTGCCCAGAGACACGGACTCTTGGGCCCAACCACCCAGCTCTCCTGGGAGGCTGTGAAATGGCACATTTTCCGTTTTTGCAGCAGATGCTGAAGACATCGAGCTGGCAGGACCGACCGCGGATCTCACCCTGTTCCGGCTACACACAGGCTTGAGCATCCAATGCTCCGAGTTACTACAATGCCCAAGGCAGACTCTGAATGTAAAAGAGGTGCCACAGCTCCTTCTTGGAATAAAATAGATAAAAAATCAATGCGTTTGAAAGAGAAATAAAAAATAATGTCTGGTAGCACTAATATTCCTCCATGCAAGACGACGGATGCTGAGCCTCTCATGGCAACCGTGATTAAGAACAACATCTTTAGCGGGAGATTGAAGACATAGAAAATACAGCTAAAAAGGTGACCTCTGGGTGATAAGCATAATTACTGATGCTCCCACGGAGCTTTGTGTATGTGACTTAAAGCAGAGAAATAAGGACCTGACGTGGGATCATAAATTCAAATCTAATCGGAGAAGGAGCAGAGCTTCTTGGATGCAGGCACTGGTGTGAATCCGCTTAGCGCAGGTGTCACCCCGCTGCGCTCCTCTTGAAACACCTATTCCGTGAGCTTTTCCCATTGATTTTAGTAGAAACAAGATCAACTGTCTCTTTGGGTTCCCGTGCGGGAAGGAGATTATGTTGAATATTAATTTGGCTTGCAATGGGCCCTGACTGTAATTTTCTATCAGCAAAGGAGAATTCATGTATTTCCATAAATTCAGATACTTCCATCTATTCATTCCACATATTCATAGACATTATCTCAATTCCCAGCTCTAGTTCAAACAAAAGTTAGTTCCCTTTACAAATAAATTATTTTCCACTGTTGATGATATTTCTAATTTTTGTAGGCAAATTTATCCATTTGAACAAAGAAGACAAAAAGTATCTTTGATGTAGCAAAGCCTTTCTGAGAGCCGTACATGAAATAAAAGAGAAAAGATAGTCTGGAAAATTTAAGGAATGGATGGGAATGATTCCAAGTTACCTTGTACTTAATTGAAGTTCTCAGAAATGTTCTTTTCTTGTTTTCTATATTGAAGCTGTTCCTTGAAGTACATATGAATGCCTCTTCAAACTGGCATTTAATCTTTGACTGCAGGTTTTTTTTCACTTGTAGAAATGGCTCTTTATGGAATTTCTAATTCTTTAGCATCTCTTCACCTTGGTTCCTAATTTTTGGTGGATGTTGCTGGGAGATATGATAGCACCGTCCATACTGGTCAAAACAGGATTTTCCCCAGTTTCTGACGCTGAGAATCGCCCTCGTGCAGCAGCAACTTCTGCTATAGGGTGACAATTTCAGCCAGTACAAGTCTGCCATGCTCCACTGCTCTCAAATTATCCCACCCGAGCATTTCCTTGGGCATCTGCACCTAAACAGAAATATTGTCCAGTAAAAAAGACATTTGGCTATTTTCCTAGGATTTCTGGATGTTTCGCAGCTCGGGGTGAGCAGGACCTGAATGGTAGGCACAGGTCTGGAAACCCAAATATGTGCCCATAGAGCTTTTTGTCCCCTTTGTGTTCAGCAAAGCTGCAGCTGCTCCTTGTGCAGCCACCACGGCACAGGGCACAGACACATCCCCCTGTCCCCAGCCCAGATCCCCTGTGGAGATTAACACACAGCCCACAGGGCACAGGTCACAGACTAAAAATCTGGGTGATGGAATGCTGGGTTCCAAGACTCTGCCCAGAGCAGCACCTTTCTTTCACTGGGCTGGTGGAGGTGCAGAGCTGGAGTGAGACAGAAGTGTAATACTTAAAAGGGGCTGGTAAGAAAGATGGGGAGTGACATTTCAGAAGTGCCTGTTGTGACAAGACAAGGGGTGATGGTTTTAAACTAAAGGAGGGAGATTCAGGCTGGACATGAGGAAGAAATTGTTGGCCCTGAGGGTGGTGAGAGCCTGGCCTGGGTTCCCAGAGAGGTGGTGGGTGAACCATCCCTGCAGACATCCCAGGCCAGGCTGGACGGGGCTCTGAGCAACCTGAGCTGGTGAAGATGTCCCTGCTCATGGCAGGGGTGGCACTGGGGGAGCTGGGAAGGTCCCTACAACCCAGACTATTCTATGATCCTGCTCCTCCCCAGCAGCATCCAAATCAGCACGAGCCCTGCTTCAAGCCGTGTTGCAATTTATTAACAACAAACATGCTTGCTGTTCCAGCATGCAGGCATAGCATCTCTGTCTTCAATTATTGCCCACATTTGATTTCTTAGATTAAACTACTTGAACCAGGGATGTGCCTGACCCATGTGGAGCCACTCGTTCTGCCTGTAGTATACTAATCATAGTAGCAGAAGTAATAATACTAATGACAATGTTGTCATGGGTGGGATATTAAAATCCACTAGTGCCACAGCTCCCGGAGGAATCTTAAAAGGCGCTATAATTAAGTCACAACAGACTACAGACCTGCTGTGAATGAGAGATGCAAGAAGAAAAGAAGCAGACAGTGTGACTTCAATACGGGCATGCAAGGAGCCAAGGTTTCCGAAACTTCTATGCAAAAAGGAGTAGAAGGAGGTGACTTGGAATTTCTTAAGACTTGCAGGAAAAAATAACGGGCAAAGGAGCTATGTAAGTTAATGGTACAGTCATGGATGTGCATCACAAAAGACAGACCTTCTGTGGCAATGTCTCGGAGAAAAGAAAAGCATTGCAGCGTAGTAGGGAGGGGTGTGAAATCAGTGTGAGCTCAAAGTCGTCGGGTACTTCATTCCAAGGGAGGGAGAGGGAAGAGAAAAAACTAGGTGACTAGGAAAAGACTAGGTTCTTTAAAAAAACAGCGTTCTTTATAAGCAGTATACAAATGAATGTGTGAAAAATTACATTTGTATAAAGAAGGGGTGTGGGTAGCGGGGAAGAGAATTAGCAGTGATTTATTGCCACACTGGCAACTCCCTGGGGAAAGATACGTGCAATGGAGAAGAATAAAACACTGGAAAAAGTCAAGTGTGGGTATTAAAATGTATATAGAGAAAGAAACATGATTTTGGCAACTCTCATAAGTTAGTATGACCTTAGCCACTAGTAAAATAACAGCACAGATAGGAAAAGCCCGTATCTCCACACAGCTAAGAGATAATAGAGCAAGAAGCAATAAGCAATATAATTTAAAAAGAAAAATCACTGCAGAGTGACTGCCTTTGAAAATTACAATTAAAACAGATAATTTCATCAAAAAATGCTTTCTACACAGGAATAATGTTATTTACAGGCAGACCTCCTGAGTTCAGTGTAGCTTTCTGCAGCTGGGGAGATCTTTGCATCTATAAATGTTTGTGGGAGCAGAGTACCTGTGGGTAATGGGAACGCAGCTCCTGGGATGCAAAATGTGAGTCTGGAGCTCCAGTGTCAGAGTGTAGGGGAAAGCATCATAAAATCATAGAAGAGCTCACCTATTTAGATTCCCTGAGAGATGTTCGAAAGAGAAGAAAAAATTATAACCATCTGTGTGCATCTAAATAGTATAAACAGGGGAAGGGGAGGGATTGTTTTGTATGGCACCAGGAGATGGAATTTGTACTATCGTGATGGGAAACATAAAAAACCCTGCATATCAGCAGGGAATGGTAAATTTGAGGAGGTATCAAAAGCTTTCCCCAGCAGCTGGGATAGGCTGCGTAGGGCCACGCTAGAGCTGCAGCCTGGGGACGCTGAAAACTCGGTTAAACAAATCATTAGAAAACATTGAGCGGGATTCATTAGAAAATATGGAGTGGGAAGATGGTCTTATTCTTGCAAAGTGAACGGTGGTGAGAACCTAATTAGTTATTTCAATCAGTCTCCCCGGAGTCAGTCATGTCTGGATTTGCCTTTCTGACTCTGCAACCAATTCCTCGCCTGGTTTTGGGTGAGCTCGAGGAGCACCCGGCGTGGGGCAGGAGTGAGGGCAGCAGAGCTGTTAAGCCTGAATGGGAAAGAGAGATGAGTAAAGAGGAGAAAAAGGAGATGACAGCAGCGACATGAAAAGGAGGGGAGTGAGATTGTTTTGGAGGAATTCAGGATATACAGCTGCAGATACCTACAGCTTCTACCCTGGGTGCACCCCCTTTTCCAGCCCCTGTAACCCACGCTGGTGCCTGTGCCTCTTTCAGACACCTGTGGGCTTGGGCAGCCCACATGCTCTTATTTCCAGCTGTGTGCGTGCAGAAAGCGTGGAAAATCACGGCTTGGCTGTGCTCAGGTTTTCACTGAGCTGGCTGTCATGCCCTGAACTTCTCTGTTTTGTGTCAGAGGGTCGGGCTTGGCACTTGCAGACAGAGACCAAACCAGCCCAGGAGTCTTTCCCCCTGCTCCCCGCAGGGAACACGTCCCCGGGCAATGAGATCCTGAGCTAGAAACTGCTGGACAGTCACAGCTCCAGTGATGCCACTGATTTCATTTGCAACTGAAGTAGTTGTGCATTTGTAAAGTCTTATTTCAGCCACTTATCTGCCTGGGACACTTGCCTGTGTATTGTAAAATCAACTCCAGAAGACACGCAGGAACACGATCACATTTCTGTTGTGTGCGATACGGGGCGTGTAACACGGGAATGGTTTTATGCCAGGTTTCTGCTGCCCGTGGGAGGAGAGACAATGATGATCTGGCACAGAGTCAGGTGGTACAGAGTTTGCACATCAATACTTTCTGGCTGGTATGAGCCAGCATTTTGAGTTTATACTGACATGATGATTACCATCGTGTGAGCATGCCTGTTTTGATCTTGTAGCTCTGGTGTCTGTTACTGTTGAAATGTGGCTATAAGGAACCAAAGCCTGGAAAATGCTTGGTAGGATGGCAGCTCTGCTAATGGTTTTACTCCTCCAGCTGGACACACACAAGGTTTCTGCAAGTCAAACCAATCCTGGTGCTTCTCTAGAAAATAGAATTGGGGAAAATGCACTGATTTTGCATAGCAAAATCTTGTGGGCCATCTGTATCCACATGGCAAGGGAGGTGTGGGCCAGGAGAGAGTCTTTATTAGGGTTGTACATCCCATCTGTGAGCTGGAGGGTGCATCCCACCACACAGAAGCCGTGTGTCCGACTGCAGCCACCGCGGTCTCAGTAATGTGGCACTGTGCGCTTCCAAGAAAATACAGAGGCAGGATTGTCTTTCTACAGGGAAAAGCCAGACTCTGACACCAGAGCAGCCTTAGGGATGTGCTGTATCACAGATATTAATTGATCCAGCTCCAGTTTTAGCTGTGGTTTTGCAGATTGGCTTGGCTGTGTGAAATGTTTGTGCATCCACAGCAGGGTTGTTGGGAGAGAAGCAGAGGGCAGGACATCACAGGGAGACCTCAGCCTGGCTGCAGACCCAGCAGCACGAGAAGCCGTGTGTGCTCGGTGTTTGCTAACAGAGGGTGGGCAGGCACCCGGCTGCCTTCGCTCGCGATGTTCGATTGCTGTATTGATCAGCTCTGCCGCCGTGCCCACGGTGAGGGAGCGAGCAGCAGCAATTCACGACGGCGTACAGTGGGGAGGAGGGCTGCGGGAGGGGTGGGAGGGCGATGTCGTGGCAGGCAGCAGCACGGGGGTTTGCCAAAGGACAGCCGTGTGCCAGCCTGGCTTACAGGACCCCTGCGAGTCCCTGGGTTTTCATGCAAAACCTGCATCTGTACCAGAGCATCCTTTAAGTCTCTTCCCAGAGCGCTACATCAGGAGCAGTTTGTAATGTGATGATGATATGACTGTGAGCAAGACATGGGCGGTTTTAAGCCCCTGGCTGTTCAGCACCCGGTGAGGTTTTCTGAGCTTTTTGGGCTGTGATGAGCTCTCTCCATCAGTGGGTGAGTTCCCCTCCACGGGCGATTCAGGACCCCACAGCTCTGGGTGGTCCTGCCATCGGAGCTCTGGGGGTGGGGGATTTGCATCCAGGCGCAGTTTTCCTAATACGTCTCAGCATAATAACATAAAACAAGAAAGCAAAATAAATAACTTGTGTCTCCACCCGACCATGATCTTTTTGGGGCTGCCAGGGCTTTCCTCAGCTTTCTGCTCTGGGTCAAGGAGCCACAAGCAATGGCAGGGAGCCCCAGCCATGTGTCCTGGCCATCACACCCCATGTGGATATGATGGAAAAGGGGTATGTGGATATCATGAAGGATTTCACGCCGTGTCCTGTTTCTCAGCACAGTCAGGGTAGTTTTCCAGAGCAAATGTTCCTTTTTGCCCAGGCTGTTGGGCTGGGGTCCTGGGGAGCAGAGACCAGCACGCTAGCGGCTGGAGCCACTCTCTGTAGATGGATTTCTTTTCTTAAATTATGCTTTAATTTCCTCTCCTTCTGGTACCAATGCCTATGTTTTAATGAGCTCGCTCCCCTAGCATATCAAACAAGTCTGATCCCTGGTGCTCCCTCTTTGCAATTCCCAGTGGCTCCTAACCAAGAATTGTGCTGTTTAATTTTGCTAGTCTTCTAGTTTACATTGAAGCATTAAAAAAAAACATAGGCGAAAGGACCATATTTCTCCCGGCCTATTGATAGAGCGTGATAGGTATTAAATTCTATAATTCTTTCACTGGCCTTTAAGCAGCCTTGGTGTTAATATTTAATGATGAAAGATGCTGGTAATCAGCCCTGTATCCCGAGTGTCTGAATGCTTTATGATCTTGCCTTTGGGAGCCTAATTGTGAACCCAGCCTGCCAGAGCTTTCCACCCCAACTTCATAAACTTTGCCATCCCTGCTCAGCACATCATCTGTCTCCGGGCAGGATCCAGCGCAGAGACGATCAGGTAGCATGAAGAGGAAGGATGGAGGATATGTGGTAATAAGGGTGAGGATGGAAGCTGCAGGGACAGAGGTGGGTGTTAAGCAGGCTCCCTGCCCAGCTCAGCTGGGGACATTGGCTGGTGGTTTGGCTCTGCTTTGGGAATGGCTCTAACTCCTGATTTGCAGCACAGATGTCAGCAGGCTGCACTGCAGCCCAGAAACAGGAGACAGAGCTGCACTGAGCGGGTCCTCCCCAGAGAGCTGTGATCCTGAGGTCTGCGTGTGCCAGCCCCCCATGATCCCACCTTGCTGGTGGGATGCCTTCCTTCACCCTCATGCACGACAGTGGTGTCTCTCCCAACTCCCAGCCAGCCTGAACTCCTCCTCTACATCCCTTGGCCCAGATAAAGCTGGGCACTCAGTTCTGGACTCGCAGCTCCATCTCCAGCTGGTTTCCAGAGCATGGAGGTCTGTCACAGCAGAGGTAGTGCTGCTGAGGGTGATGCTTCACTGGGTTTGAATGGCCTCGGGCAAAGCCAGCAGAGCCCTGTACCAAAGGAGAGCTGCTGTTACTTGCTAATAGTGCTTAGCGCTTACACATTGCAGAGACGTTTGTGTTCAAAGCCAGGTACAAACATGATCTCATTAACTGCTGGCACGGGAGCAAGTGCTGTCACTCGAAGCCAGCTGTTGGGAAACTGAGGCAGGCACGGGACTGCACAGCTGAGGCAGCGCAAGCAGGCCTCCCCCATCTGCTGTGACCATGTCCCACTGCCACCGCAGCTCACACTGTCCCTGCTTCCCTGGCGCAGGGTTGCAGCCTCTGGCTCTTCCGATGCCAGCACTGGGCTGGCTGGTCCTTGACCTTACTGGTACCATTACAGTGGGAGCTCTTCCCACACCACTGTGAGTACTGTTGCAACAGTTGCAATGTATTTCACCTGTATTTTATTCCGATTTAGGAGATGCGCTAAGTTTTCTCCTTAAGGCATAAACCTTATTTTGCTTTATATTTGTCTGCCTAAGGTTTATACTTGTATAATGAGATGAGTAAGTAACCTCGCAAGCTGATTGTGTTATATGGCCACATATAACCATCGTGGAAGCTGTAAGCAAGTTTTCCCTCTCAAGCACAATTCTGAGGAAACCTTGTCAGGGAGGTCAAAGAGAAACATGGTCCTAGACCAAAGAAACATTAAATATCTCAGTGTGGGGGTTGATGTGCAGCAGCTGCAGACACGTTGTCCAACAGGAGCCTCACACTTGGGTCACAACAGCCCCAGAAAATGCTACAGGTTCAGGGAAGAGCGGCTGGAAAGCTGACTGGTGTTGGTATACAGCGTCTGAGTGTGAGCCAGCATGTGCCCAGGTGCCCAAAAAGGCCACCAGCATCCTGGCTTGTATCAGCACTGGTGTGGCCAGCAGGACCAGGGCAGTGACCGTCCCTGTGCTGGGCCCTGGTGAGGCCAGATCTCAAGCCTTGGGGTCAGTTTTGGGCTCCTCACAACAAGAAAGGCCTTGAGGTGCTGGAGCGAGTTGAGAGAAGGGAACGGAGCTGGTGAGGGGCTGGAGCACAAGTGTGATGGGAGCGGCTGAGGGAGCTGGGGGGTTCAGCTGGAGAACAGGAGCTGAGAGGAGACCTTCTGATGTCTGCAACTGCCGTTTCCTCTCACCCTATCACTTGCTTCTTGGGAGAAGAGCCTGACCTCCCAGTCGCTACAACCTCCTTTCAGGTAGTTGTAGACAGCAAGGAGGTCTCTCCTCAACCTCCTTTTCTCCAGGCTAAACATCCCCAGTTCCTTTAACCACTCCTCATTTCTAAGTGCTGGAAACCCACCAAGTTCCTGCCCAGGCATCCAGGTTTGAATAAAAGCATGGAAGAAATTGTGTGTCACCCAGGCAGCTCCTGGGACTGTGAGTCCTGCTGTCCCTGCTCTGGAGTTGAGCTCCTGCCTGCCGCCGTGGCTGTGCCTGGCACAGGCAGCTCCCACCTCCTGCTTCAGAGCAGAATGAGGAACGGGGACGGCAGTGATGTGCTGGGAGAGCACCAAGCCGGAGGCTGACGGAGGCAGATAAGGCTGCCCGGTGGCAGGCGGTGGCACTGATGTGCAGGCAGAGCTGCCTGCTTGCCTGGAAGGTGTCACGGCTGGTGTGGGGAGCAGGAGGTTGGATGTGGCACAGGCTGCGCTCGCTCCACAGCCAGGGCTTGGCACAGCTCTCCCCGCCCCACCTGGTGCTTTTCATCTGAAGCCTCATCTTGGCCACCCTCGGGGTGTCCACTCTCCAACCACCCCCTCCTGTGGGCACACAGCTCTCACCCAGCCCTTGTACCTCCTGTAGACCATCACGTAGCCAAATCGTGCCCTCCTCCTTCTTTGTCCATCAGCGCTTGTCCCCAGGCCTCCCACCATCGTCCCCAGCACCCTGTGGCTCAGCATCAGCCGCCACATACATCCTTCTCTGAAACACATCTGAGCTTCCCCTTGACCGGGAGTCAAACCTTAACAAGCACCTTGTGAAAAAAAACAAACCAAAACAACAAAACAGCATGGAAGGGATGAAATGTTGCTGGGAATCTTTGACTTCTTCCTGCTCTTTCTGACTCAAAATATCAAAGGCAAAATAAGATTTTCAGAGTGTCAGAGAGCGGTGCAGGAAGGCACACTGTAAACAAACTAATGAGTTTAGTGCCAGTGAGAATAGCCCGCGCTATTACATCTCTCTTCCCAAAATGAGAGAATCCTTCTGATACAATTTACTGACATCATTAGCAGGGCTTCCTGCACTGCTGCAGAGTCTTCCCCTACCACTGCTTCAGATTTTAAGCTTGCAGGCTTAAAATGTTATTGTTTTAATCTTTACATAGCAAGAACATTTTAGAATTGGGAACTAGGTTTGTCTGGGGGGTTGCCTCGAAATGCTCATATTCACCTAAAGGGATGTAGACGCTGAAGTATAACAATGACAAATTAACTTTCACCGCTAGCAGCCATTTCGGGAAAATCATTGCCTTCTGGGTTTCTTTATTTTCTTGTTGCAAACTGCTTCTTGTACTTCCTCGAGGGAGCCGAGCTGCTCCAGCCATTTTGGGCAATGCTGAGGTAATTCAGCAACCTTTAGCTGAGAGTTTTGGAGTGTTGACAAAATTGATATAATACAAAATAAAAAAATGTAGATGTTAGTGTTTTTTATTTGGAAATACAAGATTTCTGCATCAAATTCAGTGGGTGTTTGCATTTTTAAATGCAGCTGAGTTCCTCATTGTGCAAGCTGGCTCTGCTGCAATATGCCCAGTTCAGAGCATCAGCTGCAGTTCCAGAGCAGCAAGTGGTGTCAGGATGCTTTCGAGTCCATCATTAAGTCTATTTTCTACGGCAGTGCAGGATCTTAATATGCGTAAAAGAATATGTTGTGAGTATCCGGAGTAATGCATGAGTAATCCAGCTTGCACTTCAATGCGCTGCTGGTCTGCACAGTGACACTGCCATAAAGACTGCTGAAAACCTGCTTCTGAAACTGTTGTAGAATCACAAGATTAATTAGTTTAAAAGAGACCTCAGGTGGTCGACCGTCCAGCCTTCTGCTCCAAGCAAGGCCAGCTTCAAAACCAAGTGAATAGGATGAGAGGAAATGGCCTCAAGTTGCGCCAGGGGAGGTTGAGGTTGGATCTGGGAACAATTTCTTCCCCAAAGGGCTGTGGGGCATTGGAACAGGCTGCCCAGGGCAGTGCTGGAGTCACCATCCCTGGAGGGCTGGACAGACGGACATGAGGTTCTCAGGACATGGGGCAGTGCCAGGGGTGGGTTATGGTTGGACTCGATGATCCTGAGGGGCTTTTCCAACCAAAATGATTCTGTGATTCTAAGTGAAGTTGCTCAGGGCATCGCCCTGTTGGATTGTGAACATCTGCAAGGGTGGAGATCACTCCACATCTTTGGGCTGCCGGCCTAGCGCTTGGCCTGCCTCTCAGGGAAGAACGTTTTCCTCATGTTCAGTTGGGATTTCCCTTGCAACTGGTGCCTGTTACCTCCTGAACTTTGGTATGCACCTCCAAAAGAGTCTTTCTCCATCTCCTCCAGGACCCCCTGGAGCTGTCTGTGATGCTATAGGATTGCATCTTGTTTCAGTTACTGACTCCTAAATTGTAGCAAAATTTGTTGGGGTTCCTGCTGTAGATGTGGAATAACAGAATAATTAAAAGGGACTTATCAGATAAATAGTCTTCCGTCCTCCTTTAGCATGCTGGAGAAATTCCAAAGTGTAACACCAAACAGATAGGAAGATTGTCCCCTCCAGAAACCACACAAATTTCCTAATTGGCTTAGTGGAGAGAGATTGTCTCTGCAGATTTAATTCTCTGCCATTGGGATTTCCCCCTGCAGCCCCAGCTGGACCTGTCCCTGCAGGAACCTGCCTTACTGCTGGCTGCAGACGGAGCCTTGGGATGTGAAACCCTGTTCGGGGCTGGCACAGCCCTCCTCCTCCTCCCAGCACAACACGGACACTGCTGCACCCTCACCTTCCTCACATTTGCATTTATATTTAACTTAGGAACAACTATCTCTGAGCTGTTTCTTTTCCAGACAAACTTGTCAGGCCTTATTTGTATGCCTCTTTTGTCCTTCTTTAGAGCCTCTACCTTTTGCTTTCCTGAATTGTAATTAAAAACCTACGTCTGTCCTACAGACCCTGGGAGCACGTTTTGGATTCCTGTTAGGGGAGGACTTGCGCACAAACATCCATCCCCATCTGTGCAAACACTGGTTTCCATTCCATCAACCAGCCCAGATCTTTGCCCATTCAGAAGCTGTGGGATGTTCTGGCAGATGAAAGGATTGATGATGGATGAACCGTAAGTCCAAAAGTACTGTCTCAATGGTAGGGAATGCACCATCCCTTGGGGGCTGTGGAGACCACCCTCAGTGGTTTCCATGGCAGATCATCAGATCAGTGCAAGGTCTTCCTGAAGAGACCCAACAGCACAATATTTATCGATGACCTGGAAGAGCATGTACAGTCTTTAGAAGTAAGAATTAAGGAGGATATAAAACCCAGTAGGAAGGTACATATCACCAAGGCAGCATGAAGCACTCAGTAGGTTGGATTGTTCCAGGAGTCTGAATTTTGGTGCAATGAAATGGAGATCCATGCATCTAGGAACAAAGACATATATACGAGTTGCAATTTCTGTACAAAACATGGATTAGAAAGGTGTAGTGGGATCAGGTGGAAGCCCTCAAGTTGCTGAAAAGGAGACAGACAAAGAGAAACACACACTGGCTTCACATTTGTATGGGACCATGCAACGCTTTAATAATAGGATTGGTGTGCTCAATGTCCAGTTCCAGGGTCACACATAATGAAAGCATGGAAAGAATTCAAGGAAGAGGTACAAAATGTAGTGCAACTCTGAAAAAAAAAAATCTAAACCCTTGTTTTATAATGAAAGGCTTAATGAGAAGTACTTTGAATAGTTATTTGACACAAGTCTGGGAGTACCCAGCAGAAAAGAATATATTTGAGACCAGAGAGCTCTTTAATCTGGCGATCAAAGGTGTAACAAGATCTGGTGTCTGGAAGCTGGAATTAGACAAATTTGACCTGAAAAGTAGACACATTCCAACAGTGAAGGGAATTTGCCATTAAACAACATACAGAGGAGATGTTTGGTTCTTTCTCCCTTGGAGTTTTTTTACTTGAAATTGGATGTCTTTCTAAAAGAGCTGCCCTAACTCAGCCAGAAATTATAGATTTGACACAGGAATGACTTGGTAAAACTGTGGCCTTGGTGATGAAGGAGAACAGAGTAGACTTTCTGCCCTCAGCATCAATAATCCATGACGTCCTGTCATGGAGACACTTGCTCATCTTGATCTACATGACTTACAAAGCCACATGGACATGTCGAGCTGCCTTTGAGTTACCTTGAGATATTTACAGATTGCTCCACTGCATGCAGTAGCTCTGCATCAAGTTTTTCTTCAGCTCCATGCATGTGTGTGTGATCTGGACCAACCTCCCCCTTCTCACTCTTGATCCAGACAGATCTCCTGCTTCCCACTGCTCATCTTCTCTCCAGGATTTCACCTTCCCACTTGTCTCTCTGGCATCTATGGCACAGAATCACTCATCTCAAAGCAGAATTAATTTAGTCTCCCAACCAGATCCCTCTTCTTCAAGGAGATTTAGCACAACGAGAGGCAGCCATCCAAAGTCATTGCTGGGCTGAGCACAGTTGCATTCATTGCACACTCCCAGAAGGACCATTGAGTGTCCAGATCTTTGGAAAGCAGCTGCAGGATAGAGATGAGTGTGTTGGTCCTGCAACAAGATGCTTGTGACCACAGAATCATGGAATCATTTTGGTTGGAAAAGACCCTCAGGATCATCAAGTCTAACCATAACCTAGCTCTAGCACTAACCCGTGTCCCTAAGAATCTCATCTATACATCTTTTAAACCCCTCCAGGGATGGTGACTCCAGCACTGCCCTGGGCAGCCTGTTCCAATGCCCCACAGCCCTTTGGGGAAGAAATTGTTCCCCAGATCCAACCTCAACCTCCCCTGGCGCAACTTGAGGCCATTTCCTCTGCTCCTGGCGCTTGTTCCTGGGGAGCAGAGCCCGACCCCCCTGGCTCCAAGCTCCTTTCAGGCAGTTCAGAGATCAGAAGGTCTCCCCTCAGCTCCTGTTCTCCAGCTGAACCCCCAGCTCCCTCAGCCGCTCCCATCACACTTGTGCTCCAGCCCCTCACCAGCTCCGTTCCCTTCTCTCAACTCGCTCCAGCACCTCTAGGGTTTTCTTGGTGTGAGGGGACTATTCATCCTGCTCTGGCAGATTTGGGGTGCTGGTCGGAGGCTGGATCACCCCTACATCATGCTCAGTAGCTGCACAGAGGTGACTCAGTCCTAACACGGTGGAAACCTGTCCTTGGCATGGTCCAGAAGAGCGGGCACAAGCTTTGCTTACCTTCCTGTTTTCAATATTGGTTATATTTTGATTTGCATAATCCAGTACAGTAAACAATACAGTCAGATGAGGCTAAACGAGGGGTAAAAAGAGGAAAACACAAACATATTTACCTAGTCTAATGAGCAGCACGCTGCTCAGACACAAGCTGCCACCTGGACTCCTGAAGGGCACAGCCTGTGCAAGCTGGAGGTGAATGAGAGGGGGGAAGAGCATTGATGCAGGGTGAGAGAAAAGCAAAACCACTTTCTCAGGCATGAGGGATGAGATGCCTTCCCAGATCAAAAGGCTGGACAGTGGCAGAAGAGCTGTGTTGCCACTCACAGTGCTGCCCGGTGTCATTTGCTCCAGCAGAAGCTGAGCACGGATGGTGTGAGCTGCGTGGAGGGGGGGGCAGAGGGGATGGGGTAGGCAGAGAGGCTTGATCCTGCAAAAAAAAACCCAACCCCACATCTCTCCCCTCTTTTTTCTGCCTCTCCAGCCCAAGAAGGTGCTACAAGCACATCCAGGCAACAGTATTGGGAACAGAAATTACTCTCTGCAATGAAGACTGAAACAACACATGTTTGCAAGCAGAGAGCATGTTTGAAAGAAGAGGTCAGGAAATCAGCAGTGTGTTGCTGCTCCATTGTTGAAAACCCAGTGTCCTCGTTTTGTTAAAAAACAAGTTTCTCTTTTAGTGAGTTTCCCTGTCAGCTAAAGCTTCATATTAGCTGCATTTTCCTGGAGAACCAGACACATGTTTTGGTGAACATAGCAATGGAATGCAAAGTTATTGATAAGCATGGATGGACGTCTCGCGAGAGGGGCAATGAGAAACAGGTGACCAAAAACTGACCAACTGTGTATAACATCCCATTCATGTGAATACTTCATATAAAAGTGGGAGGTCACGAGGACCTCATCCCCTTCCCTTTTTCCTTCTTCTTTGTCCCTTCTGCTTATGGCCGACATTAGGAGAGGACCTTGCGAGTCATCCCTGTGAACTGAGGCCAGAGAGAGGCTGAATCCAGCTCTGGTTGGCTGCAGAGTCCAGTCCAGGACTTTGGGTGCCGGCTCTGCAGTTGCTGAGACTTTCAAGATTGGTTTTGTATATTTTGTATTATTTTCTCTATTCTTATCAGTAGCATTAGTAAAACATCCTTAAATTTTCCAACTCTCTTCTCTCTGTCCTTCTTTCCCTCCCGATCACCTGTGCTGAGTGGGAAGGGGGAGAGGGAGGGGCAAAAGGGGGAAGTGGGGGAGAGAGGAGGTTAACAACACATCTGCCAGGGTTTGATTGTCACCTTGCGATCTAAATCCTCGACACCCAGGTTACATTTTTTTTTTTAAAGAGATTTTGGGAGTAAATTTATTTTAATTAAATGGCTTTAAACAAAACAAAACACAATGCTTGATTTTGGATTTCATGTAACATTTCGTTCCACCCCAAAGACATTTTCCGAGGCTTTGTGTAAGAAAGAGACCTGAAAAAAAAGACTGACTTTGGCCAATGGGGTGCGTTTTCTTTTGTCTTAGTCAGCAAACTTACAAAAAAAGGCTGTACAAAGCCCTCCCCACAGTTGAAGCCCCTGACATGTGCCAGGCAGGAGGCACAGACGCTCCTCGCACCTCCCTGCACAGGCAGTAATGGCCCTGGCAGAAGCAACCTGCTGCCCGCTCCTGAACTGCATAATAAGGTGTGTGTTTTATAAGGGAGACGGTTTTAATGGGGTTTAGTGGATCTAAGAGTCTCCACTGTGTCATAAATTCCTGAGACAAGCTTTGGTGTCATATTGCTTCTTGTTATAATGAAGGGGATTTGAATAGGATGTAATGTAGTTGGGAGCTAAGATATGGCAGCAATTTATCTCGAGAATCTGCTGCAGCGCTCGGGAAAATGAAAGGTTTTTTAGATATAGATACAGATGGATTGGAAACGGACTTGCTTCTCACACAGGAGGCTCCTTTATCACCAATAATATCAGGACAAAGACTGCTTTGCACTTGGCACTGTCTCTAATTGCATTAACATATCAGTTGTGAGTGGTAATGCTCCTAGCCAGAAACTCATCACCAGCCGAGCCTCTGGCATACGAAGAAGGGTGCCAGCTGCTTGTAGGTGTGAATATTGTCATAAATGGGATTTCATAAGCAGAAGTAAAAGAACCACTCACATCTCCTTCTACAGTAAATGAAGCGGCTCCTTGCTTCGTAGCTCCTTGTTTTACAGCTCCTTGCTGCCCATCCCTTGCTGGGAGCATGCGAACAGATGCAGACAGAGGAGGTAAAGCCAGCTTTCAGGGGCATAAAGGAAAGGTTTACCCCCTTGGGGACAATGTCTTGTATGAGTTCTCAGGGAGCAACCATTTTGCTTTTGTATTGACCTGCTATCCTCCTGCAGTGGGACAATGTGTGCCTAATCTTGGCACAATAAAGAATATAGGGCACTGGGGAACTAAGGGAAAGAACCTAAAAAGAGCTGTAAAGTAAAGTACAGGGCAAAGTATGGTACTGCTGCTCTCTCTGCCATGTAACGCTCCCTGACAAAACTGACTGGAAGGGATCTACACAGTGATCTACACAGAGCAAGTGTAGAAAGACCACCTAATGTCCCTACCACCCACGTAATGCCCCTCCCCCACCCCAGACAGGGGGTTCCTGGCCTCTCCTCCAGCCAGGTCTGTTGCAGGACACGTTACATGGGCTGGCCTTGTGCAGCGATGCCTGTCCAACACGGGACAGCCCAACAAGCCCTGCTGCTGTGCTCTTGCACGGAACGCATGGGGCTGATAGACACGTAACCCAGAGAAAACAGGACATAGCTCCAGCACAGCTGAGCCCACCTGGGGGACAGTGTGCTCAGCAGGGGACAGAGCCAATAGCTGGAAGCAGTACTGGGGAGCCATGCTTGTGGACAGGCACAACCCATCAACAGTGCTCTGCCACCCACCTGCAGGCAGCACCTCTCACACACACCCAAGAAAAAGCCATTTCTATATCTGGCATGGACCTGGGGGCACTAATAGGCTTTAATTACCCCATTAGTCTCACCTGGGCTCCCTATCCACACACCCTGCAGCTCCATTTACATTCAGGCCTGAGCCCATAATCCTTTTTTTGGCTCTGTTGTGGATGTTTTTGTTCTTGACTGGCCTTCCTGGCTGAACCTTGGACCTGGACTTGTCACCTCAGCTTCTCTAGGCCTGCTGATGGACCTGTCTTTGTCACTAGCCTTGTCCCATTTGGTTAGCGCAGTGTGTGACAGTCCCTGGCTTCTGCCCTGCCGTGGTCTTCCCCCTGGCTCAGGATCAGCCCTGTTCTTGCTGCTTCTTCATGCTGAGGGCCACCTCCAAGGTTGTCAAGGAAGCTCCTGCATTGCATGGAGAACCTGTGCAGAGCGCTGGTGAGTGTCTTCGAGCTCCTTCATGATGAAGGCAAAGTGTGTCCCAAAGGAGCAATGAGACAGAAGAAGCAAACAGAGCTGTACCTCCAGGGTGGGTCTTCCCCCCATCCTTCTTTGCTCCTGGTTCAGCCGTGCAGCACATTTTCTAGCACGTAGGACTGATGTGTGTGACAAAATAAACTTGCAGGGATGTCTGTAGCTTATAGGTGCACTAACTTTTCTGCCTGCTGAGCCCCCAAGGGGAAGCGCTGCCCAAGCACAGACATCAGTGACTTCCCAGGAGGAAAAGTCTATTGTCTGTATCACACCTGTCCTGCCCATGCCTGTGATCTCCATCTGCCTGATGCTTTTCCTTTCTTTGAATGAGAGCTGGTAATACGGCACTGGGTGATCACGATGGTGAGGGGGACCTTTGAGCTTGCTTTATCACACAGTTTCAGGGCTCTCTGGCAACGTCTGCAGGCGTTGCTGTAGCTGTCAATGGGACCTCAGCATGGTGTAGGAAAGAGCACCTTGCTGTGTAGGAACTCTGTAGATGAGAGCCCACATCCTCCTGCATAAGAATGCTGTGTCCTTCAGGCAAAAGCTGTAATCTCAAGCTGTATACATGTAGGTGACTGAACCCTGGAAGCACAGTGTGGCCAAAACCAGTCCTGTAGGTGCCTTTGGTGCACCTGGCCAAGCTCTGGAGATCCTGCCTGTGCTGATCACAGACCCTGCAAATGCAGGGACTCTCACCAGCGCTTTCACATGGAGGGAAAAATAGCCCCGGTTTTCTGGAAACAATATTTCCCTAGCACTGACCTTAACCAGTTTGCTTTTCTCTTGCACCTGCCTTAATTTCATGTTAAATATGATGGACCTCTTCCCAGTTTTTGGAGGTCTAGTAGTTACCTTCGATATTTGGGCTGTGTTCCTGGTGGAAGGGGGAAGGACCCAAATCTGTTCTGGCACTGCCTGAGGGTTTCTTAAGTGTCAGCCACTCAGGGATGTAAATGCTGCATACATCAGGTTGTTCAGAATTTGACTTATCCTCTTTTGATCTCATATTTGTGGCTTTTTCAGGGCTCTGGATCTGTTTATGCACCCTACCCCCTTCATCTCTTTCTTCCTTTCTCCTTATAACTCTAATCATCCCTTTTAGCTTCTAAAGATACGACAATGTTGTGATAAGGAAAAAGTAATTTTGCAACTTGACCTAAAAATGGGCATGATTCGATTCTGTCAGTTCCTGGAATGCAGCTTCAGAATTAGACACAACTTCCAACAGTCCAAATCTGGACTTTTCTCGTGCTGTGCAGAGGGCTGAGTAACCCTTGGGACGGGCGGTCCCGTCTTCCTCCCCTCCTGCCACAAACACTTGGCACTGGGACTTTGCCTGAAGTCCAGGAGCCAATAGAAAGGGTGGTGTGGAGGTCTGATATGCTTATGTTGGCTTTGATGGCTTTGAGGAACGTCATGGCAACAGTATTAGCTGAGTAATTAATGTTGCACACAGGATTATAGCGCAGGCATAGAAGAGAGTGCTTTAAATACATCAAATAGCCCCTCTGCACGAGCCTGTGTTCCCAACTGGGTGGGGAGTGTGATATTTCAGGATCAGTAGAGCCATGGGAAAGGTCAGAGGACCCATCTTCAGTGCTCTATCTGACCCTATTTCTAGCACAAGATTTGGCTTGAGGACACAGCCAGGGAGCCTGTTGGAAAGGAGCTGGGCACTCCAGGTCCCTCAGCCGCTCCTCATCACACTTGTGCTCCTGATCTCTCACCAGCTTTGTTGCCCTTCTCTGAACTCTCTCTAGTAACTCAATGTCTTTCCTATAGTGAGGGACCCAAAACTGACCCCAGGATTCAAGGTGCAGCCTCACCAGTGGATATTTCCTCCAGATGAAGGTGCTCAGTTGCTCTGGAGAAAGCAGTGATTTCAATTCCTTTCCAAACTAAGCAGAGAGCAGCAGCAAGGATGAGGAGTTAGATTTCCTCCCTGGGGCCCAGCCAGAGCCTTTTAACTGAAGATATAACACACAATACCCACAGTGAAGTGTGAACAAACAAAATGAGCAGCTCCGCTGTTCATTAATGCAGTGTAGGTATTGGCTTATATAGGAAAATCAACCTACTATTGCTGTGGGGAGCTGTTAGCTTGAGTATCAGTGGCCTGTTATAAGTGAGGTGGTACTACATGGGGCTGAGAAGAGGAATGTTAGCTATTGTAATTGCAACTGCAATAATGAGGAGCTTGGGAGTGGGGCTGATAAGCAGCTAGATAATAGACTAATGAGCAGGATGGCTACAGTCTGTCAAAGGACTAGCTAAGGTATCTGCAGGACCCCTGTGGTATTGTACAAGAAGGAAGCGTGGACCAGGAAACAGCCAAATATAGCATTTAAAAGATGTATAGGATGAACTGAACACTTAATGCTGATAATAATTGGAGCTTGAGGGTGTGCTTAGTGTATGAATAAAGTAATTAACCAATTAAAAATGCACAAGAGACACATGATAGAAAATGATAACCAACAGGAAAATGATTGATGCCCTGTACAGGGAGCTGGAATATTCAATGTATGTTATTAGGAGCGATGCCTGGGCTCTTCAGATACCAGCATGTGTAGACCCACTGGGTGCTCTTTGATCACTGGTCTACAGTGTTGTACTTGCCACCTGCTGTGCTGCCTGGGTGATGAATTGCCTGGAATTAATTCAACCCCCGTCTTTGCAAGGAGCAGACTCTGCGAAATGTGTGGTATCCACATTGGCTGGCGTGGAAATGACCAAGCATGTGGCAGGGCCCTGGGGGGCATCTGCTTTCCAGAGAGAGGGGATGCCCGAAAGGAGGAGCGGCCGGCACCGTGTGGCACGTCTGTAAGGCCCCAGATGAGCTGGGGGGTGTTAATCTGGTGATGCATGATCGAATTATCCTTTGCTAGCTTCTATTTTTAAGACCTCGTAAAATGTCAGTAGCGAAGATGAGGATTTCGCTAACTTTCAGTGCCTCATTTTGAGTGCAACAGCGAAGGTGATCTGCACCACTTTAATTGGTCTGCGTTCTGGATAAGCGTGGTGACAAAGTGCTTGTTGGACGGTTGTCATTTTCTTTCTCCTCAAGACACAACATGCTGAGAACGCAGCTGCTGTGGTGTGGAGGTGGGTCAGGGCTTCTCCTGCGGGACCCTTCACTCATGAAACTGGGTACGTGTCAGGAAAGAAGGCAGGTCCTTGTGGGAAGGGGAGATTTAAGGGTTTGGATGCCAGCCGTGAGAACCGTGTATTATTCTTGCCTCTGCTCCAGCACTCCCATCTGATGCCTGGCGAGTCCTGTACACCAGGTATTTCACCAGTGATTTCTAATGTGTTCCTCATTTCCTGGCATCTGGCTGGAGGCCGTGGTACTTGAATTGCTTAAGGCTGAGCGGTTGTGCTACAACTGAAAGCAGTGAGAACCTTGCTCTGAACATACAAGCTGTCCTTGTAATAACGTTGCAGAAAAAAAGAAAGGAAGGAAAAAAAATGGAGGAAAAAAATACAGGGACCAGGTGTCTCATCCTGGGTATCTAAAACTAATGGATCTGTTTAATCTTCATAAACCCCTTCACAGTACAGAATCTTGTGCAAATGAATTCTTGAACGTCTGTGAGGCACTCAGATACGAGAATGATGAGTTCCATAGGAAAGCAGATGAGGACATTAATATTTCTGTGTTTGTTGCAGGACTAGGGCGATGGGCAGTAAATAAGGTAGTAAAGCTGCATACAGAAAAATGAGGAGAAAAAGCAAATCTGAGGCAGGTGCTCACTCAGGCACCATCACCCACGTGCAGGCAGCCTCACTTGAAGCTCTTTTGGTAACTTCACTGCTGTTTACATGTGGGTTTTGCTCCATACATAGGGTGTTTACTTGCCTTGATGACCACGAGCCAGCTCCTGGTAGGTCCTGTGCTACATCCCTGCCACAGAGCTGGCAGAGCAGGGACAAGTCTCGTTGTCCCTCCAAGGCATCAGTGGGAGCGGAGGTTGGGATGGTGGGGGTAAGGTGACCAAGGACCACCAGCTGATGGGTGCTTGGCCAGTCTGGAGCCACCATCTCCTGCCTTGGTCCTCCCAGGCTCCTGTTTGCAGAAAAGGTGAGATTTGAGGTGACTCAGCAGAGAACAGAGGGGCTGTGAGTTCTGGGGAAACCTTGGGCCGGAAAGACTCACGGAACCACTTTCCAGCTCTGTGTGAAAGTTGCCTGCAAAAGAGAAACTCAAGTTCTAATGATTTCAGCTTGCCCACATGGAGCGTTGCAAATCTTCAGCATCTCACTCAGTTTGCTGCAATCCAGCCAGCAATTTCCCTTCCTAGATAGGAGATACTGTCAGGGCTCTTCTGCCTGGAGAAGCACAAGATCCTGATACGAGGACCGAGCAGATGAGTCTGTCGTGTCATTGCTGCTGCTGTTGCAGCATGGTGACAATGGCTGGGGTAACGTGCCTGCTTTGCGCAAACACCGTCTCCAGGGCTGTAGGATCAATGTACATGTGCTGCACTTCTGTAATCTACGGGGTTTAACCAGGAGTCCAAATTCTGCTTTATTTTTTCACATCTCATAGACTACTATAAATGTTGTGGTATGTACAATAAATGTGTGTTATGCTGCAATAATGTATAGATGTATCCTTACTACCAGGTCTTTTATAGCTCTGATCAATGCCAAGGTGCAGTATCTGCTTCTCCTTGAATGTGAGTCTCTCCTGAACTGCCGGAGCCGAGCACAGACCTTGTGTCCCAGGAGGGCCCCAGTTAGCGTTCAAACAGCGAGCGTTCCCACAGAGTCCCACCAACCAGCCTGCAGAGCAAGGAGTAGCCAAACTGCAGTTCGTTCCATGCCTGCACCCACAGGGGAATCAGAGAAACCATCCATCTTCTTTTTTTGTTTCTTACTCTCTTTACTCTGCTGCTTTGTCCTGCCCATCATCTTACTCGATCTCCTTCTACCTTGCTTTTTCTCTTCAAATTCTTTCACCATGGAGATGGCCAAATTACTGACTCAGGACTGTCTATCTGGATGTTTCAACCCCCTGAGTCTTCTCATGATATGACTTGAAGCATTGAATCATTTTTATGCGTTTATTTCTGAGGGCTTGTTAATCGGTTTCCCTCTGCACCGTGGAGCCGGTAGGGTGACCTTAGACGGTGTGGAACAGCAAAGGGCTTGGTTAAAAGACACGCCACCTTGGGGTATGACATAGCATCCCCAAGAGTGGGATTCTTCTTGCCTGCATGATTAAATGCTGTAAGCACATCTGCTGCTACTGAAAACACACTTCCTTACTCTGTCAGTGAATGAGTTGGGTCCCTTGAATAAATGAGCTTAAGCTTTGGACTTGAAATCCACAGCTTATGAGCATGCTGCAGATATTAGTCACATTGTTTAATGCAATACTGGAAAGCTCTTGGATGCTACAGCGACAAGCACAGTGTGAGCACTTGTACAAACTAGAACAAAAACGCTTCTTCCTGCAAGCAGCCATGAGCAGGCTTAATGTAATTTGGTTTCTAGCAGAGAGGAAGTCTGCCCGGCCCACTCATTTTCTCTCCCTCTCTATTGAATGAGTTTGATATCTGTGTTATTGAAGAAAAGTCAAGTCAATGCGAAGAGGTTTGCGTTTACATCCTGATTCAGAAAATCGCTTGAGAACGTACTTAACTTTAAACCTATCGTTGGAGTTGAGCATTTGCACAAGTGCTTTGTTTTACAGGGATTGAGGACCAGATCCAAGAAAAAACCAATCTCTTAGGTACCTGAAGTGAGTCTGGGAGAAAGCCTGCATATCTAATATGAAATAAGGTATTTCTCAAAATCCTGTTTGTCTCCCCAAACAGGAAGATACCTCCACCCACTTCAGTTGATACTGAAATTTCTCTTTTTGCCCTATCAAATCCCCAAAGCTCCTCAATCCTATGGAGCTGGGCAGCACTTGGGCTGGTGCTGGGGCATCCTGGCAGCAGAACATCCTTTGGGTCCTCTTCAGGGCCTGCCCAGGGCATCAGCAGCCCCACAAAGTGTCCTCTTGGTGGCAAGGGATGCAGGTAGGTGTCACTTCTGGAGGACAGTGGGGTGGTGAGACCCTCCTTGGCATGTCCCCTGGTCAGTGCAGGAAAAGGGGATGGCGCTTCCGGGCATCCACTGCAGTTACAGGCCGTGGTTTCATAATGAGTCGTGTCATATGATTATATGAGATAATACAATTGCACTGTTAATGTTAAGTACAACCATAAATGGTCTTGCAAAGGATAATGAGGTCTCAAAGAGTCAGAAGCATTTTGCAGGCACCCTGAAGTGAGCTGTCCCACTTCCCATCCTGGATCCCTCCACAGGGTACTTGGGGTCTGTGTGGCAGGACAGACATGTTGGCTGCATCCTCATGCTCACAGGCAGCCGTTTGCAGAGCTGGAAACTGAGCTTTTCCACTTAAACCAACCCACATCCATATCTGTGGTTGTTGCACCACCCCTGCATCTCCCCCTTCCCATCTTTGCCCCCACCCGTGGCCTCAGACCTGTCAACAGGGCACTTGGTGTCACTTCAGCACCTTTTGTCCCCTGCTGTCACTGTCCTCACGTACACACCTCGGTCAGTGTGACCGTCACATTCCCCCAGATCATGGTGACTCCTCACGGTCACCTCCCGCTTGGAGGGGTCTGGGAGCAGCGGGGCTGTGATCGGAGCCTCCCCTGACACCAGGGACCGGCTGAGGAGACTTCCCAGAACAGAGCTCTCACCTGCTCCTTGCGGGGGGATTTTCTGCTGCATTTATCCCTGAGTGAGCCCTTGTCCCCCCTGGCAAGCGATTATTTCTGCTGGGTCCCCCTGAGTGACAGAGGCCTCTTCATGTGAGTGAATGCGGGCTGGGGATCATCATCCTGGTGTGCTCGTGTGGCGAGAATATCCCCAACTGGGACATCCCACCTGTGGGTTATTAAATGTTGCTGGAGCAGTGATTGGTTTTGGATAACTTTCCTCCCTCCCCACGCTTGCACTGGTTTCTGTTGTTTGGTTTCAGTTTCCAAATTAAAGTTGATTTAAGCTTATTATTTGCAGGGAGTTATTTTGGGGCACCTCCATAACAACGCTCTTTTCCTATTTTCTGTCCCTTTTCTGGTGCATTGAGCTGGTTCAGCTCAGAACATGGGTCAGGGAAAGGGACACTCACCAGGGTGCACCTTGTTTTGTGTGTCCTGAGGCACCTCCCTGTCCCCTAACGCTGTGGAGCTCCCAGCCCTCCTGCCCTTGCTCCTTTGCTGCCCTCCGTGAGGGGCTCCCAGGTCCTGAGCATCTCCCACTGCGGCTGCATCCCACCCATGCACAGCCAGTGTCCCCGCGGTTCCCACGGGGGCTGGCTCTGTGAGGATGAGCGGATTAAAAGTCGCCACCATGAAAAATGTCAATATTTACATTCTCTAAGTTAAGTTGTTCTTTTTTAAGACTTTCTCCCATAAGTGCCTGTTATACTGTTTTGAAAAGACACGGACCTAAGAGCAACACAACCAGGAACTGACAGAATTAATAAAAGAGAAGCTGGGACTTATGAAAATAAGATGATATTAACAAGATAATTATCTCTCATCAAATTAGTCCAGAGGGAGCCGAGCCAAGCTCCACTCAGTAGCCTGGAAGGAAAGGAACTGGCAGGGGAAGCTATTTGTATAACAACAATAGAAACACTCTGCCCTTCTCTAGGAAAGGGCTTGGAGCAGTGAGACTCTACTGTGATAAGCACTTTATAAATGCAGATAGAGGGAATCTTTTGTCTGAGGAGCTGGGAGCAGTTTCCACTGTAGAACCGCAGCTCTGTGTCCTGCTGTGGGCGGCTGGGACCCAGGGAGCACCTTGGCTCCCCACGGCAGCAGCACAGCACAGCCACCCTCACCCATCTTTCCCCACGCTATTGTCGCTCTCTTCTCCTTCCTTAGATGTTTTTTTGTTTCCCCTCTGCGTTTCTGAAGGCCACAGAATTTGTTTCTGTCCCGTGCCTGTCTGAATTTAACCTCGCTGGAGATCTCGCATTGATTTAATATCTTTTTTTTTTTTAATCTTTCCCTTTTAACAAAACAGAATTACTGGGTATAAAACCTGTGCTGACATGCTCTGTCTGATCACGGCGGAGCTGAGCGTGCTGTAGGTGATTCTGGGGAAAACTCCCTCGGTGAATTCAGCAGCGAGAGCGTGTCCTGCTGCCCTGGTTCTCTGCGCACCTCTGCTCGCAGCTGCTCTGCATCCCCGGCAGTAATATCCCCCTCAGCCTGGAGCGTGGGGGAGATCTCAGGAGACAGCTCAGAAGGATTTTTGTTCCTGCATCCAAATATTTCCCAGTGTTAGACCCTAAATCCAGTCCTCTCCTGGGGAAAAACCCTGCGCAGAGCATCCTCCCCTCGCCATCAGACCAGCTCTGGAGGAGTTCATAAACCATGCCTTTCCCTGTGCTTTCTCGGACTTTCAAAACAAAGGCGTGTGGTTGTAATTACACTGCTGTGCTATGTTTTAGGCATTTTAAGTAACTTCATTTTCATTCCTTGTCACTGTTTATGTGGCAGCAGTTTCGCTCTAAATGTAAAGCACCTCAAGGCTTTCGCCGTACTCCATAACCTACCTCAAAGCAACTGACTTTTTCTGCTCCCCTAGATGGCAACTTAAGACAAGTATTTATCCATCCGAGAGCGGCGCGTCTCAGGGAACACTAGCTGGGCAGAAAGGCGTGGGAGTCGGAGCAGATGATGGACTGAATTTTGATTAATGCAATATGATGCTGTTGCAAACCAGACAAATGCCAGGTTGGGCTGCGTAGCGGGTGAGCCTTCTGCAAGGATTTCTCTTCACTTCCCTCTCAAATGGAAAGCTTACATCTCCTTCCGTTTTGTTTCACTAGCAATGTCGTGGAGCCACAAACCAAATTAGTCTTTTGCTGTGTCTAAACAGGGACTGGGAAACACTGTTGAGATCCAGACCTGGGCTGTGCTCCTGCTCTGCATCTCCATGAGGTGCCTGGGTGCCACAGCCTTGGCTCCTGCAGGCAATGACATGTTTGGAGCAGCACCTGCAATGTCCCACGCAGATCCCGCAGGACAGGTGCCATTGCATGTCCCATTGGGCTTTCCAGCTACATCTCTGCTGGCAAAACCTCTACCCACCATTTCCTTCATCTGCTCATCCTTGTCCTGCTGTTCCTGCCCAGGTGAGCATCTCACAGGGGAGTGTGGGGGTGAGCTGTGGGCTCCACATTCAGAGTAGGCACCCCAAAAGGACTTTGAGAATGGGGTAGAGATAGATTTTCTAGGTAGACCCTGAATTCACAGAGCAGCATCCTCGAGGCAGCAAGTTCTAGTTAAATGTTTATAATTATGAGGTTCGTGTAGGTCCTCACAGGAGAGCCGGGGCAGAGGGATCTGCATACGTGCTGAGCAGCAGAAGAGGGTGGCAGTCACCTCTTTGGGGACACACAGTGGGGACAGTGCTATGGTGCTGTCCTATGAGACGTTGTACAGATGCAGGAAGGCGGTCCCAGCTCAACAGGTCTTGCTCCCCAGCTGCCCAGCACTTACCTTGGAGAGGTCACCTTGGTGTGGGGGACTTGATAGCTGTGCCACCAGCTGTTGGGACCACGACTGCCCGTGCTGGATGCCTGCTCCTCTCCTTGCCCTGACTGCACACGTTATTGCGTCCTTTGCTGTGGAGTGCCAGCCCTAGTAAATAAATATAGGTTGTGGAGTGAATGAATGAGTCAGTGAGTGAATGAAGACTTTTGGCTTCTTCTGACCGTGGAGAAAGCCGCACTTTCCTCGTGCGCCAGGCTGCCGAGGTCTGCCAAGTGCAAAGCCATCCGAAAAAAAAAAAGGGGAAAAACGACTCAGTGAGCTAGAAAATGCCTGGACTGTTGTGTGAAATTCCTCTGCACTAGCCCTGTCACTTCTCCTCAGCCTTGCACCCAGCTCTGCCTTTGATGGCCATCTCTTTTATTAATTAAAGGTGACAGGGTGCTGGGAAAACAATAGGGTGGGTCTCCTGGAGTCACACCCCAGCCACCTCTCTGGTCTTGGCTGTCCCTTTGCTCCATCTCCTGGCGAGCTGCCAGACACTTGCCACCGAGATCACAGAAGGGGCAAGAGGCAAAATGTTTGGTGCCACTTCCAATTAGTAAATTATTTTATCTTCTGGTTCCTGGCTCTAAATCTGTTATGGCGGCTGTAAAATGCCTCCCTTGGCTGACTAGATGGATGCGCAGGATATTTTTTTAATATGAAGGAGGAAAAAATGCATCCTATTTCTAACCCAAAGTGTCGTCAAATCCGTCCCCTGTGCGATCTCTTGCCCCCAGCTCTGCCGGAGCGCAGGCGGCAGCGAGCGCTGGGAAACCTGCCTGCCGAGGCAGGGTTTCTGTGTTAGTGTTACAGTCTGGGTAATGATCCCCTTCGATAACAACTGCCTGCTGGCTCCCCACGGAGAAATCCGACCTGACATGGGGAGTCAGCCTCTCGTGCCGGGGGAGCCCCCCCAGATCGCTGCTGGGCTGAGGGAGATGTGTCCTGGCTCTGTCCTCGGGGGAGCAGCAGCTTGTCACCGTGTGCAGGCTCTGTGTGTCCTGCTGGGACAGGGGGCTCAGCCCCACAGCACTACCAGCTTGTACCCCCCCACAGACCCCTGGGCAACACTGATCCCAGTTTGCAGAAGAGAGCAGGAGCAAATTGTGAAGTCTTAAGGAGTCATTTGCAGCCAGAGGCTTTGATGCGCAGGGATGTGGACTGGGACAGAAGATGGATGTCGTGAGACTGGAGTGGAGCTGCACCCATTTTTGAGCTTGGGAGTGCTGAATGCCTGCCCTGGTTTAAACCTTAGCTTGTCAGAGCCTACAGAGAGAATGGCTAAGAGTTCCAGAGGGAAGGATTGAGACTGTCACCTATTTTATAAAGAAGGTAAGTTGTCGAACGTCTCAGAGCACATGCTGACTGCACACCAGAACATGACACCTTGGAGAGGCTGCTGAGACCCTGTCACCAGTCCAGAGCCAAGAGTGCTCACATAGAATCATGGAATCACAGAATCATTTTGGTTGGAAGAGATCTTTGAGTCCAATCATAACTCAATCCTGGCACTAAACCATGTCCCTAAGAACCTTGTCTAAATGGTGACTCCAGCACTGCCCTGGGCAGCCTGTTCCAATGCCCCACAGCCCTTTGGGGAACAAATTGTTCCCCACATCCAACCTCAACCTCCCCTGGCGCAACTTGAGGCCGTTTCCTCTGCTCCTGGCGCTTGTTCCTGGGGAGCAGAGCCCGACCCCCCTGGCTCCAAGCTCCTTTCAGGCAGTTCAGAGATCAGAAGGTCTCCCCTCAGCTCCTGTTCTCCAGGCTAAACAGGAGCTGTGCAGAGGAACTGGGTTCTCTGGAGCAGAGACAAGACTCTGCTCAGAACCTTAAACACATTTAAATGAGTGGCAAAGATAAAAGAATACAGATAAGACATAAGAAATCATATATGACAGCAACAAAATCTTCATAGCTGCTGTAGATGAGCAGGAAAAAATACCCGTATTCAAACACCTGGTATATTTATCTTGAGAAACAACAAGTAATTAGCCCATCAGGAGATAACTCTCACTTGCCTCAGATCGGGCACTCGGTTGCAAAGGCAGTTTGGTCACCTGCAAATGGCGTCTCTACACAAAATGAGGTTGGGTGCATTACGAATGCTGTTGTGCTGTTGGGACCATTTTCTCTTTAATTACTAATGTAAGATTGCTTTAGTCTGCATGAGGCAAGGTGATATTATTAGCACAAACTATTTAACACTAAAGAAGGCAAACATATGTCTATTGATAGTCTCTAGACAAATTGGCTTCCTTAATATGGTCTGATTTTGCAGTACTGGGTCTTATCACCACCAGCACTTGCTGGTCATCTTCTTCCTCACTAACAGCACCAGAGCCAAGAGGTCTCCACATTCCCTTTAAGTCTTTTTTGTTTTGGTTTGGTTTCTGTTGTTGTTGTTGTTGGTTGGGTTTTGTGGGGGGGGGGTATTGGTTGTTTGGTTTGGGTTTTTGTTTTCTTTTGTTTTTCTAAGCTTCTAGCTGTGTTGATCAAAGATATTTTTAGCATTGTTTTCTGCTATCTGAGATACCTCGCAAGCTGGGGTTAGAGCGTCATCCTATCTGCACCTCCATCTCTCATTAGCAAGCCTGCTCGTGGGAATGCCAGAATCCTGCACTTGAATATGCACGAGGGTGCATCCCGCCTTTGGCTTTGACACAGCCTGGTACCGAAAAGTGCTGAGGAAGGGTTTGTCAAGGGGTAAACCAACAGCTATGGCTTCCCTGATTATACCCTCCAGCAGTAACAAGCGAGCTTCTGTTTAAAGGCTTCCCAAGCCAGAGATTGCATCTGTTCCTTTGTTTTCAATTCCCTGATGGATCCGTGTGCTGTTAATTTATGTAACTGCTTTCCGGGCTCACCTGTGCAGGGTTGCAGAGCCCTGTGATCGCCAGTGCCACATGTCAGTGGAGAAGGGTTTTCACGCGTTTGTCCCGCTGCTCCATCATTCCATTCGATGTCCCTGGTTCTTCCTCAATACCTAACAGGTAAAACCCATTCCCAAGTCATCTTCCAGTTCACTTTCAGACAGATCTCATTTGCTCAGCTTCTTCCCTGAACAGGCTGCCATCTTTCTCCTATGCACTGCTTCTGCTGCTGCTAAGTGCTTCAGAGATCAGAGTGCCAAGGCTGCCAGGGCTGCTTGGGACGTGAGCGCTGCATGGATTTACACCGGGGCAGAGGAATGCTTTTCTAATCACCGAGACTCAGGAATACAGCCTTCGCCTGACCACTGCTGCTGCCCAACCCGCTGAAGGAGCTTGCTCCACTCTTTTGAAGCCAAATAATAAGGAGCACAGCAAACTGCTCTTAAGTTATGTTTTCTTTGTGATCCAACAGTGGAAGCCTGGGGAGTGGTTTGAAAGGTCCTGTACCCAACCTTGGCCCATCCCGGTGGGAACAACATGCAACAGTGAGATGAAAAGCATCACAGTCTATAAGGAGACAAAGCACAATCCTGCCAGTTTGTGCAGTCATTGTGCTCCACCGTCTACTAATGTTTGACTTTGAAATGCTAATGTTCTTTTAAAGTAGGTAATTTTCATGTAACTTCTATCTATAAGACTCAAAGAAGGTGTTTATTACAATCCTGTCTGTCCTGGGGCACAGGTAATGAATTACAGAGCCTTTCCCTGACCAAAATCCAGCTTGGCTCCTCTGCACTGAAGCTGTTCCCAGCCTCACGGGGAGCAGGGGGGGCTGAGGTTCCTGCAGTGCATGACCTGGGGGATGGTAGATGCTGCTCCCGCACCCTCATCTCTCCATGGGACCTTTCTCGGGTGCCCCTCAGGGACCCACCGTGAGTTCCACAGCACCCCCGACACCTGTGCACATCTGGACAGCTGAGTGCTGACAGGGGAAAGGGGCTGCCTGCTCTGGGTACCACAGCAGATGCCCTCATCCCCCATCACCCGTGAGGCTGGTGTCCCATCGGCTGCAGGGCTGGCACAGCATCTCTCCATGCTGGGGTGCCAGCGAGAGCCCTGGGAGAGAAGAAGAAGAACCGAGTGAAAGCCGGGTTAGGGAGCAGTGGGAACCTGTACTGACCCACAGCCTGGGGACTGTGCCTCCCAAAAGCCAACAGCCATGACACAAGCCCCAGGACCTGTGCTGCCGTGGTCGTTTCTTCTTGTTTCATTGCAGAAGCAGGATTTGCGTGTAGGACAGCTTGGGAAGCCTGGCAGAGTGGTGTCAGTGCCTGCATCGCAGCCCTGCCCGTTGGCTGGTGTGAGCTGCTTGGTTTCCATATAACAGCCGGTGCTGCTGTGTGGGTGCTCGGCCATGCCCTGCACACAAAAGCAAATCCATCCACATGTGCAACAAGCAGTGTTGATCGGAGCATCCCCAGAGCAGCTTGCACAAGCCCAGGTAGTATTTTTAACTGGCATGCTAAAAGCCAACTCTCTGCAAGCAGCACACACCGGCCTCATCTGAATATTGCTTTTCCTGGGGTGTTGGGCATGCCAGGAATGTGTCAGAGCCAGGCCTCTGAGCAGCCGGGTGATGTTTGTCCGTGAGCATCTGGAGTCAATCTGTCTGGTAGCTGCTCAGCAGGGCACTTAGTCACCCGGAGAGCCCTTGAGGAGCTTCAGTAAGCAGGGTGGAGTGTGGCTCCGTCAGGCTTGGCTGGCTGGGGAGGCACCGGCGAGGCTTGGGACATGTAAAGAGCCAGCCGCAGGCTCTCTGGCAGTGCGGGGATCAAAAAAAAAGGAAAATGAGATTTGTAAAGCTGGTGTCCTGTGAGCACCCTGCTTTGAAGGGCCGCTCCCAAACCTGCGTGTGGAGCGATGAAAGCCGGTCTGTGCCGGGGAGCCCAGCAGCAGTCACTGCAGCGGGGATGGAGGCTCCGGAAGGCAAACGCTGACGTGCTTTTGATGGGAGCCGAGGTTTGCGCACCCCGTCCAGTCACACACAGCAAATCCCACGGTGTTTCCCACCCCGTGCATTGCAGGGCAACGCTTTGGGGTGCGGTGCTGGGGCTGCCCCCCTCCCCACAGCAGAGCCCGTCCCCTGTCCTGCGTCACGGGCAGTGCCAGGAGAGCTTTCTAGATGACTTGGCATGCTGTCCCATTAATAATAGAAAGTGAGGCTGCCTGGATTCTGTGTTCTGGTGTGAATTATGCGCACAAAATACAATTTGCTTTGCTAATGGTTTTTTGCCGTTTTGGTGCTGGGGAACTTTTCAGAAATCATTACCATGCGCTCGGCTCTTTATATTTTTCTCTCTCTTCTCAGGCAATTTGTCAGAAGGGATTTTTTGACAATTTCACTGAACCATGCTTGAGAGCAGGTTAACCCCTCAAGAGCTTAGCACGTTTTTCTCTCCTTTCCATTGGCTCGGACTGGTTGGTTACTGCTGCCTGTGTCAGGGGCAGCGGGAAGGTGGATGGACAGGTGTATGGATGGGTAGCTATCTATCCACGGGATTCTGCATTCAAAATCCTCTTTGACATCCCCTGCACATCCAAATTCTCAGTCCGCCAGATAATGAGAGTCTCTCCATTCCTCAGGGACACCTAAACAACAGGATAATTGCAGCGATATTGTTAGGGATGTCTCCAAAAGCACTGAACCGTGGAGCATCTCTGAGCTTGGTATGTGCTGCCAGCGCTTCCCAGGCAGGGACTGGGCTCCTGAGCACCAGTTGCCCCCCAGTTCCCTGGGGAGGTTGGCCTTGGGCCATGAGGAGGAGCAGAGCTCCCCAGTTCTCATCCCAGAAACACTCTTAAGTATCATGCACGTGTCTCTTCCCAAGAGATTTTTAGGACATGTCGGAATGCCAGGGTGGGGAGAGCCCAGGGCAGAGTGGCTGGGAATGCTGGTAACCTGCGTGCCATAGGGCATTCTCCGTCATGGAGGGAAGCGAGGATTTCACCTGTATTACTTTGTCTGATAACTGTCTGTCTGAGAAAACTCTCGTGTCACCCGCTGCACGCTGCTGCGGATGCTCTTCCAGAGCTGGTGCTCCTGCAGCCGTGCTGTCATTTTAGAAGAGCTTGGTTTGTGCCACCACCTCCTCTTGTTCACTGAGAGTGTGTTGCAGGGAAATGTGTTAGAAATCTTCCTCAGGCCCTGTCCTGTGTCTGCAGGAGCCATGTTCAAACATGAACTCCCTTTGAGCACACGCGGACACTGGTGCCTGTATATCCTGCCAAATTATTTGCATCTATACTACGATTGTCATATTTTGCAAGTGAAGCAGCAGGGCTTGGATGGGTTTTGAATGACAAAAGAACGACCCTGGGAAGATGTGGATCCTGGAGTGAGCAGTTGTCTGCAATGAGGACTCATCCATCCCCAGAGCTGCTGCATCTTTGTTAGTGCTATATTTATGCAAGGGTATGCCTTACCTGAGCAGGGCTATTGGCCACTTTGTGGTGGCCAGAGGTTGGTTTGATAGATTCCCTCATGCTGCCCGATGTTCCCCTGTCGTGCTAGCTGGCCGTAGCATCCCTGGTGCTCCATAAGGCTGTGGCAAAGCTTCTCCAGAAAGATCTGCTGTGCCCTACCCCACTGCTCCTGTGCCAGTCTACTAAGAGCTCCTCTAAAATGAATGCAATCTTATGTTACTATTATGTTACTTGGATTATTTCTGTCACCTGGTAAGCTTATTTTCAAATAAGAAATGAATGAGGTTAGTTCGGATATTGATTGGTGAAGTCTTCCTGCTGAGTGACGTTCATCATCTCCAGTGGGTGCTGCCAGGCACAAGGTCTATTAATTGTTTCAGTGATCTCTGCGCCGTTGGGAGCTGGACTGAGATGTGCTGGGGTGTGTATGTTCCACCACTGGATCTGCTGCAAGGTGAAGAGCTGGTGTTTGTCCTTGAAACCGTGTGTCCTGCGTGGCTCCTTGTGTGTAATCGCTAATGGATCCACCCCAGCCACCACCTCCACGGTGGGTTAATTGCCTGGATTTCTGCTGAGCTGAATATGCTCCACTTACCTGAAGATGTTACATATTTATTTTGCGATATAATTTCCCTATTACCTATCATTGTATCAAGTGTCCTTCCCATGTGTGTACTCCATAATCTCAATATTGTTGGAGACTTAGCCCTTGAAAGCCCCTCTGGTACCTCAGAAGCTGTGCAAGGCCAGGCATGTCCAGGGAAGCACCTGCTGGGCTGCAGCAAATGGCAAGGTACCCTATATAGCGGCAGATAATGCGACTGCCGTCAGCATCTGCAGCTCCCTCGGCGACCTCGCTCCTGCACTACCATCTCACCAGTTTCCCATTACAATTGAATCAGCTAACTTCTCCGTGATCACAGCTATGTTTATGAAAACCAGCCCACAACACCCAAATTTCAATTTGTAACCCTATCAGAGCAGTTTTTCTGGCGCTGCTAAGGACGTGAAGCCGGGCGGTTAAATGAGCTGGGAAGCCTATCACTTCATGAAAACATCTAAATATCTGTAATGTCACTTTGCTAAAGCATCACTTACTGAAGTGAACTAAATCTCCACAATGTCAGCTCTTGGAGGACAAATTATGTGTTTCTTCTCCTATGAACTCATTTCTTAGAGATGGTTTGATGCTTATTTTTCACCATTTGCCGTGGCCTGTTGAACCTGCCACCCTCATGTGTGATCCCCAAGATGAAATGCCAACAGACTTGTGCAGTTCCTGAGCCCCAATGGCCTTTGGGACATCTGGGGCTGGCCTGCTCCAGTGGACACTTTGCACCCCAGCAAGCTGAGCATCCATTAGGGTACCCAGCTTGTTGGAAACTTTCCCAAATCAGTCAATCAATCAGTCAATCAATCAATCAATCAATTCAGAGGTTTCAAACACACAGTTAAAGACCAACTGTCTCCTCAAATCCTAGGTAAAATAAGCTGGATAAATCCTTGGAAAATGACCTGAGCGTGTCAGCACTAGATTCCCTGTGCAGCTCATAATGCCAAAAATACCAAAAACACTTGAGAGGCAAAATAATTTTAAATGTACTAAACCTTTAAATGAAACTGAAGAAATTCAGCGATCTACCTCTGCTGTTTCTGGAGCCAAAGCATTACATTTGTCTGTAGCCCAAAACTAAACCCTCAAAAAATAACTGGGGAAAGTTGCTGTCAAAGCCACCAATACTTAGCGCAGGTGTCCCTTTGCCACAGCTACCCTGGAGGACACAAAGGACTGCAACATTCCTTGAGGTGGATTCACACTAAAAGCAATATTCTGACCCATTTTCTCATCCTTTTGGATCAGTTCATCTCTTGATTACGCTGCCACAACACAAGTGTCGTGGGTGGGAGAAGGACACAAAGATTCTGCTTTTTTCCTGCAAAAAGCAGATCTCGTTTTTCACACTGCACAAACATACTCACATCCTCGGTCTGCAGAACCGTTTCCACAGCTTAGTGCGAAGCTGAAATGAAGTTTGTAATCCTGGAAACTGGCCTGCATATATTTCTTAGCATGTATGGTTGGGACACTGGGTTAAGAGACCCTTTATGTCTGCAGCTCCTATTTTACCAGCTCTTTAGCTGATGTTACCTGCTCAGATACCTCCTTGTTCCTTACTAGCTGTCTTCTCAATCCCCTTCTTTTAACCATGTGTTCATCTCCTATGTTACTTAACTTTGACCATCAAGTCTGTGTTGCTCAGCACCCGTTGTTGCTCCTCCTTTAAATCATAGGATCACAGAATAGTTTGGGTTGAAGGGACCTTCCCAGCTCCCCCAGTGCCACCGCTGCCATGAGCAGGGACATCTTCACCAGCTCAGGTTGCTCAGAGCCCCGTCCAGCCTGGCCTGGGATGTCTCCAGGGATGGTTCATCCACCACCTCTCTGCCCAACCTGGGCCAGGCTCTCACCACCCTCAGGGCCAACAATTTCTTCCTCATGTCCAGCCTGAATCTCCCTCCTTTAATTTAAAACCATCACCCCTTGTCCTGTCACAATAGGCCCTGCTCAAAAGTCTGTCCATGCCTTTCTTATGGGCCTCTTTAAGTCCAGAAAGGCCACAATGCGGTCTCCCCAGAGCCTTCTTCAGCTGAACACCCCAACTCTCTCAGCCTGTCCTCCCAGAAGAGCTGTTCCAGTCTCTGAGCATTTTTGTGGCCCTGAATGTGCTCCTTGCTGCCTGGCTCTCCTGCCTGCTCCAGCAACCCAGCCGCAGCTCTTCATTAACGGTGTGTCACTGAAGGAAGCACCTGCAAGAGGAGCGCTCTCCATCCACCCATCCTTCTCCCTCTCAGCAGCCCTTTGTCTATATAACCTTCTGGAAGCTTCTCCAGCCTTGGTTCCCCGAGGTTGCTGTGATCATCAGCCCACTGTCCTCCGCCGAGCAGCTGCTTCCACCCGTGCTGATCCCCTGCCTGCAAACTGCCAAGCTGCACAGTCAGGCATTTGTCACGTAACATCTTGATTACTGTCACTTCTGAGATCTTGAGAGCTGCTCCTAGCCGTGTCGCACTCCATTCAGCTTCTGTTGTATGCATTGTGAACTGCACGTGCGGAGATAATATCAGTGTCAAGGGTTAGATTGCGGGGTGACAATCAAACCCTGGCAGATGTATTGTTAACCTCCTCTCCCCCTCACTTCCCCCTTTTTCCCCTCCCTCTCCCCCCTTCCCACTCAGGACAGGCGATCGGGAGGGAAAGAAGGACAGAGAGAAGAGAGTTGGAAGAATTAAAGATGTTTTACTAATGCTACTGATAAGAATAGAGAAAATAATACAAAATATACAAAACCAATCTTGAAAGTCTCAGCAACTGCAGAGCCAGCACCCAAAGTCCTGGATTGGACTCTGCAGCCAACCGGAGCTGGATTCAGTCTGTCACTAGGCCTCAGTTCGCAGGGACAACCAGCAAGGCCCTCTCCTAATGTCAGCCATAAGCAGAAGGAAAAAGGGACGAGATCCTCGTGACCTCCCACTTTTATATGAAGTATTCACATGAATGGAATGTTATACACAGTTGGTCAGTTTCTTGGTCACCAGTTTCTCATTGCCCCTCTCGTGAGACATCCATCCATGCTTATCAATAAGTTTGCATTCCATTGCTAGGTTTACCAAAACATGTGCCTGGTTCTCCAGGAAAATGCAGCTAATATGAAGCTTTAGCTGACAGGAAAACTCACTAAAAGAGAAACTTGTTTTTTAACAAAACCAGGATGATCAGCGAGCATGGGGACGACCCCATGGACTAGGAGCAAAGGTTTCTCTGGCCAGATGACAGCCAGGAGTGGGTGACAAGGGAAGAACGTGCAGAATTTGGGTGATCCCTCCTCTGTGATAGCTGTGGGCAGAGCTGCTCTCTGTGGGTTTCTGAACACATCTGATGGCAATGAGTTCCTCAGTGCAATAATGCACCATAGGAGAAGATACTTCCTTTTGTTTGCCTTAAATGAGTTGCAGGATAATTTCATTTTGTTCATACATAATGAGAAGTTGTGAATAATCACTCGGTAATCACTTTCTCTTTGCTAGTCATGGCTTTACAAAATTTTAATCACATCCCTCTTTAGTCATCTCTGTTGAAGGCCAGAGCTCTTATTATTTAGTCTCCTTACAAGAAAACTTCTATTGTTCCAGCTGGGGATGCGGCCCCCCTTGTTCCCGTGCTCCCTGATGCTCCCACCCTCGGGGTGCACCCATCCATGGTGCTCCTCCCGTTTCAGCCTAATCTGGCCCCACCAGCCGCCCTGGAGATGTCGTAGGTCCAGCTGGGCTCTGCTCTGGGGTGAAACTCTCGGTTCTCTTGTTGGCAAAGTGAGAGCAGAGCCCAAAGTGTTCACCCCCAGCTCGTGTCCTCCCACCAGGAGGGGCCTGTGCCCATGCAGATACAGAGCTTGATCCCAGAAGCTGTGTCTCAGGAAGAACGTGAGTACACAGCAGGGCATGATGTGTCCACAGGCACCATCAGCAACAACATGCCCAAGAGCATTGCCCTCACAGCCACTTCTGATGGGAGAATTTGTCCCTCCTTCACCCATACACCACCAGCTCCCATAGCCAGGCGAAGAGGCATGGTATGGCATCTCTCCAGCTGTCCCTGGGTCTCCAAACATGGTAGAGGGAAGGTGTGCCAGATTTGGGCTCCATCAAAACCAGCATGGCCAGACCCCCCTGCAGTGCTGGTCCAGCTCTGGGTCCTCAGCACAGGACACACATGGACCTGCTGGAGAGGGGCCAGAGGAGCCACAGAAATGATCTGAGGCTGGAACAGCTCTGCTGGGAGGACAGGTTGAGAGAGTTGGGGTGTTCAGCTGGAGAAGAGAAGCTCCAGGGAGACCTTAGTGCTGATACGGGGCTGATAAGAAAGATGGAGACAGACTTTTGAGCAGGGTCTGTTGTGATAGGAGAAGGGGTGATGGTTTTAAGTTAAAGGACGGGAGATTCAGGTTAGACATGAGGAAGAAATTGTTGCCCCTGAGGGTGGTGAGAGCCTGGCCCAGGTTGGCCAGAGAGGTGGTGGATGAACCATCCCTGCAGACATCCCAGGCCAGGCTGGACGGGGCTCTGAGCAACCTGAGCTGGTGAAGATGTCCCTGCTCATGGCAGGGGTGGCACTGGGGGAGCTGGGAAGGTCCCTACAACCCAAAAGTATTCTGTGAGTCTGTGATTCCTGGAACAGCTCCACAGGGCGTTGCAGGAGCAGGTGTCAGGAAGGGGAGGACTGGCAGCCCCTCCATCCAGAGCGGGCTGTGGGCCCCAGTCTTCAGCCCCACAGAGGCCATGGGGAAGTCTGGAACCAGCTGACTCCTGCCTGCCCGGTGGCTATGGCTGGTGCATTCAGGCACACAAGACAATGGCTTGGAAACATGCCTTAAGTGGCTAATAAAAGAGCATTTGCTCCATTGAAAGGAAGTACTGTAATCCAGTCCCCTTGGGGGAATTTTCTTTCCCTCTCCTATGGGGCAGATGGTCACCTTGTGACATTCCACAGGGATGGCACTGGAGTCTGCAGACAGCCTAGCTTGCATGAGGGAACACGTCTGTACCTGGAGAGCATCACAGGATTTGCAACTTTATCACCAGAAAAAGTTTGCTGGCAGTGTTCAGAGTGGCTGGGCCATGGGCTTTTGCAAAGCAACCTCTTGGGCAATGGTGGGGGAGCAGGGCTGGAGCAGGACAGAGGGGATGCTGATGGAAGGCAGTATTGTGTGTGCATGGGAGAGAGAGGCTTTTCTGGGGTGTGGAGATGTGTGTGGGTGCGGGAGGAAGAATGGCTCATCTCCCCTCTTTGTGTGCAGGGGAGCCTTTACCGGGCCAGAGCAGCGGCGATGTTTGGGGAGCTGGTGAGGATAAGTGGGTCAGAGTGGTGGGGCAGGAGGGCTGGCAGTGTTGTGTTGGGGGGAAGGTACCTTTGGGGTGAAGGGATGAAGTAAGGATGAAGGTGATGCCCATGACTTGGGTTAGTGGGGTCAAATCCAGTAGGAGTACACAGCGTCCATGCAAGCCTATGGGCAGGAGAGGGGCAGCAGGCAGCTGCCCTCGGGGCTCAGCTAAAAAGAGCATTTCAGTGTTAAAGTTTGGGCATGCACCGCATTAAGCTCTGGCTTTAAAGGGGACAGCAGGGCCAGGGTTTTTGTCAATGATCAGAGTCCCCTGCTGCAGTTTTGAGGAGCCTGGGGTATCCAGGAGAATGGGCTGAGCCAGGATTATTTATCTGCCTGCCCATGGCAGCAGTGGCTGGAAGCTATCAATGCAGAATCAATAGTGCTCTGCAAAGCCCTGAGCTGACTGTGGGGAATTTCTGGTACTTCTCCTCATGCGGGATAACAACTGTGTCTAGGACTGGAGTTCGGCTTGCATTCTATTCTTTTTTTTTAGCGTCATTGATTTCCTTTGTTAGCTCGGCTGGTAACTGTTGATGGGATGATGAGCGTTGGGGTCTGTTGGGTAAGGGAAGGAAAATGATAGGCCCTGTTCGAATGATGTGTCCTCAGATTGCTCTCGTGGTGGAAAGGAAAAATATAAAGGTCAGACAGCCCCTGGGTCCATCTGCCTCATGTGGAGCCTCTTCCCGCTGCCAAGCAGGCTCCTGCCTCTCCCGGGTTCTGTCATCTGCAGCATCCCAAGTGTGACACTGTCCCATCAACAGGCGGGGGCATTGTCTTCAATGGAGTTGGGAATGATCCCTTCACTTCACCGAGCATTAAATCATAATAAGGACCGGAGCCAGCACAGGGGGTTGAAGCCAGGACTGATGTGCTTTGTGGCAGCTGTAGCTGGTACCAGAGGGGACGGACGCCACGAGCCACCAGCAAGCAGAGACATCCTTCTGGGGTGAGCAGCAGGGATTTGGGATGCTCTGATCTCTGATCCCCCTCAGGCAGACAGACTGCTCCAAGCAGTGATAAAGGCTGTCTGCGCATTAGGTTGAGTATAGGCATAAAGGCACCGTGCTTTCCCTGTCCCTCAAGCCAGGACAGTATTTAAAGCCACCATTTCCCCAGCACAGCGAGCTGTGCATGGTGAATGCAAACCTTTGATCAAATATCCCCTCCTTCTCCGTTCGTGAAAGTCTAAAGTGCACCGTCAGTCAACAGACAACTGAAATTTCGTTTTCATCAACCGACAGGCCAACACAGACGAGACCTCAAATGTTAGTCAAAAGCAAACACCAAAGGGCAAAGTCGGAGCTGGGTGGATTTGTTTGCTGACTCTGGCGACCGAAGTCTCCCCAGGAGATTTTGGGTGTGGGGACGCTGCAGCAGCTGAGGTGCTACCCAGCAGGAGGGTCCCGGTGCTGTGCAAATGCCAGCAAGGCAAGGCAGCGTAATGCACAACCCGTGGAAGGGAAGAGGTTGCTGGAGAAAAGGGCAAAATCTGCCATTTTTTGCCAAGAAAGAATATGAGCCTGCAAAGCAGCAGGGCCAGGCTCTGCCGCTCGGGTCCCAGGAGGTACTGGGAACCCGGGATGCTGCCCCTTTAAAATGTGGGGGAAAAAAGACACAAATGAGGAGCCGGACGAAAATTAGTAGAGCAGAAAACTCCAAATGATGCAGAGCTAATTCCTTAAGTGTCAAACTGGCTGCCAGACCCTCTGCTTCTCAGCCCCCGGCCCTGCAGCACCCCTGGGCAAGTGTGGGGAGCACCCAGGGCCGCTTGCTTTCCCCCACGCTGTGGAGCCAATACCCCTGGGACCCCAGCAGCCCCCTGGGTCAGTCCATGCCATATTCTTGGGCTTCCTTCCCCAGCTGCAGCCCCTAGCAGCCCCCTGGCATCGCCCCCGCCCAGGCGAAAGGGCAGGGGAAGTTTTTTAATATACTTTTATTGGTCTGTAAATTTCTTTTCTTTTCCCACTGGCTTGGATCGATGTTTGCAGTTTGCTGAAGTCCCAGGCACACAGATTAAATCCTCTCCCTCTATTACACGAGATGGGCTTTTATTCTCCCTCTGATCACTCGGAAATAAACACCGAGCGAGCGAGCGGGAGAGAGGGGGAGGCAGGCGGAGGGGTGGGGGTAACCAATTCCAGACCTGTTTATTCTCTACCAGCCTCGGAGCTCACAGTCATTAAACAAGTCACTTAGTCTGCAAGAGTCTGCTAGCTGCTGAATCCCCTTTCCTCCGCTCCTCCTGCCTTCTCCTTTCCCTGCCCTCCAGCTCCCCCCTCCCTCTGCTTCCCTCTTTCCCCCACTTTCCCTTCCCCCATTATTTTTAGAAGAACAATAATAATTAGGCAGAGCAGCCTCTAACACAATTGTTTCAGCCTGAACAGGCAATTAGGACAGGCAGAGTGAGGCTAATGAACGGTGCATTGGTTTCTCCCCCTCCAAGTCCTGCCGCCTGGCCCCCTCCGCGCTCCCGCGTCCCCGCAGACGTGTGGATCCGCTGCCGAGCTGCCTGTTGTAGCGCGGGCAGGAGCTGGCAGGCAGCGCGGCCCCCAAGGCCACGGCGGGCTGGGGGACGGGGAGCGGGAGCCGAGCGCGTGAAGCCAAGGGTGATGAACGGGAGCTGCGGGCACGGCGACGGGGACGGGCTGCGGCCGAGCTGCCAAGCTGCGGCTTTGGCAAAGGGGACTCGTCTGCGGAATAGGAGTGACAGGCTGTGCGCGGCCCCGGGCTCTCGCGTGTGCAGGGGGGCGAAGGCGGGAGCTGGCACCTCCCTGGGGCTGGGAGCAGGAGCTCCTGGGTCCTGCCATGCAGGAGACAAGCCCCTGGTGTCACCCCGTGGTGGGCGGGGATGCGCTGTGGGGCCGGGGAAGGGAAGGCCTGGATTGTGTAACACATGGGGCACAGGGAATGGTCCCCCAATGCTGGCATTGGCCACGGGACTCGCGACCCTGCGCGTGGATGCCCCTGTAATGTCTGTTCCCAGAGACGCGGTGTGGTACCCAGGGCCAAGCAGCTGCACTGAAATATTCATGCCAACCTCACTTTGAAGACAGAATGATTTCTTGGAAACTTGCTGCGTGTCTTAAATGGAGCTGTCTGCTCTGCACGGCTGCCTGGGTGTGATGGGAGCAAGCGGGGTCCTGCAGGGCTGATGCGATGCCGGGAAGCAGGAGAAGTGTCTGGTTTTGGTCTGTGACATCCACACCCTTTAGAAGGATGTGAAGCATGGCCCATGCAGATGGAGACCCAGAGGGACAGGGGTCCAGCCCTCAGCATGCCCGCGCTGCCATGGGGACAGTGCAGTGCCACAATCCTATCACAGGTGATACCTCTGCAGCAACTGGCCCCAAGTGAAGTGTGGTGGGCAGGTCGAGGGAGGTTGTTCCTCCCCCTCTACTCTGCCTTGCTGAGGCCCCATCTGGAGTACTGCATCCAGTTCTGGGCTCCCCAGTTCAAGAAGGACAAGAAATTACTGGAGGGACTCCAGAGATGGGCTACAAAGGTTATGAGGGGTCTGAAGCATCTTTCTTATGAGGAGAAACTGAGAGAGCTGGGACTGTTCAGCCTGGAGAAGAGAAGCTGAGAGGGATCTTTTTCATGCTGATAAATATCTCCAGGGTGGGTGTCAAGAGGATGGACCAGACTCTTCTCAGTGGTGCCCAGTGACAGGGTGAGGGCAACGTGCACAGACTGAAGCACAGGAGGTTCTATTCGAACACAAGGAGAAACTTCTTTCCTTTGAGGTGCCAGAGCCTGGCCCAGGCTCCCCAGAGCGGGTGTGGAGTCTCCTTCTCTGAGACATTCAAACCCGCCTGGACCCATCTGTGTGATCTGCTCTGTGACCCTGCGTGAGCAGGCGGGTTGGACTGGATGATCTCCAGAGGTCTCTTCAACCCCAGCCACTCTGATTTTGCGATATGCCCAGAGCTGATGAGATGATGATGATGCTCCATGTTGGTGCTGTGATGATGGGGCTGGCAGTGCCAGGGATGTAGGTGCTGTGGTGACAGGGTAGGAGGTGATGGACAGGGAACTGGTGGGTAACGTGGTAGTGTTTGTGGCAGACTTCACTGGCAGGTGATGCCAGAGGTGTTAATGGGGTGGCTGCAGGGTGAGAGACAGTGGCGATGTGGTTTCCAGGGCACTGTGACATGGCTAAGGAGCCGCCTTCTGTGCCATGCTCACGAGGTTTGTGTACCAGGCTAGCACTTAGCCCACCTGCTTGTGCAGGGTGTTGGGAGATGTCCCCAGCACATAGCTGGTGCTTGTCCCTGATGTTCCCCCAGCTCCATAGCCTGATGCAAGTGTGGGGCTGTGGACATGGGCATGCAGTGGGGAAGGGGACACTGGGGACTCTGGGTGCTCTCACGGATTCCGTGTTTCGCTGTGGCCCCAAATTGGCCCTGGATTGCCTTGAACACCTCTCAAACATCCCTGGTTTTACTGAAGCAATGGGACCTTTTGGCCCTGAGCTGCTCCACGCACAGAGACACTGTAACATGCAGTGACACCCCAAGCAGGAAAACAGAAACCCCACCTTTCCACCTCATCAGAAAAGCCTGAGCTGTCTGTGTACAGCCTCCTGCTCTGCAGCCCACCATAATGTATTGCAAATCCCAATGTAATTTGCTGTCCCTCAGGCCGCTTGGTATTACTGCTTTCCAAATGTCTTTCTCCCAGTCTCCATGGTGTTAAATTATATTTCCCTAGCTGGATTACTTTGCATTTGTTCAGAATGAATTTCATTTGGCTATTTCCTTCCTATGCCTGACCCTTTTTCCCAGTGCATTATCTTTTAGCTCTTTGTCCTCACCAGGATTTGCAGCACCTTCCCATTTCATATCCTCTGCAAATTTAATTAACATGCTCTTTACCCTCCCTCTTTCAGATCAAATGAAGATGTTAAAGGAGAGCAGACCTGGCACAGATCTAACCACTAACCACTAACAACAATACAAGTACCTTGCACTTAAATTATGCACTTTCCATCAGAAGATTTCAAGGGCCTTTGCTGAACTGGATAAGTGTAATTATGAAAGCTGGGAACTCCACTACGCTGGGGAATTTAATATTTGAGGTCTGCCTGAGGGTATGTGTCTTGTTGACTGTTGTGTTGCCACAGACCTTGACAGTCCTGGGTTAGACGTCCCTGCAGTGTTGTGCCTGTCACGCTGGTCTGGCCCCGTGGACACAGAGGTCCCTGGTGCAGGGACCCCCCAGCGGGAAATCCTGGATGCAGAAGAAGCAAAGCAGTGACCCAGCAGCTGGCTCAGAAGTGTCTTCTGGGTTGATTCCAGCAGGTGAATCAGTGACGTGCTGCAATTCTGCTGAATTAGGAAAGACTCACAAGATACTTCAGTCTTTGGCTGCAGTCATGCAACGGGGAAACAGAGGCACAGAGATAACGGTTGGCATGTTAGGCATATGGGCTATGGATCATCTGCCTTTGGGTGACTGAAGGAGGAATATCCAGGGATCTTGCTGCCGGGACAAGAGCCTGAATGTCACTGTCACATTCCTCCCTTGGCTGGGAGGAATCCCCTGGGGCAGGGCTGGGTTCTGAGGATCTGTGCGCTTTTGCCGAAGCACAAACCCAGGCTTCCCCACTCCCTCCGCCCGCACCCTGCATGGAGAGCACGGTTCTTCCCCCAGGGACAGTGAGGGGCCACCCCCGCCAAAGAGCCTCTCTCAAGTCCTCCCTTGGCTTTGTCTTGATAGCAACATGCAGCTGTGTGGCAACTGGAGCTGAGCCTAAAAGGGGTTTGTAGGACACGGTTACAAAGTTCTTTACAAGGGAGTGGCCTCTTTTTTTTTTTCTATTTTCCAACATTTAACAGCGAAATGTTCCCATCTTGTTAGTGTTACCTTGATGATGAATAATGTATACAGCTCCTGCGCTGTGTGATACTGTATTCTTAAACCTCTGTTGCGTTATGTGCCTGCACGCAAGCACACAAGCCTACTATAACATTTTCTGCTGTGACCTCCTCCAGCTAAAACAAGCACAAGAGCTGCCACTGAGAGGAGCGATCAGTCAGGAGCATCCTGGTGGGTCTGCGCCCTGAAAAGGGGTTTTACCGTACTCACTGCTCAAACTATTTCACCTTTGTATTGCGTGAGGCAATAAAAATTGTCCTCAGGCCAAAGGAACTGATTATACAGGTTGCCGAAAGCAAAACCCCATGGGTACAGCTTGGGTGCAGTGGAGGATGCAGCAGCACAGCATCTCTGCAGAGCTTCCTAAGACTGCACAGCTTGCCCAGGGTTGCAAAAACATGCAGATTGCTCTTGGAAAGTGCTTGTATGGCCTTTCCTTTACCTGGCTGGAAGTGGAACTGTCCTGGTAAAGCCCATGGTCTCCCAAGGTTCAGTCCTACCCCAGGCTCCCACCTTGCCAGAGAAGTTCTGTGATTCAGTGGCTGTGCAGCGCCTGAGCCAGGCTTTAGTCCTTCTGGTATTTTTCTCTTCTGATAAGTAGGTTCATATCCTTGATTTTCACAGCAATATTTCAGAGTGGCTAAGCAGGAATTCAACCGCTGTTTATAACATAAGGAAAATAAACCCCAGTGCCATTTAAGGAGAATATTGATATGGCACCAAATGGGGGTGAAGAGACTGTGAAATCCCAGCTGGAAATTGGTAGCATCTTTCTAGCACTGGAGCAGTGAGCTCCCAGACTCCCTCCTAAGAGGAGTGGGATTAAGAAACTAAATTTCCCTTACAATAAACCATCATTCATCCAGGAACGAAGTGAGCTGGCACTCTTTGCTGGGAGCTGAATTTCACAACCTTGGCAGCCCTCTGGCCTGCCTTCCTGAGTCAGGTCTGCCCCAGGTAGTTCCTGTGGCAGTGGGCTCTGTGCCCTAACTGATGAGTTAACCATTAACTAGCAACTAGTATGCCCATTTCTAATTTCTAAATGAGTTTCCTTGCTCTACCATAGTAAGGGGTTGGACCCCTTGCTATTTTCTTTGCCTCTGCACGAGCCACATTTTCAACCCACTTTGGCAGTGGCACCCAGACTTGTGCTCAGGAGTTGTGGCAATGAATCAAAGAGTTCCTGATGAAATCAAGTCCCCCCAGTTTTCCACCCAATATGCACCTTGCATCCATTTCCAGAGCATTCAATTTTCCCCGCATTTGCAATGCACATCCCCATCTGTGTGGTGCATTGAGCAGGCTGGCGAGGGCCATGCTGGGATGTCTGCTGCACCGGAGATGGGAGATAGCAAGTACGCCTGCACATCAAAGTCAGGATTTTTTCCCTTTCTTGCTGTTTTCTGCTCAATTTATTATCAGAGAGTTGTGCCAATCTCCTGCGTGTGGCCTGTATTTGTATACACGCATTCAGCTCCGTGCAACCATACGTGCACGGGCTGTCAGGGAGCTGAGAAGGTTCCTGCTGCTGGATGGGATTAATTCAATCCAGGTAAGTTGTCTTGGCTGTGAATTGTCCTCTTCTTGGTGCCAAATCCCCTCGGCCAGGATGTCACAGCTCAGGAGTGGCAGCATCCAGCTCCTCGCAAAGCCAGAGGCTGGGAGGTGCCCTCTGCAATGGGGAGGGTCTGGCTCCAAAAGGAGGGGGGCAAATTGGAAATGAAGGGGCTTGCAGGAATGAGGTGGGGAGCACAAAAATGTCTGGCAGCTGTGCAATGGGAGCAGCCACATTTTTGGGCAAAAAGTGGGCAACTTCATCTCAGTATGAATCAAATTCTCAATGCCATGAATTTAGTTTTGTCCTGTTAAATTATTAATCTAGCAATAAAACTCCCCTCCCCCTTGCCATGCCTCAGAGCTCCAGCCAGCATCTCGCATGGCTTTTATCTCCTGCTGCATCACAGAGGATCCTGAGTGCAGGTGGGGAACAGAGGTGATGGGATGGTCCCAGGGGAGAGAAAGGGAAGCACTCATGTCCCTGAGCTGGTGGCTTCTGGTATTCTGCACCCCAGGAAAACACTGAGCTGTCCCAGCAGTGAGGACACAGCCGTGTCTCGGTGCTGGAGGTTCCTGCTGGCTGGGACTCTGCAGAGTCACCACCATATGGCAACCGAGCTTTGGGTGCAGCTGGTACCCAGGAGGCATCGGAGGATGAGGGTTTGTTCTCTAAAGAGCATGATGATAACATCAGCTTGGGGGATCTGTTTCTCACTCCTGCATCTTAAAATGGGGTCAAGAAACTTCATGTGCTCTAAGAAAGGGAAGGTTTAGATTGGATATCAGGAAAAAATTCTTCACAGAAAAGGCTGTTGGGCATTGGAACAGGCTGCCCAGGGCAGTGGTGGAGTCACCATCCCTGGAGGGGTTGAACAGAGGTTCCCAGGGACATGGTTTAGTGCTAGAGTTGGGTTATTGTTGGACTCAATGACCTAGAGGTTCTCTTCCAGCCAAAACGATTCTATGAAACCAACACTTTTTGGCAGCGTGCATTTTAAGCCAGCTTGGATCCTTCACCAGACCTCAGTGTGTCCCTTGGAGTTCTGCTGGGGCAGACGAGGGTTCTGTACATTGTGGTTTGAGTGGGAATGAGCTGAGACAGAGGGAGAGAGCGGGGAGGTCCTGGAGCCAGCAGGGCCATCAGTGTCAGAGCAAACTGACAGGACTGCCCCATGGGGAGGGCTGGGAGCCTCTGCTCCATAGAGGCTCCTGGATTCATGTCTGCATCCATCCATCCTAGGAATTTCCTCCATTATCCCGGGTTTGAGTGGAGCAGATCTACCTGGGAAATGCAAGGGCAGTGTTGCGCAGCTTCCCAAATGCCCTGGGGATGGTAAGCTCTCCTTCTCCAGAAGCTGCAGAGCCCTGTGATGCCAAGTGTTTCATCCCTGCTAGCAAGCCTGTGTATGGCTGGGCTCTCCGCCATCCCCGCCCTGCTCCTGTCCTGGTGACCCGCTGCTGGACTCTCTGTCCTGAGCCTCATTTTTCTGGCAGGAGTAAGATCTCATTTTTATGGATTATATGGGGAAAAAATTGCCTTGAAAGCCTAGACAGATACCTGAAAACATCTGGGTCACCCAAGCTGTTCCTAGGTTCTCCTTGCATCCATGCATCCTACTGTAGCTCCAACAAAGATGCATCTGTGATCTGAGGGCTGCTGGTCCAGCCTGAGCGCAGAGGCAGCAGCCACCCCACACAACAGTGAGAAGAGGATGTTGCTTCTCTGGAGGTGGTAGAACCTTCCTCGAGCTTGGCAGAAATAAGTGCTTTTGCTATTTCCTCTGCAAATCTGTTTGAGGAAAGCAGAGCAAAACAATGTCCGGGATGGTGCAGAGCATGCAGGGTGGAGGGGGCACAGCTCTGCCTCCCACCGAGAAGAATAAGCAATATCTGGAGTTTCCCTGTGTGGTGCCACTGCTCTGTGGAGGAGGGCTTGGGGGGGTTACTGTGACAATGTGCATGAAGCTTAAGTGGAGAAAACATCTTTGTGTTAAAAGAAAATGGGATTTTTTCTGCTTGTAGATGGGGAATTATGTATAGGGAGACCAGAATATGGGTTACAATGGTGGCTAGTGTGACCTGCCATAAAGAAAGGAAAATACTGTAAAAGGTAATGCCCAGCAGCAGCAGGGCTAGACATTAGTACACAAATGTTATTAGAGAGAATACCACTTTCATGCAGAATAGCCTTGGACTGTTAATGAGGGGCTGTGTGAAGTCTCCGTAAGGTTATGTAGCCTGCGAGGGTTTTTTTTAAGTTCAAGCAAACCACAGTGCAAAGTGTGGCTGGTTTTAAACCAATACAACAGATCTGTCTGAAAGACTGTGTGTAAGGAGAAACCGCTGAAGCCAGGGTCAATAACCAGGAGCGCTTGGTGGGGCAGCTTTGCTGAAGGGACACTTGCTGTGGCAGCGGGGCGGCAGAGCCAGGTGTGTGGCGGGGCAGGGGAGGGCGATGCCAGCACCACGGCATCACCAGGGCAGCCGTCCTTGCTCCTCCCTTGTGGAGCCCACAGCCTGAGAGCTCTCCGTGGGATCTCAGCTTGCCATTCTAAGTGTTGGGGATCAAGAAGTTGCCCTGACCTTCCTCCCCAAGGATGCGATCTGCAGTGCACATCAGCATCGAGCTTGTTTCCCACCTCAGTGGGGAGCCGGTGCTGGGTCTTGGTGGGTGCTTGCCCACCAAGAGGCTCTGTACGTGCTGCCCCTTCTCCTGCTCTCCAGGTGGGTGGATGTCCTGCTCCTGCCTCTCCCTGCCCGCTGGCATCTCAGCAACACTGAGTTTTACACCACCTTCCACTCGCTTACCCCGACTCGCCAACATGTCACTTATGCTGCCATTCACGTCACCTCTGATTCTGGCCCATAATGCGCAGTGTGTCACCTCGGCGGTGGATTAACCACAGAGAGCTTTAGAGCCAGCCAAGCAGAAAGCAAAGCATATGTCATCTCTCCTTATGTTTACAGGAGAGAACATCACCTGGCGTCACCAGAGACAAGGGCATGCGTTGAGTGATCTCCTCCTTGGGAACCAGCGCCCGATGGTGCTGCAGCTCCGGCAGCCCAAGGACATCACCGGAGCAGACGTGCAAGCAGGTTGCTGCCCATGGACCCCGCGCCAGCTGCCCCCGCCATCAAGCATTCACCCGAGCCTTGTGTTAGGGCAGAACTACATCCATTTCCATCGTCTTGGGACTCAGAAGGGGAAAATACATTTCTTCAGGACACTGCTAGCGTAAAAACACCTGAAATCAGAAACTAGCCTGATCTGTCTGGTCCTAAGGAGACATAATTGCAGACCGGTTTTCTGCAAACTTCCCACAAAACACTTGTCTCCTTTGCTGTGTCACCATGTGTTTGGCACTCCTTTTCATCACAATCTCTTTCTTTAATGCCTGTATCTTTTAGAACTGCTTCTCCCGCAGTGTTTTTGCTCCTATATTTCACACCTCTGGACAGCTCTGGTTGAGATCCTTCAGCATTGCTCCTTCATGAGCCCTGGGAGAGCCATGGTCCCATTCACTTGGCCCAGAAAGTCATTGTGGATGGGCAGGGAAACACATTAATGTTGATCTTTTTAAGATCTTCTGATTCCCGTTGCACATCATACACTGGTTGGCTTTTGTCTCAGTCACAAGAACACACAGTACCTGAGGGCTCATCTCTCTACCCAGCTTTTAAAGCATTGTACTTGTCTCATCACCAGCTCATGTCTGCAGGAGCTAGTGCGTCAGCGTAATGTGTTACTACCTGCCACGGTGCTGTTCGTTATCTGCTCCTTCTCCAGCGTCTGCAGTCCCCCCACCTCTGCAGTGACAGGCTCTGGGAGAGGGAGGAGTGGAGGAACCTCCTCCTAGAGACCAGTTGCCTGAGGGCTGTTTTAATATCCCCGCTGATCGAGCTGTTCTGCTTTCTTTTCTGTCATGGCAAGGGGAAGGCGTCTGGCAGGGGGCTGTCACGGCAGCTTGATGACAGGGCTGTGCTTGCATCCCGTGATGGATTTGCACATGTCCACCTGAACTTGGCCTTCTCCTAGGTCAGGAGCAGGCAGGGTGGCCAGATCCTCGGAGGAGCATCATCCTGCTCACTGCAAACAATGCTGCTCCTCGTGTGCCAGTGATCACCTGCAGCTGTCAGTGTTGGGGAGAAATGGGCTTGTGTCTGAGTTTTGGCCATTCCCAGGTGCTCTAATGTTTGCATGATGGGCCTTCCACCTTTCCTCTGTTCCTACAAGACAACGAGGTCAGATGTCAGAGACAGGCCAAGGGATGCTGAACCACATCAGGATTTGTAAATTATCTCAGAACATTGAAGCCAAATTTCATAGACTCATAAAATAGCTGGAAGTGGTTGGAAGGGACTTTCCCAGCTCCCCCAGTGCCCCCCCTGCCATGAGCAGGGACATCTTCACCAGCTCAGGTTGCTCAGAGCCCCGTCCAGCCTGCCCTGGGATGTCTGCAGGGATGGTTCATCCACCACCTCTCTGCCCAACCTGGGCCAGGCTCTCCCCACCCTCAGGTCCAACAGTTCCTTCCTCATGTCCGGCCTGAATCTCCCTCCTTTAGTTTGAAACCATCATCTGTTGTCCTTCCGCAACAGACCCTGCTCAAAAGTCTGTTCCAAACTTCCTTATCAGCCCTTTTAAAGTACAGAAAGGCTGCAGTAAGGTCTCCCTGGAGCTTTCCCCAGGCTGAACACCCCAGCTCTCCCAGCTTGTCCTCCCAGCAGAGCTGTTCCAGCCTCAGATCATTTCTGTGGCTCCTATGGCCCCTCTCCAGCAGGTTCATGTCTGTCCTGTGCTGAAGACCCAGAGCTGGACCAGCACTGCAGGGGGGTCTCACCAGAGCGGAGCAGAATCCCCTCCCTCCACCTGCTGGCCATGCTACTGGGGATGCAGCCCAAGATACATTCTTTTGAACCTTTCTACCACATACATGTGCCATTAGTGCCACTACCTGAATGATGGAGTCTGGACACAGCTGAGGACTTTGAGTATGAAAACCAACCAGAGCTGCTGGCCTCTCCAGTTGGCACCAAGAGAGGTGTCTAAACAAACACATTGGAGAGTGTGTCTGTGTGCATCTCACATCCATACGTCTCGCACTCACCTTAGGCTTATGCATATGTGTGCCTGCACACCCTGTGACTTAGGCACATGCATGCACGCTCAGTTAGATCTGCTCTTTATTTAAGTGGGAATATGAGGGTTTCTGGGCTTGTGGGAGTAGTCAGGGGCTGGGCAGCGGGCGGGAGGGTGAGCTCAAGCGTGCATCCCTGTGCAAAGTGCCTGCCACACCTGTAATGAGGATGATTGAAGGCTGAGTGCAGGATGATACAGAACAATATAAGTAAGTGGTTTTAGTGTCAGCAATCTTCAAACTTGCTGTCAAAGGGAACATTTAAACGATTTTCGTGCTACTCCAACGCATTCAGGTTATATTTATACCCAGAGAAAACTGGTGCTATAAATGTCAGGTTTGGAGAAGGGCTGGCTGCATCCATCAGAGGAGGAATTAGAAAGTAAGGAGGAATGATGTATCATTGCCAGCTGACAAACCTGTCTGGAAAGACAATCCCTGGGGCCTGACCCATGCCACATTATGTCCCGGACTGGGGTGTCTGCCCCGACACTCGGTGTTTGCACATAGTGGGCGGAGCAGGCAGGACCCCGAGCTGGCCAGAGCTCTGAGGGGGACGTGTCTGAAGCGTTTAACAGCCAGCTTTTAACAGAACACAAGAGAACTATAAAAAATCGTGAGAATTCTGTTTTGTTGGAGTTGGAATAAAAATAAAAGAGATTGTAAAGAAGCCCTGCCCTGTCCACTGTCCGGGGGCTTTGTGCTTTCTTCTAGGCTTGTTCTCAGTCCAGCAGCTTGCAGTGAATTCCAGCAACCCTCCGTGGTGTCCCCTGGGTCTCTTGTCCCTGTTTCCAGCCCGACAGGCATCTGATCCCTGCTCTTCTCAGCAGCCAGGCTGTGCATCAGGCCCCTTGCTGCCCTCGGCCTTGCACTGCCCTTTGGAAAACCCTGGGAACCTGTATGGTCCTGCTGCCACCCCTACAGCTGGGGGTAGGCTTGGTCCTTCTCTGTCGAAGAGGATCAGCTTCTCTGCTTGGGTCTTTTCTTAAAGTGCTTGGCTGGGCTCCCAGCCCCAGTGCTGCCCAGGCTGTCAGGTTCTCCAAAGCACTGGTGGGCAGGGTCGGCCCCTCCTCCTAAATTACCCCCTCTCAGGAATTGACAGTAGGGTGACAGGGTTCCTCCCTTCTCTGGGGCATCTCCATCCAGCTCTAACCACCTTCCAGGAGAGCTGGTCACCTGTTCCTCAAAGCGGGGGAAGGTGAGAGACATGCACTGAGGGGTCTATTGGAAAGAGGGGGCTGGAGCAGCACAAAGTGTGCACCTGCTGCGAGGGTGGAGATGAAGGACTCAGCCTTTCTGATCCCTCCTGGGATGGCCCAGCACCTGTCAGACCAAGCAGAGTGGTGCAATGTGTGAAGGTGTGTGGGGAGGTGAGATACACATGGGGAATTTCAAAAGCTTTATGCAATTGATGGGAAATCGGCAGAAAATCAGAGCTTTCAGAAACTTGTTTAGGATCTCACAGGTAATGAGAGATGATGCTCCAAGCAATGTTTGTTGTCCTGGAGCTCTGCCAAAGCAGAACTATTGGGAAGGTGGACATCCTCCTTGCAGCTCAGAGTTTGGAGACCCCTCTGTGGGAAAGGAGGGTTGGATGTTTTTAGTCTAAGGGCCTTTTCCCAATTCTGACATCTGTCTGACAATTTAGTTCAAGCCTAGGCTCTACAATCAGGCCAACAAAGTGTAGTTTCTTTGCAGCTGGTGCATGGAAAAGTAGTTTTGGTGGTACATATGTTGCAGTATAACAGCATCTAGGAATTTGCACAGTTCAGATTTTGCTGTTGACGTCAGACAGCTTTTTAAGATGGCACATCTGACGTGGGCCAAGAGTACCGCTGCTCGCAGAGCCCCGATCCAGGGCAAACTCGCTCTGATGGTTCAGCTGTTCAAAGTATTCAGTGGAATTTGCTTTTCCCCAGCAAACTTCCTGCCATACCCCATCCTGCCTGCCCTTTTACAGCCAGGGTGTAGCCAGGGTGAATGTGGAATTAATAGCGTGTTGTTTACTGTTGCAAATTTGACAGAAATATTATCATGTATTCAAACATACTCTGGGTAAAATTGGCACTGACAGGTGAAGCAGCAGCACACAGCTCCTGTTAAACTGAAGGGCCTACTGAAATTCAGTTAATTGCTGGGTGAAAAACAAAAAAATGAAAATAAAAAGAGAAATAAATTGACATTCCCAAGAATCTTTCCTGTATCAGCGGGAAATCATTCCTAGTTCAGTTAACGGGTCTTGTTGACAAGTCTAAGAGCAAGGAAAGGTCAGCACTGCAGGGTGTGCAGGGGGGCAGGAGGGGATTCCAGTGGCAGATGCAACGGGAGCTCATCTCTGCCCTGAAACCTCCCCCCAACCATCCCTCCATCCAGCCTGTGCTGACACTCGTGCCTCCTGCCTCCGAGCCATCTGCCCTTACAAAATGCTCTGGGAACGGAGCCCATGCACACTGCTGCCAAACCCTGTATGTTGTAAAGGCAAAACGCAGGCCTGGGTCAAACTGCATCGCTGCAAGACCCTCACCTTTGCTGTGGACTACGTGGACCACCAGATGTGTTACTACTGTGATGCTGCAGAGAAACCGCCTCCACCCACTCTGCATGTGTCCTGGGCATCTCGGTCGGGGCTGCTGCCTGCACCCAGTCCGTGTACCACCGCTGAAATGGTGACAGCCCCTCCCCAGCACAGCACGAGCAAAAAGGTAACTTGTTCAGCCTGTAAGAACTTACTGGGGAATAAAACTCTGATTATTGGTCTAGGAACCAAAGGAGAAAGATCTGGAGCCAGAAGCAGTACATTGGTGAATTTGAAATAGATGTAGAGGTCTGGAGGACAATTAACTACCATGCCCCAGGGCTGTGGTGATTTCTATTTCCTGGCATCTTTTTTTTCCCCCAGAAAAAAAAAAATGTGGTTTAGTTCAAACAAAATTTGGTTTAGGTAAGTGGCAACACCAGGATGGTGTTCTGAGTGCATAAAGGCAGTGTGGGCAGCAACACGTGCCCTTGGGCCATCTCTAGATGGACTGATCATCTCTCTGCATTGATCCAGGGTTAAAAAGAAAAATCATTCAAAAAACCCAGTCATTTTACTGACTGTTTTCCGTGATTGTGCTGGCACTACAACCTGGAGGCTGAAGCAAGGTGGGGATGGACAGGAGACAGAGGACAGTTTCAGCAGCTTCTGATGAATGGCCCTGGTAGGTGCTGGATCCTATCACCACAGCAGCACTGGGAATGATAGTTCTTGGTGGACAGGGTTTGGGGATGGTGCATATCTCTGCTTCCATCCAGCATAGGACATTTTTGGGTTCTCAAAGTTTGCTGCTGAGCGGGACACAGGACAGGCTGGGTGACACTGGAGGTCTGTTGGCACAGCTCCTCTCTCCAACAGAGCCCAGAGCAGATGCTGGCAAAGAGAAAAAAGACCAGGCAAGCACACAATGTTCCCTTCTAATCACCCCTCATCCTCCCACAATCTGCAGCTCAGTGGCTTCCTGGGCCAGGCATCATTACTGTGTTGTTCATAACCCTCTGTGGACTTCTTTTCCATCCCATCTGCCCTTGAACCCATGGGGATTTTTAATCTGCCCATGTTCTCTACACACTTTGCACTTCCCCTTTGCAGGTTGAAATGAAGGCACAGCGGGGAAGTGAGGAAAGTCAGCCTCTTCTGTTCTGATGCACCACGGAAATCAGAGATGGGACTGAGAAAGGCAAAGGATTCCTGGAGCCTGGAAACATTTGCATGGCATCAGATAGTGGAGGCGGCAGAGGGTAGAGAACAAGGGTTGAAATAAGACCCTGGAGCCTCTCGCCTGGATTTAGTGTCTGTCAGGGTCAGGTTTCTGCAGTAAAAAGCAGGGAAAGCTATCGTTGCCCCTTCAGGATAAGCTCAAGACAAACCACAGATCCCGTGGGGGGAAGCTAAACAGCACCCTGCCCCATCCCCAGCTCAGCCGCTGCTCTCCAACCACAGCCCAGGCAGAGGATGCTCCAAGTCCCATTGCCCACATCCCTGCACAGTAATGTTCCTCTTGCCATTGACTTTTGGGTGCTCCCAGCAACTCCAACCACCTGGCAGCATAAGGAGCTTCAGGGCATCACCCCATCCTATGCCATGGGAGGAACAAGCACACAGTTTGCCTGTGTCCATGCCCACCACCCATATCCCAAGTGGTTGCCTGAGGGGATCAGGACCCTGCAGGGTTTTCTCTTTTCACTGCTGCAACTTTGTCCCATTCATGAGACTTTTGCCTTCCCGCTGCTGCAGACACCCGGGAACTTCCAGCCACTAACAGACAGTCCAGGTCTCCCAGATCTGAGCACGGGAGCACTGTAGAGATTAACGCTTTCTCCTGACTTGAGCAGCTCACCTAGTCTTATTTTTGTTAGAGAGAGAATGGATTAGAAAGCAATATTTTTTGGTTGTAATCCTATTTCAAAAAACACTCTGAATCCTGTGAACCTGAGCAGAGAGGACCTACCTCAAGCTTCTTTCCCAGTTGATGTACCAGACAACTCTATCCTTCCCATGTTCTTTTGTACCCACAGGTGCAGGTGATAGTATGTGTGGAAACACCCTCCCTTCCCCAAGGGTTTGCATGGCGAGAAGCCTTCCCGCACCATGTCTCAGCTCCAGTGTTGGGGGGGCTGTTCAGGCTCTGTACAGGCATCTGATTCTTACCCATGTCAAACCTGAATAAGAAACGCTGGTCATACCTCTGGGATCAGGGCGGTGTTTCTCACCTTCTCTTCACCTTCCCAAAGCCTCCTGGATTCCAGCACTTTCTGTTTTATGTCTTGCTTGCCAGCCACTCAGTCTTTTGTCCTACATCATTTCCCTTGCAGCAGCTGAAACATCAGAGGAGTAAAGCTGGATCAGCAGAGCACCATCCCCACCCCTGGGCACCTCTGCTCCCTCTCCATCCCTCCCCATCCACCAGCACCCTTCTCCAAGCCTATGTCCCAAGTTTACCTACAAGCATGCCCAGCATATGGCTCAGCTCAGGTCTTCAGCAGTTAGATGATTTGTGGAAGTGCTCAAATTTCCAGTCATTTGCTCTATCCAAAGGGGAAATATTGGGCTGGAAAAATTAGGAAATTAGAATGTCTTCTCAGCTGCAGAGCAAACCACAGCATTTTTGGAATTGCAAACCATCAGATGGGGCATGTCTGCAATTCATTTTCTTAGGCAGGGGGTAGCAGCTCCCTAGATTGTCTCACAAAATCTTCCCTGGGCTGCCCATATTGCTGCTCCTGTGGGACTGCAGGCTGAGACCCACAGCTTCAGGGATGCCACGGCGGAGGTGAGGAGCTCAAAACACTTCCAAACGTCTTGCCACTCCCCCACTGTGCAGTCAACTCTGTGATGTATTGGGGCCCACTTAGGAGAGGACACTCTGGGGTGCTTCACTAATGACACAAGCCAGAAAAATGAACTAATGGCTCCACACAGCAGCTCACATGTCAAAAATCCTGGTGGTCTCTGTCATCTACCCTGGATCCAGGGCAATTGCCATGGTGAGACTGGACACCACAAAGAGAATCCGTAAGGACCCCGTGGAGATGTGGGACCATATGACTCAGGCGTGTCCGCTCAGATTTTTGTTTGAACTCTTGCTGCAGAATGCAAACGTGGCAGCGCTGGCCCAGAAGTTGCGAAAACGGGGGAGTTTTTCTCCATCTCAACACTGCAAAGCCCAGTGGACCTTGCCAGTTGGTCTGGGAAATCTCATTTTCCATCCGCCTGACAATCAGGAGTGCTGAGTGAGGAACATGAGGGTGGTTTCATTTCTGAATATCATAAATTTCCTGTTGGACTCCCAAGCAGGTGTGAAATACAGGATGGTCCTTATGTGTCCCGGAACTGGGCAGAATTTACTCGACACAAGGTTCTGGATGCAGATTCCTTATCTCAGCAACAAGATTTATTGAGGCCTCAAGATTTATTCTGCCCGTAAAATTCTGTTAAATGTAGGGATGAGTTGTGCAATGACTATTGTTTGGGAATGTATTGTGTCTGCTGGCAGAAAAATGATCACGTCTCTACCCATTCCCAAGCGACTGCCAGGTGCACTGGGACAACAACCAAGATGCACAGGAGGGATGTGAGGAGCCAGATGCTGCTGCCAGGAGTGGGGGCTGCGCCATCATCCCACCCTGGTCCTACTGAACTGGGACACATGGGCAAGGGGGAGCAACCAGCCAGCCAGACCAGCAATGGTCGGATGAAGAGGCTGCCCCACATGTGGGCTCCAGACAGTGAGGTGATGCTGGGGAAAGCATTTCCTGGACCATGGAGGGAGAGAGGGGCTCACATGAGCCCAGCCCATGGTGTGTGAGCTCGGTTCTGCAGCACAGCACCCGTTGGGGTGAGGACATCCATGGCAGGACGAGGTTGGATTGCCAGTAGAAACAGCTTCCTGGAGGACAGGCTGCAGGCAGCTGGCTCCCCGGGCTGCGCTCATTAGCTGGCAGCCTCGGCGCTGGTTGGGGGAGGTGGCGCTGGGTCTCCTGGCAGAAAGGCTCTTTTGATGGAAATGAAAATTTTCGCTTTTGAAAAACCTGGAGTCGGGGAACAAGCCTTGGGGGTTACCATGGAAACCCATTGCTGAACCGCGACGCAGCAGGAGACACAGCCACAGTGTCTCTGGGTCTGCAGTAGCGAAGCCGACGCAAGCGGGAGTCGACGGCAGCGTGGCCCAGAGACAACCCGCGTGCCCACGGCCGTCACCGACGGCATCCCTGGATCCTGCACAAAGGCAGTTGTGCATCTCATCAGGACTGAGGAGCTGGAAAAAGTGATCAGCTGCTGGGATGTATTTGGTTTGTGATGACTGGGATGGGCTGAGAGTCAGAGCGCGGCCGTGCTCATCAGACCACGGGCCACCAGCCTGGTGAGTAAACAAATCATGCCAAACAGCAACAGCGAGCTGCACACCGCAGCCTCGCTGCAGACTGGCTCCGAGTTACATCTCGAGGAAGATCAATAGAACAAATTATAGCAGCAGAACAATATGAGAGAGCCCTGAAAACCCCAATTACTGAAAATCTAATTAATATGTTTTTAAACAAACCTTGTGGCAATACTTCAAACAATATTAACACGACCACAAAAGTTGCACAAGGGTGGCAAATAATTATTTAGCCCATGGCAATAGGGTGGGAAGGAACCCAAAACACGAGCAAGGCTCGAAAACAATTGCTTTGATACAGCTACGGCTGGGAAGAGCGAGCACTCTTTCCAACACGCAGCACAGGGACTCCCATATGCTACCCCAACACCCCGCAGGGCTGCAGATCAATAGTCCTGTAGAAAGAGAATAAGGAATGGAGAAGTAAAAAAAAATAGCATATTGCACTGGCTCCCACAGTCCTTCTAGGAAGAAGGTAACCAGACAAAGCTCAACCTTCCTGAAAGGAATCTGACCTGGAAACCTGACCCCGAACAAAACAGCATCCTTGGAAAAACAATGGCACTTAAATACAGAGCTGATTGCTCATGGGACCCCTGAGACAATGCGGAAGCCTTGGCCTAGTCCAGCTCAGGAAACCACATACCCCACTTCAGACATGCAGCCCCGCACACCATCCTCAATTGTCCTGGGGACACATCCCCAAGCACACCCTGGGACACCATCCCCTTGTCCTGGGGACACATCCCCAAGCACACCCTGGGACACCATCCCCTTGTCCTGGGGACACATCCCCAAGCACACCCTGGGACACCATCCCCTTGTCCTGGGGACACATCCCCAAGCGGCAGCAGGGTACCACAGCCCTAGTGAACAGTCCTGCAGCACACAGCATAATCCATTAAGGTCCAATTGGGTCCCTTCCTGAGAACAAACCACAGCTGTAGCCTACACGTGTTCAATTACAAACAGAGGGAGGTGATCAGAGATTACAGAAAAAAAAAAGGAAACCGGTAGAAAATCATCTGACAACACTGGACCCATGCACCAATCCATCAGGCGTGCGATAAAAATAAATAGCATGTAACCAGGCCCTGGGGCTGGCGGGGGGAAGCAGGACCCTGGCCTGGCACATTGCACCCACGCTGGTGACAGGGACACCACCAATCCCTGCGGCAGTTGCACCCTCCCCCTCCTCCCCTGCCCTGCCCACACCCTCATGAGCTCTGGAGCTGCCAACAGCGCAGCTGGTGGCTCTTTAGCACCTTTTGTACCCCAGTGTCCCTGTCCTCACCTGCACACCCGGTCAGTGTGACTGTCACATCCTCTCAGGGCACGGCCCCCCTCACGGTCACCTCCCCCAGCTGGGGGGCAGGAGGGTCAGGACCCCCAGCCCCCAGACAGGTCCTCAGCCCAGGAGGGACCCAGGCCCAGAGAAGCTTCTGGAACAGCTGGTGACCAGCACAGTCAGACCCGACCGGGCTGGAACACAGGGCCCACCAGAGCCCCTTGGAGGGGTCTGGGAGCAGCGGGACTGTGACCAGAGCCTCCCTTGAGACCAGAACAGAGCCCTCACCTGCTCCATGGGGAGGGATTTTCTGCTGGACTTATCCCTGAGTGAGCCCTTGTTCCCCTGAACAAGCGATTATTTCTGCTGGGTCCCCCTGAGTGACAGAGGCCTCTTCATGTGAGTGAATGCGGGCTGGGGATCATCATCCTGGTGTGCTCGTGTGGCGAGAATATCCCCAACTGGGACATCCCACCTGTGGGTTATTAAATGTTGCTGGAGTACAGACTGATTTTGGATAAACCCCATTTCTATTTGTTTTTTTCTGCTAAACAGTTCTGGTTAGAATAAGGTCTGTTTGGAGCTTATTGCCTGCCCATGGTGATTTCTGGGGTGCCCCTGTGACCCCCTGAGATGCAGGGATGCTGTGTGCCAGCCCGGCGATGTGATTGCTGTGTGAACGAGCACCGAGCAGACACCTGGAGCACTGCATCTTACAGGGCTTGCTGGAGAAAACAGACATAGTTGCAGCTCTTGGAAAGCTTCCAAGCTTTATAATAGAATAAGATCTCAGCCTGTATCACATACCGTGCTCCTCACGGCGCTTCTGGCTGGCAATGCAACCACTGCAAGGAGAGGCTAGAGCAGAAAGAAGGCAGGGCTTCAGTGCAGTCTTCCCCAAGAAACTTGATGCAGAAGGTATTCATCAGTGCAATTTGATGTATTGTATGGGCAAAATGTGGTCAGCAGTGTATTAACATGGGCAGAAAACCACCTCTCCCATCCTGGCTGGTGCAAGAACTGCTGTATGGCGTGCAGACAACAGAGCAAAAACCTGCACTGGAGCTTTCTGTGCAACCATTTCACATCAGAAATAACACACTTCACCGAAGCTGAGCCCATAGGTGGATTTATATGAGATTTCTCCTGGATGCTGCTCAGGAAAGTTTCATGTGAGGATGCAGGAATGGTTAAGTGGCTCAGCCCAAAGGCCCGCCTCACCCAGGTGCTTCATGGAAGGCGTAAACTAAGATCAAGATGATTTCCCTTCTGGCTCCCGCCATGTGGGGCACACACAATTCCCAAGGTGGTTATTGTGCTCAATCTGACTTGGTGAATTTTTTTCCCAGTAATTTCTTTAAAGGCTTTTAGTGCTGACACGCACTTTTCAAATTGAGGGTGGAATCTGCAGTTGGTGAAGGAAGATCCTGGAAGAACACCATGTTGGTGGCCTGGGCTGTCAGCTGAAATGTGGAGATGGCAGTTCAACCCCTGCTGGGAGCTGTCTGTCCCTCTCTAACCCAGCAAGGGCTTATTTATGTCCACAAAACAGAAGCACAGCAGTAGGTGACCTCCAAGAGGGACTTCATTGCCCAGTGACTGAAGCACTGAATCAGATGGACCACAAACTTGACTTCCGAACTATTTGTGGCTTCTCATTGCTTTTGGAACCATCTTGAAAGACTTTGTTTTTATTCTGATGCAGGCTAGTCTTTTTGTGCAATAGAATTGCTGCTCTTGGCTAACCTTCATAACCCTGGAGGTAATCTGGCTCTTCCATAAGCCCACGGGAAAGCAACAGTTTACTTCTAGCTTACCGCGGGTGCTGGTTGTGGGTAGGTCTGGTGGGGATGAAATCCATCAGCCCACAGGCATGTCCCACTGTCACTGCTGGGACCCTGGAGGTGCTCCTGCAGCTGAAGGTTTTTCTTCCCTGCTCCCCATGTCCCTCCCCTGCCTGGGGGTGTGCACTGGGGTGCCTGCACTCCTGTTCGTCCGGCAGCATGGTTGTTTGGATGAAGCTAAAGCAATGCTATACCCAGAGATTATTTTTAGTCAAGCTAACAGGCTGTGTTCTGCTTTTCCTTGTGCTGGAGATATTCCTCCTTCCTCTGCACATCTCTGCATGCACAGCCTGGATGAGAAGGACACAGATCAATGCTGCAGCCACCCCATGTCCTGCAGCCCACCCAAAGCCTCCAGCCTGCTTCAGTCATCTAGGGTCCCCGCTCAGCGTCGATGCTGCAGGCAGCTCTGGCTCTTGGTTCCCATTCACTCTTGATGGTCCTGGCCTGGTGCATGGGACTAACCAAGCCCCAGAAATCTCATTTTTGGATCATCTCCCCAGTTCCAAGATCCTGAGACTGCCACCCACAGCAAGAGACCAGGGCTAAACTCCCACCTTCAGCCAGTGATGTGCTGCAGGCATCTGCCCTCTCCCGAGTCTCGGTACAACTTCTACGTGCTCCTGAATCTGTTGGTCCCTGCCAGCCATGGGGTCTCCATCCTATGCACCCACTCTCTTTCCAGCACCATAAACCACCGTTCTTGGAGGAGGCAACCCTGGGCAGGTGGGGAGAGCACAACACACACCTTGTGCGTGAGGGACTCATGTGTGTCCAATACAGAGGAGTCATCAGGCAGTTAATTATAGCCAGTGCTGTGCTCCCGCTGAAGTCTATTAGCAGGGTTTTAGCTGACTGCTCCCTGTTTGGGATAACTGATGTGAGTAGGGTGGGAGAGAGGCAGCAGGAAGCCCCAGAAAGCAGGATTTGTGCTCTGGCTGGTGTGGGGGAGTGAAATCACACGCTGTTTCTCGCCGGGATTTCTCAGTAGCAGAGCATTTTGTTCATCTCCTTCCCTCCTGCTTGGAGAGCGATGTCCCAGGAGCAGCAGGAAGCAGCTGTGGCCTGGATTACCTGGTCTGATGCAGTGCCCTGATAAAGCCCAGCTCCTTCACAGCCCTCGGGGAGGAGGAAGGAAGCAGCACAATAGCCAAGGGTCGGAGGAAGGGTCCATGCAGGAAGACACCCCTCCCTCTTTCCTACCCCTTGCCTTGCGTCTGGGGACGCCCTGGGAACAGCCCCTTCCCTTGGACACCGGCCATGCTGGAGGCGGGGGGACGTGTCTCAGTGCGGGCTGTGAACCGCATCGCCGCTCATTTCTCTGCGCTCCAGATGCCGGCAGGAACCGGGGCCTGGAAGTGCAGGTGAGCAGCTCGCCCTCGGGGCACCACAACCAGCTGCTGTTCCACAAGAAAGGATGGGGAACTGATAGTACAGGAAGGACCTTTGCAGAGGGTCAGGAGCAGATGGCAGCAGCACGCGCTGCTGTTGCCCTGACCAGGGCTGTGTGCGATGTGGGGCAGTGCTGAGCAACCCACAACAGCTACCCCATCTGTCACACAGCCTGCCAAGGGTGACTGAGGAGGGAGCACAAGGCACCACGAGGTGCTCCAGCATGTTGGGACTGTCAGGTGAGACATGAGGAGGACATGTTTTACTGTGGGGGTGATGAGACACTGGCCCAAGTTGCCCAGAGATGTGGAGAATGAGACATCCCAGGCCAGCCTGGACAGGGCTCTGAGCAACGTGATTTAGGTGAAGATGTCCCTGCTCATGGCAGGGGTTGGACTGGATGAGCTTGGAAGGTCCCTTCCAACACAAACTGTTGTGTGATTCTATTCTATTATTCTATGACATGTCCCCCTCCTGCAGTCAGGCTACTGGTCTCCCCCAAAGAGCCAGACCGCACCAGATGGAAGTCATGGATGCCATTGCAGACCCACTTGCCTGTCATGGTCCCATCCCAGGCAGCCTCTTTCACGTGCTCCTCTCCATCTCATCATCGCTCTTTGTTTCTCCCACTCCTCTCTCACATACTCTCATTCATGTAGATCTGCAAGGCTCCCTCTCTGTTGTGGAACCGTCTCCAGGGGCCTCTCTCTCTGCTTTGCTGAGATTATTACTTTTCAAACTTTCTATTAAACAATGGCAAACCCTCCCGAGAAAATGCAGCGCTCCAGGTTGGAAGCCTGTTCACCTTCACATAGATTTCCTCACGCAGACTCTACCCTGCCTTCCCCTCATCCCCCAAGGTGCTGCAGAGGGGGAAATTCAGACACTGCGCTTGCCTGCGTAGCTCCCAATAAAGAGTATCAAACAGGAATGAAACACGAAAGCCACCTGGGGAAAAATAAAAGCTCCCGATGCATTGCTAGGAGGGCTGACATGGGAACACTGCCTGCCTAAACGTGAGGAAGGAATGGGGAAGTAGGAGGATTCATCTTCTCTGGGTCTGCACAAGCAGAGCATTGAATCAAGAGATGCTCTCCCTACACCCGTGTGAGCAGACCCCGGCCCCAGACTGCCCCTGCCTCAGGACACAGATGCTGGCTGTGGTCGAGCAGTGCTGCTGTCTGTGGGAATCTCCAATTGCTTCTTCAAGCAAGCTGGGATAAATGGCACCATGGGAATGTAAGCAGGAACCCAAGGACAAGCTCATCCTGGCTCTCAAAGGCTCGGCTTTCCCGCGATTGTTGCTGGAGGACTCAGAGGATGTGTCATTATGCACTAGAGAAAGCCAGCAGATATTTGCTGGGATTTGTCCATACGTTCAGCCCCGTCAGATTCACTTTCCCCTGGGACAGTTCTGGCATGACTGTTGTTTCCTGCTTGGAGCTGGGGCAGAGGACGGGTGGGGGACACGTGCAGAGCATCACAGCCACCCAGCCCTGCCTCTGCCCCGGAGCCTTTGTTGGGGACGGCGGTGGTGCCAGCTGACCTTCCAGACCCACCATGCCTCTCTGGGATTTATAAACTGATATACTGGATGTTTACATCCATTTCTTCCTGCAGGATGTGTATGAAAGCATCCTAAACTGGAGCTGCAGGACAGACGCTTGCAATGGGCTATTCACCATCAGCCACAGTCACAGCAGAGGGCACGTTCATCCCGGGACATCTGCTCCTTTTCTCAATCTCCTCCACACCAGTGCCACCTCCAGCCCCTTCCCATCACCCCCCACCCCCAATGCTGCCTCTCTTCTCTTGCTCTGGACTGACCAGCTGTTTTTCCTTCCTCCTCCCAGAACATCCCCCACAGCAGTTGCTTGCTCTGACATCCGAGAGTTATTTAATGTATGTTTTCCTTCTTGTAAATGCAATTTGGTGGCTGGAAATAGGGAGGAAACCACGTGAGCAGCAGCTCCCTGGGGGCCTCTGGCAAGCGTTCAGCCCCTTCCCTGGTGCTTGGGGACCTCAGATGCGAGCAAGGCAGCGAGATGCTTGGAGCATCCCTGCTTACAAGAGTTAATGCCTGGTGCAGAGTCCCTGTTCCCTGCCCTGATGGCATCTCTCATTAGCCAGCCTGGCCTCAATCTGGGCAGCACTGCTGCAGAGAGGGTCCCCTCGGCTGCAGCCACCCCCTCCCTGGCACCCATCACCCCCCTGTCCCACAGCACCTGGGGTTTGGGAGGGGAAACAGAGTGAGGAGCAAGAGCATCACTTTTCCCAAACCAACAGCACTGAACTTACAGGCAGATTAATTTAGCATGAACAAAATGCTATTGCAACACAAATACCCTCCAGCTATAGGGACCAGGCATTTCTCAAGCTTCTCATTGTTTTTTTATTTTTCTATTTTTCCAGAGAGAATGTTAGTCAAATCAGAGCCATCAGCTTGTGGGTGCCACTGTGCCAAGGGGCACACGGGTCAGCGGGAGAGTTGGGATGGCTTGGGCAGCGTGGGGGATGAAGGAGGCAGAAAGCTTCGAAGGGTCACTTCGAGAGCCTGGGAGAGGGTCTGTAGCTGGTCCCTGGTGAGAGCAGCGCGGAAATGAGAGTCAGGCAGGCGAGTGATGCTGCCAATAGCTATTACTGCATCTCGCAGCGTTAACACAGGGTGGAGGGGAACATAATCCCCGGCTGATCTGGCCTGATCCAGCCTGAGTGAGCAACGGGAGGAGGGTGCAGGCTCTGCCCTGGGGTACATGGCACAGCTTCACCCTGCCACTGGGCATACTCCAGCACTAGGTCGTTTCTGGATGGTTGTACAGCTGCATGTAATATTCACTCTCTTCTATAAAATAGTCAGCCCACAAAACAGTGCAACGTAGACATTGCACACAGTGTGAGCAAAGGATATGACAGCCGAGTAAATAGCACTGCAAAACAACAGTGCAGGGCTTCCAAAGCAGCATCCAAGTGGGCTCACATCAAGGCTGGGACAGCCGGTATCTTCATGGTCTGGAAATGGGGCTGATTCAGTGCGCTGAACTACAGTTTGCTGAGATGATTTAACTGAGGATAGGCAAACCATGAGCAGCTATAAATATTCATTGAAGATACAGGCATTTGAGGAAGAACCCATTATTCAGTGCACAGCCAGCACATGGCTGTCAGGAGGGAGATCCAGGGATCAGCGTGGAGGGTGCTCTCAAAATATCACCCTAGGAGGGGGCTAAACAGCCACTTGGCTGGGACGTTATTAGAAAAGAAGTTGAGAACGCCACTGTTGCTTCAGCAGACCGGGGTTGTAGGTATATTCCCAGCTCCATCTACATCCCACAGAGGGGGAACCTGTGAAGGGGTCATCAGGGCAAAGGCACTGAAGGAGCCTAAACTGAGCCTGAGGAGGAAGGACACCGGAGGGGACGAGCAAGAGAAAGGGACCAGGAGCAGCTATTCAGAGCACCAGGCCCAGTGCACTGGACGAGCAGCAGCCTGAGCATACCAATTCATCCAGTGCATAATTAAAACCTGGAACTCATTGCCCTGGGAGGTGGTGGGGGCCAAAAACATAAACAGATCTGAAAAGAGATTAGACAAAGCTGGAGCACCAAACATGATGGTCTGGGAACAGCTTCTAGCTCCGAAAGCTCCTGAAATGTTGTTTGTGGGTTGCTGCGGGAGGGCTGAGAGGAGAAGGACCTCTCTAAACATCCGTTTTTTCTTACACCCATCCCCTTCGCATCTTCTAATGTCCCTTTGCAGGCAGACCGCAGGGCTACACCAACCTTTGGCCTGAGCTGACGTGGCCACGTTATGCTTTTGTGATCTTTATGCACTTTTCTGTTCTCAATGTGAGAGCAGGGCTCTCATGGGAGCTTCCCCTTCATCCCACCAGCACGTGCTGCCTGCTCGTTGTGCTGGAGCTCAGAGTGGGGATTGCATCAGCCCCAGTATGGCGAGCCCTGTGCTCAGCATCACTGCTGCGGCACGGGCAGTGCCACCAGCAATGGCACTGACAAGGGGCCAGGTCCCTCCTAGCCAGCCATTTGGTCGCACATGCTGCTACAGCCATGAAGTTGACATCTGTCTTATTGAGAACGAGAATTCAAACGCAGCTAAAAGTGTTGGAAATGTTGCAAACTGCCTGGGTTTGCCAGACAAGCCCATGGGAAAGGACAGGGCTGCTTTTCTGTGAGCAATCTTACACACTTCCCCATCCCTCAGGTGTCATTTTGGCGTTCAGCCGTCAGGGACAATGCCTGCAAGCCTCCCTGAGAACCTATCTATCTGGATACCGTGCAGGAGCTAGTAACCTTTCCAAAGTGAAGAAAACAGATCAGTTTTTTTGCAAGACATGAATAAGATTGCATTTTTCTGACCCAAATTAGAGGTGAAACTACCTGAAAGATAGGAGAAATTGTCCCTCTTGGAGACAGTCAAAAGCTTCATGGAATCCTCCAGCAGCAGTAGACAAGTTCAAGCTGAGCATGGGGATGCTGCCTCTTACCAATGTGCCAGCATCATGGAGAGACCCCAGAAGCCAGCATAGGCAGGCAGTAAGCTCCAAATAGACCTTATTCTGACCAGAACTGTTTAGCAGACAAACCAACTAGAAATGGAATTTATCCAAAATCAATCAGCACTCCGGCAACATTTAATAACCCACAGGTTGGATGTCCCAGTTGGGGATATTCTCGCCACACGAGCACACCAGGATGATGATCCCCAGCCCGCATTCACTCACATGAAGAGGCCTCTGTCACTCAGGGGGACCCAGCAGAAATAATCGCTTGCCCGGGGGGCCAATCCAGGAGAAAATCCCTCCCCAAGGAGCAGGTGAGAGCTCTGTTCTGGTCTCAAGGGAGGCTTCGATCACAGTCCTGCTGCTCCCAGACCACTCCAAGGGGCTCTGGTGGGGGCCTCATGTTCCAGGCGGTTGGGTCTGGCTGTGCTGGTCACCAGATGTTCCAGAAGCTTCTCTGGGCCTGGGTCCCTCCTGGGCTGAGGACCTGTCTGGGGGCTGGGCGTCCTGACCCTCCTGCCCCCAAGCCGAGGGAGGTGACCGTGAGGAGTCATCGTGCCCCAGGGGGATGTGATGGTCACACTGCCCGAGGTGTGCAGGTGAGGACAGGGACACTGGAGGACAAAAGGTGCTAAAGAGCCACCAGCTGCCCTGTTGACAGCTCCAGAGCTCATGAGGGTGCAACAGCCACAACCAGGTCCTGGGCCAGTTCTTGTTATGCTCTGCACCATTTAAAATCTTTGCTCTGAAACTGTGACTACTGGGTAATTATTACTGCTTGTCTTTCCCATGCACATGTGAATTCTCCACCTCGTTCCCATTCAACCCTTCAAAGCTGGCTCCACTTTTAATTTATAAAGTGACAAACAAAGGTTGCCTGGTTTGCATTCCATTTCTTTCATGAGGTCTCTCATCACTGCCTTTATTTTCCTGCCACCACTGTGAATCAAGGTGATTTTTTGCTGGAAAGCAGTGATGTAACTCCAAGGTCCCTGCCCTGTGCTTGGCATGTACAGGTGAGAGAGTTTTGTCTCCTGTGCACATTGCTTGCCACTGGAGTTGAATGTCACCAGATCATTTTCTGGCCTCGGCACTCAGTCCCATGACAACATTTGGCAGCTCCGCACATTCAGATTTTGTTTGCTTGCCTAAATTAATGTTATGCCATCAGTGAGTTCTGCATCTCACTGCTCCCCATCTTTCCAGCTCGTCTTTTGACTTCATGGGCCAGCTGTGAAAATCACTAGATTTTCGTACCCTTTCTTTCCTATTTTTCCACCAGGAGAATTACCCATGAGAGGAATTTCCTTTTTGACCAATAACAAGTGATTTTCCTTTTGAGTATCTGATACATGAGACTGCCCAAAAACATTTTGAAAAACCTAACATTATATTGGCCAGATCACCCCTGTGCACATATGGATCCCTTCTGTGAGTGGATTTCTGATGCATAATTTCCTTTCAGGGAAATCAAAACTACTTTCTCCTATTATATCCTATTTATTAATTTACCCAATAACTCTATTCTTTTTTACAATTCCTACCTATTTGCTTGAAACAGCAGTCTGACCTCCTTCTTTGTAAGACTCTACATCCCATTTAATACTTAAAAAAAGCCACCGCAAAACCCCTAGTGTCACATTTGATACCTTCTCTTCTTTTGCTACAGAGACCATTTTCAGCTATAGGTTATATATTACAGTTAGTAGATTAGAAATGTCTTCTTTCCTTTCCATAAGATTTTTGGGTGAATCTCTCTTATTCTGGCAATTAGTTCCTATTCATGCTGCCAATTTGTTCTAAATTCTCTCTTCTAATGGCACTTCCACTTGAATCAATTCCTTTGATTTTCTAGTATCAACCTGGAGTGTTACCTGAGGCTAAGGCAGCCTTGGGGAACCGAGCAGTCCCATTTTCTCCCTCTTTCCCGTTTCTTTTTAATTTCCTTCCTGACTCTCTAGCTGAGTTCCTCCTCCTCCTTTTTTCTCTGGGACTGGGTTTCTCTCCTGCCAGCCCCGGTATCTTCTCTGAATTTATAGCCTGACTGTGTTCTCAATTAGCATGTTCCTTCCAGCTTTTATGGCTTCCAAGTCACAACATTTTGAAGACTACGGCAACATATTATAGACTGTACATGTAAAATAGGTATTAACTGCATCTATATCTTCCTGGACTCATAATTTCCGTCTTTTGTTGCGCTCTCCAAAGACTACACAGGACTTGGAGGCAGACGTGACTTCAGACAGTGCTCTCTAAATTACCTTCCCTGGTGCGTGTTGTTTAGCAAAGACCTTCCTGACATTCTCCCCCTACTCTTGCTCCTCTTCTGTGACTTCACCGAGGTGGAAATAAATGTAGATGCCCTTCCAACACCTTCTCTGCTGCTTGCCTCCTCCTCCAGCTCCTCAAGAGCTCTGCAGGACTGCAGAGCACTGGTCAGATCTGCCCTGTCCCCAGGACAACCCTCACTGCTCTCGGCCAGGATAAGGCAAGCGTGGTGGCAAGCCGACCAGCGAGATTTTGGGATGCCTCTTTAGTAAGAGCAGGATGGGGCAAGGAATCAGTTTGTGGATGGAGATGAAGCAGCTGCCTGCTGAGCTGGTGTGAAATGTCCCGGAGCAATGGGTCACTCTCAGCGAGGGGTTCTGTCCTGAGGGATCTGCCAGCTGCATGTGTGGGTGTCCAGGAAAATGTTTCAAAATCTCCCAGTGATGTGTTGACTGCTGATTTGCAATGTCTCCATCCATGCTCCCCAGGTTGGACACCTCAGCACCCTTAGCTGGGCTGCTGAGCTTCTGTGGAGAGGGGAAAGGGGGGTTAGGTGGGTTAGATGGGAAAGGTGTCCTGTGGCTCTCCTGGCTTCCCCCATGAGGGAGTTTGATGCAGAACAGCATCAGCAGACATTGAACAGACACTGAATTTCCCCATAGCCTTTGTCAGGGGTCTCTTCTCAACTGCCTGCCTGCTAAGGGCTGATTCCTGAATGCATCTTTTCTCTGGCTATATCTCCTTCTCTCTCATTGCCCAACTTTATTAGTTCATGAAATGAAGCTGAACATCCCTTAGGAAAAGATTGTAAACCCTGCCTGACTCACTAACTTCCTCAGCTGTAAACTGGGGTTCCATGACCCAGTGATTGTGTGGCTTGATGGACCATTTCAAGACTGAGGGGATAAATGCCTGGTAAGGCAATGGAGAGTTGTTGGCTGCAGTGGAGAAAGAGTTGCCTGTGAGACTTCATTCACACTTGACATGAGGCTGAAGGTTCTCTTGGAACCTGTTTGTGACCCCAGACCTGCAACACATGCAGGATTAAAGTCATTGCTTTGCTGTCTAAGCAAATGCAGTTCAGCAGTAGCATGGCTGAGCTCTCTGCAATCCTCTCCTGACCGTGAAACCTGCCTGAGGACAAACAGCTCAAGCAGTCCGCTGACCAAGAGAAATCCATTCCCCCTACAAGCTCAACTTAAACCCAAACATGACAAAATTCAGAAATTGTATGCTATTGAAAAGACAAAACCATATGTACAGCAAATTAATTCAGAGGTCATAAACAAAATTAGAAGGGCATTCATCCATGTGGTTCACTGAAAACCTGGAGAGTGAGTGGCAGCAGTGAGGACATTACAGAAATACAGCGAAGCTTTCGGGAGGAGCACGACGTGCACTTTGGCAAGGTGGATGACAGGATCACTAAGCTGAAGCTAGTGGCTTTTATTAAACCATTTGGACATCAGGAATGTAAGTGAATGTCTTTCAGTGTTAGTTCTGCTCCCAAGGCATTTGAAAGAATAATAGCACTGGTCTTGGAGGGATTTCAAGACACTGAAATTAGAATGAATGCTGTTTTTAATTTGGACTAACGAGCTTAAAGAGCAAAATGAAAGACTCCGAGCAATTTTGCAGAGTCAAGACACTTAACACGAAGCTGAGGCACATCAGAATCTGATCTTTGCAAGCATTTTCCATCTCCTATACAGAAAGAGCAAACAAGACCCAGTGTCTGATTCAGATTAAACTGTTAATTATTACTGCTATTGTTGAAATCTGACAGGGCAGCAAATCAGTGATGTATGAGAGAGAAATAAACCCAGCCCTGCTCTGAACAGCCTGCAATGCAAGGGAGGATACGGTGAGTACCAGGGACTCACAGCACTGAAAGCATATTTATTAGTGTCATCTCACTTATCCTGAGATTGACAGAAGATGGGAATCTTTAGCATGGACTTGACTGGAGTGAGATAGTAGCCGGGGGTCAAGCACAAGGCGAGTGTTAATAATAATAATAATAATAATAATAATAATAATAATAATAATAATAATAATAATAATAATAATAACACTACAAGAAATGCCAAGATTTACTGGGATGGTCACCTGCTCAGCAAACCTCACTCCAAATCTGTCCGCGGTAGATAACCCCCAAGGGATTTGCTGGACATTGTCTTATTCTGAGCAGTCACACTGGTATTAAGTTAAAATACCTATTGCCTTGCAACAACACACTTCAAGGTTTGTTTGGAAAGCATCTGGCCATATTATTTAAAAAAATGTGCAATTACAGTTGCAGCAAGATTCTGCAGCGAGGTGCAAAAAAGAAAATGAATGTTCCCAGCTGTGTCAGAAAGTCTGTTTATGTGAAAGTCCTTACACCAGCTCCTTATTTCTTGAGAACCAGGTCTTTGCAGCTGCTGCTTGAATTCCCTTGCACAATGGAAAATAATAATAATTAAAAAAATAACAGCAATCTGTGAGGACTCTGGTACAATGGTTCTCGTGGTGGGGACCTCAGGTGGCTGAGCGACAGTTAGAAGATTTGTCTTTCTTCACAGGATCAGCTTCTTGTTTGAAAAGAGGTTGTTGCGTGGTGGCTGAGCAAGTTTTCCGGTGTCATTGTGTGACGCATGGTGACAGGGCATGATGACATGCAGGAACAGGCCCTCCTAGGTGGCAAAAGCAAACCCACAGGGCTGAGTCTCTCAATTCAGCAAGCACACGTCAGCAGGAAGATTCAGGCCACCAATCTGTGTGGCTGGTCAACCTCATCTAGAAGCAGTTTTTCCTCCTCTTCTCCTCCTGACTTCATACATGTTGCTGTTCCTCTGGTTCTGCGACTACTTGCTCTTTATGTTGCAATAGCTTTGCTCCTGCTCCATCTCTCACATGCATGTGCAAATTACATGTGTTCAGAGGGGAAAGCAGCCAGTCCTGCCCCTGCCCTGCCTGCTCTGACCACCTTCAACCCCGCTTACATGGTATAACTGCCAGCGGCCTCCTCTTGGGGATCATCCCTTTGGATGATGATTTCATGCTGTTCCAGATGATGCCATCCAGTGGAATATTTAATTGTTCTTTCCATGGAGCCTCAGATAAGCTGGGGAAGGAACATTTAATACTTTCAATCAGGGCTTGATGGTGTCTCTTACTACTTTTCAACGACGGGTTTCTAGTTAAGTGTTTTACCAAGAAAATCTTGTGCCTCATTAACATGAATCTCAGTGTTTCAAGTGGAAATGGGCATGTAATGGGCTTTCCAGTTTACCAGGACAGTGGTGCATCTGTGAGATGCACTTCCAGATGTTGTGGGGAGACCAAAGGACTCTCTCCTTACAAGCCAAAAGCTGCGCTGGTCCAGGCTCCTTGGGACACCATGTGTTCACCAGCTTGTGCCTGGCGGGTTTGACCACTGCCTGGATTAGCAGGTGCCTTCGCTGAGCTTCCCCCTCAGACCTTGTCTCTTGGTCCATCTGTTGCCCCAATGACTTGCCATGATGCACTGACATCCCCCACTAAGTCCCTGTCTTAAACTGGGCACCCTGAAACTGCAGCCCTCGCAGGACAGAGAGAGGCAGAGCCCCTGGCGTGGAGCAGATTCGTTCTGCTGCTGCCACAGCGTCCCTTGGCCAAAGCAAGCATTTCCTTCTGGAGCAGAGCATGTTCCCAGCTCAGCACCACTCACAGCTCTTGCCTGGGACAGCACATGTGAGGAACAAGTCTGTCCCTTCCAGCCTGTCCCACTCTTTGTCCCTACACCTGATCACTGCTTCTCTGCCATAAGGAATCCCCCAGCTGGCCTCTTTGGCACGATGAAGAGGAGGCCCATCCTGACTTCTTAAAATACAAGGAATAAAGTGTGACTGAAAATCAGTTGCTTTCCCCTGAGCTCCATCTGCATCCCTGCTGCAGCTTTCTCCCTCATCCTTCCCTCATTCATGAACCCATCAACTATTGACTCTGCCTCTCTGTTCAGAGGGCTGGAACAGCTCTTCTGGGAGGACAGGCTGAGAGAGTTCGGGGTGTTCAACCTGGAGCAGAGGAGGCTCTGAGGAGACCTTATTGCAGCCTTTCTGGACTTAAAAGAGGCCCATAAGAAAGATGGGGACAAACTTTTTAGCAGGGCCTGTTGTGACAGGACAAGGGGAGATGGTTTTAAACTAAAGGAGGGAGATTCAGGATGGACATGAAGAAGGAAGTTTTGCCCCTGAGGGTGGTGAGAGCCTGGCCCAGGTTGGCCAGAGAGGTGGTGGATGAACCATCCCTGGAGACATCCCAGGCCAGGCTGGACGGGGCTCTGAGCAACCTGAGCTGGTGAAGATGTCCCTGCTCATGGCAGGGGGGGCACTGGGGGAGCTGGGAAGGTCCCTTCAACCCAAACCATCCTGTGATTCTATGGTGATTCTATGATTCCAAACACTTCCCAGTAACCAGAAGATGCTTGGGCACAGAGGAGTGGAGAACGGGACATGCACAGAGCCACGGGCAGCAACCTGCACTTCCCACCTGAGGCAGTGGCAGCAGCAGGGACTGGGCTGCAGCTCAGAGTGGAGACCATGCCTGCTTCATCACGAGATGCCGGTACACCAACACAAAAGCCTCTCTGTCTCATTTGGCCTCCCTTTTCTCCCCGCTCCTCAACCCTCCCTCTGCCAGGAGCATACACAGTGTGCTGCAACCTCCCTCCTGCTCACATCCTGCCAGGAGAGGACATCAAGGTGAGGATGGGAAGCCAGGTGGGATCTGCCGGGCTCTCGGGGCCATCAGGGCGGGGAGGCTTGAAACAATCCAATTTAGCAGGCGCTGCTCACAGGGACATGAATAATGGGAAGTTGATGCTAAACTGGAGCCATAATTTTCATACCAGTGCAAACAGATCCAAATTGTGATAAAAGGTTTTCATCTGCGGAGGCTTGGAGAGGCCCCTGTGCTCTGATTTACTGCGCCTCTTAATGTCGCATCTGACAGCACTTTGCAAACAAAATGTTCTGGCCATAAACTAGCAGTAGAGTGAGTTAGTGAGGCTGGGGGAGGGGAAGGGATGAAAAGAGAGGGTGTGAAGGGGTGCTGTTGTTGCATTGTTGCTCGGGTATCACTGCAGATGAGCCTGTTGGAAGAGACCAAGGTGGGAGGCAAAGGGAAGATGAGACCAAAGGCAGAGAGGCACCGAAGTCTGTGAAGCCCAAAGCAAGGACCCAGCTCCTCCTGCCAGTCACCACAAGAGCTGCATGTCCAAATGTGAACCTGGACTATCCACATCCCCAAATGGAGACCAGGGGTACTAGTGCCGGCTCCTGCTCCCAGGAGCAGGGGACCTGACTTCTTCAGCTGAGAGGATTCATGGCTTGGCAGGGACACACATCAGCCAGGGCTGCTTCACCTGCCCTCCGCTGCCACCTCTTCTGTGCCTAGAGCTGCCCCGTCACCTTCCGCTTCTTCTGCCAGGGGGCTGACCCCTAGCTGAGACTTGAGAAGCCCATATCTCCAGGGAAAAGACCTGCACACCAATACAGAGCAAGTGAGCGAGATCAGAGAGTCCACCAGGAGAGGTGGACATCGTGCCTCTTGCCTGGGAAGGGCTGTCTTCTGCAGTGATCTCCCCTTTCAGTCCCAGAAGAAGAGCCCCAGCTGAAGAAGCCTGATGCTGGGAGAAAGGTGGTGTCCTAAAGTGTGAGATACTTCAGGTCCTGGGCTGGAGTCTGGCAGGGTGTGGGGTTAATTGGAAATACGGGTAAAGAAGCAGGAGCTGCAGGCTGATGGATCGCAGTCCCCAGGCATCTGAGTACACAGGCTGCTACGTTTTGCACCAGTGGAAGGTTTTGCAGCCTGCCTGGCTCTGTTCCCAGATATAATGAGCTGCAGTAATTGAGCCCGGAGGTCAAAAATGTGCGGCTCACTGTTGCCAGAGCATAGAGGGCACTGTCTTCTGTGCAGGAAAGGCTTGGCGAAGGTGATGTCTTGTCTCCATGGTTATTTGGATGTTGAGCAGCATGGATGGTGCTGAAATGACCAAGAAATCTTCTGGGAACTGTAGTGCCAGGCAAACTGGCCAGGCCCAGAGTTAATGTGCAGGGTGGTGCCCAGGCCAGCACCACAGGGGAGCAGTGCCAGGAGGAGCCCAGTGCCCAGCCTGTGGCTCTGAGGGCCTTGCAGGAGCTGTGTCAGCTGGTTAGAAAGGGATTTCTACACTCAGGAAGACTGAATAGGTCTCTATTGGAGCCAAGTCTGTGAATAAATTCAATCAGACAAATTCCTTGACACTGGATCATGGCTTTTTTTCTCTTCAAACCTTGTGACCAAGCTCAGTGTGATTTGGTATGCTCTTCCTTGATCTCACCATCACCTTTCTCTCTGGTCTGGGCAGAATCTCCTGACATGTACACATCATTATTTCTTAAAAACATTTAGATATTGAGCATAGTTAGTCCAGAGCTGAGGTTTCTGATAGCATGGTCTTGATAAGATGAGGAGAAATAGCCTCAAGTTGTGCCAGGGGAGATTTAGTTTGGATATTGGGAAAAATTTCTTAATGGAAAGGGCTGTGGGGCATTGGAACAGGCTGCCCAGGGCAGTGCTGGAGTCACCATCCCTGGAGGGCTGGACAGACGGACATGAGGTTCTCAGGACATGGGGCAGTGCCAGGGGTGGGTTATGGTTGGACTCGATGATCCTGAGGGTCTCTTCCAGCCAAAATGACTCTATGGTTCTGTGATTCTGATTGGGTCCCACAGCCCAGACCTGTGAGATATCAGAAAGCCTGCAACACTGTGCTACACACTCATTTAGCAAGTAACCTATCCAACAACGCTCTGACTAAGCACTGACACATTTGTAATGTGAGCTGCCTCCTGTCCCCTGGGAAAAGTAAAGGACATTATTGTAACTCAGACAGTTAATATCAGGCCTTCCTTCCTCCTGTCCCCAGCCTGTGCAATGACCACTTCAGCACTGGAAGCATATGAGCATCTTCTTAATGACATTCCCAGCAGCACATAGTTGCTCTGGAGAGGAATAATCCCTGTAGCCATTCATAATGTGGCTGAAAGCAAGCAGGCTGGGATCTGCTTCCCCGTCGTCACATGTCAGACCCTGCTCAAGCTCAGCAGGGAAGGAAAGCTGAATGAAAATGCCCCTCAATGAGCAGCCTGGGCTGTGCCCCTTGCTCCCTTGTGGTGCAACCAAATGAGCACCAGCAAAACACTTCTCCATGTCAGGCCTTGTCCCCTCTGCTCACAGAAGCTGGATCCCTCCATGACTGTGTCTGCCCTTTCTTTTTCAATTTTGAGGCAGGATCTCCTCTGGCATTCTTGGGGATTTGTCATCACCTCCACCAACAGGTTGAGATGATCCAAGTTCTTAATGATTCCAAGCTCCTATCACGATCCCAAGCTCCTCAGCTTTTCTTATCTGAACTTCTGGAAACATCTGACCTGGCTGGAGATCTTGTATGGGCCTGGAAAGCCCTTTATAAAATGAAATGTATATTTTTTGAGAGATAACTGGTGTTGCCCCACTGAGGTTTGCCATCGACTTGTGATGTTTGTTGTTTCAGCTGAAGGTTGCTGATGCTGCAGCTATTTTCTCAGTTGCCACTTGGTCTCTACTTGGTCTCTTTCAACATACATTGCCCTGGAGTGAGATGTGGGAATGTCTGTGATGTTGGGAACAGTCCTGGAGAGAATGCAGAACATGAGGAAAGCCAGACAATGTTTAGTACAGGAAGAAGGACACCGCAGTTAGGGTCCTGGAACAGAGAGGTACACAGCCACGTCCAAGACCTAGGTACAGACACATCCAAAGTGGCTTGGAAAACAAGCTCAGGGTGAAACATGTAGGTTTCCTCTGCAGAGACTGATGGCGACTGGCTCTGCAAATGGGCGCTGCACAAAGCACTCACCAACCCTGGCCAAGCAGAAGAGATCACGGTGTCAAGTCCTGATGCATGGCTGGGTATCAGATTCACCAGACATCGTGTACTCTATTGCCTGCACCCAGACCTGTCATTTTGTTTGATCCAGGTGGTGAGGGAATTACAGACCCATATGATGAGATTTTTTGTATTTATTTTCACCAGGTTTTCTCTAGCAAGGGACCCTGGGTGGGAGAAAGGAGTCTTCAGAAAAAGATATCTGCCCTGGGTTTAGGTGAACCTCTACATGGTACCTTCTGGCTGATGCAGCACTGTGTGGCTGAGCTGACTGCTTAGAGCGCCCTGGAAAGCAAGGGCTTTATTTCAGGGACTGGAGCTTTTTAATACCCCTGAGATATTCCTTGCTCCAAAAACCAAGCATGCACGAGGCTAGAGATTTTAACACCTGCTGGGGTAAGGAAAGGCACATGCTGTGCCTTCAAAGCCAGGCCCATCAGCGGACACACAAGAGCTGATGGTGCTGGTAGACACACTCGTGGAGCTCACACTGAGCTCAAATCCTCCTCACCTCAGGACTGGGCTGCTTCAGCTGTTGTCAAAGCAACAGCAGCTGTTCTGCAGTTTCTCCTGGCAATATAGTTTTGCACTGAACCTCAGTGACAGTTACATGTACTCCCAGTCCAGATGCTTTCATGATATCTCCTTCTCCTGTTGCTGCATAAAAAAGCCAGCACACATGGTGGCATAAAACATGTTTTGAATTGCCCCCAGTGAGAAAACTCATGGCAAAGATGATTAGTCCAGTAAAAACAACCCCACTCAAGAGTTAATTCCTCCTATAAACCACACCACAATAACACAAGGCAGATTATACTTTATTGCCAGCTGTGCTTCCCACCTGCATGCTGTTTGAAACTGTGAGAAGCCAGAGATGATGGCATCAGTTCCTTGGAGTCATGTCTAGTGTTGGGTTTCGTTTCAGTGCTGAGGGTATGGCAACTGCTTGGTGTGGGGATTCATTTGCGTATGGGTCACTGCTGAAAGATAAGCAGAAAGTCACTATCACACTAGCACCCTACAGCATTGCTACAGATGGGAATTAAATGTCCTGTCCTCCTACCACCACCTGCAAGGAGCTTTTGCTCCTTGGGTGCAACCCTGGGTGCACAAGTTCCCACAGGTGACATGCGGAGCTGTCGTGGCACTGGACATCTGGCCCAGTGCAAATGTAATAGGCTTTCTGAATCCCTTTAGACTGTAAAATCTATAACAGACGTGGATATGGACACCTCAAAAAAATAAAAATCCTGAAGCCCCAAGTGGGAAAAACCAGCCAGTCTTGCAACGTCTTTGGGGTCCCGCTTGCCAAACCCAAGCATGCACGACAAAGGCTTGGGGTAACGGGCTCTCCACTTCCCCCAGCCTGCTGTTGGTGTCCCCTGGGGATGGGGCACCAGCAGCTCGGAGCAGTGCAGAGGGCTGCCAACCTGCATGGCTAAAAGCTTTACGGTGAGAACAAGGGCGTATATCTACAGGCAGCAAAACAAGCAGTAGCTTGATTTTGGGGTGAACAGTGGTTTGAGCAGGTTAAATTTGAATGGCTGCCTTCTCTTAGGGTCCTGCTTTGTTCTTTCTTAGTGCTTCTGCCACTCATTCCAGCCCCCATGTCCCTGGGTCAAAACTGCAAACCCACACCAGTGAGCAGCTTTGAGAAAGATGCTGCAGAAGCAGCCTCTATTGCTACCAACGGGAGTGCTCGGCGCCAGATAGCACAGCGGCTCATCAGGACAAATCCCCCATGTGCATGTGTGGTTGCTCTACGTCCAAGGAAATCCCTAATCCACCTGCTTCTTGGAGCTGCTGGCCCGAGAGGGATGAGCGCTGCCGGCACAGAGAGCCCTGGAGCCCGGCCATCGCCTCCCATGGTCTGGTGCCATCGCAACTCCCAGTCCTTCCTGAGCAGCACAATAGCTCTCGACAATAGCTCTTCCTCTACCCCTCTGAGGACAGGGCTACAATCTTTCTAATGAGTTTGTTCAAAATGAATTTTCCAGGTTTTTACCACAATTGCTCCCCCCGCCCCCTCATTCCTTCTTTCCAGCTGCCTGACTCCAGCACTCCCCAGCTCACCCAGCGCTGAGCCTGTTTCTCTCTTCACTCACAGTTTAATTATATTAACTGCCTTATTTTATTTTTTTTTTTCCTTTTGGTAGCTATTTGGTATGTGAATTCAATGTTCATAATGTACCCTGGGAACCCCCGCTCTGCGTGTGCTCTGCTGGGTCCCAGCACTGCTGATTAGAAAGAGATCCTTTATCCGTGCCAGAGAGGCTGGCGCGTCAAAGCAGCCCAAACTTTACCATTCACATCTCCCCCTTTCTGAAATGCCTGTGGGTCCCTGCCACACTCGGAGTCTCTTTGAAAATCCCTGCAATTCAAATAGTCAGACTGACGCTTTCATCGCTGGGGTCGTGACTCCTACCAAGAGTTATTAGTGTGCCTTTCTCTATTCTTTAAAGCTCTTTCATATAATGTTCTGTCTGATTGTGTTTAGAAAGGATTTTGTGTAGATTTGCCACTGATGCGGCTCTTTCTGTGTGGTGCTTTCTCTGGGCTGGGGGTGACGATGCCCTTTGCTTCTCTCTCTGGCTGGAGGGATTGCTGCCTGTCAGGGGCATCCTCCCCAGGGGGCTGAGGGGCTGGGGGCTGTTCCTCTGGTCACTCCACTCTGCCACGGGAGCTGTAAGCAGCACCAATCTTGCAGGGTCCCCATCCCTGGAGAGATCCCAGGCCAGGCTGGATGGAGCTCTGAGCAACCTGGTCTGGGTGAAGATGTCCCTGCCCATGCAGGAGATTGGACTAGATGAGTTTGAAGGTCCCTTCCAGTCCAAACTGTTCTTTGGTTCTTTGATTCTATGTTCCTATATCCACGAGGGTTTGTCAGGGCTGCTCACAGAGATACCAGGCCAAGTGGTCAGTGATACCAGCAGTGACAAGGCACAGGCTACACAGCCTGGCTTCTGTGCCAGGGGTGTTTCCATCCCCATTTCGCTGTTGGTGTTTCCTGTCTCTGGGATTTGTAAGCACAGCTGCATTCTCCTGTCCACATCAGCCTGTCCCCCAAAGAGCTGAGCATCCCTGCACCACCAGGGCTTTTCCCACCCTGCCCAGAGTCCCTCTGCTTGTGACAGCCAAAGAAACCAGCTCCTGTCCTTTGTTCCCTCCTCATTTTTGCAGTCAGAAGCAGACTACTGTTCTCCTTTCTCTGCATCTCATCCAACAATCAGTTTTCCCCAGAAAGAAGGAGCTGGCAGCAAGGACGAGGTATCTGATGGATCCTAGAAAGCAGGACACTCCAGCTTTGCTGCTCTTCTCCATGACTGTTTTGTTTCCTTCCAGTCTCAAATGCTACCACTGCAGCCTGCCTCTCCTCTTCAGGCTGTTGTCTGGCCTCGTCTGCAGCCTCCAGACAAAGTTTTGCCATCTTCCCAGGCAGAGATCCCATTCCTTGCAGATGCCTGAGAGAATGAACAAGCCATTGGTTTATGGCCCAAAGCATGCAGGATTATCTCCTGGCTGAGCCAAATGTGTGATCCCATCCAAGGGTGGCCACCAGGGACGTCATCTAACCCATTTACAGATCTAACCCTCTTCTGATCCCTGCTAAATCCACATCCTTAGGCATGCCTTGTGGCCATGAGTCCCTCCAGCTAAGCTTTTGCTGTACATATAAAACTGTTTCCTTTTATCAGTTTTAATTAGGTTGCCTTCTGGTTTAATGGTCTGGCATGTTCTTTTTCACTTTGAGAAAAAGGCGAGCAGGGGGACAGGCTGTTCATTACATGACAACTGTAACGCACAGGTACCCTGCACCATGTCCCCACTCATCATCTCTTCCACAGAGTGATCCCAGCCCTTTCCAGTTACCTGCAAGCCAAGCCCCTGAAGTGCAGCACTTTCATCACCCTCATGTTCTGGCGTGCTTGGTTCCAGGTAACATGACAAAAAGAAACATCTAGCTGTTTCTTACAATTTGCCTGCAAGAAAGCAAACCTGCGAACCTCACCTGTGATCATCTGCAACCCAACGACCTTGCCTGTGGCAGCTTCTGCCCAAGCTCCAACATGAACACAGATCCATAGCATCTTTTATCTTTCTTCTCCATCTTGGCATGCCTGGTGGGCACCTACGCTGGACTAGTCTGTTCCTGAAGGACTGTACCCCATGGAAGGGATCACACTGGAGCAGTTTGTGAAGATCTGCAGCCCATGGGAAGGATTCACATTGGAGAAGTTCATGGAGAACTGTCTCCCATGCTGGAGCAGGAGAAGAGGGTAAGGAGTCCTCCCGTGAGGAGGAAGGGCTAGCAGAGACAACGTGTGATGAACTGACCACAGCTGACACTCCCCATCCCTCTGTGCCATTTGGAGGGAGGAGGTGGAGAAATCGAGTTGAGCCCAGGAATAAGGGAGGGGCGATGGGAAGGTGTTTTAAGATTTGGTTTTATCTTTTATCATCCTATTCTGATTTGATTGGTAATAAATTAAACTAATTTCCCTGAGAAGAGCCTGTTTTGCCTGTGGTGGTAATTAGTGAATGATCTCTCCCTTTTCTTATCTCAGCCTATGAGCCTTTTGTTATATTTGCTCTTGGCTGTCCAGGTGAGGAGGGGAATGATAAGCAGCTTTGGTGGGCACCTGATGTCCAGGAGGGTCAACCCCCCCACACCCTGTGGGGAAATCAATTCACTGCTGCTGAGATCCCCTCTGCAGGTGCTGATACTGTGTGACGGTTCCTGGAAGAAACATAGCCCTGCCTGACGTGGCGTGTGTGCACACGGGTGTGAGTGGGCAGGAGAGTGCTCAGACACCTGGGCAAAGTGCTTCTCACTTGGCTTTACATGTCTGCTGTGTACATTTCACCAACTGGGCCACGCATTTCTGTTTCATTTGCACTCATCGCAAAGAAAAATGAACTTCCAGGCAAGATATGTTTGATATACTCTGGCATACACCCCAAACCTGCTGTAAGAGGAGCCCAGGGCGATTAACTCTGCTGAAGATGTCTACCTCTGGACAGGTTAGACCGATCACGGGCCTAGCTTCATCTTTCCAGGAAGCATTTTGCAAGGATTGAAAAAAAAAAAAAGAGGCTGTACAAACACTGTGTCCAAGGAAGCTGAGAGCTCTTAATTCTAAATGGAGAGGAAGCAAATAGCTGAAGCATATGAAAAAAATCTAGGAGGGCTGGAAGGAGTTCAAGCTCTGTCTAGAGGCTTTCTAGGAGACACAGAGAGATGCCCTACAAATACAAAGAGGTCAAAGCCAATTGCCTGGAAGTAGAAGCTCTGCTGAGGGCTCAGATGTTTGGGCATAGTTTCAAGTGCAGCCTCAAACTGCCCAGCCGTGACTGGCAAAGGGGGTTGAGGAGCTGACCCCCAACATGTCTCATTGGAACGATGAGGCTTCATGAAAACAGAAAGAAGCCAGCGTGCCCTGGCATCCCTGGTGCTTGCTAAGAGATGAGGGGCCCAGAGAACAGGCTTGTGCACAAACCTGAGGGCTGGCAAAGCACGGGCAACCATCCAGCACAGCCAACAGGCAGGGCTCAGCTAAGGCATAGCAAACCCTGCTCCTTCTGCCTTCTCCATCCCACGGGAGCACCGTCAGGGTGTTCCTGCTCGGGTGAAGGGCATCCCCTTCTCTTCCCACTGCTGCTGCTGCTCCTCCATGCAACAGTGGCTCAGGTCCACATTGCAGTTCAAATGTATCAGACAGAGAGATGAACCAGAAGGGAAGATGCGCCAGAAGGGAAGATGACCTGGGCATGGGCTGGCAGAGAGGTGGAACAGGAGGATGAAGCAGGCAGGGAGCTGGTTCTAGGATAAGCAGCCAAGCCCTGATGATGCAGCAGAAGTTCCCCTGGACTGACTTCTCCAGAACTGACAGCAATGCCTGCCTGCTGGCCAGGACCAGGTGACAACCTGCATTGGCCAGGACTCAACAGAGGTCCAGGGAGGTTCAGCAGGACCCCACCTGCTTTAGCCGGGGAGCTGAGGAACATGACAGGGTAGCACAGCCAGGTCCCAGCAAGGAGCCTGGGCTCGCACGCTGAGAACCACAGCCAGGATGGGCAGTCAAAGTCAATGGAGAGGAGCAGAGCCGTGGTGAGGCTGCAGGACGTGCTGCAGAGCTTGAGCCCAGCCATGCGAAGGAGAGGCTGTCTTCCACAGGGCTGCACACGTGCATGTGTCTCACGTACAAAGTGGAGCAGGGGCTGCTCATTTGATTAATGGCCCTTTTGGACAGTTAGAGAAATTGTTAGACTCGACTAGTGAAACAAAAGAGATTGGCAATCATGTGAAAAATAAGGAAAAGGGTTCAGTGAAATCCTGGCACTGTGAAATGAATGTTATTAATTCAAAGTGAGCCAGGCCAGAGTGTCACAGACACCAAGGCCAGGCATTGCCCTGCTCATGAAACCAGCAGGTGCCAAGCAGGGAGAGCAAAGACCAGTAATGTGAGCTGTGGCCTCTCAGTCTTCCCATAGATCTGGGCAGCTGAAGAACAGGGGTGGGAGCTTGGCCACAGTGCACATCAGCATGCCAGGGAAGTGCTGGGGAAGTGCCTGGGAGCCACAGCCGGCAGCTCCGTGAGTAACAGTGACGGGAGTGGATGTGTGAGACGTGCCGAGGGCTGGGATGCAGGGCATGGGGATGCTCGGGCAGAGCATGCAGTGAAACAGCACCCTGGATTTTGCAGGGAGGGGATGCTGAGATGAAGGAGAGCTAGGAACTGCCCCTAATTTCATCATGGCCAATTCGACCTACAGAGGATGGGTGTATGCATTTGGCAGGCAAGTGCCCTTGCCATGAGCAGGTTGTCCCATCTCCGGATGCTCCAGCACCCGTGACACCTGGCAGGGACACATGTGCGCAGCAGGTTCAGTGGGGGAAGCAAGAGCTGCAGCTGCATTTGTAGGCTCAGAGCATGTCCAGGTTCCCTTCTGGTCACAAAATGGTTCCGTTTCACAAGAACTGAAAGAAAAACCCAAAACAAAAAAAAATATCCAGGGACAAACAGTAGTTGTCAGCATTTTGAAAATGAAAAAGGAAACCAGTGACAGCCATTTGCCAGGGTGCCTGATGAACTCCTGCTCCAGCAGAAGTTTGCAAGAGCAGCAGGACATCTGGAGGGTTGCACAGATGTTCTGCCTCGGACAGGGATGGGGTGTGTGGGCATGGGGGCTGGGGGACACAGGTCTGTGTGCTGGAGCATCTCTCACATGTGCAAAGTGTGAGAGATGCTCAAAGTGCAGCTCAGCAGGGTCTGGGGGCACATGGGGAGCTTGGAGCTTGAGTGGGGTGGTATGGTCCCTGCTGGGCAGAAGAAGACTCCTGTGGGACTTCCCAAAATACCTCCTTGGATATTAAAATCCCTTGTGGCAGCTAATCAGTTTTAAGCGGGGCTCATGATTTTATCCAAACTCTTGGCCTGCAGACCCCACTGCAGACTTGCACACCCCACTGCAGACCTGCACAGATCTAATTTCCACCCATGTGTGGCTGGTTACAAACCAAGGGAGGTCCTCAGCCCATGCCCCATTGCTGGCAGCTCATTTGCAACAAGCACAGCAGGACACAGTGAGCCACAGGCTGCTTGGTGTGGTGTTGGCAGTACAGCTGGGGGCAGCTTCGTCTCACCAGTGCCTTTGGAGTCCTACCCAGGGGAGGTGAGCAGGTGCCTCTGTTGGACATGTTGGGTTTGCAGCCTGTGACGTGAAGCAGAGCACAGGTTTGAAGGGAAGACAAACACTGTGGTCTCCAAATCATGAGTGAGTTGAACCAGAAAGCCACCTTTTGGTGTCCCTCTAAATGTGCGAGTCTTTTTGAACGTCTTTTGGACTTGAGATTGTCAGCTTCCACAGGAAAATGGGCAAATTGCTTGGCCTGGGGAGTTTCTGGTGACTTTGTAGCCTCTGGAAAGCAGAGCAAGAGTATGAGGTCGGTTTTCAAACATGTGCCAACCTGGGTTTAACACATCACAGCTCCACACACTGTCCTTCACCGCTTGTGACCCAGCGTGATTCTCACCCCAAATGGCTCATTCCCATTAGCTCAGAGCCAGCTCCCCTGTGAGAGGGCTGTGCCTCCAACACAAACATTTCTGCAGCTGCTGACAGATAATATTTTAAAAATCAAGTGTTTAGATTTATGAGATGAATACGCCCAAGGAATTTCTAAGTAAGAAACTACAAAGACATTTGTACCACTTCTGAGACCTGGGACCACCTCAGCAAAACCAAGATAAATGGGAGATGTATGGAACACAGGAGGCAAAGAGGCAAGACTGAAGTTCCGGGCTGATAGGAAAGAGCAGAGAAAAGCAAGTCTGGAGCACCTTAAAATCTCAGATCTAAATCACAGGCAACTGTACAGGTATAGGCTTTCTGTGTTGGCATCAGATTAAAATGATTTGGATGACTTTATGTCCAGAGTTTGACACATTGTCATGAGGAGATTCTATCTAAAATAGCTTGTGGAAGTACATTTGTGCTAATTACAATCACAAGACTTCAAGCAAAGACTGTAGGCACTCCTCTCTGTTCTTGTCAGTGATCATATTTTGCAATTCTCTAAGTGGACCGTGGGTTCTGCCAAAGGAGAATGAGCAAAAACCTCTGGAGCTTGTGAGAGAGCACATGCTGGCAGCCTGCTGGGATGGAGGACCTGGTGGTGGCACAGGGCCAGAGGATCCCTCTGCACTGCACCTCTCCGAGGCATGGCTGATGCTTCCTGGCAGGACTGCTATTTCTAGCCATAGGGCTGCAAGGCTCTTTGAGAGCCAGGGGACTTAGATGTCGCAGATAGGCCTTGACAGACATCCCAGAGGAGTTTTCTTTCCGAAATCTATCTTCAGGTCTTGAACAGCGAAATCTGTCCTCTCTCTTGGGAGTTGGTTGCTGCCATGGGAGCCTTTCTATGAATCAGGGTGCTGGGACAAATGGGTCTATGATTCAAGGAGCTGACTCTTATTAGGTAGGAGGCTCCTATCTTCCCCAGGCTCTCAGATCCAGCCATTTTACTCTGCTGTTCCTGAAACTTTAGTGAAACTGTGCCCTTTGGATAGGCAGCAAATAGCTGTGATATCGAGTTGTAAGGGTATATGTTTTGGCTGATCATAATTCATTAGCGAAAACCAGAGAGACAAAGGCACACAGAAAAGGTTACATGAGCAGGCAGCTGCTTGTTGCCACTAGACTGAGGTTAGCATCACAGTTAAGCTACTGGTTTTATAATAAGCTCATTGGGGATTTTTGACATGAGTGCATTGCTGGTACACAAATACTGACACATTACACCAGCAACACTCCTTGCACAGATGAAGCCATCCCAGGGAAGCAGCTGCTTCTGCCTACCACAGGGAAACCAAACCAAGGAAACAAACCCATCCAGGCCATGGAAAGCACAGCTCTGCCCATGAATTGCTTCTGCAGGAGGGGCCATGGGTGATCCCACGCTGTCCCCTCTCCCAGCAGCACTCCTGCCTGCAGGGTTGAAGAACAATGCCACAGCTCAGCTGATGAGCTGCAGAATTGTCATCTAACACACTGGAGCTCTGCAGATGAGCACCTTCAGTCTGACAAAACCTGCTCCTGGTGCTTCCTTGTACACTGGGCAATTGCACCAGCTGCAAAGATCCCTGAGAGCCAGGGCTCTGCACAGGTGTGCTTGGGTTGTGGGGACAAGAGCTGCAGACACAGACTGCTAGTTCAGCTGCATGAAAGCACTGGTTGCTATTTGGAGGGGTCAATGGGAAGCATGAAGGAGTCAGCAGGAGAAAGCTGGAGACTGCAAAGTTGAACGGCCAGTTTTTGAAAGTTAAGAAACGGGAAGCGACAAAATCCTGGCTCCTTGTGCCGAGGGAGGATATGTTCTTGGCACTAACGGTCCGCTTAGCATTTCTCACGGCTGCAGCTTGCTGCTGAAGGCCCTGCCCTGGAGCTGATGTCACTGCAGCACAGGCAGAATCGGAGAATTCCTTTTTTCCTTCCAGCAGATTTGCTTTTGCAGCCAGTGAGGCATAGCACGTGCGTGTATGGTAGGAGATCCAGGAGCTGCTTGCAGGGAAGGGCAGAACCGATGACTGTAACGGTTACATGCTGCTCTGACATGTTTTACCGACCATGTTGCAGAATAGTTTCATGTCTTTAGCCTGGAGCATATGGTTTAGCCCCAGCACATGGCTGCAAACTCCAGAAACAACCAAGTCATCTGGACGGACTCCAGAGATGACCAAAAGGCTGTCTGGGATCTGGACATGGAGGTTGAATTTTCCACTCCTGTCCTGCCCCTCCAGTCACCCACACTGGTACATAATGTGCCTCCACCTTCTGTGTTTGAACATGATAGAGGAAGGGAGTGGGAGAATTGGAGGAGAATCCACATGGGGAGTGGGACACCAGCCCAAGGATGGAGATGTGCTCCTGGACCAGGGAGGAGCTACTCCCCACAAGTAACCTCTGCCTTGGACCTTCAGGAGCCAGGGCCTGGGCCAGTTAAAAGGCATGTTCTGGATTTTATTAGGAAGAGCCTTAGTGTTTGAAGAGCCTTAGTGTTTGAAGAGCATACATAAGTAATAGGTGTCCAAAATTCTGGGGGAGCTCCAGGAACATCTCTGTCTCTTTCATGGCTGAGTTCAAAGATGTGCACTTCAGGCTGCTCTGAGAACTGAACAGAAATTCCTAGGCTGCACCTCATTTGTATATAATCTGCATGTGGGTTTTTCTACGAGATAAATACAGGCTGGCAAGAGGACACAGTTGTTTGCACACCAAGGCTGGTAAGCACAGAGCTTTGCAAACACAGGGAGACTTTCTGCGCAGGGCGAAGGGGCTGTCAGGGTGGAAATGCAATTTCCTGAACCTCTGAAAATAAATGTTTGCTCTCTATTTTCCTCTTTGGTCTGCACGTTATGAAAAGAGGGTCAGGCGAAGGCATCCCTGCTTTGGTCACATTCCCATAGGAAGCATCTGCTACTAAACATATGTTGCTGAAAAAAAAAAAACCAAACACAAACACAGACTTTAACTTTGTTTCTGGTTCACAGGCAGTTCTGTCAGCTCAGGATCGAGTTCTCCAAAGCTGAGAGATGACCTGTCGGTTGTACCCTGCATAGCAATCCCAGAGTCGAGCCTGCTGGGAGCTGGGTGCAGAGTCAGTGGAACCTCTCTGTGGGTCCATCAGCTGAAGGTCAGCAGCAAGCTCAGACAAGCCCTGGCAGAGCTGCCATCTATCTCAGCAGTGCCAGCTGCCCAGGAAAACAGAGCAGGAGGGTGAAGGGAAAAGAGGGATGGAGACAGAGGAATAGGGACAGGCATGGTGCGGGAATGGGGGAGGCACTCTGAGGGTCACAATCACAGAATCACAGACTGATTGGGGTTGAAGGGACCTCTGGAGGTCATCTATTCCAATCCACCTGCTAATGCAGGGTCACCAGAGCAGATTGCACAGGATCACGTCCAGGTGGGTTTTGAATGTCTCCAAAGAAGGAGACTCCACAACCTCTCTGGACAGCCTGTTCCAGGGGTCTGGTACCCTCATGTATGTTTTTCCTCATATTCTTATGGACCCTTCTATCCTTCAGTCTGGGCCCGTTGCTCCTCATCATGTCATTGGGCACCACTCCTGCCTGGAGTCCAACTTTATGGGCAAAGGGCTTGCTGTAGCTGCTACAACAGACATTTGATGCCCTTAGTCAACACTGGGATCTACCAAGAGATGAGAACATGTCTTCCATGTAAAGCTTGGGCAGGAGCATACAGGGACATGATTTTGCACCCCCAGTGTCTATGGAACAGTGCCTTATGCTGTCATTTATTTGGGGAGAGATCCTGACCTGTCATGTCATTCCTGTCCTTGTGTGGGGACACTCAGTCTGGGCACAGTGGTGGTGTAAGAGCCACCTCCAGTCATGTAGGGCCCTTCAGAGTCGAGGTCATCCATGTCATTTGCAGCACCCCTGTTTTCTCCTCACCCACCACCCATCACCACCACCACAGTGCCTCACACCAAACCCCAATGGCTCCTTGGGACTGGCTTCCATCCCCTCCTGGGGGACAGTGCTGGTGGCTCCCCCCCTGCTCCTCTCCTGCAAAGTGACCACTGCCTCTGGACCTCACTGCTGCACCCACCTGCATTTCAGGGGACCCTTGCCCAACAAAGAGCTTAGGATTTTAATCTAATTTTGCTTATCCTGATTGAACAGAGGGCTCAGCTTAGAGGAGAGTGTTTTCCAGTTGTTGCTAATAAGAAATAAAATCTCCCCTTTTCTTAAGCAAAGAAAATTAAGAGCTGGATAAATAAGGAAAGCGCAATGTTCAGACATGGTAATTCCAGGGGTGCTGGTCCCCAGAAGTCCTTTCCCACCTTTGCAGAGGAAAACTTTGAGCCCCACAGCAAGGCCCAGCACAAGTCCCCTGGGGCAGTGACGGCATCTGAGAAGGACAGAGGGGTTGGGAGGCCACAGGACATGGTGTAGCTCCTCCCGTGTGGACCCCACGGGTGCGGGACCCTCCCTCCTTGCCCCTGGGAGCAGGGTGACCTGCACAACCTAAAAGGCCCTGAGGCTCTTTCATAAACAGCGAAAAGGCTCTGAGCCAACACCTCCCTGCTCCTCTCAGGAGGTTTTACACATCCGCCCTGATCTTCTGATGGCTTCAGCAATTTTTCCAATTTCTACTCAAAATATATTCATGAATAGTTTATCCCATTTTGCTCTTGTGCCAACACTGGCCTATAGTTTAAATAACAAGCTGCAGTGCTGATGTTTACCTTTCCCTCCCTCTCTTTCTCCCCAAAATATTTATAGAGAGCTATCACATGTCTTTCAGACATCAGCTTTCTGGGTTAAACATTATGGGGCAGTCCAAAGGTTTATTTGTGATTTGGGCCAGGAGAAGTCTCCTGCAGGGTCAGCAGCTCTGGTGGGTACGTGCACTGAGCAGCCTGAGGTGCATAAGGAGAAAAGCATCCCAAAGCTGGAGTAGCTCAACAGGCTCATGAAATGGCAACACGAAGGGGCAGAACAGCATTATCTGCTTTTAATGAGAACTCTGTGGTCACAGTGCTGCCCTGCACAGGTAGCAGGTTTGGAGGGGAGCTCAGGCCAGGAGTCTCAGCAGGAAATGAGGGTAATTTCGTGGTGTAACCCATGTGCTGCACAAGTTTCCCTGGTTCCTCCTCCCTTGGGTTCCTTATCTCAGTATGTTGGTAACAGCCTCTTCTCCAAGTTCTACATGTCTCCTGGCTGGGTTAGACATATGACTTTCCTCGGCAGGGATCCGTCTGGGTGCTGTGCTTGCAATAATCCACACTTTATCTCTCCTGGATGTCCAGCCATTCTTTATTTTTTAAAATTTCTTCTCACTAGGTATCGAAATCAGATGTAGAGCTGATCTTTTATTCTGGTGTCATCTGATGGCTGATCCTGTCCAACATGCCAAGCTTGTTGGACCAAGCCCACTGGTGCCCTCTGAAACCTCTAGCACAGAAAAATGTCTGCAGATGTGTGATCTCTGCACACAGCAGCACTCACTGTCACTGTCACCTCCCAGGGACACGTGCTGGCCTGGACTCTGAACTCCCCAGCTTCCCTGTATGGAGACCAAGTGTCTGTGCAGTGCACGGGGGGAAACCATCCCTGGACAAGAGGCTCCATCCTGGCAAAGTATAGATATTTGCTTGTGGTGGGTGTGTGGGCATTGTGGTTCCCTTGCACAAACTGCATTTCCAAGAGTTTTCTTCTTCTAGGCCACATTGATGCTCGTGTCCAAGGGAGTTCTTTCCCTGGGCTGAAGAGCTGGCTGACCAGACAGAGGGAAAAACAGGATCTGGAGAAAAGACCATATGAGACCTGACCTGAGCAATAGGCCAAACTTTAGAATAGATTTTAAAGGAAGTTGTAATTAAAAGCATTGAAGTAAATAGAAAAAGGGATTAAATACTGCATAGATTTACCAAAGGTATACTGTGGCAGACTGGCTTGATAGCTTTCTTTAAGAAGGTATCTGTTTTCCCAGACAAAAGAGTTGAAGCAGATCTCATGTCCCTGAGCCTCAGTCAAGCACTTGATGTAATGCACATGAGAAATTATTAATTAAACTGGTGAAGATGGGGATTAATGGAGAAATGATAAGGAACGGGGCAAGATGGGAAATGGCTGGAGGGGAGGCAGCAATGGATAGTGTTAAAACAGCAAGCACCAGGCTGCAGGCAGGCTACTAATGGAGTTTCTCGAAGATCCATTTGGAGTCGGATTTTGCTTAATATTTCCTCTAATGATCTTTGCACAAAAGGTAGAAGGCTGCTGATAAAACCTGCTGATGATTCAAAGGAGGAAGCCAACACATGGCAGCAGTGGAATATCAAACAGAAGTGATTGGGTGACCTTAAAGACTGCAGTAAGAGACCTGGAAGGAAATTCAATAGTACAAATGTGAGGTCAGGTACTTAGGAACTGATACAGGAACTCCAGCTGTAACTGGAAGTAAATGAAAAGCACAGAGAACTTGCTGGGGGAGTCAGTCACCGAAGGGCCATAAACTGCCAATTTGATTCAGCAGTGAAAAAGTCATGTGTGAGTGGAGCTGCAGTATCTCCTGGAGAGAGAAACCCATCAGAGCTGTGGATGGTGTGTTAGCGAGACCCCATCAGAACAGTCTTGCCGGTCCTGCTCACTCCAAGACTCTCCCAGCATGGTCCCCTCCCCATCTTTGGAAGGATGGCTCAGAGGGCAGCTTGCTCCCCAAAAATGCTCCAGGCGGGAGAATCCTTTGAACTAGTGGGTGACATCAGACACAAAGGAAAATACATTTGAACAAGCTTCATGTCCTGGAGTAAGCTGCTAGCAGCAGGGGGGATGAAAAGACACAACAAAATGTATTGAACAGTTTGTGCAATGAGCTGCACACCATGGTGTGAACACTGGAAGGGGTCTGGGACCCCCCACAACATCTTCAGTCCTGTGACCTTGCACAGCATGCTCTGGGTTTGCATGAACAAGGCAGCTGGTCTAGTGCTATTGCCCTCACATATCACTGTTTGGCACCAAACTGTGTGAAAGGGACATCTATCAAACTATGCCACCTGCCATGCACTTGGCTTCTTCTACAAACCTGACAAGACAAGACACTGTGTGATGTGGTGGCCCAGTCTCAGTGTTGACAGTGGCCAAATCTCCTCCATGTCCACACGTTGAGAGCAGGCTTGTCTTGGCTTCTACTGCTGGGTGATGAAACACCAGTGGACCCACGCAAGTGTGGAACCCAGCCATCACCCATCCCCGCTGAACACCCCGCTTCCCTGTGGGAAGACACAGCGCCACTTCCCTTCAAGATGTCCTTTCTTCTGGCCTCCCCACCGCCCACGGGGCTCTGCAGATGGTGAGACCTGCACATGCTGCTGCTGACATGCTGCATTCCCCCGCAACGTGACCTGACGAGACTGACGTGGCACTTCTCCATCCGACCTGACAGCTCAGGAAATCCAGTCGGGCTGGCGGGGCGCACACGCCTCTCGCCGAGCACAGCAGTTCCCAGCGCCGGCACCAGCTGTTTCTGCTTCCTCTACATCACTCCCCTTGGACTGACTCTTCAGCACTGGCAGCAGCAGCAGCTCCTTGACTCGAGAGCTTGTGGATGAGTTGGAGAATGCTTGTGCATCTGAGTCAGGCCAGTGACAGGGTTTGCTAGGTATCCCGTGGTGACATGGCACTTCTGCAGCAGCTGGGCAGGGTGCTTGCCAGGCTGTGGGATACCTGGAGAGAAAGCTCTGCTGGGAGAGGGTCACAGGTGCTCACAGACCTTGGGGTACCTGGATCTGCAAATCCCAGCCCAGAGGGGATGGGGACCTCTATGACAGGTTGGAAGAAAGGGGCAGAGGACACCTGCTGACTCTGCTGACTCCAACTGAACACAAGGAGAAAAGCCATGAGGAAACCCTCATTTACCTCCTTCCAGAAAGGTCTCTCAGCTCTTCTCTTAAGCATATTTAGTCCCTGGTTTAAGGCTGAAGACACAACCTCACTGCTGTACTTGTGAGCAGCAGGTGAACCTAAACTATCATCATCCTTGGTCAAAGAAAAGCCCCATGGACTGCCTGGGGTCTGCTCATGGGAGCAACCAGAGCGGGCACCTGGCAGAAACAAGTGTTTTCAGAATAGCCTGGCGGGTCCAGTCTGGTCCTGAGAGGTGCACATCAGGTGTGAGAAGAGTTCCAGATAGCTGCTGAGACTCATCCAGTCCCTAAGCTGTTCCCATGAGCTCCCAGCTCCCAGCACAGCAGCAGCACCCATGACCCCATGGCACAGGGCTGTCTTAGTGCACTCACTATGGGGTGCAGCATCTGCACACAGCCTGTCCCCCCAAAACCACCTGCAAATGGGCATCTCCTGGCAGCTTGCCCTGCAACCACCACCTCTGCGTCCTGTGACGTTTGCACTAGGGAGCGTTTGGGAAGGGGTGCAGGTTGATGAATGCTTCTGGCCCCTGGTGTTGAGGACGTGCAGAATCGTTGTTGGCTCCTGCAGCCCCCCCAGCACCCACCACCCCGCATCCTCTGCAGCGTGACCCCAGCTGCTGTAGGTGCATTGTTCTCTCCTGACATATCAGCATTTTCTCCATATTATTGCTGTTACAGTAGTACCCAGAAACCTGATTTGAGATCCTCAAAGCCTGGCTGGGAAGTAAATCCCACACAATATTGGCTTCCTTACTAAATATATATCCCCATGTATGTGAGAAGAAACAGGGTAGTCGCACAGTAATCTCTGCCACCTTCACGTGTCTGCAAGTGCTAGAGGAGCAGGTTTGCAGCTGGGGTGGAAGGATATGCCCTGAGAGCATTTACGAGGCAGGAGCAAGTCCTTTAAAGCCTTTAGAGCCCATTCTACAGAGAGGAATTTTTTTTCCACAGTGTTAAATACTGATTTGTGGGTTAAGAGGCACGGGAAGGATGTTCAGCTGCCTGTGCTGGGGTAAGGAAGGGCTGCTTGGCATGAGGCATGGTTGGTGGCGCAGGTACCTGCCAGCATCCAGGTGGACTGATGTGACACCTGCTTGTCATCACTGTGTGTGCTCACTCCCGCAGACGAGGACATTTGTTCCATGGGGTCAAGTGAACCGTGAGTCAGCCCAGAGCAACATTTCCCCGCTTCTTTTGTCCTCCTGCCTTCCACTCTGAGTCTGCCAGTGGAAATATGAATCTTTGCCTGGTTAGATGGTTGCTTTTCTCCTCTCTATAATTAGATCTTCTCATTGTCTGTTCGGTGTTTGTGTGACTGTATCTGAGGTTGGCTTCTGCTGTCAGGCAACCACAGGGCGTTCCAGTCCAAGTGCCGTTGATTTCTGCCTTTATACATCTGAATAAAAAAAAAAGAAAAAGAAAAAGAAAGAAGAATGAACACACTGACATGCCAGCCCTGGCCCCGGTCCATGCCGCAGCCAGACGCCTGTCGCTCAGCCCTGCTCAGGAGGAGCGCTGGGAGGGGAGGAAGCCAAGCTGTCCTCGCACCGCCCAAGCCACCTCTGCTGCTGGTGATGTAAATAAGGGATGCTGTGTCCTGCGAGGGGCTATGCACGAGAGAGCCTTTGCCCTCAGCCCCTCCGTGCTTCTGCTCATCCCTCCCCTGTTTGCCTTTCCAGGGCATGCTCTGGGAATGGGAACCAGTGTCTCTTCAGCATCACGAACATGACAAATTTGCAGATACATTGATGGCCAGTAATGAAATCACAACGGCTCATGTGGGAAACAGGCTCCTGTCTGGCTTCTGACCAGGATCCTGGCTGCTGCGGGGCGAGTGATGCTATCAGTGGTGTGGGGCAGGGTGATGCTGTTAGTGGTGTGGGGCAGGGTGATGCCGTTAGTGGTGTGGGGCAGGGTGATGCAGGTGAGGGGAGATGCGGTGCTCCTGGCCTGCTGCCTGTGGGGGTGGTGGGTGCATGGTCTTGGCTCCCTTCCAGGTTGGGTCTGCATTTTACAGCTGCTAGCAATTTTGGTGAACAATCTCATCACTGCAGTCAAAACACGTTGGCTAAATACCATGCAACTTTGAGTGGAAAACAGACACACAAACAAACAAAAAACCAACAACAAAACCAGAGATATTTTAAATAACATTTTGGTCAACAGATAGAAAACCTGTGGAGCCTAGAGACAGAGAGGCACGGTAGCTGGAGAGATGGGGATTTTTAGTGCTGCAGAGCCAGGAGCTCTTGTGAGGGTGGCTGAACCCACAGAGGATTGAAGATAGAAGCTGGTGGGTGGCAAGGTGGCTCAAACCCAAGGAGGGGTCCTGGAGGGGAAGGCAGGGACCCAGCACCCTCCACGTCAGGGCAATGGGCACTGCAGAAGCGATGGGCTGTTACGCAGAGGGATTTGCAGTGTGGGGAAGCACAGCTGCATCACAGGGAGAGACCTGAAACAGTCCTGGGCAAACAACAGGGCGGAGGAGCCCCAGCTGCTGCCGACCAGACTCCATTTTGCTCATTTCTAGCAATCTGGAAACACAATTTGTGCTTTGACAGTTCCAGTTCATGACAATATTTTTTTCTCCTAACTTGATTTTGCTCTGAAATGAACTGACGCAGAAGTTCATCAGTCCGACAAAGCTGGAGTCTTCCCAGAGAGGCGGCGCTGGGGCGAGACTCTGGGTTTGGGGTGGGCTGTGGGCATGCGAAGGAATTGAGCTGCAGTGCTGGTGAAAATCTGGCAGATCCGAGGTGCTCTGAACAAAATATTTCTTGCTCAACAAACCAGTATTTCATGATGCGTCCTGAAAAGGGATGCTTTTGTGGTTGGCTTTTTTTCAGAGACGCTTTAGCACAGCACGCAGTGCCTATGCAGTGACACAGAGCTGCTGCACTCATGGGGTGATACTGCGGTCCCATTGCCTTGCTTGGAACACACAATGCTAACAGGCTCTCTCAAGAAGTTTATCTTTTATGATGGTTTTACCAAAATTAAAAAACGGAGTAAAATATGACTATTCCCATCTTATTTTATTTTAATAGGATTAACTATTCTGGTGCTATCAAAATGTCTATTTCAACATTTCCAGGCTGAGGAATTTCTCTCTTTGTTCAAAATGACATTTAGGAACAAATTTAATTTAAGTGTTCTTCTGTTTGAAAAAGTCCAAATTGCAATGACGTATTTTGGCTTTGTTGACACTGAACATTTGGACTGATCCAAAAGAAATGCTTCCAGAACTTCATTTCTAGAAAAAAAAAAACAAAACAGACTTTAATGGACCTGTTTCATTTGGAAATGAAGGGGGGAAGGAAAAATAAGAAGAGTCACAACTTCACCATTTCCTGTAAAAATACACCTCCATTCCTTCCACCCGTGATCTCTGAGTCTCCGTGGGGCAGATGTGAGATGCTGTCCCACAGGGTAACCAGCTGCCTGCTGGTTGTGGGTGCATTTGCAGCTGGGGGTGATGGTGCAGAGCCCTGTGGGTGGTGGGGAGGGTGGGGGATGTGGGTGCAGGTATCATCTGGGCAGAGCCGAGAGCCTGGGGTACCCCCGGGGCCTGCCCTGCCCAGGTCCCCAGCAGTGGGAGCTCCCAACTTGATCCAAGGTGCTTTTCAGTAGAAGCCACCCCAGCAGGTGCCATCCGTCCTTCTCCCAGCTGGCTCTTTGGCCAGAAGCCAGTTCCTACAAGCTTGGTCACCAGTGGACCAGTTATTACGATATTTCAAGTGATGGGGAGCTTTTGGGGACCCCTGCTAGCCCTTGAAGCACTTCAGAGGGATTTGCAGCCACTGGGATCTTGTGCCATACAGGGGACTTCAACCAGTGATGGATTATGCCTAATATATTTACTGTTGCAGGTCAGTCACAGCACTTTTCTCCCGCTCTTTAAGTGATGTTTGCTTATCAGTTTAGTCCATTTATCATGTGTTAGCTGGTGTGTGCCAGCAGCTCCAGGTCTTGCCTGCAGAGTGGAGTTGATTAGGAAAGATTTCTTCTCCAAGTCTAGAGCTGCCTTACCAGCTCAGGGAGGGATGCACCTTTGCTGGGCTGTAATTAATAAAGCAGCAAGCTACGAACCCTGCATCGTGCCCTCCTGTCCCCTGCCTGCTGTCAAGTGGCACAATGAGGAAAGGGTGTTGTTTTTTGGGGAGGCATGGAGAGAGTCTGACATACTCCCTCAACAAGGGGGCAGCTTCAAGCAAGTCACCTAACAAGAAGCAGACACAGAGCAGGGAGCAAAACTGCTGGGAAATCCGATGGGATGGGACACGACAGGGAGGACAGTGACTGACTTCAACCTGTCGGAGACGGGGCAGAAAGGTAGAGTGAACTAACGCTGCCAAAGAGGTTAAGGGGAATAAGAAGGTTTTTACAAATATACCAAGGGAGTCTCAAATACTGGAGAGAAAGTAGGAGCCATTAATAAATTAGGAAGAAGATTAAATTAATGATGACTCTCAAATGGCTGAACTGCTGCACAGCCTTCTAAAATCTACCTTAAAAAAAAAAAAAAAAAGCCAAAGAGCATCTACAGACAATAAGAAAACAAAGAAAACCTTGTCACATTGTCAAATATAAATCTTGAGCAAAGGCCGGGTGAACCTGTATGGCTCAGCAGGGCTGGGGGCATGCAGCAGGGAACGGGGTGGGACTGAGCTTATGAAATAAAGCAGGGACCGACAATAGAGTTGTTTAAGTTACAGAGAAGCAGGAAATTACCAGAGGATTTGGAAAAAGGAAGTACACCAGCCTTCATGAAAAGACAGTGATCCCAGCAGCGATAACTTTACGGCTCCATCTTCAACCCAACAATAGAGCCGATAGCCAGGGAGACTTCTGGAAAATAACAAAATTGCAGCAGTGTCCAGTGGGACTGTGAGGTCAGAGGGGGACCAGGCACACGATCCATGGTGTCTGCAGGCTATACAGGTGTTTTTGCCCCCTGACTTGCCCCCAAAACTCCTGCCGTCTCCCCACACAGTCTTTTGTGCCAGCAATCAGATGGCTGGCGCAAAACGTACCCCTGGTGATTGGGGAGATGAGTTTTCTGCTTTCAGGCTCCTTCTTTGTGGAGCAAACGGCTCTGGGGATCTCTGCAGCAGCTAAATGTTGAATTTTAGGGCATCTGGACAAAATGCCTCATTGCACAGGAATGGGAGAAGAGCCCCCGAAGCCCTGATTCAGAGGGGCAGAACAGCTCCTGTTCTGTGACCTGCAGCCTTCGCCTCTGCAGGATCAGGAAAACCTCACCAGATCAGTCACACATCCTCATCATCAGAAGATTTTTCTCCACAAGTAGAAGAAACATCACTTGGTTTAGCCTGGAGCAGAGATTTTTGGGCCAAATTTTGCAGAGAGAAAACTCTGGAGCAGTGAGTACTTAGGAAAGCAGAGCCCTGGCTTTGGCCAAAAGCAGCTCCCCAGTGCCCCGTGCTTAGGGGGGACGGAGCAGGCATTGGGGTGCACGGAGGGCTGTGTCACAGAGTGGATGCTGTGGCATGACCTGAGTGATTGCAGCCATGCCCCACACCTCCTCCCCCTGCCCTGGTGCTGCCTTGCTTTTGTAGCAATTTTCTGCAATACTCATCAGAGAGGAAGCAATAAGAGGGGTTTAGTGAGAGCACTGAGGGCTGCCTATCACATCAGAGGGTCTTGGAGCAGCATTTGCAGAGACTGTGAAGAGTGAACAGAGAACAGAGCTGCTGGTGGACCTCAGGCTTTGAGGCACAGGAAGAAGGCACAGCATGGAGGGATGCTCTGGAAGGCACCTTTAGCTAAAGACAGAGGATGTATTAAGATACACTCTGTGTCCCCCAGCACAGAAGAAGCAAATATTTTGCCTCCTCTCCCTCCCTTTTGCAGGTCAGAAGGTGACAGTCTGGAGTGCTGGAGGACTCGGGGAAGTGAAATGGGCTGGCAGTGGCTGCCGTGCCCCAGGCACCCAAGGGAATCGATCAACCCATCCTGATGGAGCTCCACAGGGAGACAGCATCGGCTCAGTCCCTGCCCTCCCCTGACCCTGGAGGAACAGGGTGCCTGCAGGACCTGGTGCTGGCTGCAGCTGGCAGCTCTGCAGCCTTGTCCCTGCCCCCAGCGTGGAGAAAATCAGAGCTGGTGTTGTGGGAGAGACCCTCAATGCCACAGCAGACCCTTTCTTCAGTGTGTGGACGGTGAGGGCAGGTGTCTCAACCCATCAGTTGGGGCAAGCACAGGGTTTCTGCAGCTGAGCCCATCACAGTGCTCAACTTTGGGAGTGACCCATCCTACCTAGAGTCTGATTTCCTCATGCAGCGCTTGCTCCTGTGGCTGGCTGAGAAGCCTTGTCACTGCCCAGCCCCAGAGCTGCCTTTGCTCTGCTCCTACAGGCACAGGGGACAGCCAGAGGAAAACGGTGCCTGGCATGCAAGGTGCCCCCAAGCATCCTTAGGGACTCTGGATTCCTGGGATGGCACCCCAAGGGAATATCCCAGGGACACAGGGTGCCGTGGTGCCACACACACCAGGGCTGCCAGGCTTTGTGCTGTCACCAGCAGCCCCCGCCTGCAGCTCGTGTGCCTGGGCACAGCTGGAGGCACTGCTGTCCCGAGGAGATACAGCCACAATGGAGAAACACAGGGAAAATGATGAAGGGGCTGAAGGATGGGATTTAGGAGGCAGATTAAATGAACTAAATCTGTCTAGCTTTGCCGATCAATCATGCAGGCAGGAGCCGGATAACTGTCTCGAAGTGCCTGAAGGGTGCAAACACTCAGGGAGAAAGAAATTACTTCAGGGACTTCAGGGTGTCGGGGGGGAAGAGGAATGCCAAAGCTGCTGAGTCAGCTCTTCCTGCAGTTCGTGATGGGTCTTCAGGAGCAAGGAATGGGACTGAGCCCCAACCAAACCATGTCTGGGCTGCAAGGGAAGCTCTGGCTCACGGTTGGCAGGTCAAGGAGGTCTGCAGAAATTGGGTATGGGATGAGCGGAGGGTGATGTTGCAAGGAGAACATGGCGCGATAACGGGGCTGTGCAAGGAGAGCAATGGGGTGAGGAAGGTAGAGCCGGGACTGATATGCAAAAGCAAGGATTGCATTTTCTGCTGCATCCATGTTGTTACAGATCTTGACTTCAGCAACGTGGCTTATGGGATGCTGGCACCATGCCTACATGGAGTTTGTCCGAGTTCGCTGTCTGTCCTGTGCAGAAGCTGTGCTGGGAGAAAGAGGGTCCTCTGTGCAGCAGTCCATACACAGTGCTTCAACATGCCCTCCTCATTGTCATAGGGACAGAGGTCACCCAAGTCCTTGGCATCATGGAGAGAGCTCAGGACAGCTGCTGCTGGGGAGGGCTGGTTTTGGGTGCCCTGCCACCAAAGAGCCATCACTTCTTCCCAGTGACACCCACAAAGCACACCTCCCAGCGCCGCGGGGCTGACCTGCTGTCCTCCGCGCTGCCTTCCCCAGCTGCAGAGCAGGCAGCAGTGCTGGTTCACAGGACAGATCATTTTAACTTACCCACCCCCCCAGACCTTCCCCCATCAACCCAGCCTGCTGGTTTATTAGGACCTCTGGCAGAGCTCTGCCTCGTTCGAGCTCTTTATCTGTTTTCATTTTCTATGCACACCTCTGGGGCACTGTACAGATATAAAATAATCAAAATGACAGTCCCCAGATAAAGGCCACTTTTGTTAGGAACACACCAAGTTCTCATGTAAAAGCATACAAATGGCAGTTTATTTTCTATCTCAGCACCTTTTGGGTCTTGCAAGCATTGAATACCTTGCAAGTCCAAAGGAAAATATCGTGGTCAGCTCTTTCATGCCCGTGAAACATGGTGCAGTGCATAAAGTTCAGAGCCAGGAGTGAATAACAGAGACTTTCATTAACTGTCAAGTGAAACCAAAGGCAGACTGAAGTGCTAATTCCAGTTGGGACCAGTTCAATAGCAAATTAACCTGCCAGTGATCTCCCAGTAGGCTACTGAACAGAGCAGAAGGAATAATTTGAAACTAGGTTTGTAGAGGTAGGTAATATCTTTTTTATTAGATCAGCAGATAATTTGTAGCCAGATATTTATTCAATGAGGCTCTGTGTGCGTGAGTGGCCATCTGCCTCTCCCACTCCCCCCAATATCTGAACAAATGATGAAAAACTCTTCAGATCGTGCCATGGACTGTTTGCACGTAGGCAAAATTGGAGCGGAGGGTCTCTGATGAGCCTTGCACATCAGGAGATGGGGCTGATGACCCACGGTGGGAAGGATGCAAGAGCACTTTCAGTGCTGAAGCTGGTTTCTGCAAACCCTTGCTCGCTGCAGCCATAGGAGGGGAGAGCACCGCACAGACCCAGGAAGGCCACAGGAGTGTCTGTAAAGGCTTTCGCGTTTTCCTCTCCGTGGCTGGCGGGGAGGGACAGGGCCGGCCGGCAATGAGCAGTGCCGGAGGAGCATTACATCACCGGCGCAGAGCCACGTCGGCTGCACAGCGCCCGAGGAGGAGGATGCTGTCTCCTGGCAACCCCTGCGCCTGTCACATACATCAGCAACAGCAGCGGATTCACTGCAGGACCGATCGCCTCTTGCAGCACCCCTTGCCAAGAGGGGAGCTCGCGGCCGTGCAGTGGAGCTGCCAGGGCTTTGCTGGGTGCTAATGAGGTCTCCTATCTGATATGGCTTCCCAGCTGCAACTCAGCTCCCCACCACCCCTTGAAATGGGCTTTTCTGACACTGTGAGCAAAAGCAATGGCAGCTCTGGGGCTGGGCAGTGACAAGGCTTCTCAGCCAACCACAGGAGCAAGTGCTGCATGAGGAAATCAGACTCTAGGTAGGATGGGTCACTCCCAAAATTGAGCACTGTGATGCGCTCAGCTTCAGAAACCCTGTGCTTGCCCCAGCTGATGGGTTGAGACACCTGCCCTCGCCATCCACACACTGAAGAAAGGGTCTGCTGTGGCATTGAGGGTCTTTCCCACAACACCAGCTCTGATTTTCTCCACGCTGGGGGCAGGGACAAGGATGCAGAGCTGTCAGATGCAGCCAGCACCAGGTCCTGCGGGCACCCTGTTCCTCCAGGGTCAGGGGAGGGCAGGGACTGAGCCGATGCTGTCTCCCTGTGGAGCTCCATCAGGCTGGGCTGATCGATTCCCTTGGGTGCCTGGGGCACGGCAGCCACTGCCAGCCCATTTCACTTCCCCGAGTCCTCCAGCACTCCAGACTGTCACCTTCTGACCTGCAAAAGGGAGGGAGATGAGGCAAAATATTTGCTGCTTCTGTGCCGGGGGACACAGAGTGTGTCTTAATCCATCCTCTGTCTTTAGCTAAAGGTGCCTTCCAGAGCATCCCTCCATGCTGTGCCTTCTTCCTGTGCCTCAAAGCCTGAGGTCCACCAGCAAATCTCTTCTCTGTTTGGTCTCCATAGTCTCTGGCCATGCAACTCTGTCACATCCCATGTCTGTACCCCTGCTCCGATCTCTCCCATGTGTGGTTGCTGACTGCAGATTTGTGCAGGTGCCCCAGCAGGAGCAGCACAGACCCTGGGATAAGAGGCAATAAGGGCTGTGAATTGTCCTGGGGCTGTCTGCCAGGGCCTCTGCTGGCAACTGGCAAGATGCCTTCAGCCTCTCAGAAGAGTCCTACAGCACCAGCCCATTCAGGGACTTCTGCTACTAGCCTGGAAGGAGAATGAGGATGAGGCACAAAATGAGCACTTGGCCTGCTGGAGGATGCAGCTCCAACACTGAGACGAACTGAAGGAGGAGCAGAGGGATGGGGAAGTGAGAGTAAGTCACAAGCATCCGAGGGGATCTACTCCCGCTTGAAGGAGATGTCAGCTCCTGAGCTGCTTCAAGCCAGGGGCTTAATTTGCAACCGATTCAGCAGCACAGCAGCATCCATGCCAGCAGGGGGGCTGGAGGCACTCAGCATCCCCAAGCTGCTTCTGGCAGCTGGGAACGTCCCCAGAGCCCGACAGCCGGGGCAGGGATGGGGACAGCGTGGGAGCGCTCAGAGCTCCAGCGCCTGAACTGTCACCAGCTCCTGGAAAAAAGCCACAACAGCCCCACGCTTCCTGACCACACTCATGGGCTCTCACAGCAGCAGGGGGGATGAGACAGGAGGGAGGAAAGCTGTGTGGAAGGGAGATGGAGAGAGATGAGGAAAGGGAGGGTGGGAAGGAGGGAGAGGGAGCGCCTGATGAAGAATACGGGAAGAGGAGGCAGACACAAAAACTAATCGAGAATGATTGAGGGAGAGAAGGAGGACGAGTGAAAGATTGAGACAGAGTGATAAAGAATATGTCAGATGGACAGGAAAACTAATAAAGAATAATAACCGCCCCTGGCTGAATGCAGCACACGCACCTGCCTGTGGCTGCATGTGTGAGCATAGGCAGCGTGTGTCCCCCCGCCCCATGCCCAGAGAGGACACATAGGGACACGCTTTGCGGCTGACCACATGCACAGTCCTCCTGTGGACATATGGTCACACATAGAGCATCTCTGCCGGCGCAGGCTCACACGCACCAAGCCCTGTTGATACCCACAAGTGCTCTCAGTGTCTGTAAACCCAGGCACCACCAGCAGCCGCTGCTCACACACTGGTGCTGGCCCCTGTCCCCCAGTATGTGCCGTGTGCAGTGTGCTGTGTACCCCAAGGTACCCAGGCTGCTGTGGACACCCGCTCAGCCCAGAACAGGGGATGAGGGTGCTCAGGGGGAGGTTTGTCTTCAAGGCGTTTTTCTTGCCTGGATTAGTGGGCAGGACCCAGCTGCTCAGCCCAGGACGCAGGACCACACCAAGCCTTTCCCACCCTGTTCAACACTGTTGTTCCTTCAGTGGATCCACACATGCCATCACATCTCTGCCCATCTTTGCAGCAGGTACATACACCGGCTGGTCCTGGCATTGCTTCTCTGTTTCTTTTACAACTTGAGATGCTGAGGGACCCTGGACATGCCCTTTCTGCTCTTCATGGCCAGTTTCCCTGTGCTTCCCTCCAACCCAGCCCTTGCTCAGAACTCTTCCTGCCCCAGGGAGGCTATGGGCCAGGACTCACAGTGCCAGGCTAGACAGAGCTGTCCCAAAAAGGGCTGCATGCCATGGTTGCTGGCAGGGCAAGCTCAGCCTCCCACTCCTTTGCTGTCTCCACTGAGCCTTGTAGGCTGGCAGGTTACACGAGAGCTGATAGGGTAAGTGGAGGATTGCTCCTGGAGAAATGTCTTGCCTGCATTGATCCCCCTCAATGCCACCACTGACCCCTGGCCCTGGAAAACTCCCAGAGAGTGTCCACCCCCAGACAAGACACGAGTTGATTAACTGAGTCCAGCTCAGGAGCGTGTAGGAGCTCTGTTTTCTCTTGTTTTGTCGTGGGGAGGTGGGATGCTGATTTCAGACTGGCTGAAAAAATGTCTGGTTCCACAGGACAGAAATGAGGAAGGGCAGACCTCAGGCTGGCCAGGCTCTGGCTGCTGACTCACTCTAGGTCACGACAACTGGAGACACACTGCCAAGGTGACCAGGACCTCTCTCCAGGCTCTGGGGCTCCTCAGGGGCTGGTGCCAGGCTGCCCTGGAAGAAGAGGATGGAAGACAAACACAAGGGACGAAGAAAGGATGGAGAAAACCAGATGTGACAGCCCACAGTTTTAGTGTGAGAGCTGTGTTATTTGGTGTTTCCTGGTAGCTCCCAGGCAGGGCGAGGATCACACGTAACAAGTGCTCAGCTTTGCCAGGAGTGGGGAAAACCAACTCCCAGAAGGCTCAGCTATGGCTGGTTTTATTTTATGTATGTGACTCATTTGGGATCTCACTGTGTCCCAAAGGCTGTTTGATGGGCAACACCTGGGAATGGTTCAAGCGCTGCCTCAGGTGTGTTGCCACCCTGAGCCCTCGCTAGTGGCTGTGCTGTTGGAACATAGGCCAGCATCACATCGGGCTGGAGGCAGAGCCCTGCAACAGCAAGTAGGATTTTATCATTTCTTCATCTCCTGTAAATTTGAGCCACGAGCATAATTCAGCAGGTTTCAGGCTACAGAGAGCAATGCAAGCCAGGGAAAAAAACAGCCTCTCCTTTGCTTTCTGCTCTTTGGAAATGGCCAGTCCTTCCCCACCAACCTTACCTCTAGCAAAGCGTTTTGGGGTGTAGGTGATGCCGGCAGTATTTCAGATGAGCTTGTCTACATGGTGAGGGAGCTACAGCCCCTGGGGAAGACACCATCCTTTCCAGCAAGCTTTGAAAGGGCTGGTATGAGTACAGCTTAACCCAAGAAAGGAATGCTGCACCCCTGCAGTCAGGCTTGGAGGTGGCTGCTGGGCTGTGGCACAAATAAGACAGGAGGTGTGGTGCCACTGGGCCTCCCACATGTGAACGATGGGTCTGCTTGCAGTGAGCAAGCACGGTGTGTGGGAGCCGCTCAATCTGTCCGCCAAGTGTGCACGGAGGAGCCTGACCTGCCCGGGCCAGAGGAAACTGTGAAACTGGAGACAGCAGAAGCACCATTTGGGACCAGGAGCAGAGCAGCGAGTGAGACAAGATGGACATTATGGGAGAAAGATTTAGTTCGGTTAAGATAAAGCAGGGAAAGAAGGCTCCATCCCTCCTGACACCTTCGCACTCTCCTCACTGCTCTGCATCTCCCTCCTGCCTCGTTTCTTCCCCTGGTCATCTCTCTCCAGTACACAAGTCCAGACCCAGTGCTTTGCACATCCAATCATGCCCAGCTCTGTCCCCACCATGCTGGCCACGGTGGGTGCAGGTACAGCTGAGTGCTGCTGACACACAGATATTTGCTTCCTTCAAGGTTTTCCTGCTGGCTTTGGTTTTCGTTGCTTCAAGGCAATACGCATGCAGGGGCAAGTGCGAGTGGTTGCTTGGGGTGGAGCACACAGGATGCACCGTCAGGGTGATGTGTTTCGTGTATGGGCAAGGCAAGATGACCTGTATTTTCCATTTCCTAATGATGGACAACCTCCATTTGCAAACCTCCAGTGTGCTTTGGTAGAAAGCACTGAGCTTTGAGGGTTTCCCCAGCTTTGTGAGTGGTTTATGTTTGAATCTGCCTCAGTGAAGGATTTGATATCACCATGCAGGCAATGAATTGTGAGTGGGCAGAATAGCCTGCCCCAAGGGGTTCTCCAGATCAGAACCATGGATTCATGGGGAAACTGAGGCCTGACCCACTCCAGTTGACTCCAGAGATGTTGCCCAAAGACTGCACAAAGTCCTGGGAGAGCCCAGGACCACCATTGAAGGACTTATCCTAGGTCTGTGCAGTCTATGGAAAAGACATTTAAGTCACTCCCTGCTACTTTTCTGAGTCTGGAAAGCAGACTGTGCAGCCTTTCCTCGGATCTGAAATTATTTCATATGGCAGGAGAAGAAGTAAAAAGCGGCAAAGGACAAGGCTGGGAGACAAAGCAGCAAAACATCCATGGATTTCTCCTGCTGACTGCGAAGAGGCTCAAAGCTGTTGTCTGATGGGTGTGGGGTGCTGCTGCAGCTCACCTCCCTGATCCTGCCATGCAGCTGCACACAGACACCTTTTCCTGTGCAGTGGGAGACGCAGGAGCAGTTTCTGCAGCAGCACCTCTCTGTCCTTTCCAAGCTGCAGCAGCCAGGAGAGAGTGGCTGGACCACACTGCCAGGACATCACCCTGCCCATGATGGACTTCTGTGACAGCCACTATGAACTTACCTCATTACAGCCCCCTTCCAGCTGACACCCATCTTCATGCCATCTCCAAGGGCTCATCTCAGCTGCGGAGTTACAATCGCTGATGCCCAGGTTCAGTCTACACGTGCCCGCTTGCAGGCAGCTGAGCATCCCAGGCGGGGCAGCTGGTGCGGAAGGTGTCTGCTTGGGGTTGTGATTGCGTGGGTTGGTGGTATGCCCACACCCCAGCATAAATATGTTATAAATCACATCACTGTGGCAATGCCAGAGAAATGAACAACTCTGGTCTGTGTTTGAATGGTGCAGAATGTAACACCGCAGTGGTTTATGGTGGAAGCCTTGGTGTTATTGGTGTTATTGCAACACTAATTAATCAACAGTAGGTGCTGATGGTCCTCCAGAGACTTTCCACACTGCTGAGAAAGACAAGCAGAGCATTACAAGGCTCTGGAGCGCTCTGGCTCCCTGCAGCACTGGAGCTGTGACAAGGTTGCTGCAAAGCGAGAACTGAGGAAGTTTTGTGTCCATCCTGACATGGCAAAACTTCATTTTTAAAGTGTTTCGAAAAAAGTCTTTTTTTTTAGAGGCAAATCTAGTAACATTGCAATTTGGGGCTGTTTCACAAGCGAAAGTGGGACTCAACCAGTTTCTGCAACAGAAGCTGGCTATCCATAATGAGATCAGGGTGGAAAGAGAGGCTCAGGGAGCTGAGATATCTGATGCATCACATCTGTTGATTTGGAGGAGCTCAGGACAATGAGTTTTAGAAAGCTGCCTTTTCTGAGGAGTACGGGTGCTGAGATACCTGGTGATTGGCACCCACTCAGGGTTGATGGACAGGCGAGGAGGGAAAGGAGAGCTTGGGGAGGGAGGGCAGGCATGCTTCCCTCTCCACTGGAACAGAGTGTGGCTCCCATTCACACTAATCCCATTAGGTCTGTTTGCACTAAACTGCTGAGAGCTCTCCCTTGTCGAGAGGGTTTCTGCCTTTGTGTGAGCCAGGCTCTGGTCTGCAGCCACCATAAGCAAACGGGAAAGAAGAGTATGGTCCAACCAACTCTGCCTCCTTGTGTCATTAAAACATGGTTCCAGACCATCCTGGTGTGCAAGATCAGAGGTTCAAGCCAGGCGAAAGGGTGGTTGCAGCATGGCAGAGGGGCTGAACCAGCTCAAGAAAGGGATGGAAACAGTGATGTGGAGTGAAAGCTGCTGGGCGCTGAGTATCTGCCTTGGATGATTCCAGTTCCATGCTAGTAAAGGGCAAAAAGCTCCTGCTCTTAGAGTAGCTGCTGTTAGCTGCACCCCAGCCTTCTCTCTATCAATCTGCCTACCGGAATAAACTGAGCTATGTATTCTGCTGGGGCTTCAGTTGGAGAGCCCCCCGGAGAGGGGGCTGGGCTTGTTCTAAATCTCCTAATCCCCTTCATCATACCACCAGACAACCCCAGACAACGCAGCAAACTGCCTGGGGTTGGGCCCCCCCGCATCCCCTGAGCTGCTTCCAAATCCCAATCATCCTGTGGGCGATTATAGGGGCTTCTCCTGTAGCACAATATCCAATCTCCCCCAGAGGCCACCACAACATATGCAGAGCTGGGCTCCAAGGCCACTGCAAGCAGAGGCAGCCCAACTCATCCTATTAACGGCAGAACATGAAAGCGATGAGCGGGGCAGGGGCAACCTCCCCGCACCCAGAGCCAGCCAGGGCAGTGGGGCTTTGCAGCTTCGCCATACCACAGTCCTGCTCCTGCTGCACAGGGGCCTCTGTTCCTTGCAAGACCTCACTGTGGGGTATGGTTATCGAAGCCCACCACTGCCCTCTCCACAGCCAGCCCTGCTCTTGTGGCCCCACATCTGTCCACAACTGCTTATGGGCATCATGGTATAAAGACATCCCCTGCCAGAAGAGATGGTGTCGGCTCTTAAACTGCTTCCAGCTCTCTTTGGACCTCTACCCTGAGCATGACATTGGCACAGCAGGGGCCCAGCGTCCTGCTCTCATGCCAGGAGTGCATCTGTGGCCACCATCACAGCACAGCAGGCAGTAAAGTCTGTGCTGTCCCATCGCTCATCCAAGCCAGGAAGCCACCATGGTGGGAACTCATTGTCTGGTCACTTCAGTCAGGTCTATGTAGAGCTCTGCTGTCTCCCTTTGTTCTCCCACCAGATCTGCCTGACCCAGGAACCATCTCAGGATCATCTTATTTCTTTAAAGATTCAGTGAAAATGAATCAGACAGTTCTGAGATTTCCACCAAGTTCCCTGTTTCCAGCTTGCAGAAACGCCCATTGCTCTACAAGCAAGGAAAGTAAACACAGATCTTCTCTGGTTACTGACAACCCTGCTTTAAGCTTAACCATGCTTTTTACTGAGGAAAGCCGTGTTGGGAAACAACCTCTGGAGAGGCAGCCTCCATGAGGAAGATGGTGCCTCTGTACCTGGTCACTCCTGGTTAGAGCCAGAGAAGCCAAACCTCATCCACTTTACCATGAAAACACTGAAAATGAATCTGCCAGGTCCGTCCAGACAGCTGGACAGCTGAAGCTGCAAGGTCGGACCCTCAGGAGATGTGAGAATTATGTTTTCCATCAAAATGGATGTCCCTGCCCTGGCACATTCCCAGTTCCTGCTGTAAGCCAAAGACCCTATTAAACCAGATGTATTTGAAGAACTCAGGTCAGAGCAAAGCTTGTACAGCAAGTGGTTCCTTGCCCAGCCCATCTACCTTCACATGCTGTCCCCACCTGGCAGCCAGTCAGACCATCCATGGCCCCTCCTTGCAGATGCCCCCACCCCATGGGAGGCTGCCAAGGAGTGGACAGGAGGAGCAGCTTCCCATCTCCTCCACCTTAGCCTAGGAAGGGTGCTTGTAGAGGCCCAGGCTGTGCAAACCTCCAAGATAGACCTGGCAGGGACACCAAGGCCATGTCACTCAATTCCATTTCAGTTACTTGTGAGGTCTAGCCCAGTGGGACAATCCTGAGCTGGAGGACAGCCTTTTTATGTCTACCTGTGGGGCTCACTGGGCACCAAAACCCATCCCAAGAGCAGCACTGACCAGGGAATCTTGTGTCCAAACCCCAAGCTGTGTCAGGCCAGATCCTCAACAGCAGCATCTGTGAGGCCCCTTACTGTCTCGGTAATCAATGTGTGTTGCCATGGAAACAAAACAGTTTCCAGACCAGCACATATCTGGCTGGCTTCGATGCTCAGGGCTGTGCTGGAGGACCAGGAAGGCTTGCTGCACCAGGGTGGGGCGAGGGGAGGGCAGGGTGTGCTGGAGGGGACACAGCGGAGGGGAGGAGAGACAAGGAGGGCACGGAGGAGGTGAGGAAGAGGGCATGGTGGAGGGGCAGAGAAAGCTGGAGTAGGTCGGGAAAGAGGGCAGGAACAAGGGTCGCAGGGGGTCTATGCAGCCTGGGCTGAGTGAGGAGGAGGAGGGAGCCTGAGGAGCAAGGGCAGGACACAGCACAAGGCCAGGCATGTTCAGGAGGAACAGGGAGGTCCTGGAACTGTGTGTCTGCTTAAGAAGACAATCTTTGATGAACCTGGTTGTCCTAGGCGGGGTGGGTGCTGAAAGCTCTGCCTGGGTGCTACCTGCTGCCCTGTGCCAGCTGCAGGAGTCTGGCACCATTCTGGATCCTCCTTCCCTGGGTTGGGGTAAGAGGAGGCAACCAGACCACTTGGTTCCCCATGACCCTGGGGGCACATCCCTGCTGCCCAGCTCACGTGTGACTGCATGGAGGAGCAACTGAGATTCCCCACCCTTGAGCTCTGTGCCACATACTCAGAGCAGCTCAGCCATTATGCTTCAGGAGCTGGGGCATCTGTTCCTCTCTACATGGCCCAGAGGAGAACCCAGGGAGATGGGGATGGTAGAAAAGGGCTTTCTACAAAACACCACAGGGGGGATGATGGTCTCCATCTTCATTTGGAAACTCTTCCTTCCCAGGAACACTTGACAGTGGCTCCCAAGCTGGGGGTGAGTCTTACCTTTGCCTGGTGCTGACCATGAGAAACTCAGTGACTGCAGCTCAGCAAAGAGAAAGGTGCGATGCTACGTGAGAGCTGAGATATGTCGCACCCACATGTAACCTAACTAATGAGGGAAGCATCTCTACTCTTAGCTAAGAAACTACCTTGCACAGCTTTTGATCTCACCTAACACAGACCTGTGCAAGCACAAAAACACAAGAGCCACAGCTGAGCAAGCTCCTTGAAGCTGCAGTAGGAAACAGCTGCAAATATGCCCTGGTTTGAAGTGGCCCAGCTGTTTCAAAAGAGTCTAAACAACCTAAAAAAATCAACTGTGCTTGGCAAAGAAGATGATGAAATGGTGGGAAATGGCACGAGGTCTCCAAGGAGCAGCAACGGAGGTGGGAGGGAGTCTGGAGCTGGTTGGTGGGACTCTCCCTGGTTCCTACCTCAGCTGGTGACAGGCACAAGTGCAGGAAGCCTTGGGGCTGAAGATGTCTTTTTGCTGTAACATTTTGGATTTAAATAAAGGAGGCTGGTCTGTGGCAAACTGTTTTGCAGGTTTATCTTACTTGTACATGTGCAGAAGCATGCATAAGCTGGAGATCAGAAGGGAGGCAAGAATGGCCATGCCAGGGCTCCTTGCAGCTGGAGGAGAGCAGCCACAGCCACCAAGGTTCTTCACCGCCTCCATGTGCTTTCTTCCCTGAAGATGCCCTTGGCCACCCTCAAGGATGCGACATGTGGGAAGAATCCATCAGGAACAGGCACCCATGTTTTCACACTTTTATTGTAAAGCTTTAGGAAGGGCTAATTACAATGGAGTTGGTCATCTGACAGCTCAGCAAACAAACAGAACAGGAGAGAACGGAAAGGGGATCACGACGGTGTCATGCTCACTGCTCTGAACAGAAAGAATTACAAGGGAATCAATTGTGCTCACAGCGCCCGGGGAAAACCAAGCCCAAGGCCCAAAGCCTTCCCCGCACAGGGAAATGCATCACACATTGAGAGCAATACAACCTTAGCAAGAGGCATTGCCTTAGACATAGGTCACCATCTGAAAAATAGTTGGGTACTTTACTCTGCCATAGGATTTCTCCTTTAGAAAAGCTACACCTGCATGTACATAAAACTGTACAAAAAACAAGGCATCACAAGCAAGGAAATGAAATCTCGTATAAATAGAACCAACACTGAAGAGCTACAAAGGGGTCGCTTAGATCCTTCCCACGCAGCCCGCCTGCTCCCTGGCTCCCACCTTTGGTTTTACCCCTGGCTTGTCCTAGTGCAGTGTGAGATACAGTGAACCCCTCCACAGGGGTGTTGAACCCCCCCTACTCTTCCCTGTGCTTGTCTAGACTGGAGCCCGTGGGGAACTTCCCCCTCCCCACGTGCACGGAGGCTTTATCCTTCTGGCTTATAATTGTGCAAATGAGCTTCTTTCCGACAGTACCTCTTCTTCACCCTCCCCCAGGACTGATCCCCAGCAACACTGTCAGCTTCACCCCGGGACAAATACCCAACGCCCCCTCTCCCAGGACTGATGTCCACCAACTTCTCCCCAGGGACACATCCCTCTGCACCCCACATAGCCTCCCACCCCTTTGCACCCCACTGAGGACCCACTCTGTTCCCATTCCCAGTGTCCCCTTTATTCCTCCCCACAAACCCACCTTTCCCCCCCGCCATGCTCCCCCTGGTCACTCATCCCCTCTTCATCCCCCAGATACACATGCCCTCCACGCACTGTGCTCCCTCCAAAGACCCAACCCCACCATCCCTCTGTGCACACCCAGGAGACTCATCCCTCCCTCCCTTCCCCACGGTATCCCCCGCACCCATCCCTCCCACCCCTCGGGGATCCCCTCTGCACTCACCGCCCCTCTTGCACCACACTCGCACTGAGAACATCGCCAGGTGCTCCAGGAGACAAGACAGCAACCCAGGCCACTGGGCTTCAAACTTCAGGGTCTCTCTGATGAACCCCAGCAGAAGGTAAGGAGCCCACCCACAGGTGAGGGGCTGGGGGAAGCTGGTCTTGGACAAGCACCCCTCAGATGTGGCTACATTGCTCTCCTGGGGAGTCCCCAAGAGGGGCACTGGACACTGCCGCTGCCTGAGCCGAGGGGAGGCGTGAGCAGTCGAGTTGGCAGTGGAGTCAAAGATCCTGGCCAGCGTGGCCAAATTGCACATTCTGCCCAGTTTGGCCCTGAAACTACAGAGCTACAATAAAAAGAAGTTCAGGAGCATGACCTGCTCAGGCAGCCAGGCCAGGGGAAAGTGGGCCCTGCTGGGCAGCCACCGCGGGCAAGGGTAGAGCAGGGATGTCCGGACGGGTAGGTGGACATCCACGGGGAGCATCACACCCGCCTCGAGGGACCCCCAGCCAGTCGGCGGGGAGCAGCAGCAGGAGGCCGGGAGGAGGGTCCTGCCTCCTCCGGGTGGCACCCCAAGGTGCTGGGGCCGTGGGCGATGCAGCGTGGCATGGTGCTGCCTGGGGAAGGTGACGAGCAGGACTGGGGCACAAGGGAGCACGTGCGACCAGGTGCCTTCTGCTGCCCTTCCCTTGTCACCCAGGCTCGGCTTGCTCCACGTCCTCTCAGGTCAACCAGAGCTGTGCCGAGGAGCTGGCCACGTCTTGCCACCACCACCGAAGCAAAGGGAGAGAAGCTGCTCAGAGAGGGGATGCTGGAGAGGGGAAGAGACTGGGCAGGGTTCCCCCCAGAGTGCTGCACCCCAACAGGCACTACAGCTGTGGCAGGGCAGTCTCTGCCCTGTAGCGGCTGGGGTGCCCTATCCGTGTGGTGTCCCCATGCCAGTTCAGCCCAGCAGAGCCATCCACAAGCCCCACGGTGGTGGACTGCGTGGGACAAAGATAAACAGTTGGGGGAACCATCCTGCAGCTACCACTGGCCTTGCTGCCTAAGGAAGATCCCAGAGATGAAGACAACCGACGCATGCGTGAGTACGGGAAGAACAATGGTGCAGCACAGCCCCTCCCCGCATCCTGGTGCAGGGGGACTGGGAAGGGCAACCCAGGGATAACGTGTGAGTCTCCCAGACCCCTTCTGCCAGGGGTGCATGCGGAGCTCCCCAAAACAGAATTGTGCCCCAGCTCTCAGGGGAGCAGAGAGGTTCAGGGAAGCAATCAGGCATCCCTGTCTGTGGAGTCTCTTGGGGGGCGAGGTGGTCCTGTCCCCTTCGCATGCACAGCATCACCCCGCTTGGGTACCCTGCAAGGGAGCCGAGAATGCAGGGCAGCAGGGACCCACTGGGGAGACCAGTCAACCTTTGACAATGGAAGAGAAAGCTGGATCCCGTGAGAGTGGCCCCGTGGCCTAAGGGCAGCAGGATTCCAGCAGGCAGGGGCTCAGTGGCCCCTGGTGTGACCCTGAGACAAAGCTCCTCCTCACAAAGGCAATGGTGGCTTACAGGCAGACGGGACAGAGGTCGAAGGCATGGCACAGCCGGCCTCATGGGCATCCCCTGCCCCGGAGGAGGCACGAGGCGATGGGCTGAGACGCCACAGCCAATGTCGACCTCCCTGCCAGCAGAGTCGGACTGAGGGCTTCTCCGGACCCAGCCGGTCCCTTTACTGGGGGCTTCCCCATCCCTCCTCCAGCTGCCGGGTGCAGGGCCACCACCAAGGAACCCCCCCCAATGCAGACCCCGCCTATGGCACCGGGCAGTCCCTAGGGACCCTGCAGCTTGTGGGCACAGTGACAACGTTCAGAAAGAGATCCAGGCTGAAAAACAGCAAAGTCCCTACAGTCCGGCTAGGATGCTGCCCCTCTCCTCCAGCTCCCCAGCTGCTGTTTCAGGGACTGGTCACATCTCTATTTACAATATAGAACATGAGTGTGGGCCAGACGCTGCGCTCCCGTGGGCTCTTCCACGCAGCAAACCATTCAAAGCTGGAACTTGCTCCCTGTGGTTTGTTTCTGTTTTCTTTTTTTTTGTTGTTTTTCCTTTTTTTTTTGTTTGTTTGTTTTTTGTTTAAACGTCTTTTGTTTCAAGGACAATAAAAAGTTTCAATCAGGCAGGACTTGAATGTCATTCCTAAGATTCGTATTTACAGGAGTCTACAGCAAAGAGACAGGCAGCTCACTCCCTGTGCGCAGGGACACCCCTCGTCCTATGCCCCAGGAACTCCACGAGCTCTGTGTGGACCTTTGGTACATAAGCCCTTCTCCCCAGCCATGCCCTCTGCACCAGGAGCCTGCCCAGCCCTCCCCGGTGACACAGCAGTTCGGAGACATGCACCCGCAAGTGCTCAGAAATTGGGTTTCGGATGCTTTCATCCTTCCCACCCACCCCAGCCCCAGGAAAAACGGGTTAAAAAGGCGCTCCTCGCATCCCTGCCTCGCCCTGCCCTGCTGTCCGCCGAGCCCACTGCCTGGAGAACCGGCCGCCGGAGCGATAAAGCATTGAGGTTTAAAATGTTCCTCTGGACACTGGCCTCAGAAGCGCGTCTGCTCTCTGCTCCTCAGGCCCAGCCTCACAGGTATATCTCCCTCTTGGTGGTCTGGGACGAGGGGGTGGTGGCTGGCTGGAAGTCCGAGGTCTGGGTGAGAGGAATTTCCTCCATGGGAGAGTCCTTGCAGGGCTCATGGCTACTATTGGAGAAGGCACTGTACGTGGGGAGCAGGCGGAGGTTGGCCATTTTGGTGCTGCGCTCTTCTGAGAGTCTGGGGCTGCCATTCCCGACTTGCTCTTGACTCCCTCTGTCTTGGTAAGGCACAAAAGTGGAGAGTTTGAGGGCGTTCTTGGGCCTGCGGCTGGGGGAGGACTGACCAGGCATCCAGCAGGTATCGGAGTGGCCGAACTCTGTGCATTCCCGGGTACAGGTCCCAGTCATGGCTACATCGGGCAGAGGCCGGAGATCTGCAGAGAAGCAAGCGAGAGCATCGTTACGTACACCTGGATATCACTGGCTTGGGATATGAGGATGGAGCACAGAGACGAGCAGCAGAACCTGGATGTCTCCATCGAACCCACAGTGGAAGGGGACAGCAGGAACCATGGCCACCCAGGAAGCAACGGCAGAGCTGGGAGGGGAACCCAAGGCTCCTGGCAGCTGATGCCCCCTGTCCAACCTCACAGCCCCAGCTCCCCCTGGACAAGCATCCACCCTGCAGCAGGTGTGTGCAGAGAAATGGGAGGCAGAGCATGGGGCCAAAGCACACTGACCTCACCGCTTTTGGAGATGAGGATTGGACGGAAGGAGCTCCACAGACTGGATCTGAACAGCAGGAGACAGGCTGCCATTGGACTCATCACCCCACAGCTGTGGGCACCACCTGGACACTGCTGGGCTCCTGGAACTCCCTTGTTCCAGCACCTTTGGGCACTACTGACAGCTTCACCGTGCAGAGACAGGGAACTGCCTTGAACACAGTCAGGCTCTTCACTGCCCTGAGGCACGACCATATTTCCTGAGCACCATCCTTGGGCAGCCCTGTCCTGCTCACCATCAGGCACGCCAGGCCACCTGCAAGCCTCCCCCAGCACCCATCAGCAGGAACCCCAAGCCCAGCCAGAAGTCCTCAGGAATCAGCTGGTCTCCCACAGAGCCTGAAATCCCCAAGCATAATGAAGCACACATGGTCCAGCCCGTGTCTACCACCAGAGAGGCTGATACTCCTGAATCCCTGCTCCAGGAGTGCACCAAACACCAAACCCTGAGAGAGCCAGGTATCTGAGGGCATCAATAGATCCTTGCTCCTGGCATAGCCAGGAAACTCTGACAACCAGCTACAGCAGTTCATGGTTTGGTGTACTCACATCCCAGTCATCCTCCATGCCAGACACTACAAGGTCTTCTTGAGCCTTGGCCATGTGTCCTTAACACAGGGAATATCTGTCACAAATCTTCAGAGGCCAAAACTTGGCATTTCCGTGCAGAGGTGAGTATCCCTCCAAGAGCCGTCCCAGACACAAGCCATCCCTTGCCATCTACCCCAATGTGGGGCACAACATAGCCTCCTCCCGCTGCCTGGGACACACCCCTGCCCACTTCCACAAGCACCTGCTGGCAGATCCAGCCTGCTGCTGATGCTGGGATGAAAGGGGGAGCTGCTCATGACCTTGACACTGCTCTGACTTGCAGACATCCCTTCTGGTTCACAGAAGTCCTTTTTGTCTCTCCATCCAGGAGCTCACTCCACTGCATTGCTGACAAACAGCCCTGCAGACTGACAGAGGGAGATACTAAGGAGCTCTGGAGACCTGAGACATATGGGGCTTTCACCAGCTCAGGGCATGCCCCTTCCCACCAGATACACACTGGTTTCACATAATCCCTCCTCCCAAAAAAGGACAGACCCACTGGCCCCCCTCAACCCTGGGAAGAAGCAAACCAGAGCCATTTGCAAGATCCTGGGGGCTCTGCCTTCCTTGGCACACGCCTCCTTCCACCAGGTCAGGGCTCTTGGACAGAAGTGTCCACAAGTTACAATGGCACAGCTTTCAGACACAGGCAACCCTGGGATGTGAGGAAGGTCTCTGCAGGAGAAGGCTCCATACAATGCTGGGAACAGTTGACAAGGTTCATAAGTGAGAGCTAAAGAGATGGGCATTGAAGAAGGGGCAAAGTTAGCCGTGAACCAGTGCATGAGAATATCTTGCCCTAAAACAGCCCCCAGTATCCCAAGTCCTCAGTTCCTCTGGTGACTGAGGCACCCCAGTTTTTCCCCCTGGTTCCTGCAGAGGCTCTGGCACCCACACTGCTCCCTGTGCTGGGAGCTGCTTCCTGCGTCCCGTCCCCTGGCGCACACGTAAGCTGTGATATCCTGGCAGAAGCCATAAGGACATACCTCAGCGCAGACCCCCTTCACAGCCTGCTCCGCTCAGGGGACTCTAATGAGGAGCAGAAAAAGGACGAGAGGGTCACATCATTGCACAGCCCCCAGCCTCCACACCCACCCTTAGGATCCTCCTGGACCCTTCATCCTCTGCCAGCCCTCCCCATCACATCACGCCGAGCCCCACAGCATCCCTTTGGTACTCACTGCCTTCAGGAGTCCCCTGGCCTCTCCTCACCCTGCTCCAGCCTCCTTGAGGCTGCTTGGCCAGCGCTGCTGATCTCTCACTTGTTTCTCCAACCTTATCCCAGCCTCCCTGGAGCCCATTGGCCATTGCAGGACGTGCATGGGAACCTGACACAAAGCTTGACGCCACCTGGTTTGTGGCACCCTGACCCCTATGTGCAGAGGGACTGTGGCTGTGCATCCCACGGTGATGTCCACTTACACACGGGTACAGCCTGGCTGGATGTGTGCTGACACGCTCATGCACCACAAACGGGCACGCTCAACCCAGCTGGTGTGTGGGGGACAGCCATGCTCACACTGCAGGGCGCAAAAGCAGGAGCCCAAAGCATTGCAGGGGACAAGATGGTCACACAGGCCAGTGTGAGAGCTTAGCTTGCCAGGGCATGTCTTGGGGTCATTCTCAGGGCTGGCCACAGACCAACTGTCCTATTTCCTGAGCATGCGGAACGTTGCCTCCTTTCTTTCTCCTAGCTACAGATAGAAAGTAAGATATGAGACCAGAGCCAAGTCAGCTCCATTTTCATCTCTACTCTGTGTTAGTCAAAGCAGAGACTGGAGTCTGTGTCCTAGATGATGTACCAGCTCTTCCTCTCAGGAAAACAGGATGCCCCGGTGGCCACTGGTTTCGCCAGTTTGAGGTCATGTTCCAGTGTCTTTCACTTCTTCTATTCAAGAGGCAATACTGATGTCTCTCTCTCATCCACTTTCCTACTGGACAAACGGGACAACTCATCATAATTTCCACTTCCAGAAATGCCTTGGTGCTGGGTGCTCCCAGGGTGGGGAATAGATGAGTGCCATCACTTCTTGCTCTGGCAGAAGGTGCTTTGCTGAATCTATGAAGGGCACTGGCAGGACTGAAATAAAAGCTACCTCTCCAGTGAACAAAGCTATGGTGATTTCCTTGTGCCAATGGCAGCTTAGAATCGCAGGATCAAGCAGGAACGCTGTGTTCAGGGTCTTTTATTCTGGTTTTCCTGTTGTCTGTTTCTGGCACTAAATTCTTTTTCCAGTGTTGTCCCTTTGCTTGCAGTGAGATGCTGGCATTGGAGCTCTGCTGCTAAAGGAGTGTATTATGTGCCATGAGCACAATCCTTTCCGCTTTAAGAGTCCGGGAACGGGGCAGGGTGTAATTCCTGAATAGCTGTGATTTAGAGCAAACACGACTCTACAGCCTAATTCTCAGCACATACCAGTGGTTCAGAGACTTCGATGTGCCACTGCAAACAAGTAGGAATCTTTCTTTGGGCGTAAACACTCGTGTAAATTTTGCCCTACAAAGTGCTGATTCTGGATGCTCTGCAGTATGGTGAGGAGGCAGAGCCCAAAACTCACCTTGGGGTTGAGATGTCTACTTTCCTTTATGAACTGTACTCAGGATTTTGGATGCCTCCTCCACCCCAGAACTGCAGTTTTGTGATTCTGAACCCCTGAAATCAATCAAAGTTCCCAAGTGATGAAGAGGATGGTCATGCCCTCTACAGCATCCCATTCCTCCATGGCATCCTGACCCTGCAAAGTAAAAGCTATGTCTGTTTTCCTGAGCTTCGCCCTCTTGTTGTGCTCTTTGGAGGGCTGGCCCATCCTGTTATCACCATTTCCATGCCAGAAGGATGCACTTAACAGCCAGGAGGGTTGTGCAGTTGGTTGGGCACTCACAGCCCTCACAGGCTTTCCCGTTTCTACAGCTTCACATTTCTCTGGTATGCTCTTGTTAGCTGCCTTGGCACATTGCAGAGTAATGTATCTGGGGTAGTAAAAGTCGCATCCCTTTGAACTTTACAGATGAAAAGGGGGCATGGTTAGGGCTTTACATTCAACGGTGCACTCAGAGATGCACCCTGGGCGCTCGTTCTGGCTGGTGCAGAGGAAGCTCTCTTGAGGTGTGGCTCTGTTCTCAGTGCTGGTGTGGCTGTTCCCATCTCCTGACAACCAGGGCACCTCTGCTCTTTGTGAAGGAGACTGTGCCAGGCTGTCTCCTCCGGGAAGAAGCACATATTGGTGCCGCTGCTAATTATTTCTCTCTATATATCCCCATGCAGGGTAGGAACATATCCTGTTGCAGCCATTTGCAAGGGCTCCTCTAAGAGTATCATTGCTCTTAGTGCAGGATTTCAACAGTGCATTTGAGCAGTGTTAGGCAGGAGACAAAGGCAGGCAGCCTTGTTCAGCAGGCACTTCCATCTCCCGTAGTAGATGTGCAGAGGTTCACTCAGCCACCACTAGTCAGGGAGTTTCAAGTGGATGCTGAGCACAAGCCTCAACAGCTTTTTTTCTTTTTCTTTTGCCACCATCTGCAACATCCGCAGCCTGTTTTGGTTCTCCCTGTCTTCCATTCACGTCAGACAACAGCACCACATGCAGGGTGTGCAGCGCTGAGGGAGCAGGGATGATGCAGCACAGGAGGCCAGATCTTTTGGGTGAGGGGATGTAGTGGAGCAGCTCTGGGAGAGAAGACAGTGGGACTGTGGGGATGTGACACAGCAAAGCACGGCAGAGGATGCAGAGAAGCCCAGAAGGGAGGTGCAGCATGCAAGGAGGGACCGAAGAGGGTCAGTGGTCCAGAGAAATGGGGAACATGACAGTGTGGGGGAGAGAAGCTTGGAAGCAAAGCAGGATGCTTTCCTTAAGCATTAGATCAGAAAGACTCATCTGTCTCTGCCTGGTGGCATGAAGAACATCAGCCACTAAATTCAACCAGCTACTGCTGTTCAGAGCCCCAGAGCACTGTACCTCTTCTAGCCTCGTTCAAAGGATAGAGAGGTGGAGCATGCCCCACGCTGCAAACTGAGGGCTGAGGTCCAAGGTATTGCTTTCAAAATGTCTATCTTTCAACCAGGGAAAGATGCAGTGTTTCCAGTACAGGCAGCTTTACCACCTCTATTGCTGTGGTGTGGACACCTGGAAGCACTCCTTTTCCCACACTGAGCCCTCAAGGCTCTGCAGACCACTCCTGGGACATCCCTTACAGTGGTGACCTCCCATGACATCATATCCCAGCAGCACTGTCCTCCCTGTCCCCCTCACAGCATCTATGTGATGAGAACAGCCTCCCTGGTGCTGCTCTTTCCAACGATCTACAGCACAGTTCCTGGGAGTAGGCACCATTCCCCTTCTCCACCATAGCTTACTGGTGCCATTCTCCTGCACCACCCACTGCTGCCTCCAGGTACCTCTCCCTGGAGTGCTCATACCTACAGGTACCATTGCCTGCAGCGCTGTTCCCTACCAGCACCATCTCCTACCCCTACCTACTGCTGACAGGTACCGTTCTCCCTTGTCACTATTCTCTATAGGTACCACTCCCCTACAGCGCAACTACCAACAGGTATTGTTCCCCTACAGCGCTCTTCCCTACAGGTACTATCCCCCACAGCGTGGTTACCCAAGGTACCACTCTCCCACGGCATTGCTCTCTCCAGGTGCCATTCCCCCGCAGCGCCATTCCCAGGAAGCACCGTTCCCCATGGCGCTGATGCCTACAGGTACTGGTCCCCCATGGTGCCACGTCCTCCAGGCGCTATGTTCTGTGCTGTTGCTCCCTCCAGGTATTTTCTCCCCCCACTGCTCTCTTCCCTTCAGGCACTGCTGCTTTAATGGTGCCACTTCCTCCAGGTACCATGTTTTACAGCGCTGTTCCCTCCAGATACCACTCCCCTGTGGTGCTGCTTCCTCCAGGCACCACTGCTTTGTGGTCTGTTCCTTCTTCACAGTACAGCTATTTGGATAGTGTGCCCCAAAATCCCATTTTCTTTCACCAGCAGATTCTAGTCTAGTCTATTCTTTCTGTTCTGTCCTGCCTTGTCCTTCACGTCTTTGAACCCCAGCATGGTTGGGATGAGTGCCTTGCACTATCCCACCCCTCAACTTACCCTTCTGCATGCATTTCTCCCACAGCAGCATCCCCAACCCAGTAGTCTGGAGGAGTGCTCCCCACACCTGCAGTAAGAGATGCTCAACAGCCTGTTCCCGCTCGGTCAGCTCAGCCTGGGCTTCTTTTGGCATACAGGAGCTCGGTGGCTCCTTCCCAACGTCTTCCCTTTGCAAGGGCTTTTGAGAGAGGGAAGCTGTGCTGTAGGTAGCTGTGGAGCTGTCACCTCCTTTGCAAAGCCCTGACACAAGGTTCCCCCCTTCATTGTCCCCAGATGAGGAGGGTACGGGCAGCGCATTTTCCCTCCAGGGAATGCCCACCTTGTGACACAGGGAACCAGATCAGCAAGCTCACCTTCTGCAGGTCTCCTATCTATCTCCTTTCTGACCCCTCTTTCCCACATGACACAGGGACATGACCGGAGCCCTCTACCTCCAGGGCAGCACAGGCACAACACCAATTTCACTTTCCAGGCCTTGGGGAAGGCTGCTGGACTGCTGCCCACTTCCACAGCGATGCTCCAGAGATCAATGACTACAGAAATATCGGAAGCTGAAAGCACAAGCGGAGAGCTCCCCGCAGTCCACGTCAGCCCCTCTTTTTCCTAGACTGAGCTGACATCATCCCTACAACACCCAGGCAGACGGTTTGCAGGGCCATTCCTAGCACTACAACACCCAGACAGACGGCTTTGGGGACCAATTCTAGCACTACAACACCCAGACAGATGGCTTTCCAAACTTAACACAGTCACTATAGCATGGAGACAGATGGCCTCTGGTATCTGAGACCGACCCACCACTGCCCATAAAGGTGGTTACTGCAGTTCAATACCACACCTACGGCTCTCAGGGCAATAATGAGTAACACCCGCTCTTACAATAAATACTGAGAAAGATGCTGAGATCAATGCCAGCACGCAGATGGATTTGTCCTAGGCACCAAAGTCAAGAGATATAACATGCACAGCCATCTTCCCCAGACCCTACAGCACTGAGCATCTCTCCCCTCATGCTAAACAGTAGTATCTAAACACCAGTAGAGACATCTTGCTCTAAAGCTAATGGCCTGTCAGCCCCCAGATGCACACACACAGATCAGACCATGGCCTCTGGAGTATATTACAACAGCACACACTAACTCTAGCACCGAAGCAAATGAATTCCCAGCTCCTGCCAAGGGTATCACAGCAGAACTGGCACATAATTAATGTGGACAGATGCACCCATCAGCCTCAGCCTCACCAGCACAGGTAGCACAGTACTAAACCACTTTGTCGGTAGCGAGGGCCTGAGCCCAGGCTCCCAGAGGACATGTTCTTCCCTCACTCACTGTAGCTGGAGCTTGAGGGACCATCTCCCTGCTGCCATTATGCCTGCAAACCACAGGCAGCTGTGTGACAGTGGCAGTCTAGCTGGGTTACACAGGCATCCCACGACCACATTGCCACAGCAGCAGGATGTGACCCAAACCCAGTGCCAGTGGCAGCAACACTCAGACAATGACCGTGTTCCTGCAGGGACCAGGCAGGGCTCACAGGGCTCAGCAACAGACTACGGCACCTGTGAGACTCCCAAAAGCACGATCTACCCCTCTCGCTTCACTGCCATCCTCATGATACCCAGTGAAACAAATTAAATCCCTTTTAAGAGATCTTGTGCTTGTAGTGCCACTGACATGTTCTTTTACCCTGGCACAGTGGGGCTTCAACCTCCACTGGACTATAAAAAGCAAGATTATTACATTAAATTACTGAATAATTATGTTAAGAGCTACCTTAATAGGATTACAGGGTTCAAAGGTTAAGAAATGCCAAAATTAGGATTGTCCATGCAGTCTTAATTCGCTCAATGAAAGTCTGCTTCATGATGCAGACCAGAATTATGCTCTGGTGGAAAACATTTTCCCTGGGGTCCTTTGTGTCTCTGCGGAAGAGGACAGAACCTCCTGGGAGATGTACCAGGCTTTTTGAGTGAAAGAGACTTTGTCAGTGAGACTGTCCCACAGACTCCAGAAATTGGAGAGGAGAGAATGAAAGGGTCAAGAGATCACAGAAAATTACACCTCCAAAATAAGGGGCTAAAGGACAGGGGGATTCCTTTACTACTGAGAAAAAACAGCAATTTCTTTTCCTTCCTCCTTTTAGAAGTAAAAATCCAAGCAGATTTCATTGCCACTTTTCAAAATTTTTGGTAAGTGGCATATGTCCGCTACAAAAAATTGTGTCCTTGAAGTTAAAGTTTGCCAAAATGTCAAGCAACTGAAAACAAAGTCAGATAATGAGCATTACTGGTCAATCCTCTTCACCCATGCTATATAACACATAGCTCCAAAATGAAATCATGGTTCCTATAATATCCAAACACTGTCCTCTGGCCAATCAAGAACTTCTCATGGCACCTACAGACAACAGGCATTCAACAAATAACCACCAGAAAGGTTGAAGAGCCATGCAATAACCAAACCAAACCATGCAACAACCAAATCATCCTCCCAGTCTCATTATTTGCTCCTGCAATATCCAGCCTGGGTGAGTAACAGGTCCTGTAGTACCTTCAGGAGTGCACAGAGGTCTTGACAAGAAGTTACGGGCAGCAGAGGAGCTGCCCTTCTTCCCCAACCCCCACCCCCCTCCCCCAGAAGAGGAGCAGGTGGGAGCACAGGGCTCTTCTGGCTTTTGAGTCCCTTGCATGGGGCTAATGAGGGTTGTGTGAACACCACCTGCTGTCCCCGGGGGCTGCCAGCTCATGCATGCCTTGCATGCGCATTCCTGTTACCCAAATACCTACACAATTGCTCCTTCCACATTCCCACCTTGCTTTTGTTGATGCCTCCCGTGCATCAGATTATCAGATTCCTCACAGACCCTCCTGGTGGGGGTCCCAGCCTGGGTCTGTGGGGCTGACCCATCCCCTTGTGCAGCCAGAGGCTCCCTGGAGACGCATGGATGAATTGCCCAGAGACTCCTGGCATGCCCCAGGCACCAGTGCTCTGCCACCTGATGGGAGGGCAGTGACCAGAAGGGGCCAGGCCACCAGGGCCAGAGGCAGTGCCATCTGTGCCAGTGACACTCTGGCTACCCACCGACCTGGCTACAGGGTGCCTACAGCTGAGGTGCCCTTGCCCAGCCCTCCAGAGCAATGCAGTCTCCAGCCGGGGTCTGCTGCTCATGTGTGACAGCAGGAGAGCTGAGGTTGTGGCCCTTGTGGCACCAGGTCCTGGGGAGCTCCTGGTCCATATTATCATGGGCTGCTAACATACAGTGGTCCTCTTACCCCATCTCCCTCCCGCCCTCTCAGAGCGTCACTGAAACACATAGACCCATAGAATCCTTCAAGTCGGAAAAGATCTTCAAGATCATCAGTTCCAACCATTAACCCAACAAGTCCACCACTAAACCATGTCCCTAAGCATCACATCTACATCATAGCTTTCAGAGGGCACTAGAGACCCGTCCCATGGCTCCTGCAAGAGGGTTGTGCTCTGCACTCCTGCCACAGGTCCAGAGGCTGGGGACACTCCCCTTGCACTGCAAGCCTTGGGGACAAGGGCAGCAAACCCATATGCCCCAGGCCACCCCACAGCTGCCAGGATGCAGCAAATTCTCCTTACAGAAGGAACCTGAGCACCTAATCCTTGAGCTTTAACCTGTTGCCTGAGTCTGTGAAAGGCAGAGGTGTAATTCTTTCTGACCCATCCCCTCTGCTCAGGCACAGGACTTGGGGAGACAACACAGAGGGGTCCCCCCAGCCTACACATGCTTCCAGGTGAATTGCAGCCCCCCCCATCCCTGGGGCTGGCCTCGGCGCCCTCCACCTGCTGCAGCCCACAACTCCAGCCAGCCTCCCTCCAAGGGTTAATCTTCCTCTCTAGAGCTTCTCAAAGCTAATTAGAAAGAGCCTGGGCAAGCGTGGTGGCAGACACCGATGCACTTATCTCCCCACTTCCGGGGCTCTGCCCTTATCATTTAATTAAAGCTGCAGTCGTGCTTCCCTTCCTGGCAGGAGCTAATCAGAGAGGGCACTGGAGCTTGAGGCAGCCTTTGCCAGTCAGCCAGGGTAGAAGCTGGAGAAGGGTGGGAAACATGCCCCAGGAAGGATAATAAAAGGGAGAAGAAGATAAAGAAAGAGTCCCTTTGTGCTGGCAGCTGGGGACCGGGAGAGCAGCGAGGGGCTGAGCCCCAGTGCCCATCTGCCAGCCACGGTGCTGTATGTGGAGGGACTCAGGGTTGTCTCAGCTCTGGATGGACCCCTGTGATGTCAGGCCCAGGAGCGAGCCAAGAAAGCTGCCTCTGCCCCAAGCAGGCTTGGCAGCACTGCAGGCTGGCTCCATCTCCCAGCAGTAACAGGACCCTGGACCCCCCACCCTGCCCCAAAACAGCTCTCCCAGCAAAGCACACACAGATGCACCCTGACAGCAGAGCCTGTGGGTGCCACATGTGCCGGCAGCAGAGCAAACCACACTCCCATGAGCAAGGGTCAACTCAGACCATGCAACATCCAGCACCCTCAATAAAACTGGGAACCCCCAGAGTACTGGGGAAGGAGCATGTCCAGGATGGATGCCATCAGGCAACAGGAGGGATGTCCATCAAGCAACAAGCTCCTGCACCAGGTCTCCAAGGGAGGGCAAGGATGCATAAGCCCTGAGAAATGCTGTTATTTGAAGGCCACACAATGATGTGTGGGCACAGCTACACAGGGATGTGTGCTGGCATACATTCAATGAGAGACTCAGCCGTTTTGGGGTAAACAACCCCCAACCGATGCTGACAGTTTCCCTGCCAAATTCCACAACTCTCTTCCAAAGCATGGTTAAGCTAATAGGTCTTGAAAATAAATTCTTATAACCAGTTTGTTAGCAGGGCTGAGACAGCATGTCTTGTTCTCAAAAAACAGCTGGAACACCTCTCCTAAAACTTAAGGAAAAAAAAAAAAAAAACACACACAAAAAAAACCCACAAAAACAAGAAAAAGAAATCAACCTGAGGGAAACCCAGCATGGAAAATTTAAGCTTTAGAGCTAGAAATCTGCTGAAGTGATAAGCAATTGAAAATAAGTCTGTACAATACAAAATGTCAAGCAGCCCGAGGCTGCACAGTCTATATAATGATCCTCATTGCAGGTTCCAAAAGCTGCTCTGAAGGCGCAGCCCGGTTGGGAGATGGATGCGTGTGCCTGGCGCGCTCCAAGCAGTAGGAAGAGAGCAATTGTTTCAGCTTTATGCCAACACTGTACAGTCCTATCACTGCTCCTGGAAAAGGTGGTCTTCTCCCACCATTGCTCACTGCTAGTTCATCAACCCTCCTAGTGTCATGAACGTATAAGCAAGAATTAAAAAATGATATTTGATTATTTTTTTTTTTAAATTAATTTTCAGCAAGGCCAGTTTTCTCACTTTGCCTACGGGGAAGCGCGCGGCCCCATGCACAGCCCGGGAGTGCACTGTAAGGTGCACCAGTTCACGTGCGCAGGGACCTGGGAATACTGGCCTGGTTTTATGAGCATTCTCTGTGTTTGCTCCTTGGCGGCTGTCTTTCATTGTACCCTTGTATTGAAGCTCTTGTGTCAAGGAGAAAAGAACTGGCATACGCGTGTCTGCCTTTGAACAAAACCATTGTTAAGCTCCATCAACAATTTAATAATCTTTCACTAGCAGGACAATGAATTGGGGGAAATTATTCTTGCAGGGGGGCTGATAGCCACACAGCAAAGTGCTGTTCAAGGCCTTTGAAGTCACATAGGTGTTTAACTGACAAAGGAAATCACTTTATGAAAAGGACTTGCCTCAACAAGGGGATCTGGAGACAAAGAAAACCAAGACCACTTGGAGAGAAGTGGAGCAGGGGAGAAGGAAGAGCCCTTGGAAGAGAGTCAAGCCAAACCCCAAGGAAACTGGAAGAGGAAATGACAGTACCAATTTGCATGCATATGCTTTGTTTTCTTTCCACAGATCTTTCCTGGGCTGTTTAAGAGTAAAGTTAGCACAGTCACTTGTCATTTCAGCTATTTCACAGCCTGTTCCGACTGTAGAAACACTCCCGTTGCCTGAATCGTAATGCAGACACCGAGGAGGAAGAGGACAGATCCTTCCCAGAATTTGTGGTGGAAAGCTGAAGGTTCAGGCGATGGCACTAAATCCAGGGCTGATGCTCCTGGGCTGCCCTGGAAATGTCTGGCTGCTGATGGAGGATGCACACACAGACCCAGATACCACACTCAGCCACAGAGAACCAAGTGCACGTGAAATCCAACATACAGCTGTGTTGTGAGCATTAGACCAGGGGTGTGGTCATGAAAATTTGGAGGGATATTCTGACACCAAATGAAGGTGGCTGGCTGCTGATTGCTCGAAGATCAAGAGCAGCCCACAAAGGAGAGCCTGAACCTCTGAACTAACCAGCCCATTTCTCTGCAGGGAAGACACACGCCATCAGCCCAGCTGAAAACACACAGTATTGATGCCACAAACACCCACAGACTCGAAGGCTGAAAATCTGCAGTGGAAGCTAAATGGGGAGAGATTTTGTGGCTGGCACATAGCAGAAGCAGCATATGCACTGGTCAAATCCTCCTGTGGTGTAGCCAAAATACATGCCAAGAAATCAGTCCAGGTGGTTAACATTTCTGAATTGAACCACTTGCCATCTTGCTGGCATGATTCCCCACTGAGGCACTGGAAGGATCTGCAGCGCTGATGGCTGCAGCCGGGGAGAAGTTGCCTTGTCATGTGAAAATAGGAGGTATCAACGCCAATGCAGCTTGCTAAAGGTGCAGCTCTGAGAAAACAGGAGGATATCAGCGTGCTGATGCAAATGAGGAGGTTTAGAAACGGGTTATGGCTTGTTTGGGAAGACACAGGAAAAAATCCCACATCCTGATGAATACTGCTCTGCCTTATGTTTGTTCTTAGGATGGTAGGAAGGCGCTCTTGTGGGAGAGTGGGGAAAAAGAGGGATAATCACTTCTGATAGGGAATATCAACCTCCAGCTACCCTTGGGTGCTGCAGTTTACAGTCTGCTGGAGGTTAGATGCAATAAAGTTTGCACCACTCGAGGGAGACCTGCCAGAGGCAGTCCTAAAGGCGCAGAATGAATAAACCACACTTTAAAGAACGAGCAAGGATTAAACCTGCTGCCTAACATCCTGGCAGGCAAGCGGGGATACATCATTGCCCTGCATTAGAGGCAAATAGGCAAAGGGAATTTGCCAGCTCTGTCACCCCCAAAGCACAGCACAAGGGAACAGGAGGATGATCACGAGAAGATTTTGATTTCACGGTCCAACAGAGATGTATGAAAACTTCCAGAATCAGTCCAAGGGCATAATTTTTACAGATTATTTTTCAAAAGGGAGAAGACGGTAATAGCAGGCCTGCTCCTTATGCACAGTCTGTAGCAACAGAAAATATGTGTGTAGCATCGAGCAAAGCAGTGGTGTACTTATCTGAAAGAGCAGGCAAGACCTGAACAGGTAGAGAGCTCAAAATGATCTGTGATTTGAGAGGTCCAGGATCAGCAATTGACCCTTCAAAGGAAGCCATTAATCATCATTAAGAAGGTTTATGTCCTGAGGGACCAAGAAGCAAAACAACATGAGTCCTGTATCCTATGATGTGGGTTAGCAAAGAGACTTGGGGAATGAAAAACAAAATGTGTGTGGGCAGCAGGGTTTACCTGCAGTGGGGAACTGCCTGAACATGGGAAGGGTTCGGGATCTGGCTGCTGAGGGAAACCGATAGGGAGAATAATACCCTCGAAGCAGCATTGTTTTCAGGAAAGGCAAGGCATTTGCCTTCTCTCACTGATTTATCTGCATCTCTGTGGGTGCCCCTTCCTGTGTGACTAATAAGCAGCAAGGTGCTAGACATGGAATACACAATTTCTTTTGCTTTTATTCATTTTCTTTCTAGATATAATAAATCTTGCTTTTGTCAAAATCCCTGTTGTCTGGGTAATTTCATCTAGAGATCCTCAAGGAACAGAGATCTCCATATCCCTGAAAGTTTAATATCTTGGGTTTAGTTGGCATATTTTCAAGCAATAACTTATAAAGCTGAAGAAGAAAAAAAAAGATTACTTATGTCTAATTGGCATTATACTAATTACCAGCAAAATACATCAGGCAAATATCACATTTACTCACTCTCTGTCATTTTACATTCCCTACTCCATCTTCTTTTTCCTCAGCAGCTATAAAACAACACAACATGCTGTTCTGACACATCCCTGAACAAAGATCATATCCTAACCCTCTCCTCCTTTCTCTTGCTACCTCTTTGTTTTTTTACTTCCAAGCAAGGTCATTTTGAAACAGGCACAGACATATAACTGATTGGGAACTCGTGACCCTGTACTCCAGCATCCTGCTCTTCTCCGCCGGATCCCTTCCCCAACCTCCCCCAGTGTTTCTTTTACAAAGGATTTATGGCCATCTGTGTAAGAGTGTTTTACCTTTTATATCTGAATAAGTACATGAACACAGACTAAAACAGAAGCACACGTCCTCTCGCACATGAGCCATCTGAGCTGTTTTATTTGTGACTCACTGCGTTTTTGCCAGTTTACCCTAAACGATTTCAAAAGCAAAATAAGTTAAAACAAATAACACCAGCTTTACCCTGGAGTAAGAGTCCTGAATTTAAGCACCTCCAAGACCCACCACTAGCACTGTCGTCATCATCTGGTTCATTCTAAGGTTTGCCTGCTTTCGCCTAGTTCAGAGCAGCCCTCTGCCAGACGAGGCCCTGGCGCAGTTTGTGGGTGAGCACTGTGGAGGAACCCTTTTCCCAATGGACAGGGCAGACGAAGCAACACTAGCTGAAAGAGTTTAGCCTCGTAGACATGAGCTGTGCTGGTTCAGTTGGCCTCAAAGACCAAGAATAAGGTCTGGCTCTTTGTTTTTAGTGATACAGCAGTGGAAGGAACACTCGTGTAGGACTCAGTGTCCACCAGACCCTGGGCAGTCCTGTTCTTCCATCATTGAGGTGCAGTCCTCCTTTCCGATGAAGAATGAGGCTGAAGCCCATCACAGAGATTATCTGGGAAGCCTTGTACCCACTGCAAAGGCATAGCCCCTTCTCCATCCTGCTGCAGTCTTCAGTAACAACAAACAGGGACAACTTGTTGCTGCAAGCCACCAAGACCTGTCTAGATGTGCCTGCCTGGGAAAATGAAGCCTGCCAGCCATGAAGCACATCAGCTTCCCCCATTTCTGCTTGTTCAAAGCTTCTTGTCCTGCTCAGACCAGAGGGAGGGCTGAGGTGTTGGAAAGAAAGCCCAGGTCCAACCACACTGCCCAGGGATGAAGGAGCTGACCACCATGTGGTTTCTTTGCACCTCTGTTGTGTTGTCTCTGGCCCCAAACAGACTGCATGGCTGCATCAGCTCACATGAAATGAGCCCTGGTTCCTGCAGAGGAACCTCATCTCCCTGAAAGCAAAGGCAAACGCGAGGGCTGATATGGTCAGATAACCTCTGAGTCAAAGCAGCCTATCCTTGGTATCTCTCGCCAGATGCCATGACTAATGTTAGATTTATGGAGTGTCCTCTCTGCAACTAAAGCGAAGAGCTAGCGTTACAACCACTTAATGGAGGTGACTTCAAATCAGGATGGATGAGAGGTAGTGAGAAGGAGACAGGAAGAAAGATTCATTGATAGTGAGAGTATAAAGCACAAAATCCTGGGGAAGAGCGAACAACTGAGACTGACATTTGACCTGTCTCAATAGCAAAGCTCACATTGATTTCACTGGGGACAGGAATGAATCCCTTATCCTCTGTCTCATGCCTGCGAGAGGGATTTTCCACCTGAGGGATCTACACCTGACCAATCCTCCAATCTTGGACACATGCTATTTCTATGAGAAAGAAAATGCAGTGCAAAGTCCTCAAGAAGCTCAAATGGGAGACTTCATAAGCTTCTCTAGCATTAAGTTTAAATCCCACACTAATGCAGGTCCTTTTACATGGGAAGAGGCACTGCCAAGCAGGAAAGTTTATAGAGACATTCGGAACATTCAGAGGCAGATAAAGGGGAAATATCTGAGTTAGATCACACAGGATCTGGAAATGGCATGTCAAATTACTTCAAAAGGAGCTTTCTAAGGAAGCAGGTCTTTGAAAACAACAAATAGTCTGGGACTGCTGAGGGATCCTAGTTGTCTGTTGCTTTTACATGAGGTTGCTTTTTCTGGTTTAGACATGTTCTAAACGTGAATGCCAACCTCATCTGGCTGCTCACTGCCTCTCTGTAGAATCACAGCTTCTGCAAGTTCAGCCCTCTGCAGAGCCACGGAGCAGTCAGGTTAGGAAAACTGTTCTAACTGGAGAGTAATACGGCAAAAAAAAAAAGTGATCCAGCAAAACATCAGCCTGATCAGCTCCCCGACCCAGTTTGCCATGAAGCCAGACAAACAGCTGTGTTGGCACAACAGAGCACATGGCACAGGGACAGGGATGAGAAAACCAATACAGAGAGGAGGGAAACTGCCTATTTTGGCACTCTTGCTAGCAAAATACTCAGGATGCTGGCTATGGTTAATAGGTTCATCAACAGAAATGATCATAACTCGACTGCTGGCTCACCCCCATGGATGTCACATGGACCATCTGCAATTGCTCCAGAGCACCTGTCCAAAGGCAGGACACTGGGTCTCAAGCCCTGTTCAAATGCATATTTTAAAATGTTATAGAAAACACAAAAGAAGATTCTGAAGGAGCTTCGTCCAACCCCTAATTCTGAGGAAATACCCTTTCTGGAAAGAAATGTGGTACAAATGAAGATGAGACCCACCCTCTTGTTCCTACGGTGGATCCAATTCTGAAAGCTTCTTCCTGTAACACAGTTTGGCAAACATCAGTTGCACCCACAAATAACTTGAGGATGACATAAACTACTCTTTGGAAACAGACTTTATACCAAAGAAGTGTTCGTATTTGGTCCAGGTAAGAATAGCTGTGCATGACCATTTGCACGGGCATTTGCAGCCACTGTCAGGAAAAAGCAAAAATCAAAATTCCTGTGTGGAGTGACTGGCAGTAACCTGTATCTCACCTTGCAGCCACCTGGTGAAGGTGAAGAGTTCCCTGTTTTAACGTCACTAGTGCTGCAGGGGTGTGTGTCCTGCCAGGTGAGAGCTACAACCCAGCCCCAGGCCTGCCGAGGTGAAATTCTGGTCGGAAGTGTTCCTGCCCTAGACTGGAGGAGGTACACGACATTGCTTGGTCTCCCCGGTTTAGGAGACCAGGAAATCTTCCTTTCCCTGAGACAGTATAAGTCATCTTCCTTGCATAAGCTTATTTATAGTTCTTAGATAAGAATATATAGTTATATACTCCCACTTGTTTGCAGTTGGTTCTTCTAAGAAAAGTTTCAAAGTTTGCTGTGGAGCCAACCAAGCCTAGTGAACAAGGAAGAGTGGTTCCAAAAAGTAAGTTGAGTTTTAGGCTACCCCTCAGCATGTTCTCCAAGCCTGTGGTCTCTGCAGTATTGACTGGTAAATCAGCAAATTTAGAGCAGGGTCCCATCCCTGAGATGTGGCCTCATGATAGTGCAGAGAAGGATCATGTTGGCTAAGGTTTCCAAATGGAAGAAAGAATAAATATTAAGAAAAATGGTGGAATTTTCTCCAATGAATACATTCAGAGCAGGAAGAATATGAAGGATGTCAAGAATAGAGACGACATTCACTAATTTCAGTCATCTTGCCACAGACAGCAAGAGGGAATGGAAGATGTCACGGCCCAGCCCAGATCACAAGGAATAGTAGAAAACTCAAAAAATCCAATCTTGAATGCAGGAGGCACACATAAAGCCACAGGGACCTATATATTCTACAAGAGAAGGCACCTTCCTACTGAAATACGAAGCTTTTTGTCTCTTGGGCACTGACTCAGAGTGACTGTCCTGACTAGATTTTTCATAATCACATAATGCAACCACAGTTCAGGGACAGAAAGGGTAAAAAAGCCATCAGAATACAGTGGGGAAATTTGCTTCCTTCAAATAACTCCTCTAGAGATGTCCAGGATCTGCCAAGGATCTTTGGAGAACTTCAGGACAATCTTACATGTGCACTACCACATAATCCTGTGAGACAAGACAAACACTGTCAAATAAATTATTAAAGCTATTTTGGACAACCTCTGAAGCAAGTAGCATCCTTCTTAGAAGCTCTTGAGAGGATTAAAGGCATTCTCTGTAGCTAGTGATGATGTACTTGTTACTCAGTCTGGAGAAGAAAAATAATAGTTGTACCCTGTTTACCCTGGGATCCTTGGTACAATTAGGAAGGTGACCTGGTTGACATGACACACCACAACTGCTCTGAACAGCTCTTTCGTAAGGGTTTACCCAAACACGGGTGCTGGAAAACATGGAAAAGCAGAAATAGGGTGAGAACAAGTTTGCAATTACAGCTGAGACAGAAACGGCATGTTGAAACCAAGATGGTGTAATCCATGACCATTTGCAATCTGTCGGATGTTATGTCTCATGATAAGTATCTTTTCCCACATCTCTCTTCAGTAGCGATTAGGAAAATCAAAAGCTGCCTTTGGGGATGAACCAATATTAAGTGAAGAAAATAGAGAAGTTCACAATTTCTTACAAAGAAATGCAGATGCCTGTAGAGCTGAGGATCACTGAGAAACCCAGACATAATTTGTTGAAGCAGATGAGATGCAGCAGATGGTCACAGAGCGTATGCATACCCTAAACAAGAGCAGGACTTGGAAACTACTAGCAATGACAAAACATCTACAGTAAGAAATTCCAGCCCTGATGTCAATAGTCAGTGCTAAAAAGGAAATGGCTGCAAATCACTTTAAAAAATCCCACAGTATCTCAGCTAGAGAGGAGTCTAAGCACCGGGCAAACACAAGCTAATAGTCCTCAGCTGGTCAGATGTGTGTGACCTGCTGGTTCTCAGTCAGCAAAGGGGAGACCGGTGCACGGTCACAGCCAGAGAACATCTTTATTTATTCCATGGACAGCGGCATTTATCCTATCCTACACCATACCCTCGGTTTTCTCCCACAAAGCGTGAGATCTTTCACTAACAAAGAGGGCTCTGTACCAGACATCGAGTCTGGGTTCGCCAGTGTTTGACCAGGAACGACACAGGGCTAGCCGAAATCCTGCATCCCAGATGGGAGCCGGGTCAAAGGCATTCCTCAGCGCCCTGCAACAAAGCAAAAATGCTGCAGGGCATGTTTGAAAAAAAAAAAAATCCGGAAGACTGACTTTCTGCAAGACAAAAGGGACGTTTAAAGATAATACAAAAAAAAAAAAAAGAAGAATAGGTTTTAAGATCTAGAGACTTCACCCTGACAGAGGAGAAGACAGAAAGTAATTTGTTTTGTCCCATCTGCTAGCTGGAAGGAACTGAACAACAATTGCAGTGAGAACCTTAAGAAGAAGCTGGTGACCAGAGGGACACCAAGCAGAAGACAGGAGGCAGCGGCTGCCCAGTGCTGCAAATCCATATAATTACCCTGAACGGCAAAAAGGGAGCATTGGCTTGGGAGTTCTCTGCTGAGCCACCCACCTTCTCAAGGCACAGTGACACTGCAGGGTGCACGCACAGCCCGGTGTTAGCCAGAAGCAGCTGTTTGCGTGCCATGGCCACACATGCCTGTCTGGAGACCATGAAGACACACACTAGCAGTGACATTATCTCTGTGCCTGCTGCTGCTATGGATGCCACCGAGTGCTGCTGGAGAGCTGCAGGCTGTCATCTGGACACATCCACATCGCCAAAATGTTGTTGGCAAATCAGCGACCGTGCAGAGAAAAAATGATATGAGGGAACGGAAGACTTGAACTATAATCAGAAGTGTAGCAAAGGGGAGCAGGAGGGAAAAAATCTCCCCAGGCTGCCTTTGCAAGGGTTGCCAAAAAGCAGCACATCCATCCAAGATGTGCCAGATGTTGCTGCTGCCCAGGAACGGGCCTGCAGGTCTGTGGTGGCGTCATGAGCAGATGGCAAAGGCTGGGAGGAGCCCAAGGAAGGGTGGGAGGAAAGGAAGAGAGACCCAGCTGCCAAACTGTCTTGCCTTGGCTCTGCTTACAGTAAGGGACTTGACTCAGTTTTTGAGAGCATCAAAGAGAACTTTAAATGTTGACTTCCTTACACGTGATCTACAAATACACATGAAGTGAGGTGTCTTCCAATATCGTAAGATTTGATGGAAAGAAATGAGAGCTAGAGCAGCTCAGGTAGAATTTAAGTGAAACTGAGGGCAGAGAGAACCTACCCCTGGAAGGGTTCACCAAGGGTCTTGCGTAATTACCACCATTTGCAATCTGCTATCCAGACGAGATCTTTCCAAAGGGAGCTCTCCTGCTCAACCATGGTGAGATGCAAAAACCACAGGGTGAAATTCTATGGCCTGTGTCACACAGGGGTGAGACAAGATGCTGCTTCTGGCTTTACAATGCATCAACCCACCACTCTTTCTTGGAACAAAGAAAAATCTGGACTGAAAGGGTTTTATTAAGTCCAGTAGTCAAACCCTGGATATGGTATCTCAATTCATTTGGTCAAGCTGTGCTGAGGTGTACAGAGGAGGTAGGATACCATGAGAAAAAGACTGGACTTGCCAGAAAAGCCTATGGCTATAAACCAGGCGAGGGTTCTGCATCAAGCTCTGCCACAAAGTCCCAAAGCCATGCTCCTCGCACCTTGTGCGTCAGCAGCTGCCCAGAGGCGGTCAATGCAGCCTCGGCTTCGCTGTCCAAGAGCAGCTGGAGACCTGCCTTGCGGCTTAGGAGCACTGGCACCCTTGGGCAGCTCTCACCTTCTGAAAAGAGCAGACCGAGGTAGCTGCCAGCTCATCCAGGGGGGCACCCAAAGCTAGCAGACATCTCAGAAATGCAGATTATCGTTTTCTGTTTCATTCCCCACCTATGGTGGAATTTCTTCCCTGGAAGGAGAGCTGTGAGGATAAACTCATTAACATCTGTGAAGTACAGATACTACTGCACTAAGTGCATTGCGAAAGCTCATGAGATGATTGTTAATTACAAGTTTAGTGCGATGTTGTAATGGCATGCATTAAAAATGGTATGGGGTCCCTACTTTAAATAATGGGGATAAAACAGTTTAAACATTTGTCCCTGTTCTGTGGGCTGAAGAACACAATTCAGAAATGCTTCATCCAATATATTGTCATCACAGGTACCCATGTACCACACAGGGACAGAGTGAAACAGCCATCATGTGACATTTCCTAAATTGCACATATTTGGTCCTGTAATCTTACTAAATTCTCTCCATCATCAATGAGACTGGCACTTTCATAATCCAGGCTCTGCATGCATTATGTCAGGACAGATCCTCTGCAGAGCAGAATCACTCCCAGGTTCCTTCCAACTAAAGCAAATCTGTGATACAGGGAGAGCAGATGTCTTTAGCGAAAGCAATGGGTGGGAGACTCAGCTCAGCTCCCAGCTCAGCATACCCCACAGAAGTGGATAACAGCACGGTAAAATGTTGGGGAGGAAACAGTGGGCAGCTAGGTAAAATACCATGGATGACAAATGCCTGGGATGACTGAGGAGCTGGCACATCAGTGCCAAGATACTGGAGAAGTCTTAATCAGAAAAATTGTAATTCCTCCTGCAAAGGACCTGGCTCAGCCCCTGCAATACAGCATTTTACTGCAGTCTGCGCAGTAAAAGGTGTCCAAAAAAAGGAGGACACTGATATGTATGTTAATCAAGTGAAGAACCATCTACAAAGAAAAGGCATGGATCTGTCTTCTAGTTGAAAAGCTATAAATAGCCTTGCATACTTGCTTATCAGATTGGTTCGGCTGCAGGGATAATCTCCTGGAGAAAGCAATGGAAGCCCTGTTATGTTGGATATTTATAACTAGATGAAAGCCTAGAAAATGCACAGTTGTGTCAGTCTTGCGCTCGTGCCACAAGATAGAGTGTATGGGATCCAATTAGTCTCTTCAGTTTAATACAAGGTCAAGAATGGCTTAGTCTTCCCAGCCTCGTGAAAAAAAAAAAAAAACAAAAACAAAACGAACAAAATCTGATCTCTTTGAGGGGCTAGTGCTGCTTGAGCACCTCCAGAAGCATAGACAAAGGCATGGTGAGACAGCACCCCAAAAGGTCATGAAGGTCCTAACATCACTAGACACTCTTTGCAGGAAGCAAAACATGACCCTTCTCTGGACAGAGAAGACAGAGTTCTTGTTTGCACCACAGAAAGGTCTGATGTGCCTCATCTTGGGCATGCAGACCATGCAAAACACAACTCTGATGAACTGATCTAATACGACCAGAAACTCGTCATCTTCGAATCACCTGGCCTGGTGCCAGGGTCCCCTAATGGTATGCTTAACAGATCATGACCCTGACCACAGCCCTTCAAGTTGATTGAGCTGCTGTTGCCAGATTATCTGCAGAGCACCAGGACCGACTAGAGTTAATGCCGTTGGATTCCTCAGAGCCCTGGCCTGCCACGGCCCCTGCACTGAACTGGGTTTATCCAGGTCAGGGCAGCTGCTGGAGGTACCAGAGCCTGGTTCCCAGCCATTGCCACATGAAGGGATCCAAGCCAGGACAGCCTGGGAAACAGCAAGCAGAATGGGGTTACAGTTCTCCCCTGGGAGCCTTTGCACATGATATCACACACGGATTTGTTTGTGGGTAGGTGTTTGGTGATTTCTGTCCTCCTGGGCTGTGAACATACACAGGGTCTCTTGTGCAAAGGAACGGAGCTACCTAATTTATAGGAGAGGTTAGGTTTTGTGATGCTGTGGGTAGGGACACATGGCCATGTGCTCTCTCTGTGACAGCCACTGCCCCGGGCAGTGTCTCCTAGCTATCCTCAGGTCTGCTCATACCCATCAGGCAGACAATGGACATCTCAAGGACCACTGGCAGCCCTCTCTTCCCTCCATCTCCTGCTGCAGAACTTCCAGGTCCCCCTCTCTTTCTCCTCTTTCTAGTCTTAACCCTGTTCCTCCCTCATGGTCTCTGGGTTGCCTGACACCTTCAGGGGCTCAAACTTTCCTCTTCCAGCTCCATCAACACCACAGACGTGGTGTATCCTTCAACACAGCCATGTGGCATCTCCTTACCCACAAGCCCATCAAGCCTCTCTTGCAGGCACCTGACTGGTATTCAAGGGCACTTGGGAAATCCACTACTGTCATCCTACAGCAGGGACTTCTGGAACCTCTCCACACTACTCTTCCCAGTTGACTGGCTGGTACTTTCGGGAAGAAAGTGATCTGCATGACACTCCTAGACAGGGTGGTGCCTCATATTGCAAGAGCAACAAAATGCTTTGGGAAACCCTGCCAGACCTGGCACAACCATGCCTTGCTTTGATGGTCGCAGTGTAGTGAACTCCAGTGTTACTCCAGGAATTAACCTGGGAAGAGAGCAGAGATGTTCCACTAGACCTTCAAGACCAAAAATTACCCTGTCTCCCCTGCCTTCCTTTATGAGGGACCCAGCAGGTTTGAAACTCCTTAGACCAGCTGAACACACTCTCAGCCATTTACACAGCACATCCAGACCTGTGTCGAAGTCAAGGTTGCTCCCAGAAGAAGAAGGAGACTTCAGGAGGACCCTTTGCACCTCCTCGTTTTCCCTCCCAGCAGTTTCTTTGAACTTGTCATCTCCACTGCAACCTCCCCTCAATACAAGAGCACAAAAGGCAGCAGGTATAAGAAAGTAGATGTTATGTGCACAGCCAGAGCCAAGTCCAAGGAAGCAACTTAAGATGACCAGAGAAGATGTCTTGGGGATTGGGTTGGTTGAGGGTAGGCAGGCAGCACAGAGGCAGCACAAGGAGCAGAACTGGGGTTGAAGCTGTGCCAGGGCAGGGGAAAGCCAGCTCTCCTGTGGTGAGATTGCAAACACCTCCGTGGGGTTCTCAGGTAAAGGTGGACCTGAGCAGGAGGTGACCTGAAGGGCCCAATGAAGGCAGGACACGTCACTCTCAGGTTTGCCACCACCACACTCTCTGATCCTCCACTCCATGTACCTCCTCGCCCCAGTCTGTACCACTAAACCTGCCCTCCCCCTTTTCTCCCCAGGAAACTACCCTGGCTTGACACCCACCACAGCATGGACAGCTGCATCACACCCGGCCACCCCTGCCCTGCCATGGGGACAGGCACCCACAGGACCACCTGGCTGCAGCATGCAAGCTCACCATCGTCTGGGCTACAACTCCCTCCACATGCCGTCTGTGCTGCCATCTCAGACTATTCTGTTGGGATCCCTGTCTACATCATACCAAACCCATCTTCTCCCTGCCAAACCCTTCTATTTCCTCAACTCCTCCCACTCCCTCATCTCCTGGCCTCCCCCAGACCTCCTCACCCTCATCCACCTCTCCCCTCCCCACCAAGTCCTTTCTGATCTCTTCTCCAGCCTCCCAGCCCCACCAAACTTGAGCATGGTAAGCCTGTCCCAACCAAGCTTCTCACCCCATCTCACCCACACCAAGGGAAGGTGCAGCACTGAAGATGAAGAGCTTTGGGCACAGGGTCCCTGAGGAGGGGGCAAGCACACGTGTCACGAGCACCTACCATTCTCAGGGTGCTCCATCTCCCCGATGCTGCCGTCAGGCGTGGTGCGTTCATAGTGATCCTCGGGCAGGGCTAGTGGCCCGATGCGGGGCCCCGACGATGATTTGCTGCTTGGGGTTTCTGACTCTTCCAGCCCGCTGTCATAGTAGCTGTGCTGGGAGGGATCCTGCAGGTCCTGAGCCTGGCTGGCTGCAGAGAATGTCACTCGGCGATGAGGTAACTGGGAGAGAAGAAAAAAGCTGTTGCATCACCCACTCAGCAGATGAAGGCAAAGGGGATGTCATCAAACCTGACCCCTAAACAGAGGCAGAGCACAGCAGCAGGGACCACCATCAGCCCCCCACAGCCAGCCCACAGACACAGTACCCGGGCTCCACGCCAGCCAACAGCATGCCATCAGACACCACCCCGTGCAGGGAGCACGCTTGGCATGGTCCCTGTGCTCCCAACCCAGCAGCTCCCACCACGGCATGTGCTGCAGCCTCCTCTTTCACCCAGAAGCGACCTCAAGCAGACGCCCTCTCCTGTGACAGGCAGGCTCCAGAAAGGACACCTGTTAGCACAGCATCCTGAATTATTGGTCCCCAACCCCTCCTTTGGGGTGTCCGCTATGCACTCAGATTCTGCATGCACCCTTGGTGCTCTCAGAGATCCACCTGGCCCAGCCCAACTCCCCGAGAGCCTCACTAATGGGATCACTGCCCAGCACAGAGCTACGGTGACATCATCCCTCACCTTCCAGCCTCTGGCCTGACACCATCTTTCATCCTATTATGTTCTCCATCAAGGGTCACCATTGCTTCTTTTGTCTGCTTGTTAAACATTTCAAAGACCCTACTTCACACTTTCTCTCCCTAGCTTTGCCTCATGCTTGGGAGGAACTCCCAGCAAACAGCCATTAAGCCACATCATTATCCTCCCCAAATCCTTCCATAAAATCCTTCTTTGTTGAGATTATCGAGGAGTGGAAAGGGTAGCACAAGTTCATAGGGCAAGAGCAGGATGATGAGCACAGAGAAAGAAACACAAACACCAGGAGAAAGAAAAAGACACAAAATCACCCACACATGTAGGTAGGAGCCCAAGAAAGGAGCTATTTGATGGGGATCTGAAGGCAATCAGAGAGGCACCAACACACCATTTAGGCTGAATACCTTTTTGCTGATGTCTTTACTACAACTGAGTGGCAATCAGGCGTCGCACACAGCTAGCACCAATGAGGAAGGGGAAGGAATTGAGACTAACTGATGGAAGGAACACACAGGGAGCATTTAGATGAGCCAGCTGCTTTTAGGTTGGTTGGACCTGATTAAATTCACCCCAGGTGCTTAGAGACCTGATTTAAGTAACTTCAGAGCTGTTAGGGATTTTTTTTTTTTTTTTTTAAGAATTTGTAGAGAATCAGGGAGCTTCCAGAAGACTAGAAGTGAGCTAAAATAGCGTCTGTCTTTAAAGATGAGAAAAAAGAAGAGCTGGAGAATTATAGAACAGTTAGCTTAATTTCAGTTCCTGGAAAAATACTGAAACAGATAAAAGAACTCTTTGTAAGTACCTACAAGATAACAAGAAAATGAGTAACAGCCACTGTAGGTTTGTCACAAACAAACATGTCAAGCCATTGAACTTCTTCCTTTGAAAAGACATCAAGCCTTGTGCATGGAGGAGGAGCAGCAAATGTTATATTTTGACTTTAGGAAGTTTTTTTGGCACTATTTTAGACAATATTCTCATAAGTAATGCAGAAAAACACTGTAGGTGCAGCATAGTACTTCTCTCCTTAGGTAATATAGTGCAATTCACTGCAGGGCGGATGCAAAGCATTTAGAAAGTTGTATTCAGAAAGTAATTACTGAAGACAGGCCTTTCAGCTGGGACAATGTATCAAACGAAATTCTTCGGGTTGTGTCCCGAGTCTGTTGCTAGCCTGTATTTTCATTAACTGCTTGGATGACAGATGTGGAATATATCTGTCACATTTGCACACTTGGAAAAAATAATCACCATGCAAGCAGCAGGCTGGCTGAAGGATTGGGGGTTACAACCGATCACGGCTCGACTATCTGTCAACAGCGTCAATCTCTCAACAAAAAATGCATCTATATTGGGATGCGTAAGCAGGCACATTGTCTTTGAGTCACACGGGGATCTGCCTGATCTGTTGGGCTCAAGTAGGACTTCAGCGACAGAACTGTGTCCAGTCCAGGCACCACTTTCAAGAGCATGTGCGCCAGTTAAGCAGAGAAGAACAGAAACAAGGAGCTGTTAGAAACCATTACGAACAATGCGAAGACTGAGCAAACTGGTTTGGGGAGGAGAAGCAGCAGTCACCAAGCTCATAAAAGCCTTCTGCAAAGAGAAAGCTGCTGCTTTTCACCGTGGACAAACAAGAAGGAATAGCCTTCACCTTCAGCAAAGAAAACCGAGGTTCGCCACCTGGAAAAAAAACACAATGGTAGGTGTAGCCAAGTGCAATAGATTGCCCAAGCAGACGGTGCAATGCTTGTCATGAAGGGACAGGCAAGCCCCTCTCAGTAGATCTTTGTGTCCTGCTCTGGAGGAGCTGAGGTCAAGGCAGTCCTGCCTGCAGCAGAATTGTGAGTGGGCCCCCCAAGTTCATCTCGCAGCCCACTTGGTTGACTGTGCAGCTGCATCAAGCCTGCAAAAGCCTTCACTCCACAGTTACTGCCCACTGTGCCAGGCAACGCCGTCCCACAGCCTCGTCCTGCACCCAACTGCCTGACGCTGCTTTCCTCCATCACTGTGTCTCATCCCCAGCTCGAAGCTTCTGCTTTTGCTCTGTGCTTGTAAAACCCCAGACAAACAACTAGGGCTCCTTGGGGTGCCTGCAATAATAGAAACAAACAGCCTCAGAAACCCAGCCTGTGACAGCTACTATCCCTCCCCTGAGGGGTCTCCTTCCAAATAACATCACTTTTACCTAAAAAACACCTCCTTTAAATGTCAGATCCCGACTGTCAGCCCTTTGAAAGGGTTCTTCTTCTCACTGCAGGGCAAAGAAAATCCACACTCAACCCCACTCCCCCATGCACGGCAGCGTGGCACTGACAGAGGTAGGCGCCTCCTTTGTGCTCTGCACAGTCCCCACCATGCTGTGATCAATGCCCTTCAAAAATCATAGTAGCTCTGGTCTGGCTGAAGCGCTCCACTTCCAAGGAGAAGCCTTGTTCTGGAGTCATGGAAAGACACTGAATCCATTTGTCTGGCACTGACTTACAGAAACTGGGTTTTGTTTGACCTTTGCTAGGTTAAAGAGCTTTTCAGCACACAGTGTTTTCCACACAAGAAGTTGCTTGTACAGTGCAATCAAGGCACCCCTCAATCTTCTTTTTGAGATGTTAAACAAACCAGGTTCCTTAGGTCTCAAACTGCAATCCAGAAAATCAGTGTTTTGGCCGTCATCTTTTCCTGCCCCAGATTTTCCCCGTTCCTCATCAGAGCTGATCCCCCCAGGACTGCTGGTGCCATCTCGCCAGGGCTTTCTGCAGAGCCTCGCTTCTCCTCCTGTGTCTCAGGTTTTTCCACCTGAGGATTGTATTAGCCCCTTGGCAGGAGCGCTGTGAGTGCTCATGCTGAGTTACTCATGCAATGTGACCCCTAAATCCATTTTAAAGCAAATGCTTTCCAGGATATAACCCAGCCTTTTCTACTTCTCAATGTACAGCTTTGCATTTGACTGTGTTAAAATGTACTTTGTTTAAATGGGCCCAGTTTACCAAGCAATCTAGATTGCTCTGCATGACTGCTCTATCCTCATCATGATCTCCCACTCCACCAATCTCCTTGTCAGCTGCGAATTTTATCAGTGGTGATTTTGTATTTACTTCCAGATCATTGATTACAACGCTGAATGGCAGCGGGCACAGTACTACTGCCGAAGAGCTCCTCCAGGAGAACCTCGTTCCACGAGGACTTCCAACCAATGACTGCTTTTCTTCTCTAAGCTGTTGATAAACCAGATCTTCATCTATCTAACAATGCTTTACTTATAATGAGTAGTGTTAATTCAAAATAATAATAGTCATAACATAATGCATTATCAACTCAGCATCTTGATCAAACTCCAAGTCAATCAGCTGCACATTGTAATCTCACACCAAACACAAAACCAGCTCTGCTGCTTCAGCCTTGAGCAGATCCTGTTCCTCACGGTGGCCAGGAGCAGATGCCTTAGGAAAGGTTTAAGAGCTGAACCTGTCATGTAATGACACTGCCCAGTATCCCTCCCCATCAAACTGCGTTGACTGACGTCAGTGCTATTTCCATCATCGAGTTTCCTGCCTCAGCTATTAATCCAGTTGTTCCCCGGGGCTAGTGAGGACAATGTGTGCTGCACATAGCAGCCCCATCATTATGCCAGCTAGCTCACGGTGTCACTGCCCCCCCACTCCTCCTGGCCCACCCTGGGGTCCCCAGTTCCACTGGCACACCCAGACCAGAGTTTCTCCACCAGACATTTGAAGACTCTTTGTCACGAATTATTTTATTTGATTATTTCAAATATCACTATTTCAAGGAGATGGTATTTTAAACATCTTTGCTGGTTACAGATGCATTGGCAGGTACTGCATCCTACATTGTTATGTCTCAGTCCAAATTACTACAGCTATTCATTGAATACTTCTGCATTTTTCTACATAATTAACAATTTTGCAATCTCCATTTGGAAATGACAATTACTGGATTCCACCTCTTCCTAGCACATTTTTTAAAGTACTCCTTATTGTGTTTAACTTGTCAAAATCGATTTTCCCAAAATGTTTTTTGCTTTCCTTGTCAATTTTCTACATTCTGTAACTACTCATTTCTACTAATTGCTATACACTCCCTCCCTTTTCCCATTTTTTTCCCCCCAGTACTTATTGTTTTTCGGTTTCTAACTGCTGTCTCCACTTTGCCACTGTGCTAGAATGGGATCTGAGGCAAAGCCATCTATTTTGTTAGCTGAGGAATTGTGGCTCTTTGAAAAAACTCCTTTCAAGGGCTCCCCAGCGCTTGCTGTTGTATTCCTGATGGGCAGAGTTGCCTGTGCCTGCCTGTACATCTGAGGAGCAAACCGAGCCCCCGTCCCACACTTTCTGCAGGGAGCACCAGCACCGACGGCTGCCTCCGGCATCAGCGGATGCTCTGATGAAGACATTCATCCCCTGGTAAATCCTGCGGGTTTCTGTTGTGCTGCAGCTCAGGATTTTTTTCCTGAGCAAGGAATCATTTGCAGCTCATAGGTTTAATGACCTCCATCCTCTGTGAAGTGCTCTCACGCCTTTTTGAGTCCACACCTGCTTTTGGCCTCCGTGGCATCCTGCAGCAATGAACTCTCTGCCTGTGTGCTGTGTGGAAAGCACTTTCCTTTGGTTTTACATCTGCTGCCTGGTAATTTTTCCTTGAACTTCTCCTACCTGCAGGGTTATGAGAAAACATGAGTAATTGCTCCTTGCTCTACCCCTTTCCAGTTTCACAGATCTGCACTGCATCCTGCTCCGCTGTGTCCTCTGCGAGCTGCAGCAGGCGGGTCTGTGCATCCCATCCCCCTGCAGATGCCAGGCAGGCCGGGCCGGCCAGCGCTGCTGCCCTTCTCTAAGCTGGTTCCAGCTCTGCCACAGCCTATCTGCAACACGGAAGCCAGGGTCACATCAGCGGTTCCAGTTTTCAGGCTTATCTGACAGTAGCTGGGACTTGTTTTTATAAGAAATTTTCTCAGGCTCTCCCTGAGAGCCTTTCCCAGCCCACCTGGTCCTGCCTGCACACCCCAAAACGCCCCAACACCAGTCCCTGCCAAGGGCCTCCTCTGTCCTGATGCCCTCTACCATGAGGGTCTCCACCCGTGGATGCTTGAGGGGAACTAAGGGGACCCCATCCCTCCTCAGCCCCACTCTGCTCCCTCCTGCCTCTTCCCTTCATCACAAACATCCCCAGCTCTCATCGGAACCTGCACCAAGCTGATTCTCCTTGCTAAACCGAGGGAAAACGAACTCAGCCAAAACAAGAGCAGTGCTATGAGGGAACAGGGCTGCAGGGTGTCACACTGTCTCCCCCTAAATGCACGGCATCACCTCCTGCGCAGACAGCATGGACCAAGCAGCAGGAGATGCGGTCCTATCTGACAGAATAGTAATTGCGCTGATCCACAAAGGAAATCTTAAAATTTGCCCAGGGCACCCTTTTCCTGCCAACAGGAACGGTGTGGTGCAACAGCCCCCACAGAGGTGAGCCGCTGTGCTCCCCCTGCAAGCGCTGATTAATGCTGGAATGTTGGAAATATCAAAATTTTTAACTGCCTTGCTGCTGCTCCAAAAGCAGGACCCGCGGCTCATGGGCTCCTCTGGCAGCCCCGGGTTGCTCCTGTGCCTCCCCACATGCCAGGAACCTCAACGGCCTTTCAGCCAGCTGCCAAAGGAGCTTGGTTCCCCAACAGCCGCCACAATGCAGCAACTCACAGGGCTGCAAGTGAAAGGCAATGTCAGACCCAATGCCCAGAATATAAAAATAAGTGACAAGGGAGCCATTGTAGTACATGAGTTAGTCAACTTCAGATTAATTCATGAACCCTTCTCTTTTACAAACCAACCTGGAGCTATGCAACATCCCTGGTTACTAAAAAAAACCCCGATAAGCCGAGGGACCATGCCCCAAACTACACAGATCCCGCTTTTTGTGTATGGAGGCTTTGCTACATGTGGGAATTATTTTATTTGCTAGTGTCACGTCTGGAGAGGAGCACAGCTCCAGCACAATGCAACACAGGCTTCAGAGCAGGAGGCTGAGGGGAATATTATGCCCACGGAAACCAGGGCAAGCCTCGAGGAAAGCTGGACCTGAAATGTCAAGAACCATCCAGGGCAACACTAGAGCTCTAGGAAACAGGACACAAGCTCAGCTTGTGGCCATGAACAGTCAACCATTTTACAGCTTGTCTGGGCAACAGCGTGTGCTTCTGCTGGCGTTTCAGAGTGAGGAGGGAGTTAGAGCAGATAGCTCTTCCCATCCTTTCCTGTGCTATCCCAGCAGCACACTGTCCAGCTGCTGCATTGAATTTTGGAGAAGAAACCCCCCAAGAGCATCCCCACTACTCCTACACCCCCGCTCACACCCGGGGCTGCCGTGAGGTGTGAGGAGCTCACAATGCTACGTGGCAGCAGGCAGAGCAGCACAATGAGGGAAACTGTCTGCATATGAGCAGCAAAGGCCAGTGCTACCCTGGCTTTGTGTCAGCCTCCTGCCACCTCTGGTAACCCTTCGCTCCTCAAGGACTGCGCTTCTCCCTCCTGTGCCCCTCTGGTCCCCTTAATGGTCTGGGGATCCTGTCTGCCACACAGGTTCCTCCCTGCCCTGACACAGCATCTCCAGGTCCAAATTTTCAGAGCTGCAAGGCCTAACTTGTGTCCACTCTGTAAAGCGGACCAAACCACACCAGAGCTGCAGTTCCCAGCAGTACTAGATTGCTCCCTTTTAGCACAACGTAAAGGAATTGAGGAAAGAGCTGGTGCAGAGCAAGAGAACAGGTCCCATGGTCTCTGCTTTGGACAAGAAAGGATGGAGCAACCAGGCAGGACAACTGCCTGCCTGGAGCTCCAGCCAGCACAAACAAGGGAGGGAGACAGATGGACACTGCTCTAAGCAAAGCTGTGGTCGATGCACACCTGTAAGACACCTCCTGCATTCAAAAAAAATAGTTCAGGCCTTCCCAAAATGTTTTCATGGAAGGTGATGTCTCCCAGTCAGCACTGACAATTCTGGACAGGACTACTCGGAGACTTAAAGGTCCAATTTTCTGATCTACCAGTCTGACAACTTCCTAGGGTCAGCCCTGTCACAGCTACTGTGGTTGCACAAGACACATTAGCAACAAGGCTGACAGTTCAGGTCCATCTGGTTCATGAGGTCTTGTTTGATGGCTGTGCTCTGCCCACAAATCCCTGTGTCCATCCCCATGCCAGTGTCTGAAATGAGGGCTGTTCCCAACAACCCTTTAGCTCTTTCATTGTTGACAAATTAAGCTACAGAAGGAATCCACAATTGGAGGAAAGACGTACAGAAATCCATGTGAATCACACCTCTCAACATCAGGTGTTAGCAGAAAAGCAACTGCTCACTCTTCTAAGTGGCTCTTCACATGGCTTCTATGGCTGATAACTAGCAAGTGCTGACCTTGCAGTCAGAAAAGAGGTGCTACAAGTCCTGCTGAAATAATGATAGCAGAACAGCCATTCTAAAATGGACAACAGATCCCGAGGCACTATTTAATGAATAAATCTGGGTAAAATGTGGGCTGACTCCACATAGGTGCCCTGAAGCCTCCTGAAATTTGCATGATGCTCAAAGAAGCCGCCAAAGCTTGGTGCCAACCTGCCTGGTCAGATCGAATTTATCTAACTCATAGCAAGATCTAATGCAATTAGAAACCCATTTAGACAGCCTCAGGACAGAGATTGCCTAACCTTGCAGCCTATCAGAGCTCTGCGCCCATCAAGGGTGTGCAATTTGGCTTTTCTTTGGTTGAAATGAACACTGGAAAGGAAAATATGGAAATAAATCATCTGAAGGGTGAATCATAAAATCTAAAGGGGTCATAATCTTTCTGGAATAATGTCTAAATTGGACTGACCGTGGTGTCCTGAAATGTCTATCACCTTCAAGCTGATAATAGAGCCATTTTGTAGATAGCTGGCATGGAGCGGAAATTGCTCGGGACACAGAAGGAGGTCTCATAATCACATTAAAACCATCTGAAGATCCGAGGGAGAAAAAGGTTCCAGGATGGGGACTAACACTTGAATAAAGCCCTTAAGGAATCCAACAGCTGTAGAGTGGGAAAATAATGCTGGGAAAATAATGAGCTAATCTGACTCCCAGTTGCACCCAGTGGAGCTGACAAATAGTATTGAAAGCTCTATGGGGAGCAGGGGGTCCCAAGCCATAGACTCAGGACTCTGTAAAAAGAGAGATAAGCAGGAATGCTTCAGTGGAACACTTTGCATGGAAAAAATGTCAATTTGTTGAAATCAGACCCTTTTTCAAATGAGTTTCTTGTTTCAGCGTTAGGGCAGGGGGGAAATCTTTGCTGACATGTAGAAACGAAAAAATGATGCTCTTGCAAAGGTAACTTCCACTTCAGACTTCAAGCCCAGTATTAATTATGAAGCTAAATTCAAAAAGGTCAGTCAGAAATGTGCCTTTAGAAATTATTACTATATACATATATATGTATATATATATTTATACACCTGTGTCCGTTGATTGACTTGAGCCAAAAGACAAAAAAAAAGTTGACAATTCTGGCTGGTATTTTTTTCAAATTTAAAATTTTCCTCTGATTGCAGCCCTGTTTTCTAACCACCTCTGTTTCTACAGGCAAAGGGCAGAAGCTTTTCCTGCTTGGTCGAGGGACTGTGTCTATTCCGTAAGTATGTGCATCAACACACTCTGGACACTGGCAGCCCTCACTTCAGTGGTCTGTGACCAGCCTGCACCTAATGATGAATAATGATACTGGGTAAGACAAGCCTTCATTTGGAGAGGTCAAACAGGAAAGACAAGTGATATTTTAAGGGTTGTTAAGGCCACATATTGTACCTGCACTGGTCTGGCATTGCCACTCTTACTGGCACAGGAATGCCTGGTATGGACAAGCTGAGGACAGATGGTGGCTCAAGCAAAATTTTCTGGTCATTAGAAAAGGTTCCTGAGCTCTCTTCTCTGAGCAAGAGACATTAGTCCCTAATAAACTGTGATCTACTTGAAATCCTTGGAAAACCACCCCAGACTCCTTCAGGCACTCACAGGGCCTTGAATCACAACACCCTGAAAGGTCTCACCCAGCCTGAATAATAACGAAGGGCTCTTCAAACATCTGAAATACTGATTTTGCTTTCTTCTGAGCTTGAGTGCTTTTGATGAAGAAGCAGAAAGATTAACAGATTAGTGTAAGAGGAACATCAGACATTACATGAGCAAGACATTTAGAGCACGATCTCAGTCCCGAGCTCAGACAAGAAGTTCCCCCCACCGCAGGGACAGGATCTGTCAGAGTTCCCCTGGCAGCAGCTTTGCAGCTGCTCAAGAGCATCGGGGAGTTTTGGAGCATGCGAAAACCAGGCCACATGGGAGCTAAATAGCTCCAGGCTTTCAGGTTGCTTGGGCTTTTAGAGGTGGCTCGGAGGAGCAGAATCAGGGCACACTGCTCCCACAACTTTGCTAGGGAGCAGGATCAGTTCCAAATGAGAGGTGGCAAATTGCTGCCCTCCCAAAATGATGGCCAGCTACCCAGCCCTGCCATGTTTAGATAGTAGATTAGTAGGTGGGTATTTTGCAAATGAAGAGGTACTCAGAAGGATGTTTACCTTCTGGGGCAGGGGCATCGTTAGGGATCTTTGGACAGGATTCACAAGGCATGACTGTGAATGCCAAAATGGATGGAAATGATAACATAATGTTCTCCTGCCCTCCTAGCAGGTCATTGCCACAAACCTGCTCTTCCACCCACTCTTTCCTGTGACCATCTGAAGGACTGAGGCAGTAAACAGCTTACACCATGTGAAGACATTGATGCAAAACAACTAGGAGATATTTGTAAGGGATCTTAGGCAGTTGTTTTCTTTCTGTTCCTTTGTCTGACCTCCTCTTCCTCTTGTGCTCTCAACCACAGGATTAAATTGGAAACCCCACTAGGAAAACAAGCCTATCCTATCAGTGGGATATGGAAAGCAGATCCTTGAGCATGCAGACTGAGACCTCCAGAAAAGTCCAGAAAGTCAGAGAGAAGACAAGGTCAACAGGGGAGAGGCTGAGTGCATATGAGTCACAGGTGACCCTGGCCCCTAGTGAAACCAAGACCGAGCTTCATCCTGGCTGGATGATGAATGCTGCAGCCTGTGTCAGAGATCACAAGAACAGGGTGATCAAGGTGCCAGAGGTGGCCTCTGCTGCGGCAGCCAGGCTCCTCCTAACCCATGTTCAGTCCTCTGCCTCAGCCAAACAGACTGTGCTTCCTCGAGCACAAAAGGAGCAGGGGACTATGGTAAGAGTCCCTTTTGGAGCAATAACCATCAGCCACCTTGGTCTCTCCCAAGGCCAGAGCTTGAGTTGTGTAACTGGGCTGGCTTGCAGGGCAGTAGGCAGGAGCACAGGTCTCCCATGGAGATTGGCTGTACCTGGGGTTTCATTGGCAGGTGCTCCCACATGACAGGTATGTGTGGGGGTGGAGTGGGAGGAAGGTGCTTTAGGTTTGGCACGGGGCTCAGCTCCAGGGGCAGCATTCAAAAGAACATGCCTGCAAGAGAGAGATTTGGCAGGGTACTGCAGGGGCTGATTGTCCAAGACCCCACAAACTGTGCAGGGGAACTCCTGGTCTTCGTGATCCTCCCCAGCACAGCCCCACACGAGTCAGCCCGTGCACAGCTGCACAGCCCTGGCACACAATTCACACTGGAGGTCCTGGGTGGGCAGCAGCTCCAAAGACACAAGCACACGGCATCCACCTCTTCGCTGCTGCCCTCCCGGGGCTGCCGTCCCCACCTTGAGCTGACACAGTTCCCAGGGACAGAGCCGCTCTCTGCTCCTTCGCTCCACACATTCTTTAGCCCTCACTCTCCCGCACAACACCCCACCCTGCCCTACATCACACACCCTCTCATTACCCAAGCCTCCTTTCCACCCCGTCCCAGAACATCCCACCTTTGTCCTCACCCAGCAACACCCCCTCCACCCCCTTCAGCTGCATCCCACCCTCTGCCCTTCACCCCATCCGCAGCCTCCTGGCTGCTCTTGGGGTGGAGGGACCACAAAGCGCCCGGGGTACACACCCCACCACAGAATCGGGTTCTACCCCAGGAGCTGGGTGCCTGATGAAGCAGGCTGCAGGGCTGGGCCCCGCTCCAGGCTGGTCTGTGCGTGCAGAGAACAGCACTGCAGCTGAGAGCCCGGCCGAGCAGGCAGAGCAGTGCTGGGAATATCAATCAGCACGGCTTGGACCCGGCGGCTGCCCACACAGCCAGAGCTTTCATCACACAGGGGATCCAAAGCTCGGCTGTCTGAGCCAGCCAGGGACTCAGCCCTGTGCTGCAGAGGGCTCAGCATCCCTCTGTACTGGGGCCAGCAGACAGCTGGTCCAGAGAGGTTGATAGGGAGGGGAAAATGACAGGGAGGGGCGAGGTCACTGCCTGAGCAGAGCAAGAGGAGAGACCAGGAGAGAGGGATGGAGACAAGCAGATACAACTGTGAAAGAGAAGAGGGGAGGGTCAGGGGAATAAAAGGAAGTCCCTCAGATCCAGGCTAGGGAAGCCCCTGTTCACAGAGAAACACTGGCTCCATGGGCACCAGGCCTGGGGGTCTGAGAAGCAGGAGGAAGAGGAGGGCAGGGAGGAATAAGCAGCATCTGTCTCAGCAGGGTGGGAAGAGAGGAACTGGCCAGAGCTACAAGCCACCCAGGCAGCCCAGCCTGATGTGAGGAGCCCCAGGCAGGTAGCACAGATTGGTGGAGCCTTCAAAGGAGCAAAGGACGAGTTCCCAAGTGCTGGTGGAGCCAAGGACTATCAGGCAGGAGAGACCCGATGCTCTTCTCAATGGCATAGGGACAGCAAGCACCACTGCTCTTTGCAGACATGCTGCTTACAGAGTTGTCACCTGCCAAGGCTGCATGCTATATACACCCCACTGTCCCCTCCCATCACAAACAGGTTGTGTGCACCCCACACTTCCACTACTCCACAGTACAGCTTGCACATAAACCTGTGCCACCTCTCCCTGTGGTATCAGTTGTGTAACCTCTCCAGTACCTCCTCCCACTGCAACACAACCTGCACGATCCTGCTGCCACCTCCTCTGGGGACAGGGGTTGTACCCCTCCCTGTGCCACCTTCTCCAAGGACAGAGGTTGTACCTCTCCCCTTGCCACCTTCTCCCGCATTGTCTAGCCCTGCCGCACAGCCCGTACGTGTGTCACAGAGACAACGCACACCTCCGTGCCACCCCTGCATGGGGTACAGGCTGTGAGCACCCCGCTGCCACCTCCCACGCATGGCGCGCAGGCTGAGTACACCCTGCTGTCACCTCCCCCTGCAGCACAGCCCACGCACACTCACAACATCTCTGGCTGTACAGGCCAGGCTGTACCAACAGGATTGCTCATCTCCCATGGCTGAAGCTCTTCACCTTGAGGTCCCAAATGCCCCAGGGTGTCTCAAGGCACAGGCACCCCCTCCCTGTCATAAACCAAAGTCCCCCCAGCACACACCTGCCAGGAGCCACTGCACATTCCTGCCTTGCTTGTGTGGCTCTAGCAATCTCATCAGCCTCCCTAGAAGCCAACATGGTGTATGACCCACTCACCCTCTTTTGTGCTCCCCCAGCTCCTACAAGCCCCACAGTGATGCTCACAAGCCACTGTGCATTCACAGGTGCTTTGCAGAGCCCAGCCACTCTTCCCAGCACAGCTGGGGCTCAGGCCCCTCACTGGTGCCCCCAGGACCTCAACGCTCCCTCTCAACATGCTCCCTCATTTGGTCTCTGCACGCCAGAGCCAAATCTGAACCAAGTGCAATTGATCCCAGGAGCAGGAGCTGATATGCAGTGCCTGGGAACTGCTCCGAGCTCAGTGTCTTTCCAAAACTGGGGAAAAACAGGGCAGGTCCCCCATGAACCCTCAGCTCCATCTGCAGCTCATTTCTGGATCCATTTATCAGCTCATTCCACGTGAACGGCCTTGAGAAAAATCCACTGACCCAGGACAGTAGGAGACTTTCCCAGACATCTGCCAACACATAAGCCTGCAAATTACGGAGACTCTAAGCTAAATTCTAAAAGAAGACAATTTCATTTCTGTCCATTACAGCTACAATATTCCTCTTATTCCCGCCCCGCAGAGAGTAATTAATACTGTGCCATGCTCCTGAGCCTGCAGGCAGGTGCAGGCACCTCTGCTGAGCTCACAGCAGCACGCTGAAGTTAACACCACTCCAGATAGCTTCTCGGACGGTGGAGGGGAGGGGGCTGTAGCACCTGGGGCAGTCTGGAATTTGTGCAGCCAGGAAAGGATGTAGCATAGAACCCCCAGTATAAAAAAGCCCCAGAGAACAGAACCTGGGAGATGGGCAGAAGAAAGAGATGCTGCCCACGCCAGCATCTGAGAGGTTGTGTTCTCGCCTCAGGTTCATCAAAGAGCTACTGAGGACAAGGAAGGAAGGGAAACTCCTCTCTGAATGTTCCCAAAGGGAAGCAGATAGCAACACCGAGCCAAGCCCCTAGACTGCCCTGCCCAGCCCCGCAGGCACTAGTTATTGAGGTGGTTGCTGGTGTCTCCTTTCCTGCTCTGCAGCCATCGCATCTCCCCGCAAGTCCCAGCCCTGCCTGCCTAGGAGGCCCAGACACTTCCTGGATGGTTCAAGATAAAACCTTATGCTGTTAGCAAAACAAACGAAGAGGTTGTGAGAGCCAACGTTGGCACAGGGCTGAAACCACCGAAGCCAGAACCACTGGTTTCCCCGGATGATCTAATCTTTCCCAGCGCCAGAGCTCCTCTTCTCCAGCAGGCTGGTGCGGCTGGCTGGAGCCCCCAGGGAAGAGGTGAACCTGGTGTGATGGGTGGAGGGATGTCTGCCCCGATTTGAAAAAGAGGGGATCCTCAAGATGTGATGCTTGTCTGGAGGGAGGAGGGTGTAGGATGATCAGGGTGCTGCACTGCACCTGCCTACCAGATCCATCTTCTCTCCAATCTGCTGGAGACAAGAGCCTGAGCAAGCCCCACAGCAGCAGCATCACCCCAGACCTGCCCACTGGCAGAAGCAGAGCCATCTTTATGGGGAGCATGCCTACCTGGCTCCATCACCCTCCCACAGGTCTGCCACTACCAGCAAGCCAGTCTGGGAGGACCTCTCCTTCGCTGCAAGGATGCCCATCGCATCCCGGGTTGGGAGGAGCACCTTGCTTCGAGTGCTTCCTTCCCCCAGGCGCTGCTGACGCATCGAGGCTCTAACTGCAACCAAGTGTGTCCTGATTCCAGCACTGTGGCAGGCAAGAGGCAGGCGTCTTCCAGCCCTTGCTGACAGGATTTGGGTCATGCTAGCCAGACACCGCATGGCAGGAATCTGCTCCTCTGCGTTGGCTTTGGGACATGGGTGGGTCTCAAAATGACATGGAGATGAAGTAGGAGAAGCTCTACAGGGTGATGTTTGGGGTGGAAGAAAGCTGGGATGGCTGGTCCATGGCTGAGACTGCCTCTGCGTCCACACATGTACACATGTGTGTGTATGTACATACATATGTTGTGAACCGTGTCCTTGGGGAAGCCATCTCCTTAGAGGGCCTGGCAGTGACTGGGGATGGGAGATGTCAGTCTGGGGAGAGGGAGTTAGTACCATGAGGCCTCTGGACTGGCCATGCTGGGGCATGGCTGGAGAGCTTGTGGAGATGGCTGGCCCATGTGAGCATCGCTACTGGGTGCTGCGGGGCCTGGGTGCTCCAGTGGCTGAGGACATGGAAAATATGCCTGGGAAACTGCTGGGAGCAAGGCCATCTTCAGGGGCAGCAGGGAAAATAAAGCACAACCGGTCAAAAATAGAAAACTTTATTGAAATCAAATCCAACAGGGCAGCTGAGCTCAGCCCCACAGCAGGAGCCCAGCCTGCCACTCACTGGGGTACAAAGAAGGGAGCAGGGATCTCCATAGGGCACAGAGGGTACAGTATGTTGGGGGAGTGGGTGGTTCTCACCCACGGGGCCCCAGGAAGAAGGCAAAGCCACAGGCACTCATCCCCCTTCTCCCTCCCTAGCTAGTTAAGGTTAGACGCGACAGGCGCCAAAGCAGAAATGTGGTGCAAGCTAACTGGCCAGACAGACCAAGAAAAGAAGGCCCTGCAAGCTCTGGGCTCATCCCATGACCTCCTGGGACAGCTCTAAGCTCCAGTGCACACCAGCAAGCAGCCCTTCCCCATCCGCAGCCAAGACCTACCTCCGCCCTGCCCCACACGCAGCAGAAACCGCTGGCTAGACCAAGAGCAGTGACCCAACTGCAGCACACAGCAGAGACCCCGGTGCCCCGCACCTCCAGCCCCGAGCATGAGACCCAGCCCCAAACCCGGCACACGGACAGACCTGAGCCCCCGGGATCTGCTCTGCCCCTCTGCAGCAGCTGCAGCACGGCTCTCACAGAGCCATAGCTCTGGGCCAGTGCTCACACTAAGGGAAGCCTGGTTTTCTCTGCGCCAGCTATGGCAGAGGGCCCAAGCCTGGGGGAAACCAGAGCCTGAGCCTGGGAAAAAGGCAGAGTTTTGCTCCTCCACCCAGCCCCACCTGCCCGGGCAGCCACAGCTGGTGCAAAACTGCCTTTTGGGCGGCTTTGCGTATGGATGGTGAAAGGTTCAGCCACACCAGCAGAGCCGGGCTGGCAACGGCAAGGCTAGCACCTTCCTTGCTGCTCCCTGGACAGGGGCAGGGCTGGAAACCGGCTGCCCGAAGCTGCGTCAGGAGCAGGACCGGTCTGTCTTCCCCACGAGTCAGCCCAAGCAGAGGGATGGATGGGAGGATGGGCATTGCCCTCCTCAGTGCTCTTAGAGCCGGTCCCTATAGAGGACCCGGGTGGGTGGGATTCCCTCCTCCGAGCTCCACATGCAGAGGCACACACATGCAGCACCCTTCATGTCACCATCACCCAGGCAGTGCTGCCAGGACCCAGCCCCAGACGGTCTGACAAGGGTTCCAACAGTTCTTGGCCTCCTCCTCCCACCATCCCCATCCCCTCTCTGCCCCACAACCAGGCTCCGTGGTTCGGCTCCGGGGTAGTTCTCTGCCATCCCCCAAGACCGTGCATGCAGGGCTGGGGGCCAGTCCACGCTCACTCCCACACCTCTGTCCAGATGGCTCCCCGGTTCAGGGGGGGGGCCGCTGCCGGCCTCAGGATGAGCTCTCCTACCTGCTTGTTGGTGTATTTCTGGGGATTGGTGCGGTAGCTGTAGTCCGAGTACTGCTCAGAGCCTGTCGAGTTGTTGTCCCCAGTGCCAACAAAGGTGTTGGTGGCCGGCAGGTCCTGCACCACTTGGTGCTTCTTGGAGGCAGAGGGCGACTGAGGCTGCAGCTGGATAGAAGGCAGCGGCGAGTTGGAGCGGTAGTGGCGACCCAGGTCTGGGCTGCCTGGAGGGTAGTTGAGGGGCAGGTGGATGCGGGGGCTGTCACTGACAGAGTCATTCATGAGGTTGAACTTGAGCGATTTCTGCAGCCCTGTCTCCTCCTCATCCTCTGTGGGCTTGGGAGGCTTCGGGGACTTGCTCTTCTTCACCTTGCTCTTGTTCTTGCTACTCTTGCTGGCCTGCTTGGGTGCATACAGGTCCTTGGTCTCCTTCTTGCCTGCCTGGTAGCCACTCTTGGCCTCCCGCTGCCGGCAGTAGCGCACCAGGACAACCAGCACAATGACCAGGGTGACAGCCACAATGCCGGCGATGACCCCAAAGAGGATGTTGCTTCGCTGCTTGCTGCGCTCGTATTCGGGGTCTCCAGCGATGTCTATGTCGAGTGGTGTGTCCAGGCTGTGCCCCACCAGCGTGTCCAGCAGTGTGCGGTTGGCCAGTGTCTCATTGACGTAGAAGTGGACCAGCGCTGTGCCGTGCCGCGAGGGCTTGCCCTTGTCATTGACACGCACTACCAAGCGGTGCAGGCCATGGTGCTTGCGGAGGATCTCCTTCTCCAGGGTGATGTCTCCACTCTGCGGGGAGATCTGGAAGAGCTCAAAAGGGTTGCCTCCTGTGATGCTGTAGGTCAACTCTGCATTGACACCAGAGTCAATGTCCTCCGCCTTGACCTTGCTCACCTGCTGGCCAGGGCTGGTGTGGGGCAGGATGTGTTTGTAGGTGGCATTGGAGGGCGATGTGATGAAGGGTGCATTATCATTCTCATCCAAGACATTGATGGTCACCCCCACGTAGGCAGACCTGGGAGGATCCCCACCGTCCACTGCCTTGAGTCGGAAGGTGTACGTGCTCTGCTGCTCCCGGTCAAAAGAGATACTGGAGAGGATGGTGCCAGTGCCATTCTGGATGACAAAATCCCCGTTGTCTTGCTCCACCGACAGCTGGATGCGGGCATTTTCTCCTTTGTCAGCATCAATCACTGTCACCATGCCCACAGGGCTGAGGGGTGGCATGTTCTCCATCACTGAGAAGTTGTAGCCGCTCAGCATGAACTTGGGGTCATTGTCATTCCTGTCCATGACGTTGATGGCCACAGATGCTGTGCCCTTGAGGCTGGGGCTGCCCTTGTCTGCTGCCACCACCAAGAACTCATAGCGCTCCCGCTGCTCTCGGTCCAGCACCGCCTTCACCCGGATCTCCCCGGAGTCGGGGTCAATGGTGAAGGAGCCCTTGGAGGAGGGGTCTGTCACCAGGGAGTAAACCAGCTTGGCATTGGAGCCGCTGTCAGCATCACTGGCGCTCACCTCCATCACCAGGTCGTCTGGCTCATTGTTCTCAGGGAAGGCCACCTCGGTGAAGCTCTGGCTAAAGACGGGTGCGTTGTCATTCACATCCATCACCTGCACCTTCAAAGAGTTGGTACTGGAAAGGGGCGGGTTCCCTGAGTCCACTGCCACAATCTCAATAGTGTAATCCTTCACCGACTCATAGTCCAGTGGTGTGGTGGTCTGTAGGAAATATTTCTTCTTGCTGTCACTCCCTGTTTCACTAGCCTGCCGCAGCTGGAACGGGACGTCGCCAGCCACCACGCAGGTCACCACGGCATTTTCACCCTCATCTCGGTCGGACACCTGCACCAGAGCCACTGCTGTCTCTACTGGTACATCCTCCGAGATGTTTGCCATGCCATCCTGGTGGGTGACGAGCCCGATACCTCGGATCTCTATGGAGGGTGCATTGTCATTCATGTCTTTGATGGTGACCACCACCTGGGTGCGGGCGCTCTTCGGGTTGGCCCCCTTGTCTTTGGCCATGACAGAGAACTTGAGGATGTTGACATCCTCGCGGTCAATGGGGCCCTGCACGGTGATGAGCCCTGTAGCACGGTCCAGGCGCAGCAGCCGACGCACCATGTCTGAGGCTTGGTGGAAAGAGTAGTCGATCTCGGCATTGGCACCCTGGTCCGAGTCGTTGGCTTTCACCTGCAGGGTGGAGGTATAAACGGTGAACAGGAGGGTAAGGCAGCATGAGCCTCTCTGCAAACTGCTGTGCTGCCCACCAGTCTCCTCTGGGAGGAAAAACCAGGATTTCCTCTTCTGGGGCCAAGGACTATGGGGCAAAGAGCCTGGGACCGGCAGAGCAGCTGGAAGAGGCCCTCCGGCATGGAGGCTTTTCCTTGTTCTTCCAGTGAAACCGGCTGGGCCGGTTGGCCGTGCTCCCTTCCCAGCCAGCTCTGGCATGCAGGGAATCCTCCGGGAATCCATGCCGCTGCAACCCAGGCAGCAGCAGGGAGAAACATCTCCAGCCATACCCACTCTGCAAAACCCTCCCCAAGAGGGGATCAAGCAACCGTCCAGCTGAGGTGAGGATGAGGAGCAAGGTGAGGATGTGTGGAGCTGCAGCAGCTCCATCCCAGCATTCAGGGATGCAGCCAAGCGAGAACCGGGGCTGCCCAAGCTTTGCATGGCACCAGCCATCCCTGCCTGCCTGTCAGGAGCTCTGCATTCACATAAACCTGCCTCTACACCTATTATTTGCTTTCTAAAGAAGATGAGGTTTGTCTAACATTTGCCTCCCTAATCGGCTCTCCGAGCAGCCTCTTCTCTGCACCATTTGCTGCTCTGCCGTTATCTTGCTCAGCAGATTTGGATGGAGAACGAAAGTTGTTAAATGTAAATTCCACCTTTTACCTCCACTCACAAAAAAGGTGGAAGTCATTTTCCCCCTGAAAGATAAAAGCTGAGCAATGGCAGCAGCGGCGTCTCAGCCCATTCTCCTCCCGGCCGCGCGGCTCCCTTATCTGCTTCCAACTTCCATTCTCTTAACAGTGAAAAATGAATTCTTAAAAAAATTCACATCAGAATTAGCAAGCAGATGAGAGCTGGCCACGCTCCGCTTATTAAGATGGCAGCTGCAGATAAACAGATGTCGGTTACTATCATCTCAATGCCCCCTCCAAGCCGAATCCACAGAGATCCAACCCCTCGGGCTCCCCGGGCTGGTTTGCACTGCTGCCTGAGACAGGGCAGAGCCCCAGGCCCCTGCAGACAGCGAAACCCCCCGGACTCATGGGGAGTTCCCCTAGAGGGGCAGCAGGGGTGCTGCCTGCCCCACATCTCCTGTGCAAGCCTGAGTTTCCGCGGAGCAGACGAGGGAATGCAACTTATAAAAGGGTCTATGTCTTGTCTGCAGGCAGCATTGAGACCACTCTGGCATGAAGCCAGTCTCCCCGTGGACCTCGGGTCCCAGCCCTCCTGTAACTCTCACCCTTGCTCCCACCTATCCCCAGCCCTGCTGCTGCCCCCCTGTTGTGTCCTGCAGCCCCCGCTCTGGCTCATCCTTTTCAGCCTCATTTTAGCAGATGTGACATCCCAGGGACCTACCTGCCCATTGGCCCCAGGTGACATTGTGCGTTCCTATGGCTTGTAGCCCTTCTAGGCTCCCTCCTCCCTTGAGGAACCGTGGCAGCAAGTGGCCATATAAATGCTCCCCGGGTTGTCCCTGCTGCAACCGGGCAGGAGGGGAGCTGGGGAGGAGAGGAAAGCCCGCGCACTCACCTGGAGGACAGAGTGCCCCACGGGGCTGTTTTCAGAGAGCTCTGCCTCATATAGGGCCTTCTCGAACTTGGGCGCATTGTCGTTCATGTCCAGGATGGTGATGCGAAGCAGGGCGCTGCTCGCCCGCGGGGGGTTGCCTCCATCCTGCACCTTGATGGTCAGATCATAGGAGTCCCACTGCTCCCGGTCCAGGTTCCCCATGACGATCAGCTGCGGCTGCTTCTCATCCTGATCCTCTGCCACCTGCAGCCCAAAGAGCTCCTGCGCCTCCGGACCAGCCGTCAGCTCGTATGAGGCAACGCCATTGGGGCCTGAGTCCCTGTCCATGGCTAGGGGGATGGGGAAGAGCGTCCCGATGTTAGTGTTTTCAGGGATGGAAAGGGTGAGAACAGGTGAGGCAAAGTTGGGGGTGTTGTCATTGATATCAAGCACCTCTATCTGCCCCTCGAGCAGGCGTGGGCTGCTGTTCAAGATCAGGTCAGTGATGGACACTTCAAACTCCAGAAAGCAGGGCTCTCCGGGCAGCAGGTACTGGCATTCACGCAAGCTCTCCCGGTCAATGGAGGTTTCTGTGGTGTAGATGTCCCCAGTCTTGCCATCCACACGTAGGTATGGGGCCCCCACTTCCAGCTTGTAGAGGTGCCCCACGTCTGGGAAGCCGTAGTCGGAGGCCAAGCTCCCTATGAGGGTGTTGGGGGGTTGTTCCTCCTGTACTTTGTAGACCACACGAGTCCCAGAGACCAGGGCAGGGAGCTGGAAGAGGAGCCACAGGCCCAGGCAGGATGCCAGCAGTTTCATCCTGCGCTGCAGGGGAGCTGCAAGGAGACACAGACACGGGAGGTCAGACAGCCCCCGGTCCCCAGGACCTCTCCGCCCCAGCCCACTTCCCTGGCATATCCCTTTCGGTGCCATGCAGGACTGCACATGGTCCCAAAGCAGCCCCCAAAGGGAAGGGTGTTCAGGGGCTTGCCTGCCAGAGCTGACCCCTGCCAGAGTCTCCTGGCAGCCTCGGCAAGCAAGTGCCCAGGAGGACCAGTTCCAGCTTGCAAAGTTCCTGCAACACCCTGCTTGAGTGAGCAACCCCGTCACTGAAACCTCAGCCTTCCTGTCACTTGCACTGCCACTCCTGCCACTGTCCATCCTCTTCGTCACCACACAAACTGTAATTAGACCCAACGAGACACATTAACAGGGTAGACTGCACGCAGCCTGCTGCCAGCAACCCGATGGGAGCCGGCCAGGCGCAGGGGCAGCTTCTCACCACAGAAACACAGGAGCATTGTGCGCCACGCACTGCAGGGACACTGCCTGCCACGCATGATGGGGACACAGTGGCACTGCCCGCATCCACCAGTCCTCCATAGCCAGGAGCACCAAAAGTGGTGCAGGGGCTCTGCCTTTTCTGCAGAGATGGTGGGCTGCTACCCATCCAGCACTGCACTGACATGGGGCACTACCAGGATACAGAGCAATCCAGTCCCTCACTGCAGGGACACAGGGCAGTGCCCTCCCTGCACTGCCGACACAGGCGGCACTGCCAGCCTCGCACTGCCAGATACGAAGGCACCACCCACCCGGCACTTCAGGGATGCAGGAGCCCCGTGCATCATCCATCCCGCACTGCATACAGGGCACTGGCATCCCTGTGCGCCCCTGGCAGAAAGAGCAGGACACAGACTCACTGCCCAACCTGCACTGCCATGCAGACGGACCCTATGGGCAGACCCCGTATGTCCCCAAGGAGCAGCAGCACTGTACAGCCCCAGCACACTGCAATGGCAGGCACAGCATCTCCCCTCTGCTGCACAGTCACTAGGCAACCCCACACCCTGTGCCAGCAAATACTGTTCTCTTCCCTCACTGCAGACACACTCTTCCTTTCCATTCCCTCCCACTGCAGACTGGGACATTGCACGCACGCACTGGGTGCCCGCTCTGCCCCGCAGGGACAGCCCCATGCTGTCCCAGTGTCCATCCCACCAGCTGCAGAGGCAGTGACAGCAGTGCTGCCCCCCTGCATTGCAGAGACACACACTGCACACGCTGCACCACAGGCACCCAGCCACTGGAAACCTCCTCCCAGTATACACACACTGCAGAGGCAGTGCCAGGCGCATTGCCAGCCCCAGAGAGATTGTTCCCTTCTGTACCAAGCCACATGCCCTGTCACCAAGCCTCTGCCTGATACTGTGCCTGGCCACCAGTTTTTTCATCCCCCGCTTTCTGTTCTGGGAACGCGCCTTCCTTTTCCACGGCCCAGGTGCACCCACACAGCTTCTGCTGAGCCATGAAGGGGTGCAGCCCAGCTCACTGGCACCCAGAAAGTCAGGTTGGGTGGTTGGATGCCCTAAAATCAACAGCCACAAGCATCTGCCATTGCCCCACAGCAGCAACCCTCTCTCCCCATTCCCATCGTTTGCTTTCTCCATAGTCTGTACCCAGCCTGTGGGATGGGTGAACGTTCCTCCACCATCTCCCCACTGTGGTGTCACACATCACAATTCATCACAATTGCCTGATTTCCTGTGCAGATCCCAGCATTGTACAGATCCTCAACAAGTGAAGCATCCTGCGCTGCCCACTCAGGTACTTTCCACGAGCCAGCAGCTCCCAGTCCCTCTACCCATCTGCTTCCCCATGAACAACTGTTTCATCCATGGCACAGAAGAGAGGAGCTCTCCCTCCACAGGTGAAAATACCTGTTTCTGGAGGTGAAACCATGGTCCTGACACAGGCCCTAGCCTGACCCTGCTCCCTTCTCCTCCAAGCATTCTTCATGCAGAAAAGAGACATTGCCACTTGCTGAGGGCATCCATAACTGTCCAGATCAGCTCTGTGTGTGGATGCCTCTGAGATGTATGAACCTGGGAGGACAGGAGGAGACAAACAAGACTTCCGCACAGGGCTGAGGACGGGGAGCGTAAGAAGCTGAGCAGAAACACAACGCATCTCTGCCTCAATACAGGCAAAATCCAGCTACGCGTTTACACACACACACATGCACCTGCAGTGACTATGCACGTATCTGTCTGTGCACTATGAGTGTTTATGTGTGTGTGTGCACCTGCACAGAGCACAACTGTGTGTCTGTAGGACAAAGCATGCACATGCACACGTGTGCACTAGCAGGGTGTGCAGATGTGCCACACGCCTGCACGCACTGTGAGGAGCACATCCATGCCTGCCCCGGGAGAGCCTGTGCACCAGACATGAGTTTGCATCCCTGCACCAAGCGCACGTGTGCGTGCACCAAGCAACGCGTGTGCCTGCACAAGGGGAGTGTGTGTGCGTGCCCGTCGCCCCTGTCATCACCGGCTGTGCATTCATATGATGTCACCCCATGCAGAGGTACTTGTGCGTGTGCACACCCCAGCTGAGTCACAGGTGTGTCTGCCCACAGCACGCATGTGCATTTGCCCCAGGCCCCCCAACACATGGGGTATCTGAACCCGCACTGAGCTTCATCACCCTGTTGCCCTGTGTGGCCTTTGGAAACGGCTGTGTGATGAGAAAGGGAAGACAGGCAGCCCCGACTGCTGGGAAGGTGCTCCCAGAGGATGCCCCATCCAGCAGAGGCACCTGAATCTGCCGCTGGGCTATTTGCACAATACTGTTTGCATTAGGCTGGGCCCCGGCTGCCAATGACGTAGCGCCATCCTGACTAAGCCTTGGGGTGAGGTGGAAGATCACAGCTAAAGGTAAAAGTCCCAACACGGGGTGATGCCTCACGCAGCCCTGACTGAGCCAGGAGGGAGGGACCCAGGCACTGGAAACACCAGGAGACCTCTGCCAGCCTGGAGGAGGAAGGGAGTCACCCAAGGGTGCCCAGCACCCATGCTTTCTGCTCAAAAAAATGGGCTGGAGCCTGAACCCAAGCCCTGTTCACACAGGTGAAGGAACCCTCCAAAGCAGGGAGGCTGGAGGAAGAGAGGGGCTGGGACAGAGTGGGACCACCACCCCAAAAAGGGACTGCCGGCGGGTGTGAGGGGCCCCGGGTTCACTGGGGTAAGGAATCCTGCTTGGTGCCTAAGGGTGCGAATGAGACAGCGCAGACGTGAGAGCCCAGAGCTGGGCGTGAGGAGGAGGAGGCAGAAGCCTCCACCACTGGGGAAAAGCACGTCTGTGCAGGAGGCAGAGGCTTCCCAGGGGCCAGTCCAAGGCATTAGGCTATTTTCCCATGGGATCTAAGGACCATCCCACACTTTCTTCTCCGGTGCCAGGCACCTTTTTCCGACCTGCTGGCAGAGCACAGAGCACTTAAAAATAAAAACCCCTCCCAAAACAACTATTCCTCCGCACACACAATTCTCCCTACGGGGAGAGTGTGAGAGAGACTGAACCACATGAGAGAGGCGTTAGTCACGCTGCTTAATGCATGACTGGGAAGCTCTCAGAGGACAGTGGCATGCAAAATCCTACAGAATTCAGCCATCCCTCCCCAAAAGAAAACAAGCCCTGATGAGAGAGAGGTTATAAAGCACTGAGAATTTAAGCAACTGCTTGAACAAGCCTGTGTTCCCTGTGATTCCCACAGCCCCTTGGCCCCGTTCCACAGAAGGCAGTGCCGCTCCGGGAACGGGCACCAAAGTCCACCCTCTTATTGCTCCCAACGGCTGATTGCGTGGCTCGGAGCCATGCTCACAAGTCTATCCAAACCCTGCACTGAGCACACAAGTACTAATTCCCCACCCCCCCACCCCCAAGCTCTGCTCTGACGCTCGGAGCTGGAGCAACACCCGAGCAAGCAGCAAATGCTTATCACAGCTCCACTCCACGCAAGGGGCCGAGATCAAGGACCATATTGTCTGAAAAATGGCCACTGATGTTCAGTCCCACATCGAGAGGTATGGATGGGCTGAATCCTGGGCATTTTGTGGCACGTCCCACAGTTTCTCCAGCTACGGCTGCTACAGCGGCTGCTCAGCATTTATCCAGGCTGGGCCCGAGCACCCGGAGCCAGAGCACCCCACAACGAGGAACCCCACTCACTTGTGATCAGCTTTACCCCAAAATCATCTCTGAGGAGCTACATAGTGATCAAAAGAGGGCGAATCCCCGGGCCCTCCCTCCTCCTGCCTCCTCCACATCCTTTCCAAGTCTGCTAGCCAGTGAGGTAGAGACCTGTCAGAGCCTTCCCAGGGAGGCAGCCCCCATCCTTCCACCCCGGGGGTCCCCCACAGCCTCACCGGGATCCAGTGGGTTCCTCTCCCACCCCCCATCTACCATCCTGCTCATCATCCCAGCCTGAACGGGAGTCCTGGGGGAAATCAAAAATGTCGCGGGCCTGAAACACCCCGGCAGGGCCGCAGGGAGCCGGTAGCAGCGCGAACGGCTCTTCTCCAGGACCACAGACTGGAGACGCCAGGGGCCTTTAGGAAGGGGAGATAGGGGACCCCCTATCTCGCAGGGTGCCGGGGAAAGCCGCGGCTCCCGGTCCCACCCCGAACCCGCCGGCTGGAGGGAGGCTGAAGCCGGGCTCCCTTCAACGGCCGCTGCGGCCGCGGCTCCCTGGCCCCCGGCGGGGCTGCCCGGGCTGAAGCTCCGGGCACGGAGCGCCCCGCTCCGCCGCTCCCCGGCGAACCCCGGGACACGGCCGGAGCGCGTCCTGCCAGCCCCGCACACACACAGACGTACATGCACAGACACGCAGACACCCGTGGAAAAATCACCGGAGCCGCTCTCCCGGCACCGGCTTCACACTCGGCGTAAAGGCGAGGAAACAGGGATTTTTCTGAGGCGCAGACACGTACAGCCCGCTCACACACTCACTGGCACACACACCCCTCGGTAACACACTCACCGACAGATACCCCGCTTACCGCACACACCCGCACCCCACATCACTCCTGGAGCCCACACCCCGCTGACACACTCACACCCACGCAGGGACACCCCGCCACGGAGCCACCTGCCAGACCCCTTCACCCCTCTCCGCCCGCACACACGCACACCCGCACAGCCCCGCGCCAGCACCCAGCGCTCGCCGCGACTCCCAGCCGGTTCCCATCCGCAACTTCTCTCGCTCCCACGCACCAGCGCACCCCGAGCCGCGCTCACACCCCGGGCGCACACACCCAGGGGTGGATGGGGGACACACACCCAGAGCCACCCCCGACGGCACAAAAAAAATAAAAAACAAACGGGCTCACCCCGACCCAGTCACACACCCAGAGCCACCCCACGCCACCCACCCACGCTGCCCGCGCCGGGCTGGCCCCGCTCCGCGCACAACAAGTGGCAGCGCCGGCGGGATCGGTAACCGGGAGCCGTCCGCCGCCGCTTCCCGCGGAGCCCCGCGCACCCCGGCGCGGAGAAACGCGGAGCGGGATTCTCGCCAGCGCCGTTCCCGCCGCCGCCCGGCCCCGCGCTCCCGCCCGGGGTATCCCACCCCGCTCCGCACCGCAGCGCAGCTCTCTGCGGCCGCGGTGCGGGGACTCCGGGTCCTAGCGCAGCCCTTACTTAGATGCGGACGGCGCTGCGCTCCGTGCTGGCCCCTTGCGCGCTGATCCAGCGGCGCCTGCATCGCCTCCTCCCCGCCGGGACCGGGCTCCCCCCGCCCTCCCGGCTCCTCTCGATCGTTATCCACGGATGAAAAGCAAATTTAAAAAAAAAAAAAGAAAGAAAGAAATAAAAAAAAAAAGGGGGAGGGGGACAAGAAAAAAAATGTCCCGTGGGAACCGCCCCCCTTCTCCGGGCCGGGGCTGCGGCTCCTCCGGCAGAGCGGCGGCGGCAGGGCTGGCGGCAGCCCCGGTGGGCAGCTCCGTCCGTGCCCGCCTCCGTCCCTCGGTGTGTGTGAGGATGTGCAAGGGAAGCGCAGCGCAGGCACGGCCCCTTCCCCCCCCTCCCCGCTGCCTCCGCCTCTCGCCGCCACCACGGGGAGGTGGAGCTCCGGCTCCTTATCAGATCCCGAGCCCAGCCGGGCCGGGACCGGCGGGCATCGGCTACCGGGCAGAGCCAGCCTGGCTCCGGGCTGCAGGCACCGCGCTAAGCCCTGTGGCGGTGGAGAAATGGGGGGGAATCCCCGCAGCCCCCCGGGACCTCCTCACCCCGGAGACCCCTCCACTTCTCACCAGCACACGCGTGGGACGGGTCTCCCCTTTCGCTCCCCGCCCGGTGCTCGAATTTATTTATTCACTCATTTGGCGCTTCATACTCCCGCAGCCCCACTACACCGGGAAAGGGGGGCCGGCTGGCAGGGCACCCCGCTTTGCTAAGGACCCCCCCCTAAAGAAGCGAGCCCACCAGGGTGCTGTGCCAGCGACTCCTCTGATCGCCCCAGCCGAGCAGGGCTCCTGGCAGACTGCAAGCAATGGCTCCTGCAACCCTGCCTGGGTGAGGAAAAGAAACTGTCCCTTCCTGTCACACCTTTGTGAATCATGCTTTTCATTGCAGGGTGTCGGGACGTGGAGAAGAGAGCACCTGTGAGCTCCCGGCTGCCCTTGCAATGCCATCACAAGCTGTTTCACCTCTGCTGGGTCCTCACTTGCCTGCTGGCCCCCCCTGAGGCCTTGGATGGGCGAGCTCAAGTCCCAGGGGGCCTGGGGACAGCGTGCTTCAGGGTCTCCCCTTCCCTCCGTGTTTCCACTGCCCTCTGTGTTCCTGTGAGAAAAGCCAGTGCTCCCTGCCAGCGAGCTGCATTTGCAGCCTGGCCCTGCCAAAGGCCTCAGCGCTCTCAGACGGAGACGCTGGGGTTGCTCTCAGCACCCTGCAAGGACCGCGCACCCCACGGGGTTGCAGGGCCCCTCATGAAAGCAACACCCGCCCTTCTCGGCCGGTTGCAGTGCGGATTTCTCGCCAGGATGCTGGGAAGTCCTTTCTGCTTCACCGCAGCGCGAGGATGGGAGCATCGCTTCCCGCTGAGCTACGCCAACCTGTTGCGCAGCTCCCTGCGCTGCACACATGCTCAGCTCGGCTGCGATGACTGCACCATCTAGAGGCTGTGCTGGCCTGCTCAGAGGAGCCCTGGCTCCAGCTCAGTCCAAATCACCCTGCTTTTCCCTCGTAACAAGAAAGATCAGCCCCTGGCAAGGCTTCTTCCTCCTAGGCAGGAGAAAGGGGCTAGAGTCAGCCCCTCTGAATGGAAAATCCTCCTCTCCTCCAAGACTTTGCTGTAGCAGGGCTATTTCTGCTGCTGCAGAGATGTCAGCTTCTCCACGTCTGTGCGTTGTTTGTTGTGGTTTTTTTATTATTTTATTTTATTTTTTTCCCTGGGTGTCGATTCTCATAAAGCCATTTTAGCAGATGTGAAGTGAGAGCCTAGGGAAGACCAAAGCCCACATGGAAGGGCAGGGGAAGGAGCTGCAGGGTTTGTCAAATTTTAAGCTGTAGATACAGTGTGAATAGCAATCTGGACCAAAAAAGAGAATTAAACTCCCTGGAGACACTGTGAGATTTAATTGATCAGTCACTGGCAGCCCTCCGTGGAGGACTGGAAAGCCGTAGCGAAGGCAAGAACCAAGCAAGCGACCCTGTGTGTCCAAGGCAGACTGTGGAGCGGTGAAGGTAAACTTGAGAGATCGCTGGTGACCACAGATTTTCATTTCACGAGAGTCAGTTGATCGGCCTGCTCTGTGCTCCTTGTTGCACAGGGAGCTGCTGGGGAAGCCGTGCACACACGCAGTTTGCTAGATGACACCTGTCTGGGGGGCGACCAGTGCCTGCTATCAGCAGCCTCTGCTCAGCCACATTTCTGAGAGTCAGGTCTGGGCTCTAAGACAGTGGGGGGAAAACGTTTCCCAGCCTCAGGAGCCACCTCTTTACAGCCTGGTAAAGCCCTCTGTAGTGCCCACAGCACCTGAAGGTTGGCAGGAGGCTGTGGTGGCATGGAAGTCCAGGAGCAATTTGTTTGTACCTTCTTCCTCTGCCTGCTGCCTTCGAAAGTGGACAGGCTCCTCCCGGACTGCTCCTTCCCCTCTGACAGCAAGGACATCCTGACATTGCCATTGCCATTCCCTATCCTCCCTTTCCTTGGGCGTTTTAAGTCATCAGTCCTTACCTTGTGTTTGTGATTTCCCAAAGGCAGGACCAGTTTAAGCAATGAGAAACCATCAAACTGCAGCTTTGGCCACAGAGTTATTTCATGAGACCCTCCAGATCCTTCCCACCCATCTGTCCCCAGTGCTGGCAGTGCCACAGCCCTGGAGATGCTGCTGGAGGCGCTGGCTCGCCCCGCGCAGTGGGTACCCCGTGCCGGGGTGCTCTGGCGTCATGCAGAGACAGATGCTTCGTGGTGCCGGTGGGGCCTTGTCAGAAGAACAAAGCCTGCGAGGGAAGAGCATCCAGCTAAATCTCCAGGAAAGGGAGAAGAAAGGAAAACACGGAAAGCAAATGAACCTTACAAGAGAATAAATACCCCCTCCCCAACAGACACACGCAGCAACCTGGATGCCGTCTGCTGCAAGGAGTTCAAAGGCTCTTCTGTTCTCTCTCTCATCAGCTCTGGGCTCCACAGGAGAAGCAGCAGCGCGGATTTGGGCAGCAAATGCTAATAACACAGATGTTCTGACAATTCGCTTGTTTCTACAATTAAAAACAAAAAGATCCTCAAAACCTAAATGCAAGGAAATGAGCACATTAAAGAACTTCTCCTCCGTATGCCTACCGCGTAATGAAGGGCTGCAGGTTTGCAGGGAAAGGGGCTGGGTGGTTTCAGCCCCATCCGGAGCGCGAGCAGGATGCTGCAGGACAGGCACATCCCTCGGACGGTGCCACGCGGGCGAGCACAGCCGGGAGACGCGCTGGCCACGGGATGCGGGTGGCCGACCCCCACGCCGGGATCGATGGAGGGGCTGAACTGCTCCAATGGTCACTGCTGGTCTTGCCTGTGAGACGCTTGCTGCCAAATTATTGGGTGATTGTTTTTATTACTGTTTTAACTCTTTTTTTAACCTTGTTTTTCTCTCGGCTGCACTTTCACTCACTCATTAATTTTGGTATTTTTCTCACGGTATATAACCCCTGTCACGGCTGCCATGGCAACAGGAGGGAATGTGCTCAGCGCTAAAATATCCTCTCAAAAATAACAAAAATAAGACAACAGAGGCAGCTTCTGTGGGCTGCCGCAAATGCAGACCTGGCCTGGCTTTATGGCGATGGAGGATGAGAGATCCCGCAAGCCGGGGAAGCCCCTGAGCTCTCGTCCTCCCACGGTACTCAGCCCACTTTGCACCTCTGGGCTGCATGGGCTCCACCAGTGCCACACTAGAAGCTCCTCCTGGGCTGAGCCCTCGGGACTGGGGACCACAGACTTCCTTGTCTGGCCTCACAAACTCATCCCTTTCCTCAGAGAGGGCCTTCCCCAAAATACCACTGCAAACGAGGAGGAAACATGGGGATGAGCAAGGAGAAGGGGGTGAAGGTGTTGCTCAGGGAGTTTTGCTGGTCTCTAGTGGGTTTTTGGTCCAAATGTGGATCCCGGCATCAAGAAACAAATGGTGATGTGAGGTCTCCAAAACAAGGAGCCACAGCCAGCATGGTGGCGTGGATGGTGGGGCTTGTCACACAAACCCGTTGTCTTTTTCTGATAGGATTACCGGTCTGGTTGAGAAAGGCAATTGTGTTGATATAGTACACTCAGATCTCTCCGAGGCATTTGACTTACTTCCACCTGACATTTTGATTAAAACTTGCATTATAAGGAATTAACAGGGCACATATTAGATGGATTAAAACTGCTTCCCTGGCAGATCTCAGAGGTAGTTGCTAATGGGTGGATATCGGTAAGTAGCACTATTTCTACCTACCTCCCCTCAGGGACTCATTCTTTGTCCACTGCTATTAAAAAATTTTATCAATGATGTAGATGAAGATATGAAATCTTTGCTGGTAAAGCTGGAAAATGACACCGAGAGTGATGAGACAGGAAGGAACGCGGACGTTTTCATGCTGAATCACCTGTTTAAATGGTCAGGGTGCCTTTGAATGCAGATAAACACAGAAATATACCTGGAAATGGAGTTTGCATATTAAGCCTGCAGGCTAGATCGTGGAAAGCAATGACTCTAGGCATGCTGATACAGGGTGCCGATACGAATGCTGGCTTCTAGCCAGCAACCAAGACAGCTCATTTGACACCCTCCCAGGAATGTCTGCCTCATCCAGCCATGCAGATTTGACCATGGAAGAGGAATTAGGGATCAGAATCAGCAGTTACCTCAAAATGAACTCAGTGCTCTCTGCTGTGGGTGTCTGGAAGGGGAGCAGTAAATAGCTGAGTGCTGGGTGCTGTGTCTGGCACCCACACTTGGGGCAAGGCACGGAAATAGCAGGAGAGCTTGAAGGAACACCACAGACCTGACCACAGACCTAATGATGTGATGCTCGGTGAAAAAAGTATGTTGTCAGGTGATCTGAAGACCTGGCCTATGCCCTCCCACGTGGAAAAGATAGCGGTGAACCGCTAAATCCCCCAGAAAGGTGTAACGAGAGTAGGACTGAAGCCAAAGAAAGGCAGATTCAGCCTTGAATCAAAAGCCAGTGTCCTAGTGGTGAAAGCATTTGAAGGCTGGAAGAGCTTTTCTCAGGGAGGTGATGGGCTCACAGCATTGCTCAAGCTTTTGTGAAGAGATTAGAACTCTTCTTCAAAAAGAAAGTATTTAATACAGCTTCTGGGAGCAACTCTGAGGCTGAAGTGTGAATGAGCTGGGGTGAGTGACCTCCCCTGGCCTCCAAGGGACCCAATTGTCCACCTCATCCCTTCCCTTCACAGGCCATTGGGAACAGATTGTCTGCAGTGCCCTGCAATTATTCAAGCAATGATTAATCAATCTCTTGCTTGAGGGTTCAGGCAGACTTCTGCAGAGAACAGGAAGGTTTCTCCAATCTCCACCCATCCTCTGCAGCACCAGAGATTTCTTCAAGTAGAAAGAGCAGAGCACCAAAAAAAAAAAAAAGAAACTCTACTGGCAAGTCTAGCTTGGTGTGGCAAATCTAACTTGGTGCTCAAAGCCTGAGCTGATCTTGGGATTCAGACTTGAGAGGAGCTTCCCAGGGACTATCAGACTCTCGAGAGCCCACAGGGACGCTCAGCATCCCCGGGGCTGTGAGCAACCCCCAAGGGGCAGCTCCCGCTATTCCCAGCACCGTGCCCATTCCAGGGATTTGGGTTATGGTGGCCTCCTGCCTGTCCCCTGCTCCTGACACTCTGTTTATTCCTCTACAGACTCAAATTAATGTTCGTAGGACTCAACCTGGGGGCTCCTGGGTAGGAAGGAGTGAACTGTGCTATGTGCGAGCTGTGGGCGTCCTTTGGCCCTGCTCACTGCCTCCCTGCCTCGACACCCCTGGACCTGGCAGGATGCAGGTCTAGGATCAGGTACTCCTGAGATTCCTCTTACCTCCTGTGCTGGTCTTTATCCATGCCCTGGCCAGGACACAGATGGATTCATGTCCTGCCAATGCAGGGGCTGCTGAGTGTCTGGCAGAGCTGGCCCAAAGGGAGGAGAGGCTTGAGGCTTGCAGGAAGAGGGCAGCTCTCTGGAAGCACAGCTTTGCAAGGAATCAGCCAAATGTACCATGTCCCTGCTGCTTTCTAAGCTGGCCTCATCTCCTCTGGGGGATCTGCTATTCATACCTCCTCTGCAAGGAGAATTACACCCATTTCCTTCTTTTGTTAGGGTCCAGTGGTCTCCTGGTCGTAAGCCTACCTCCAGCCAGCCTCCAGCTGCTGCTGTGAGATGGTCCAGCCCTGGAAACCATCTCTGCAAGCAGGCACCAGTGAAAGGAGACATCTATGTCCTCAGAACAGGAGTTGTCAGCTGCCAGGACAGCCATGAAGACTCTTCACAAGATCCTGCCTTTTACCTGCAGTCTAAGGGAGAAAATCCAGGGAAAGGAGGCCAGCTCAGACCTGCCCTGCCCAGTGTGACTTACACGGGGACGGGAGACACAACAGCAGGAAACTCGTCTCACGCTCGGACTTGCCCACACAGCCTGGGCTGGGCAGGAGAGGAGCTGCTCTGTGTGGGGAGGAAGGGCAGGGAGAAGCTGGGCTCCCTTCTCTCTACTCCTGGCAGGGCAGACACGTCTCGAGGAGCCTTGGCCAGTGCTGTCAAGTGTGCTTCTGTAGGGGTTTTATCAGGGGCAGACATCATGGCAGGGAGAGTGCCGAGTACCTATCATGTGGCAGGGACAAACAGACCATGTTCATGGACAACAGAAGATGAAGATCCTGGGGACAGAATGGACTTGGCAGGAGATGGCAGGGACAGACTGAGAGGTGGGGGCCCAAGGCAGGGTTAGTGAGTGGAGACAGCAAAGGAGAAGGCAGGTGGAAGACAGGGGACCCCAAGGTACCATGAGCATCAGTAGGGTAGAAATAAGATCGCTGTGGACACGGCAGGCAGGAACTGGCAGCTCTGTCACTAGGCAGACATGTCACCTCATGGACAGGGAAGATAAAGGCAGCATGGGCTGGGGATGGAGGAGTGCTGAGGCCATGTGGGAAGTATCTGGTGAGAGGTCAGTCTGCTGCCTGCTGGGGCTGGCGCTTGGCCCCCTGGCACCACCGGGCAGAAGCACAGGCAGACACGTGAGTCAGCAAGGGGCTGGGGTGGGAGGCAATGGCCCTGGTGGACCTGCATGGCCTTTGTAGTTACTGGGATGGAGGTTGGAGTGTTGTGTTTGCTCTGATGAGATCATGTTGTCCCTTTAACTCAGCTCTTTGTTTGCTCTGCAATATTCCAGAGCCAAGACTCTGGCCGGGCAAAATTCAGAGGCACTTGAGTAAGACTTCAAGGGGAATGCAGTGCTAAACAAACAACGAACAACAGACAAGCTGGGCTCTGCTGAAAAAGTTTAACCAAGACCCTCTTTCCCACAAGGAATGCAGTTCACAGCAGTGGGAGCCCTGCACAGAAGGGTTGGAGTGGGCCGGATCCAGCCCCATGCAGAAATGGCATATCACTGAGGAGAGAACGAGCCTGAACTAGAAGGCTGGCAGATCTGGAGCGTGGTATCCTTGTGTTGCGATCTTCCTGTGGGGCTGGGGCACATGGGGATGGTGACTATGCCAGTGTGCCTGTGCTAGTGTGGGGCTCAGCTGGACTTGGGATGTGGTGGGCAATACTGGGGATGGGATGCATGTGGGGAGCATCGCTGTGGTCTCTACTGGGGACCACCATTTACACTCCCTGCTTGAGCCCAGGTTCCAAGACGACAGACACAAGGGTGACACAGAGTGCATGGCACATCCTGCTTCCCTTTCCCCCTGAGCATCACCACTCCAGGCTGGGATCCAGTGTGGACCTTTGCCCCTTTTGCTCCTTGACAAAGTGCTTCAGTCCTCCAAGGACACCCCCTGGCCCACGCAGCAGCTTGTTGGATGGTTTGGTGCGACACAGGTGAATGCGCTCACCCCACAAGCAGGAAGGCCAAGGAGGCAGAGGAGGGAGGCAGGGCTGTGTGAGCAGGGTGGCGAGACAGCTTTGGGGCAGGCTGATGAAGAGCTGTGTGCAGGATGTGTCCAGGGACACTGGACTTTGCCCATCCTGGTAAACAAATAGCATCGATTGCTCCAAAGCAATAACTGACTCAGTCATCCATTTTCTTGCTAACAGACACAACCTGAAGTGCCCTGAACTTTTGTGTATTTATTTTAGGACAAAAGCATTAAGGGGAAAATATCAAACAACAAATAATCTACATGCATACTGGTTTCCCAGGCATTCTCTTCTCCCCAGGGCTCACTGGCAGGTACAGCCTGTGCTAGTGAGTCCCATATCACATAAGCACATCTGTCTGTCCCCAAGACCACAGTAAGATTGTCTCTAGTCCTTCCACATCCACCGTTCATCCAGCACCTCAAATCAGAACAACCCAGGCTGGGTAGTTTCCTCCAGGAGGTGAGGCTTTCTTTAGACTCATTTGCTGCACTGGCCTTTACATTTATCTTTTCCCCTCCAGATGGGCCCTGTGGGTCCTGGAGACTTGAGGATTTGTGCAGGGTGCACTTTGAACATCTATAGCATCTCCCCATGATCCTCTAAAATGTTCCTCTGTTGGTTGCCTTTCATGCCACACAATTGCCAGCATGCATCAGAAGAGCCCTGTGTTGGTGGGCTTTGTCTGAGGGGGAAGTTTGAGCCTGGAGGATGGCTCCTTTGGCCTCAAGCCTACTGAGGTCATCAAAGTGGCCAGCTTGAGGTAGCCCCAGGACTACTGACCTAGTCCAATGCTCACCGGCAGCCCAGTCACTGTCCCACCAGGAGCTCCAGCTTCAGCAGCGATTGCTCACACTCACAAACAGCCTTCTTTCTTGTCTGGAGGAAACTCTCAAAGCCACCCAAGCACTTTGATTTGGGAAAGGTTTTCATTCTCATGAAGATAAGAAAAGCTCCCTTGGCAAGGTGCAAGGGCTCCCAAGAGGTACCACACTCCATGTGCATGTGAGCCTGGCAAGTACGGGGGTGAGACAGTAAAGCAGGCAAACAAGTCCATGGACACTGCCTGCAGCGTGCATCACTGGTGGCCTGGCAGGGGACAGGAGCTGGCAGGGTCAGCAATCATGTGGGGTGACCCAGACACAGGTTGTCTCAGCCCCTGGGAAATGGGGTGGCCACTTGCAGGCACTTGGGACTGGGCTTGTGGTGGGTGATGGGGAAGTGCCTCCTCACCAGGCTCTGAGAGGGAGGCAAGCAGGGTGCCCAACATGGCCTCTTGTAGGGGTAACAGGGTGGTGACCCAGTTTGTGCACCCAGCTCCGGGCTCTGCTGCCCAGGGACTTATTTTGGAAATGGATGGCATGTGTTAGGGTTTGAGAGCCGTGAAATGAGAAAGTGCAAGAGGGGATGGGCTGAGACTGGGGTGTGAAGAGCCAGGTGGAGACTGGAGAGGACAGAGACCAGGCTTTTGTGGCAGTCTGTCTGTCTCTAGGGAATGAAGGGCACAGTCACAGCTATGGGGAGGATGTTCTTCCTGCTACCCATGCTGTGGCCACAGCCTCGACCCAGCCCTCCAGCCTCGTCCTGGCCCAGAGTAATCAAGGCTTTAATCACAAAAGGCTTTGAGATGCAGGATGTGGGGCCAAGAAGGTAAAGCAATCTTGGTATTTGGGTCTTCTCCATAGCAAGAAGTAAAACTAATGTCCTTAGACAACTCGGAGAGGAGGTTTGGATGATGAGATCCCATCCTTCCAGTTGAGATTCCGCAGCAAAACCACCTGGCCAACAAGCAGCACAGAAAACCTTTTGGAAATGAAGACCTCCCAAGCCTCAGTATGGAGATGGCTCTGTTGGTGGGATGCCTTTGGTAAGAGCTGGAGGAAACATAATTGGGTGTTGCATGTCAAGAAACCGTGGTCTCTCCCACCCAGCAGATTCCATGGTGCTGTGCATGAGACGTGAAAGCAATGCAAGTGGAGCCAAGTGTGGGAAGTGCCACTGGGGTTATTGAGGGCTGTGCTTGCCAGGTACGTGTTTTCAAGCAAAGGGGTATATGAGCAGAAAAATGAAAAACACCAAAGAGTGTTGACCTGGCTCACTGTGAGGCATTCTTAGTAAATCTGGTTGCATTATGTTTTGTTCACAAAATAATCTCTTGGCCAGTGTGACTCGGACCTGTAGTGGTCTGAAGAGCTGCATGCAAGGGGCTTTGTGAAGTGGTGCAAGGAGCCGGTCGACCCCTGTGAGTGGTGAGGAAGGTGAAGGGGGCAGCCTGCCAGTGTCACCAGGGTGCTCTGTGAAGGGGGAGGAACGATGCCAGACACAGAGCACAAGCTGCTGAAATGCAGGTGGGAAGGGGACTCTGTTCTCCCTGCCTGCTCCCCTATGCCATGCAGGGGCTGCCCTGTGGGTGTAAACCCCATCAAGCTGAAGCAAGGCTGGTCTGAAGTGAAAGCTCAGCTGTTGGCCCTTGCACAAGACTCACTCCACTTCAGTGTGACCTCACAGGTGCTTGTGACAGTGCAGCTAAGAAAGACATAGAGATACAGGAAGGATAGGGCAACGGTAACATCATCATTCCACCACATCAAGCCAGCACCAGATCCCCTGGTGATGTAATGCTCATCACCATTTGGTCCATCTTGGGGGTGCCTGAGAGTGCAAGTGACCATGGAGCCAAGAGGCTCCTGAGCTGCCTGCAGCAGCAGTTTTAGCTGACTGAAGGGGTGGGCAATGTGTTCCTATTACCTGCCCTTCTGTTGCTGTTTGTGACTCCTTACCTGCAGTATTAGTGTCCTGTGAGACACCAGATAGGTGCAGCTCAAAGCAGATGCAGTTAAATTGGGAACACTATTGAGTTTGAGAATTACATTGGTGGAGCAAGAGAGGGCAGGGTTGGGCAGGAGTGAACCGGAGAGACGCTGAGAGTGATGGAAGGAGCACAGGAGAGCCTGGGAGACCTGTCCTACTTTTTCAACAATTAAGAGCTGGGGGGGAGATCCCTCCTGATTTCATGTCCTCAGGCCCCATGGCATATGCTGTGGGAAGATGCAGTGGGGATTTCCAGCCCAGTGTCCCTCCAGACCAGCCTGCGGTCTCTGTGGTGCCCTGTGCAAATGCTCTAGAGAAAGGTGCACAAATGCCCCGGGGCACCAGGCAGAGGAAGCCCTCGAGGGAGGTGCTTGCTCTTCTTTCTGCCAAGAAAAGCCCAGGGCAGAAGCATTCATCTGTGCTGGCTGCCTGGCTGTACAGCCACCTTGTGACAAGGGGGAGCTCAGTGGGGCTGGTGTGGGGGCATCATGAGCTCCAAAGGACTGGAGTAGGCAAAGAGGTGCTCTTTGAGCATCAGGACCTCTGCTGATGAGTCCTGAGGGCTTGAGGTTCCTTGCAGAGGCCTTTATTCCCAAAGGTATTACAGAAAAGTCTTTCTCAGCTGGATTTATGTTTTGTTTATGTTTTTTTTTCAGTCTGAGTCAGGTATGTAAAACTACACGGACCTTTCCATGCACCTCCACCTATTTAAGAAAGCGGGAGGTAAGGAAGTGATAAAATGGATCCAGTAATACATTTTTGTTTTGCAATTCTATTGTTAGCACTGAAAAAATATAATGCAAACAGCATCAATGGAAGGTAGCATGCCCAATTCCTGCTGGTTAAACCAGCCCACTCGGAGACATCCTGGCTGGCTGCAGGGGACTGATGGCTATTTGGTCATTTGGGTGTCCGGTTTATGTTCCCTGTATTTCAGCCTGGTTTTCTAAGAAAATGAGACAACTTTAGTTCTTGGCTGATTCCACCAACGGGGGTGAGCTCTGCAGGATTTACCTTCCTTGAGGAGTTCCCAGAATCAGTGGTTCGATATGGGGCAGTGCAAAAGGTGCCCTGAAGCAGGAGAAGACACAACATGAGTGAATGGTCACCTCCTGCGTGGCTGCCAGCATCTTCCCGGCACTGCAGTACCCCGGAGCCACAGTGCCGGCAGCAGGGGCCAGTTCTCGGTCAGGGACTGGATCCTGATGTGCAAATATGCAGAAACACTGAGGATGGAGCCACTCAGTGTTCCCACAGCCTCTTCCTTGTCTGTGCATGAACAGCAGGTTCCCTCCCATGCCTGAATGCTCTCCTTTCTCCCAGCAAGTGACTTCTTGTTCGTGCAGAGCATCCACGCTGGGTGAGCATCTTGGGGAAATGAAGAGGAAAGTGACTCTTTGGAGCACAGGGGCAAAGCCACATGCCCTGGTATATTCTGGGTCTGACCCACTGCTGTTAGTATGGGTGCCAGTGGCTTGCCAAAGTCTAAACCCCTCTGTCTGACAAGAATCATGCTGTTCCTGAGGCCCTGAGGTCTGCTCACAGCTTTGGTGGCAGTTCTGCCAGCCTCTCCATCCTGTCCCCAGATCATTCCTCCTGTTGCATGGGCACAACCTGTGTGTCCATGAGTGGACTGGACCTGCAAATAACCTGGCCTAGAAAAGAAGAGCTGCTCAAGTGATGTGCACTCATTTGAAGTGGCTGGATACGGCAGCTCAGGAACCCCTGCTCTATGAGATTTCTAATTACGTTTCTGCATAATTGTTTCAACAATTTCCTCATGCTGAAGCAAAGCTTATTGGTTTGTAATCCCTAGCACACCCCGGGGCCTTCTTTAAAATGTAGGCCCAGCATTTACTGCCCCCGGTCCAATAGTTGGAGGATGTGAATTTGTGTGTTATTGCTAAGAGCTTAGTCACTTGGTTTTTAGCTCTTTGAGGACTCCAGATGTGTCATTCAGGCTCGGGGATTTGCTACCTTTTGTACATTCCAGCACTGCAGCTTTGTATCCTCCATCTCTGCCTTTTGCTTCCTCACCAGAAGAGGATGAGTTTAGGAATATGGCTTCCTGCTCCTGTATGAGGATTTCATTTTGGGATGCCTCCCTGTTTCACCAGGTGGTCCTGCAGCTCCGTGTTTCATCCACGTCCCCATCCCAGCAGGTTCCCCTGAGCGTGCGTTGCGTTGGCTGTGTGTGCTCTCAGCCATCGCTATTTCCATCCCACGTTTTACCCGCTCCATTTTCTCTTTCTCTCTGTTAGTTCTCTGGAGGTTAATATATATTTTCTCAACAGCATTTGGCAAAAACAGTTTCATGCGTCTGCCATAAGAGCAATATGAACCTTCCCTGTTTCTCTTCCCAGTTGTCCCCAAGGCACTGCTAAGCAGGCTGGAGACCGAGTCCCATCACATGGCACACTGACACATGCAGGTCTCTGCCTTTCTCGCAGCATTGCAGAGCCTTCTTCATCTCCATCCATCACCCCTAGGAGATGTGTCACAGCGAGAAATGTCCGTCCTTTGATCCCAGGCATGGCAGCCTCCATGTCTCTGGGCTTGGTTTGTGGGAATCACAGCATCCATGAGAATCAGGATCAGAGGCAAAGTCACAAGCAGGGACTTGAGGTTAAACCCAGCTCTGGCTTGTGACAGACATACAGGGGAGGACATCCTAAGTGGTAACCTCCATGGGGAGGGAGAGGACTTGGGCTCATGCTGATGCAAGGGCAAGCATAAGCTTTGTGGATGCATAAATGGCATGTCCTGTGTGGCCTTCCAGCTGTGGTGGCATGGCAAGGCTGGGGAAGTGCGTGCACAGGGGTGGAATGTGGCATCACCTGGCATGGACAGTACTGGGGCAGAAAGCTGATGCCCTGGCAGGAACAGCTCCTGCAATTGCTGGTTTCACAGGCGCTGCCAGAGCCTACCTGCCTCCTGCTCCACATGTCCCTCTGCAGAGACCATGCCACATGCCCAGGGGACCACTCCCAGCAGGATTTTGCCATCTTTGCCCATGACTTTCCCATTTCCATAACCTTTTGTAGAGGGATTGGAAGTGCTGAGCTTCAGGACCATCTGCCAGCAGGCAGGAACCTGTGCAGGGTGGAGGGCTCCAGGAAGGGAAGCTGACTGTGTTCAGCACAGACAGAACACTTGCAAAGCACCGGTATCTTCAGCCAGAGGAGAAGGACATCGCAGATCATCAGTGTCTTGCCATGATTTCTGCTGGTGAGCACCAGAGGGCCTGGCCTCACCTGCACAGTCCAGAACAGCGATGAGTTGTTGAACACACGACCTTCCCACACCCTTCCAGGCTGTCAGGAGAGCACCACTGGCAGCCCCCGTGCGCTGCGGGGTCACAGCTGGAGAGACACAACATGTGATGGAGTAACAGAAAACTGGGAACGTGTCTCCACCAAATCCCAATAAGACTTGAAAATGTGATGCCAAGAAGCCGCCTGTGAAGCCCTGCACGCTTGGGACCACTGGGAGCGTGCACAAGTGATTTCTTCCCCCAGCCTCAAATCCTGGTGCTGCTGTCCACATTGGGATGAAGAAAGGCTATCTTGTGTTAGACCTGCTGCAGTTCTGGAGAAGACAGAATGGAGCAGTTTTTGGATCCAAGCAATAACAGATCCAATGGGGCAGCAGCACCAAGGGGAGGTGTATGCTGCCAGCACCAGTAGCAGCTTCCCCCTTCTCCAGAGATGCTTTGTGCTGCTTGGCCTGGGGATCCAGATACCCAAGCTGGAGCTCCCAGTGCTCTCCTCCATGGACAAAGCCTCTTCAGTGTCTCCAAAGCTGCTGATTTCCCCAGAGGAGTCCTGAGCACCCTGGCCACAACACAGCCTTCTTTTGGTGTGCGTTTAGCATCTCCAGACAGGGATGTCTTCTACGGGACAAGGCCACCACAGGGTCTCTGCAGAGCTCTCAGAGCAGAACACGCATGGCTGTGCCACGATGCTGCCCAGGCAGAGAAGAACAGCAGCAGCAGGCCTGCGCACAGTTATGCAGTAATATCCAAATCTGCTTACTGTCTGCCGCTGTGATTGAAGGAGTTTCTGTAATAATGTATTAGCTAAAGCTTCCAGATTATCCCAAAAACATCAGCTTTAACAAAGGGGTAATGCCTCTTTAATCCCCGCATGATCCCAGTTCCCAGTCTCTGCAGGACATTAATTCACGGCTAATACACAAGACTCCAGGCGGGCTGCTAATGTGGGCATGTGGGCTGCCTCTGAGGCTGGGGCCAGCCGGCCACACGCTGCTCCAGCCCCGCCAGGCCACCGCTTTGTCCCTCCTGATCCCTGGGAGCAGCCGAGATTCCATCCTGGCCTCAGTTTCTGAGCATGGCTCCTGGCTTTGCCTGGCTGATGAAAGTCTGGGGACAATACAGGATGTTCCCCTCATCTCTGTGCCGTGACACAGTCAGACACCCAACACTGGGTGACGAACAGTTGTTCCTCACTCCCACGTCCCTGGAGGAGGGCACACCAGTGCAATCAGCTGCGGTTGCATTTGGCAAACAGCTTCCTTGAGGTTTGCTGGCTGGAAATGCCATGGCTAGGGCTGAAGGGGACCACTGGGCCAACGTGGAAAGGTGCATCTCTTGCGAGCACCAAGACCTCAGGGGAATCTTCATCCTGGCCCCACCCCTTGTACCACAGAAGCTGTCCTGGGAGATGTTGTTTATAAAAGGATGTGCAGGAAAAGGCAGCAAAGAGCCCAGCAAAGGCAGGGTTGCAGGTCCAAAACCCAGTGTGCATGGAGACTAGCTGTGAAACAAGACAAGACAGGAGCTGGATGGACAAATCTAATGGCAGATGGGGACCATTCGATGCCTATCCCCTTCAGCAGGACCTCAAGAGCCAGTCTGCCCCACTGGCAGGTTGTAAAACACCGTGGAAATTGAGGTTGTCATCCTGAAGAGCTGCATTCAGAGATGCTGAGCCCAGGCCTGCAGCTGAGCCCCGCTCTCACTCCGTTACCAGCCCAGCCATGTACAGGATGAGGTCAGTTCAAGAAGTCCCTTGTGAATTAGCTCCTCCTTCAGCACCCCATTTTTGTTCTCCTCTAGGCCCAACTCCATGAACAGGAGAAGGAGCTGCAACTGAAACTGGTAGTGGTGATGGTCCAAAATCTGCATTATCAAAGAAGATATTTTGGCCTGCAAAACTATCATGGCAACAGCTGGTTGGTTCCAGATAACCGCTCAGAAGCCTTTTTTTCCCCTGTGGTACAGAAAGCGATCCCTCCATCCTGATCTGTGTGCATGTGGTACCAGCACTCTTAAAAATGTTTGGTGGTGGGAGGGCAAGAGAGAAACCAGGGGATTTTGTAGTTATGAGCACCCTGGGTGGGGAATGCCCCTTCCACTGCCCATCCCTCCATGAAGCTTGGGACAAGGTTACAGTGCAAAGCACAAGACCAAAGGCTGAGGAAAACAACCCCTACCACAGCAGCTGAGGCATCAGAGATGGTGACTGTCTAGCCACACATGTGCGGGATCCCTGGCCACAAAAAAACTTTGTAGTGGTGATTTCCATCCCACTGGTCATTCCCTCACATAGCCAAGCCTCAGGACTTCCATCCACGGGCTGCTCCAGAAGCAGCTGAGAGACCTGTCTTGGAGCTACCCGAGAATGTCACAAATTGTCTTCCAGAGGTGTCCATGTCCCCCATTGCCTATAAAGGAACAGCTCAGAGCAGACTCAACAGGGAGGCAGTTTGAGCCGGGAGGGACACGTCCTACCCCATCTGCTGAGGCCAGTAGCCATCTGGGTGAGGACCTGAGCACAGTTCAGCCGCAACCTTTGGGCTGGCTTTTCTCAGTTTCCTCTTTTGATGTGTAAATCGGCAGCTACCTCAAAGAGCTTTGCGATTGCTGAATTCAGCAGCAGGTGCCTTTTTCAGATTTTTCCTTTCTCACCAATTACCTTTCTGGTATCCACGGTTACTGCATCATCCCGCATCTGTATTGAGAAGGTTTCTCTGCCTGCTCGTCCATCACCCAGAACCTGTGAGGCATTGCTCCAGACCTAGTGCTGCAGACATCCAGCTGCAATGAGAGCAGGAGGCTTTAGGATACCCAGGGAGAGGATCTTCCCCGGTTGTTCATGATGTCTGACCCCCTGAGATGCAGACTGGCTTGCTGGGGACATGCAGGCACCTGCCCTCACCATATCTCCATTTCTGCTGCTACACTGTGTACATAGAGACACTGATGATGTTGAGGCACTGGTGTTGGCTGAGCTCCTGAAGAAACACACAGATGGATCCATATGAAGATGTAAGCTCGCGCTCACATGGGGATACCATTTGGACATGCAGTGGCCAAGTGCACTACCGTTCAGCAGAAATTTTGTCCTCTATTATTCTCAGGCAACGTGAAGGCTCTCAGGTGGAACACACACAAGCAGTGTGACTGTCAGACACCACCTTTGAACCTGGGTTCCTGCTACAACTGGTGGTGTGGGCACAAGCCAGGAGATGTCACTGGTCATACTGGGAGCCTGGTGGAGCCAGGACCTGAAACTAGTCCTCCCACGGTGTCTGGACCTGCAGTGAGTCAGTCACCTCCTGTCTGCTCTCTGCCATGCAGGCACCGGGTGATTGCTGCAACAGGTCCTTGCTGTGGTGGTTGCCAAAGCCTGGACATTCCCCAGAGTTGTGTCACAGCAGGGGCGATACCCATGAGCTTGCACAGAGACGTGTGTACACGAAGATGTGCGCAGACTGTACAAACACGTCTTAACCTGGGGTGAAGAACAGAAGGTCCAGGACGTGGAAATAGCCAGACCATCCTCCTGTTCAGTTCTGGGAGATGTCTCCAAGGTTCATTTTGGCATTTGCTTTCCCAGCCTCTGTGTTCTGCCCTGTTCTCAGTTCCTACACAGTTGCTGCAGCTGATACTCTTGAAAACACCAGTTAATGCTCCCCCTGCCACAAATCTGGGTGTCTAACGCCAGCACAAGGAGCTGCAGCAGCAAATCTGGGCTGGTGCCAGCTTTGGAAAGTCTGGTTCTGACACACTGCACCTCAGTGTGCTCACAGGGAATCAGCCCCTGTGATCAGGTGGGGTGAGAGGGGATGGAGGGGAAGCAACACATGTTGAGGAGCCAGAGGTGTGACACCTATTCAAGAAGTAGCCAAAGCTGTCAGAGAGGCTGGACTCACCCTCCCCAGCGTGCTGCAGCATGCACACACCCCCGTGGAGGCACCGTGCTCCCAGCAAGCGTGATGCTACACCTGGCCCCGTGCCACAGAGCTGCCTCCAGCGGGGCTCTCCCCTGTGCCAGGGAACGTGTGAGCCCTGCAGCAAGGACTCCATGTGCCAGGGAGGCTCCAGCAGCCTGTGGAGGTTTCAGAAAGACACAGGACTCCCTGCAGAGAGCTACCCTGATAGGTCAGATAGCATTTTCCTGCAGGGCACAATTTCGCAGCTATAAGGTGTTTTCTCCCCAGGCACGTGTGTGGAAGGTGCACAGGCAGGCAGGGAGGAGCAGGACAGGCAGGCAGGGAGCTTGGATGCAGGCCTGGGAACGTCAGGAGCTGAGCCAAGGGGTTGGCATGAGAAAAAGTGGGTCCAACCTGGGCATAGACACATACAAGATAGAAAGAGAAGGCAGCTCTCACCTGATTAGAGATGGCATCTCCCAAGGGTGTGGGAAGGCAGGACACCCAACACCCAAATGCTTTCTCATAGAGCCTGAGCATGGCTTCAGCAATGGTGCCTGTGTAAACACAGATGGATTTGTGACCCTGGAAGTTCATCTGTGCTTCCACCTACAGCTCATAACCAGCTGGCATGAGTTTCTTGCATTTCTAACCAAGCCATCCAGCTTCCCTCTGACATTGGGAGAGCCAGCTGGACTTTTGGGCATGGAAGTAGGGAGAGCCTGCAGAACCACAGCCCCATCACCCAGGGGGTCGAGTGTTAGTGATGGTACCTTTAGCACGTTCCAGCTCAGTGCCATCATTCCTGCGGTGTAAGCAGCCTGCCACCCTGATTACAAATACTTTAACGACAAATAAATGCCACATACCGCCCACAGCAAGAAGGAGTGGAAAACTAAAAATACCCTCCCCTTAAGGCTGCCAGCAAACACCAGTGGGCCACCTGCTAGCAGAGAGCCAGAGCCACCCAGAGCAGACACAGGCACCCACCACACGCTAAAGAATATAAATAAGCCTTGCAGCATGACCCGGTGCTGCCGGCGTGGGCTCCACGGCACGGCCCTCGCAGTGGAGATGGGTGCCCAGGCAGCTCAGCCCAGCTGGCAGCTCCCCATGCTGCCTCCAGACATTGTGGGAGGTGCGGCTCTTGGGGAGACAGGCTGGGAAAATACCAGCGGGGGGTTTTATCCTTCCCGTCTCCTGCCCAGTATGACAGAGGAACCACCAACCCAGGGGGAAATGCATCAGCAAGAGGCTTGAAGGTGATGGCAGAGGGGTTGGGGGTGCCACTGCTGTCATGGAGCGACATTGCGGGTGGGGTGGGGGTGTTGCAGTGGAGGCAACAGCAGAAGCATCACTGTGGGGTTGGGATGTTTGCTGTGTTGGTGTGCTTGTTCTGCACAGGAGGCAGATGAATACAGCACCAGCAATGACGGAGGCATAGGGCTGAGGGTGATGGGGAGATGCCCCTGAGCTACAACACCCTGGACACTTCGGTTCTAGATGGTGGAGATGGCACCTTCCCACCAGTGGCAGCAGAGAAGGGCATTGGTGGCCTGTTGAGATCCATGACACAGGGAGGTTTGGGCAGCGTGGGGAGACACAGAGACACACAGGGGTGCAGATGGAGCAGGAACTGCTGGTGCCCAGAGTGGCAGTCCCGCCCCCAGCAAGATCCTGCAAACTCAACCCGTCCCTGCCCTTCTCTCACCATTAGTCATCAAAGTGCCCATAAAGAGCAAGGTTTGCTCCCTGCTTTGAAAGCTCCTGGGTTCTCAGGGATAGCCAACATAGACTGCAATTCCTCTGATCTCTGGGTAGGCAGCAGCTCAAGAGCTGTGGGAAGCACAGGGGTTGGCTGTGCCAGAGCTGCTCCCCATGCTCAGATAAACACCTGAGGCCTTGGGGAATGGATCTGAAGGTGAGCAATGGCCACACACTGCCTCTCATCCAACAAAATGGAAACAAGGGGTCCTGGAGGACACATCACAGTGTAAAGAGCATGAAACTAGAAAACATCTTGCAGCTCCCTGTTTGCCTAGCTCTGGAGAGATCTGCCCACTCAGCCCGAATGATGAGAGATGGAAAAGGAGCAAACCAAAAGAGCTTTGTCTCTGTTCCAACCCATCAGAGATTTGAAACTTGACAACAATGCAGGAGAGATTTTCACCCTATTGTTACAGATTATCAGTGCATGAAAATGCCTACCACACTTCTCACCAGACCCACAGAGCAAACCTGCTCTAAATGCTCACATTGAGAAAACGCAAGCAAGCTCCGGTGAGCAGCGTGTGTCCCATCGGCAGCAGAAAGCTCACGGCTTCCTGCAGTAGCACCAGACCACCCGAAGTGCAGGACCCCGAGCTGCAGGAGTCTTCTGCTCAGGATGATTTTGCTTGGGCTACGTTTCACCCCCAAAATGTGACCCCCTCTTTTCCTGTACATCCTCTGTGGAGTCAGGCTTCTGTGTCCTGCTGCCTGCGTTTGTGAGGGGGCCCATGCAAGCTCACCCCATCCTCCAGCAGGACAGACAATTTGCCCAAGGGAATTCAATCCTGGAGGACCCCGCATTTCCCACAGAAGTGGAATTTAGCTAGAAAGACAAAACCAATGTAGCGACCCTCAGCTGGTGACAGTCTCAGAGACACAGGAAGCTACAGAGGAACCGCATTGCAAAGAACTGAGTCATACAGTCTCTCTTGCTGTCTCATATAGAACATAATGGACATGAAAAGAAAAAACAAGGATTAGATTTTCTTTCAAACAGTGATGATGCTGAAGCGTGTGCTGGTGGCTTGGTGTCTGACTGCTGGGGCACCGCTCAACCCTGCAAAGCCTGAAGAGTCTCACTTTGCTGTCTGGAGGTTTTCTCACCTGCACAGGCTTTTCTTGCCAGGTACAGAACAGGTGAGATGCTTTCTGCCCATATCTGCTCCAGGATCAGGGTGCGCACACATAATGGGTGCCACATTACAGCTTATGAGCTGTTATTATGGTATGTTTATTCAATTAATCGGTAGTTGAATAGCCGGGGTCAGGAAAGGCTCTGATTCACCACCCAGGTGGGCTAATTTGAGGGCAGCATTTCCTTTCCCTGCTCCACCCTCTACATGTGCTGCCTGACTGGTTGTGCTGCTGGTGAAGCAGCCGCTGAACCTCCATGGCAGAAAACGGCCACTGCAAACACACCCCGGGTCTCTTCATGTGCCGGGTGGTGACTTACGGACACGCAGCAGCTCATGTAGGCAGCGAGGTCACCCTGCTGTGGGAGCACCCGCGGGACCAGGCAGGATGGTTGTGGTGGGGGGTATCACACAGTTCAAGGTGTCCCCCACTTGTGAATCTGATCCTGCACTCCAAACTGCTCATGCTGGAAACTTCCCCAGAGGATATGGAGACCAGCAAAAGCGCTGTTCATTGCTGTGCCACGTTTTCATCAGTGGTCTGGAAGTAAATCTAAAATCTTGCTGCTAACATTTGCAGCTGACACATGAGCCTGGCAGAGCAGTAAATAGTGATGAAGAGACGGCAGTCTTCAGCCCAGCACAGGCCATCCAACCATCCTATTTAATACACCCAGCTGAGAGTTATAACTAGGAACAAGCAGTGCAGGCTGTTCCTGCCAAACTGAGGTTGGTGTTTTGAGAAAAAATATGCGTGAGCCATAGCAAGTGAGCATTAGCATCCCTGCAGGCACTGAGGAGAGGGCAGCTGCGGTCCTGAGCAGAGGAGGGAAGAGCAGCTACAGGTGGCTCATGTGTGTGCTAAGAAATGCTGAGCTTCACAGCATAAGTTCTTGGCTTTCCCAAAGGTTCACCTATCTCCACGATAAGGAACCCCCCGCCTGGCTGGAAGAGAGTCCAGTCACAAAGAAAAGACAAGGTAGGTGTTTGCAGGAGCATCTGCCCTGACAGCACAGCCCTGGCCAATGGACAAGCTCAGTCCTGTGACCTGCTGATGAGCTGAGCATGGCATGCAATTGATGGGAGATGTAGTGCCATGAAACGCACCATGGATTTCCCTCCCAGCTCCCTAGCACCCCAAGCAGGAGGCTCCAGCCCTCGTTTTCTTTCTGAGATGAGAGCACTGGCTGCCAAGATGAGTTTAAGTTCCCACAAAAGACAGATAAATGTGTCCTGAAGAGTAAGAAAGCAATGGGAGCAATGAGAGGGGTATTGATATTGGATCTAGCCCTGGGGAATAGGCTGCAGAAATGCTCCCATCTGCAGGGAATGTCCATCTCTGCTGAGAATAAACAGTCTCACTCTCGCTGTGCTGGCACTGGCCATGGGGAGGCTGTGGAGCAGACAGCTCAGCAAGCTATCCAGCCAGGAAGGGATACAGCAAAAGAAAAAAGAGAAAAGGATCCTTTTTTATACCAAACTGACTCACGTCTGCATTGTCGTGAGTTAGGGTGGCAGCTGGGGATGGGGTGGCTGAGCAGCTCTCAACCTTCTGGTGCTCCAGCTGGCTTGGGCAAGCTGCAACCCGGTGTAAACCCCTCTGGGAGGTGACCCTGTGTGCTGGTGTGTGTCCACCCTGCAGTGACACCCGTGCCAGGTCAGGGTATCCCCTCCCACATCCCCTTGCTCCTGCCCCAGTGCCACCCAGCATTTGTGGCACAACTGTGCAGGGTACCGAGAGGGGTCAGGTCCATATCCAGGAACTAATTTAGGCTAAAAATAGCCCTTTCTTTTGCCATATATATACATGTATTTTAACCTGACTCAGTTCTACAAGGTTGTTCCCTGCACGACCCTCACCCATCGAGTGGGCTGGTGTGCTCTGGGAGTGCACAACCAGGAGCAGGAGAGCCCAGTGCTGTCCCACTGCTGCTCCAGTTGCACCCACTGCCCAGGATACCACCGCCTTGCATGAGGAAGGCCAGTAGAGTGGGGAGAGACCCCCGAAACACAAGGCACCCACAAATCACAAAGCAGCTGTAGCCAAAGCAGGAATCCCCTTGGAGCTGGTTCTTCAGTCTCCAGCTGGCACCCTGTGATGGCGGTGAGCTATGTTCAGCCCAGGAGCACGTCCCCATGCTCACTTGCACACAGATTTAAAGAGAGTGACAAACAGCCTCTTGTTTTCTCACATCTGCCTTTGGGAGAGCAGGCGTGTGCACGGAGCCATGCAGGAGAGTTTAAGCAGAGCAGGTGGACAGGGCTGGAGCAATTTGCATCTGCTAACGCGCCTGAGCTCCGACACAGCATCCGGAGGTGACCTGCAGCCCTGCACAGGGCGAGGCTCCCACCTCACCCACCGCCCCTGCCTGGCACCCTTCCTCACTTCCCACCGTGCTTTCTGCCCACCCTGGCTTTCCACCCTCTCTCTCTTCAGTCAGCTCCCAGGGCTGCATCCCTGCAAGAGCATCCTCCTCCCCAGCTCCTAGCTGGCCTTCCGCCCGGCCATGGCAGCTCCCCACCCTGCTACCCGTAAAGCAGAGAGTGCTGGGAACCCTGCCAGACCCCCGTCTCCTGCACTTCAACTTCCAGCTAAATGCCAGAAACGTGATCTCCGGAGCCTGCCAGGTTACAGGGAGGGACATTTTTCCCCACGCAGCTGCCTGCAGCTAGGATGCGGGGGTGGCTCAGGTGGTCCACGCCTCACTAGTGGTCCCGGTGTCATGAACATCTGGGCCTCCCCTCTCCTCCTGCCTGGGAACTTTCTGGTGAACCAAAACTCACCAGAGTTTCAGAGCTGCTTGCAAGAAAACCCCTAGACCAGTAGGTCAGGGATGCGGGGGGAGACAGCTCACGCTTCAGAAGCATTGTGAGGAATGGGGCAGGACTCTAAAAAGCCTGAAGAGAGCTGAGATCATAGCCAAGCCAGGAGAGCCTCCTGCTCCTCATCAAACCCTTCTCTGGGCAAACTGATAGCGGTCATCCCACCCCTTGGAAAAGCTAGGCGAGCAACACCCAGGATGTGGGTAACTTGGCTGGGTGCACAGGGCACAGGCACCGTGGGGTGCTCAGACCCCACCCCACATTCCATCCCCACATCCCCATTGCGCCCCATTACCTCCCAGGATGTGGGCCCAGGGAACCCAATGAGAAGTCAGATGCTGCGTGGACCTGGGAACGGAGCACATCGCTGGTGCCTCCCACCACCGCAGCCACATGCCTACAGGTGCCATGAGTACACCTGTGGAGCTCCTCTGGCTGGCGTCCTCTTCCTCAGAAACATGGAAGAGGCAGAAACATGAAGCAGAGGACCACTTACCACCAAACATGTTCTGGCAGGGAGCTCTATTGGGCTGTGTCGTGGAAACATTCAGCCAAAGGGCATCTCCTCTTCTTGCCAACCTGCTATGCAAAGGATTCTTTTTTTCTCCCCCATTTTTTTTCTTGTTCTCGCCATTCCTTGTGTGCCTCCTACAAACTAGCACTGATCATTACCCACCAAGAGATTGTAGGTCCCAGCACAGGTTCTTGGAGTGCTTCTCTGCCCATTCCCAGAACACAGACCTGCACAAAACACCCCACACGCAAATCCCTCTGTGCCGTGTGTGCTCCCACTGTCCAGCCAGTGCCATGCTCTGCAGATCAACAGGGTTTGACCAACCTCCAGAGATATTTGGGTGATGTCCCCTCCCAACCGTGCCACTGCCTGACACTGACACATCAGACAGCAAGCTCTGCAAGGGAATAGGACAACTATCACCCATCAGCTCTGCATTGGGAGACAAAGCAACAGGAGGGATGAGCTTGAATGGTCTCTGGGGCACTAACAGCAGTGTGTGCCCTCACCAACATGGGAGTTTTTCATCAGAAAGCATGCAAAAAGCAGCATAAAGTATGCAAAAACATTGCAAAGTGTCCCATTTTCAAAAACCTCCTTCCTCCACCTGGGAATAGGAAAACCAGGGTTAGCACAAGCTGCTCTGGCCTGACCATCACACATGCCCAGGTCCCTTCATTTGTGGCCAGCAGAGCTGGAGCTGCTTGGGGTGAGAGTGACATTATCAGAACACCCAGGCAGCACTGGTAGCACTCAGTGAGTCCACAGAGCATCCAGTCCCCCACTCTGCTCGTGGGAGCAGCTGTGTCACCTCTGACATGCCTGTCCACCCTGCTCTGCACAGCTACCTGTCACGTCCCACCCTCAGGTATGAGTCAGGGGGGCAAAGTGACTCAGGTTTGTGGGTCCCCTTTGGTTGGAAAACAGTACACACAGTACTTAAGGTCCAAAAAAAAAAAAAAACAACTATTTTTATTTTACAGTGTGGCCCACGAATCACTTATAGATTATTTGGTGGCAGAAAGATTTACCTCACTTAGCTCTAATTAATGAATAACTTAACAGAGAAGGGATTTACATAGAGGAGCTCACAGTGCAGGTAGGGTTGTGAGTCTTATGTTATTACACCACTCACAGAAGGAGAGGCAAAGAAATGGGGATATAGGGGAAAAAAGAGAAAGAGAGAAGCAAAGAGCAAAGAAAAAGGAAGGAAGAAAGAAAAGGTGAGGGATCCAGCCACCCTTATGGCTCCGCAGCATGGATGATGGGACTTGTCTGATGATGTGTAGGGGAAAGGGACCTGGGGGTCCTGGTGGACAACAGGATGACCATGAGCCAGCACTGTGCCCTTGTGGCCAGGAAGGCCAATGGCATCCTTGGGTGTATTACAAGGGGGGTGGTCAGTAGATCGAGAGAGGTCCTCCTTCCCCTCTACTCCGCCCTGGTGAGACCCCATCTGGAATATTGTGTCCAGTTCTGGGCCCCTCAGTTCAAGAAGGACAGGGAACTGCTGGAGAGGGTCCAGCGTAGGGCAACAAAGATGATTAAGGGAGTGGAGCATCTCCCTTATGAAGAAAGGCTGAGGGAGCTGGGGCTCTTTAGTTTGGAGAAGAGGAGACTGAGGGGTGACCTTATTAATGTTTATAAATATATAAAGGGTGAGTGCCACGAGGATGGAGTCAGGCTCTTCTCAGTGGCAAACAATGATAGGACAAGGGGCAATGGGATCAAGCTGGAACACAAGAGGTTCCACTTAAATTTGAGAAAGAACTTCTTCTCAGTGAGGGTAACAGAGCACTGGAACAGGCTGCCCAGGGAGGCTGTGGAGTCTCCTTCCCTGGAGACATTCAAAGCCCGCCTGGACACCTTCCTGTGCGACCTCACCTAGGCGTTCCTGCTCCAGCAGGGGGATTGGACTGGATGATCTTTTGAGGTCCCTTCCAATCCCAAACATACTGTGATACTGTGATACTGTGATGTGTGGTCTCCGCTGTCCTACAATGAGGATGCTGGGGTTTGTAGTTCAGGATCGCAGCATCCTCCGGTGTCTGGTCCAGTTCCCATGAAGATGATGGTGGGCGAGGGGATCCTCAGGGTGATGGGTTCCCTATCAGTACTGTTTTAGGTGGGCTTTTTTTATAGCCCTCTGAGTAGAGGAAAGTCTGGGGGAGGAAGGGGTGATTGCGGAAGATCGACAAGTCTCAGGCCTTGTTGAAAGGTCTCAGCTTTTCCCCTTTGTGCCATGCTGGGGGTATCAGAAAGTGGAGCTCTGTGTCCTCCAGCACATCCCCCACCTCCTGTATCGGCCAGCCTGGTCTGTGGCTCGTTAGCTTGTTGTTGATATATAAATCACAGTTCACCCTATGCTGAATGTATCATCTCCTGTGGCTGGATGAACTGGTTTTGCCATGATGTTTCGGCCATTATCTTTATCAGTACATGACACCACGCCACGCAAGTCCAGCCCGTGGGACGTGGGATGCACAGGGCCTGGGTATTTTTATCCTCTGCATATGTGTGTGAGTCACTCATTTGTCTCTCTTCAATATTAAACCGTTGCAGCACAGCACAATCTCGGGGGGAGTGAGCAGCGGAAAAGGATTTAGCATAAAGCTCTCCTTACAGGCTGGAGGAGGGGAAAGGATGAAAACCATCTCTGCTTGCCCCAGCCCCCAGGCAGTAGCTCCCCACCTCAACCCACCCAATCCTCCCTCCTCTGCAAATCCTCTCCAGCTCAACCCCAGACCTGCAAAATCTCTTTTCTCCAGGCATGGCCAGTCCCCAGCACAGCCCAGTCCTCTCCCAAATAAGTGGCTGAGAATAGGATGGCCCTCATCATGAGCCGGGCACTGACACTGGCCATGGGAGACCTGAAGTCCCAGTTTGCTGGGTCTGCCCTGAGGTCCGAGCGCAGCCATGCCCAAAGCAATATTTACACATTTTCTTTGCAAAGGAGAAAATTTCCATGCATGGAACTTATCCCTCTGCGAAATGCCAGTGGCTGAAAGGCTCACAGCAATCGCATGCATGTGCTTCCCAGTGTGTGTGCTGGTGTGTGGCCCTCACTTAATACGTTGAATCACATCTCTGCAAGTGTGAATTTACACTTCCAGGGCAGTGCACGGCTGCATGCACATGCGTGCTGGGGTTGTGCTGCCCATGTCTTCGTGCACGGTGACACTGCCAGCACCAGGCAAGCTCAGCCCTGGCTTTGGCTGCCTCCATGGAGGCAGATCCTCCCTCCTCTCTGACAGCCTGCACTGGGGGAAGAAGCTTTTCCTTACATCCAGCACAAGCTGCCAAAGTGCAAGTTCTGGATGCCCAGGATAGCACCTGTCACCAGAGACATGTTCACCTCCAACACCTTTGCCACTTCTCTTCAGGTAGTTGCATGCTGTTGTTAGCTCCTGTCCAGCTAAAGCAGCCCAAATCCCACAGCCTCACCTTGTGCAACATGGCCTGTGGGTCAGTAAGATCTTGTAGCCCCTTTCCAGGGGGTTACCTATGAGGCAATGAGGGGAGAGAAGAGAGTTGTGGGGCCTGAGCAAAGAGCTTTGTGTCCATCTGAGATGGTAAGGACAGATGTGACTTTGGGATCTTGGCTGTGAACAAGGAGTAGAGGTCTGGGGGCTGCTCTGCTCCCTGCAGCCCCCAAGCTCGAGGTCTGCTGGCCCCGGAGCTGTCAGGAGCTGCAGGGTGGGGCTCCCACTGCACCCGCCTCACTCGCTGCAACCTCTCGCCTGCCCTCACCCGTGCTGCTGGTGGGGCTGTGCCAGGAATGGAGCCAAGTCCTTTGTAGCTGGATCGATTCAGTGATCTGGGCTGCAGCATAACGCAGCAAGCTGATACATTGGCAGAGGATGAGGGCTGAGATGTGGGAGCCCAGACAACTCTCCCTGGCACTGCCACTATGGCATGGGGCTGCCTGCCATTGCACTCACTTACACAGAGCATTGGACCCAGTTGGACACCCAGGGCCAGGGTCTCCAGCTGCCATTCTTTGGCTTTTGCAGCTTCTAACCTTGGGTGGGTTTTGCCATTTTAGCCTCACTCCCGCACTGATAGACTGGGGGAGAGCTGTTACTCTGGTCCTGCTTTCAACGCTGCTGAACATCTCGTGCTGGGCTCCAGCAGTTCCTACCCCAGAGGGGTGTTTCGGAGAGGGAGCTGAGGTCCTGGGGACAGCTTGGGGAGCAAGGGACTCATGGGAGCACCTCACCTCACTGGGAAACCGGGCAGAGAGAGCACCTCTCTCCCCAACAGCCTTGAGCAGCAGGAGGTAAGCATGGGATGCAGACACCAGCTCTGCCTGCAGCAGCATCCTCGTGTGGAGCACTGAGTGGGGCCAGGACCTGCTGCACTGACACAGCCTGTACCCCAGGGCTTCTGGTTTGTGGTGCTGGGGTGGCACAAGGGTCTCGGAGCCAGAAGCTGCTGTCCGATGTGCCAGGGATGAGAGGTTCCCGCTGGGCATGGGGACCTGGGGACAGTTCATGATGTTTCTGTGCATATGTCCCTACTCTCCAAGGGCGTCCCAGACGTTGTGTCTGCTCCCCCACTGCTGCATGGGTCTATGCGACAGTTTTGTGCTGGAATGAAGTAAAAAACAGCTGAGCTGTGTGGATGAGGCAGATGGGGCCAGGCCAGGCTTCGGTTCAGTACAGGGTATGTTTGCATCCCACCAGCAGGGCTCAGCAGACCACATTTTCAGCTGCTCTGTGCATGGCCCTGATGCCCTGGGCAAAGATCCATGAAGGACCAGCAGCCCTTGGAGATGGGAGCATGAGTTGGGGCATCTCCAGAGCCCTCCCAGCCAATCGAGGGACTGACTCCTTTTGACTCAGTGTTTGTTTGCCATGTGGCACCAGTAAGCAACGCTGTGTCCTGCAGCACCCCCCACAACACTCCTAATCGCCCTAATCCCTTGAAACAAAGTCTTAATCCCACAGAGCTCAGTAAACCAGAGCAGGGTTACTGCACCATGCCATGGCTAAACAGTGCTCTAATCTCAGAGCAAACTGCTCTAATCCTGGTGCAAGGCTCCCTGCCCCCCACCTTCCAGCAGATCTGTAACTGATCTGCACCGGGGGTCAGGGATGCAGCTTGAGGCACTGAGGCACCCGAGCCACCCTCAGCTGCCACCCCAGGGATGCTGTGACCATGAGGCAGGGCTTGAGACAATGGAAGTCCCCATGCAGCTGTGAGGATGCTCTGGTTGAGGGGAACAGGACTGGGGACATCTGAGGTGACGCTGCTGGGGCCATGGATGAGGCTGCTGGGACCCTGAACCCCTCCCTTCCATACAGGATGGCTCTTGGCAAGGACCACGCTGGGCTCCTGCCCACCCCATCGATTGGCTTCAGCAATATTTAAAGCTCCCGTTTAATTTCCAAATGGAGAGGAGGGGTTTCCACTTGTCTGGCTGGCTGGCTGTGAGCATTTCCAGGTCTGCTGCATTCCAGCACGTGTGCCTGCACCACCACCGATGGGGAGGCAGGCAGGGACCAGGGACAGAGTGCCTGCTGGGGGTGACAGAGGTCTCAAGGTGCCCAAAACAAGGTCCCTGCTTTTGGCAGCATGGCTGGCTGTGCCTTGCTGGGACGAGGCATCTCAGAGCAGCACAGGGCGTGAGTGATGCCGGGAGCTGCAGAGCCCGAGCTGGCCAAGCCATGCATGCCTGGCAGCCTGCCCGTGGGGCCATTTCAGTGCACGGGTGCACTCTGCAAGCGCTAATTGCCTCCCTTTCCCCACCAAGCGGGGGCAAGATGATTCCCCCAGGGCTTTGCACCCTGCCTTGCTCAGCTCAGCTCATTTCTGCAGCATTTCTTGCTCAGCTCATTTCTGCAGCACCAGGGAGTACTAGGCAGCAGCGGGTCCCGTGCCGCAACCCCCATAGCAACAAACAGGTCTCCTCATCACTTGCTGGCAGGTCCCAAAGCCACCTGCAGAGACATCAGTGGCCTGAGTTTTCCCAGATCAAGGCAGCACCGAGGCTTGCACCCCCATATTTCAAATTGCCAGCTCAGCATCCTCCCCAGTGAGTAGGATCCACTGGCATTTCAGGGGTGCAAGTCCCAGGCCCCATCCCTGCCAATTTTCAAGGGAAGTTACTTTATCGGAACTGGGCAGTGGCAAGAACTGCTCCCCTGGGAATGGTCTTCATACCTCGGTCCATAATGTGCTCTGGCCAGTGTGTTTCAGTGCCCGTTTATATAAATTTGCTCTCATAATAGTCTTTGAAGCCCGCGCATGCATTTAAAATACCAGCTGAAATATTTATTGAGTCAATTTTCAACCAACATAAACTCTGTGCTTCCTAAGTAAAAAAAAAATATCACTCTCATTTTCTGTGAATCCCAGAAATGCAAATACGGCAGCCAGTGCCAGGCAGGCTGGGCCACCATCTGCCCCCAGACCATGGAGCCAACCCCAAGCCCATCCCATTCCCGGGCTGTGGAGCACAAAGGGGAGATGTTCTGCACCTCTGCACTGCCTCTACCAGCTTCTGGCACCCACCGGTACCCGTGGTCTTGATGGGCTGTGCCTGCTCTGTCCCTGCTTTCTGCCTGGGTACATCTGCTCCTTGCACAAGGGAGCCTTGTTCACTCCCGCAGTGCTGGTTTAGCAGCTGCTTTGGGCTTTTCCTTTGCAAACATCCAGACCATGTGTCTGCAGACTGCTCAGCCCCTGGACCCCGGGAGCTGGGTGGGCTCCCTCAACCAGAGCGGCTTTGCTGGGACTCTGCAGTGAGGAGCCTTTGTCTTCCTCTCAGGGGTGAGTGAGGAGGGGGGAAAAGATTTGCAATGAAAATGGAGTGGTTGCTATTTGAATATCCCCAGCGAAAGAGCCATTAGCGCTAATAACAGCTTTCAGCATAGTGCAGAGGGCACTTCCCATCCGCAGCCTCCGAGCACTTTGCGCGGAGCCATTTCCCCATCACATGAGATACAGGAGCAGAAGCACCTTCCCCGTGAGCGCTGGCTAGTGCAGGGATGCCAAGGCTGCCCCTTCCACTGCCCTCCCAGTGCTGCCAAGGGCTGAAACGGGAGGGCACAGGGCCTGGTACCCAGCTCCCTGCCCCACAGCTCTGGCATAGGTGGCACTTCACTTGTCCTCTCCAGCAGAGACGTCACCCCTTGAAGGTCTTTCAGGGCCTCTGGAGTTGGAGATGAATCACAGAGTTCATCCTGCAAGGGCTTCCCCCACCTCCTAGAGGTGACCTGGCCTGTGGACAGAGAAGCTGTAACAAGTTGAGCAGAGTGACATCTGCCAGCCCAGAGATGTCAACTGAACCTGGCAAGAGCCAGAACCTCATCCTACCCAGTGCAAAGGGATACAAGGAGTGGGAGAGGAACAGCCAGGGAGCTGTTGTGGTGTCAGCTCCCCTTGCCACAAGTGCAAGCTGAGGAAGGGGCTTGTGGGGAGATGTTTCAGGCAAAAATCACAGGTCTGAAGCTGAGATCTTCCTGTCATAGGGCTGAGCTGAGAGCGTGGCACTGAGAGAGGCTGGGAAGACAAGCTCCGACAGGCTCTGGTGATAAGCAGGAATTAGAAATGCATTAGAAGCTGCTTCAAAGCCCTCCAGAGTGGAGCAGCACATCTGAGGCCACAAATGTTCTCTGCTGCAAGGCAGCAGAGCGGTCACGTGGGCTCTGTGTCCCCAGGGTGACATGAGCTCACTGGCCACCATGCTGCCAGCTGGTACCAGGACTGCACATCCACCCTGGTCCCCGGGCACCCTGAAACAAGTGTCACATCCTGGGAAAGAGCCACATTGAGGGTGCCAGGGGCTTGCACCCATCTCTGTGCTCAGCTCCTCGCAGGTCCCAGCCCCTAGCATGTTTGCTTGTATGCCGGCCTGGTGTGGATGCTCCTGGTAAATCACCAGTGCTGGGGGCACATCAGATCTGGGGGTCACACACAGGGTTTGTGACCTGAGGCTGCAGCTATGAGCAGGTCAGTTGTCCTGGAGATGCTTCTGTCAGGGCAGTGAGACCCCAAAGGGAGGTGACAGATCATGCTACCATCCTGCCCTAAGCGGCTGGTGCTGGCCTCTCACCATGCACAGCTGGGCTTGCTCATGGGGTTGGGTTTCTATCTGGCTTTCTGACATGCAGAGTGAGTAGAGCCCACTCTTCCAGCCAGATGTTGGGTGGATGTTAGGCAATGCTCCTTGTTGCATTGGCCCTTGGAGAGGCTGGGTTCAGCTGGGATGTGCCTCCTCTCCAGAGCAGACATCCCAACTTCATTTAGGAATCACACCCCCCCTCACTGCTCAGAGCAGGACGTTTACCCCAGGTCTATTTTATAAACCTTGCCAAAGAAGCAAATCTGCCAGCTTTGAGTCCCGTGGGGCAATGCAGAGGCCCAGACACTGTGGTGGGATCCCAGCCAAAGATGCTTCCACTGCAGAAGCTCACAGGGGGAGATACCTCAGGCCCCATCTTGCAAAGGGCCGAGCCCTCCTGTGTGTGAGGGGACTGAGGATGCTCAGCCCTGCAAAGCACTGAGCCCCAGCCCTGAGGGCGAAGGGAGGGAGCTGTGTTGGGGTGCGGAGGTTAACGTGGGGTTCTGCTCCTCCAGCCAGCCCCAGGGCCCGTTTGCATGCTGTTTATTTTTATCCTGCACTTGACAGATTGGTGCACAGCTTCGATGTTGCCAGATGATTTTCCACCAGTTCCATCGCATAGCAATTTAAGGTTAGTCCTGACTGCCAGAATGAGTCAAAAGCTTTTAAAAAGCCTATAAAATGGGCATCTATCTTGCCCTGGTTTTATTCCACTTCTTTGTTTATTGCTGAGGTCACCAGCTCATGTCTCAGGGATGAATCCAGGTCACTGGTGGTGGTGACGTGGGGTGAGGGAGGTTCTCCCTGACTGGCTTGTGGTGGAGCTGGGACACCTCTGCTTTTGAGTACGAGTCCATGTGATGGCAGCTGACCTCTGGATGCACCAACACAGAGCTGCATGCCTTGGATTAGACCCTGCAGAACACGCGGACTGGAAGGGGCCTGTGTTTGTGGAGGACAGCTATACTGAGAGGCTGAGAACATCAAGAATCTGTAGAAGCCAGGCCTAAAAATACCTTCCTGAAGTGGAACTTTCTCCTTGCAGAGTTCAGCAGGCAGCAGCAAGACCCAAGCAATGACTGAGAAGGATTCAAGGGAACAGGAGGCTTGTCCCCATCAGGGCAGGGGCTAGAGGATGCTGGATGTGCCCTCATGTTGGATTTTGGAAGACACTGGGTGTCTTTTACCCCAAAACCACCCATAACTCTGCTGTTAGGTCAGATGGTGGTGGGGCCCCCTGCTAAGCAGCAGCTAGCTGCCCCCCTAGACCACTGTTGGGATCTCTCTGGAGGGCACAGGGTGGCACCGGGACACCCATTGCACTTCACAGCCATTCAGGCAATAGCTCAGAATCAGAATGGCCAAAACTCATCCCTTAATCCTCCTACCAGACCTTCCTCCTCTGCTCTGGCAGTTGCCATAGAGAGTACGATGGAGCACTACTTCTCCCCCCCTGGCCTGGGTGAGACCCTCCTACCAGTACTCTCTCTCTCAGTTTTCCCAGCTCACATGTAAATCTTGCTGATTTTCCCAGTGCAGCATCTCTGGGAAAGCCCTCAGACTTTTCCAGCCCTGCTTTCATCATCCATCTCCTTTCCTCCTGGCTGGGACAGTCCTCATCTCTCCATGCTCCCACTCAAGCCTGCCACAGCCATACCCGCCCAGCCAGCACCCTCAGCCAGCCCTCCCTGCACAGACACCCACCTCACTGCCCCCAAATACCACCTCCTGCCAGGCTGGCACATGTCCTTGTTGTGTTCCCCCTGCTTTTCCCCTGGGATAAGGACCATGGTCCCTTGGGAGAGGTGTCACCCTGGCTATGTGGCTATGTGGTCCCAGTGCCAGCATTGTGGGGAGGAAATGACAGCTCCAAGTCCATGGTGAAGCAAAAAGACCAGGCTATATATAAGTGCATGAGCACACACCCATCCAGGGAGCCAAGAGGGCACTGGGGCTCAGAGGCTGCCATTTACCAAACCACATCCCAGCTCATTCTGCTCAGTCCCATCCCTGGGCTGCGTGTGTGCCAAGCCAGGCTGGGATTTTATTTTTAAGACAGCTGATTTTGGGTTGTGGCTGGCAGTGAGGATCTGCAGGGCCAGTGCCATTTAAGGGACAGCAGATTGCCATATGGAGAGGAAAAGGAGTAGGTGGATGGGTGGGATGCTTTTATCTGCCATCTCAGGTGTTCCCAGGAGATCCCAGCTCACTCCCAAGTCAGGGGAGGACAATAGAGAATGGGGGGCAACAAAGTTATGTCAGGAGGAGAGGACACGTGCCTGCACATCACCTCTCTGCTCACCTCCACTGACCCTTGGGCTGCAGTGCAGCTCTGCCAGTGCTTCACTTGATGGTCCCTGGGGAGGATGCAGCAAAGTAGTGCCAGCAGCACACTCAGCCCTGAGGAGGAGGAGAAGCAGGAGGAGAAGGAAGAGGAAAAGATGCCCTCCGAGATCTGGGCTAGGTGCATGACAAAGGTAGTTGGTACACTCGCAGACTGGGGTGATGTGAGTGTTTAGGGCTGTGATGTGGGTGTTTAGAGGAGTGCTCTGGAGGAATTGCTGTAAGTCCCTCCACAGACTTGGTGATCCATGGTCTCATATGGAGCATGGACTCCTGAAATTCAGCCCAACCCCAAGTTTTTGGTCCACCTGTGGCCCTCAGTTTGGTCCCCCCAAGGGAACAAGGAGAAAGCACAGCTGCCCACATACCATGCAACATGCAGATGCCCAGACTACATGTGAACGAGCTCGTTCCTCCTTGCCGTGCTGCACAAATCCCAACCTACCTCCTGCACCCCACATCCCATCTTGCATTAGCTGCCAGGATGTACTAGGATGGGAAGGCTGGTGCTAGAATGATCTGGGCCTTCTCACAGATACCTGGAAGGCTGCTGTTTTCTGCCTGCTGCTCACCTCAGGAGGAGCATTTCAGGGCTGGGATGGTATTGCAGATAACTCTGGTAACTAACAAACAAATGGCTTTTGATAAAAGCTTTGCAGGAAGAGACATTATAGCCTGCTGTCACCCATCTGCCTCCTCAGGGAGGCACCTGCCGGGGAGCCCCAGCACAGCTGCAGTCGCTGGTGTCAGCTCTCTGCTGCACCCTGTGCCATGAATCTTGTCCTCAAGCCTGAGCACCGCTTAATGCATCCTCCAAAACATCCAGAAGTTGTGTGCAAAATGCCTGCATATCCCTTCCTGCCTTCCCTCCAGCACACAAGCAGCCCCAAGGGAACACAAGTGAGGAATCATCAGCTGTTAGTTGCTTACAAAAGCAAACCTGCATGAGATTGCCTTGGAAAAATGTTGCTCTAGAGCAGGCGGACCTTGCCCAAGCAGGGGCTGGCAAGCTGGCTGGTGTCCCAGGGCTCAGAGGAGAACCTGGGAGGGCAATTGCTCCTTTCTAAACCAGCCCAGCATCAGAAAACAGGCCTGGAGCTCAGAATGTTTCCTTGTGCGATGAAAAGAGCGATCAACACATCTGCCCATGCCTCAGGTCAAACTGCTGCCCTGGGAAGACACTTGATACCAGGATCAGAGAAAGGGAGTTCTGGGGGGGCTCCAGCAGTACCGGAGCACAGATGGGCTGTGCAGGGGGTGTCCCTATCCACATGCTCCCCTGGCTTTCCCCCCACCGATGCCTGGCTGCAGGCTGTGGGTCAGCCTAGGGCTGCCATCTCCACCACATGAGATGCCTCAGCACCGGCCCTGGCACCTGCTCCCTCTGAGGATGTGTATTTTACACCCAGCCACCCCATCCCCCTGCTCCTCTCTGCAGCCAGCAGGACCTGACTTCCCATCTCACCACAGATGGGCAGCTCTGGGCTCTGGAAATGCACGGGCACTGGGATGCTGGAGTGCCCAATTTGGGCCAACACCACTGATTTTAGGTAAAGATGGATGAGCAGAAGCCATCTGTCTGCACAATAACCTTCAAGCCCACACAGCTGCCTCCCCTGTTGGCACACTGGGAAGAGAAGGCTCCATTCCAGGATCCTTTGCTTTGACCCCAGAAAAGGGCTGAGTGTTCCTTTGTCCCTTTGTCATCATTGAACAGCAGGACCTCTAGGAGTGGCACAGGGGGTCAAGGATGGCTGCGGTCCGTGGCTGTGGTCTAGCAAGAATTTATGGAGGACATGGAGGCTTGAACACCTTTAAGAAGGCTCTGGGGGGCTCCAGAGGAAGGAGAGAGGGCTCCATCTGTGTCACCCCATGTACTCACAAGGGTTTGACCCCCCCTGCCAAGACCCCAGCCTTAAAAGTGTGCAGGGGGCTCCACACCACAGCAAGCTGGCAGTGCTGGGGCTGCATCTCTGCTGCTGGAAAGTCCTTGTTTACCCTCCAAGGTGCCCACCACCCCCAGTGTTCCCACCCTCGTCCCTGCTGCCCTAGGACCCCCCCACAGCTCAGGCAGCCCCAGCCTGTCCTCAGGTGAGGTGAGATAGAGCTGGACTGGCAGGAAGCACCAGGAGCTGGTAATGACAACGTGTCCACCCATTTGTCTGTAATTAAAAGTTGTGTGTAGAGATTTCCTGTGACATGTCCCGTGAGCCCAGCTGCAGACACGGCGCCGCTGAAACCAGGAGATGCTAATGAGTGCTTCTGCATATTAAATACCTTGTTTACACTAAGACAACAGCCGGTGTAGCTGGGGGGAGGGAGAGGAGGTGGCTGCAATCTTCACTCATGCTTTCTGCCCCGGCAGCTTGTTGCCAGCCAGACCCTAGGGAAGCTGCTGAACCTGGGTTTGGCTGCAGGCGTGGTCCAGGGTTCTCAGCAGCGATGCTACCACCCTGTCTCAAGTTCCATGTGTCAGCTTCATCATCCTATCTCTTCTGTGGTCTTCCTCTCTGCTGTGAGTCAGTGAGGGCAGGATGCTCTGCAGCCCTCAAGTCTGCCCAGGAGTCCCCTGCATGGCGCTAAAGCTACAGAGCTTTTGGAGGCAAGGTGCTCAGCTGCCCACCCTGCCCTGAGCCTGACGATGTCTACTCTGCAAAAAGGCTGATCTCAACTGCTCCCTGGGCATGGGCTCCTGGAGGGAAGAGGTAAAGGGGAGTCTCTACCCAGAGAAGGATGCAGGATCAGGGCCACAACAGGACTCACCATGCCCAAGACCTGGCCACAACACTCTTCCTCACAGCCCAGAACCTCCTGTTTACAAGAGATTCAGGAAAGGTGCACAGCGCTTCACTGCCCTGTGTCCCAGGGCTGGACATCGCTGCACCCTGGGCACAAAACAGGCAGGATCTCAGCATGCCGAGACAGAGAGCACTGGCACTGGGATGCAGCTGCTCTGGGGGATTTGCTCGTACAGCTGGCCCTTCTCCACCAGTATGGGGGTCCAGGAGCTGAGGGGCTGCAGGGTCTGTCTGTATCAATGGTAGCTCCAGGCTGCTGTGGAAACAGTCCCTGTCCGCTCCCGGGTGCCCTCCTTCACAACAGGCACCCCAAACCCACGAGCCCATACACAGCCCCAGGAGAGCCCCTCGTGTCCCTGCACCACAGCTGGCAGCGCAGGCACGTGGGAAACAGCTCCGGCCCTGGTGACTTCCAGGCTTGCCAGCTTGGGGGAAAGCTTTGGGCATGGTGGGACACAGGCAGCTCCATCCATCAGCCTGCAGAGAGCCAGAGAACCCTGGAAGGTAAACAGCTTCAGGGACATCAAACAGCATCAGAACCACAGTCCTGTCCCCAGTCTGACCCCAACATCCTGCCCAGGCTATGTGTCACCCTTGCCCAGGCACCTGCCACATCCCTTGCCAGCAGCCACAGTCTCCATCCTGTACCCTGCAAGCTCCTGCACCCCGTGCCACCCTGCCTACCAGGACATGTTGGGCTGGAGGAGCCCTGTCTGCTCCCACATCCCTGGGGTACCCTGCTGGGGCTGCTGAGTCCCTGTTGCCCTGAAACCACAGCTTCAGCTCCTCTGCTCATTTCTGCTGCCTTCAGGAGAGCTTCTCACCGCCCTGCCGCTGGGCTGACACGCACGCGGGCCTCACATGTGCCACTCGACATCCTTGCCCAGCTTTATTCCAGATCCTCCTGCTAAACACGTCCCATGAGGCCAGGCTGGGCTGAATGATTGATGTGATTGCTGACAGGTTGCCTGATCTGGGCACTGTGGAAGTGTTTCTTCCTCCAGCTTCCTCCAGGGACAGGCGAGCATCAGCACCAGGAGCTGCAGAAGCAGCCTGAGAAGGGCTCTGCTTCGCCAAGACAGACCTAGTGTCGAGGGAAAGCTGGGCCCAGAATCCTAAGGGACATGCACTCCATGTCCCAGAAGCAGCAGCTGAACCACAGCACCATTGATGTTTTATTTTATCCTTGTTTCCTGTAGTGCCTGGAGCAACTTCTTGGAGTGTGGTCCCCTGCCACATATGCCTGAGCAAGCTGAACAAGAGTAAAGCCCATGAATGGGGCTACAGATGCCTCCAGTGGAGGAAAGGCCTCAGGCAAATGTAGAAGCAGTGGGAACATGGGGCTACATTAGCTCGTGTCAGGCTGCAGAGGATCAGGGCAGGTAGGCAGTGCCCTGCCATGCAGAGGAAAAGGCGAGGGGCCATGGGACCCAGCATCTGCAGGGTGACAGCAGCAGGTCTCTTCTGCAGCTTAGTTTAACCCTGATCTCCTTCCAGCACCTCCAGAGCCCCAGACCTGTGCTACCTACACTTCAGACACTGCAGGAGCCCCTGTCCCCTTACCCCACTGGCTGCAGATGTACCCTGGGTGATAAGGGTCCTTGGAGATAAGAGGTGCACCATGGGGTGAGCTTGGAGGGGCTGGATCAGGAAGGCTTCCCAATCTGGGGGCCATTTCTCATGTGTGTCCACAGGTGGTGGATGATCTGCACACAGACTGCACCAGCCAGAGCCTGCTCAACCTTGCTCTGTACTCCAGGGCACTGTCTCCTCCCACCCCAATGAAAAATCCCCTTTATCTACCTCCAGGACACCATCACTTCTTCCCCAATCAGTTTTACGCCTTATGCGAAAGAGGAGAATGTTGGCATCCTTGCCTGGTCCCCTGAAAAGTCTCCCCCATCTTCACAGGGGTGCTTGGGCAGAGCTGTGCTGGGGCTGGACACATCTGCCTGGTAGGAGAGGCACCAGGGGCTGCTGTGGGGCACACAGAGGGGTGTAGGAATGGGACAGGTTTAACTCCCAGTGCTCATGGTCTTCAGATGCTGTGGTATGGCAGGAAGTCTGTAGCAAAGCTTTTGTCAGGAGTGAAAGCTTTCTGGGGTTCAAGAGAGACTTGGGGAAGTGGGGTGAGTCCCTGGGACATGTCCCCTTCACCTGATGCCTTTTGTGCATGGTGTGGGGCACAGTGACCTGCTGTGCTAGGTGTGCGTTGCTGCCTGGGTGATAGATGTCCACACACATGGGTCTGCCTGCCTACAAGGTCCCCTCACATGCCACAGCCAGCAGCTGAGGTGCCACCAAGTGCCAGGTGCTGGTCCCTGCCCACACTCACTGAAGTGCCTGGATGATGCATTTCCCTGCCGCCCACCCCCGTCATGGGCTGGGGGCTGTCTGGAGTGAAAGGAAATGGCTCAGGGCTATTGTATGTGGGTATCTGGCCTTTCCCCCTGCTAGTGGGTTCCCCATCCCACCTGCACCCTGCGCTTTGCCCACCCCTCCCACACCTCCCCCCAGCCCACTCAGGCCTTGCTTTCTATGGAGTTGCCAATCGCAAGCATTTTAAATGTTAATGATGACGTTTCAGATTTGTAGTGGAAACTAATTAAAACTGTTATTGTTAGCGGGTTTGAATTGCCCAGGTGTGAATCATTATCCTCATTAAAATAATCAGGGAGACGGGGATGTGACAGGAGAGCAGATGGATGAGAAGCAGCCTGAGCCAGCAACTCGGATGGCTGGGGAGCCCTGATGCCCCTGGGGAGCAGCAGCACCCTTGCCCGAGGAGTCACAGACCCTCAGGTCCAGCCCATCATGTCCTGCCCCATGAAAGATGCCCCACACATGTTCCCTCATACCAGGTGATTCAGGGTGCTGCAGGCAGGGTGCTGCAACTTGTCAGAGAAGGAACAACAGAGAGGAGATGCTGCAGGGCAGGATGGGATCATCACTACACCCCCCCGCATCCCTGCTGCTTCCACCAGAGCCAGCTCACAGTGCTTCCTCGCTGTGCTGCTCCATGTCCACCCCAAGTGGCACGTGCCAGGGGAAGGTGACAGTCCCCTGGCTGCTGGGATTTAGTGGGCATGGCTGCAGGAGCTGCAGGGTCTGGTCCCTAGCCAGTGCATTGGGAACAGGAGGCTATATCCCAGCACAGCCTGCCCCACCCTTGGGAGAGGAGTTGGTGCTGGAGATTATGGGGCTCTGCCTGTTTTCCTGCCTGTATTCCTGCATGCAGCTGCCAGAAATGGGAAACATCATGTAACTCATCGGCCAGCCCTGATGGAGCCAGCCAGCAAAGCGCCCGGGGCTGGTACTGCCCCAGCTAAACTCATGCCACTGCAGCTGGTCCAGCCCCTGCAGCCTGTCTGCAGGGAACAAGGGCCCCTTTCTGGGGGATGAATGGGCTCAGTGTGTGCAGCCCCTCGCCAGACCCTGCAGCCCCAGACCAGCCACTGCTGGGCGGCAGGGTCGGGGATACCCTGCGGGCATGGCGCGGCAGGGCAGCTATTCAGGGAAAGAGCATGGCCCTCCCAGGGCTCAAGGTCGCCTTTGTGTCATGCATCCCAGAGCAGGGGCTCCTCTGTGGATGGCGGTGACACCAAACGGAGGAATGATGGCACATGGCCAGCACTGGGGCTCTTTACCCCAGCCTCTCTCCGTTGCAGCTGGTTGTGTACCACTTATTGTCCCCTGAGGGGCCAACTTTGTGGACTGGCCCTGGAGATGTTCTTGCTGGTCCCCTGCCACTGGCCACCAGGACTCCAGCCCAGAAGGGTGGCACTGGGAGCTGTGGGGCAGCTGTTTTTCCAGGGCAGGTTGGAACACATCTCTCAGGCACTGGCCATGGATGATTTCGGGGTTCTGCTGGCCAGGTGGCACTCAAGGCTAGCTTATCTGATGATGTTTTCATCTATTGACAAATCTATTATTGATGATACACTTCCCTGGACTTGGCAGAGCTCTATCCATGCTCCAATCATATCCGTCAAATAAATCTCAACCGGGCTTTGCCATCGCTGCTGAATTAATTATCCCCAGATTGTTTTTTCATAAATATTTGACAAGCACTAACAATGTAAGGCATGAAGCCCCCTGGTAATTCTGCGGCTCCAAATTACCCTTAAAAGGTAGCTGTCACCTCCAGCACTGCAGAGCTAGAGCTGCTTTGGGGAAGATGTAAAGGCTGGTACAGGACCTGGATCAAGCACCAACTGCTCCTCCTGGGCTTTGGAGGTTTCACACAATTAGGTGTTAATGGGGCTCAGCACTGAGACCCATCTAATACATGCATCAAAGGCAGCCTGAAGCAACAAGAACAGCAAACTAGTCAAAAACGGATGGATGCATGTTGCAGGGGACAAGGGTCCATCCTGTGAGGCTGCAGTGCTCCCATGGCTCTGCACAGGGGTGATGCTCGACCCCCTCTGCGGTAGCACAGCTGCTGAGCACTGGGGCACACGCTTGGGACATTTGGATGTTATTCAGCAGAAAGTCTTGGCATAACATTTGCTTGGTGTCTATGAGCTGTGATCAGGCAAGGAGCAGAGCCCCTGAAATGGGTAACCCAGTACAGGCTGGTGTGTGGGGCATGTGTGCCTCTGCCCCCCAAGCCTCTCTTCACACTGGTGCCTTCAAACAGTCCCTTCCCTTCCTGGAAGCCCCAGAAGCTCTTTATAGGGCACAGAGACACAAGCTCCATGCTGGGATGATAGAAAATCTGAGGGGTTCAGCTTTGGGGATGGGCTTCAGGCATCCAGACCCACAGCACCTGGATGGAGGGCTCACTGCAGCATTTGGGGGAGGGCGCCTGGGAGTAGGATGCAACCCTGTGCCAGGAGGCTGGATCCCTGTCAAAGGAGGTCCAGGGTTGTCTGGCTTGGGGCCGTGCACTCCTGTACGTGCATACCATGCACACCACCCCAGACACGCTTCCGCAGTGATGCTGCAGCACCAGGACAGAGTGGGCAACCAAAAGCAGTCACACGAATTACCAGCGGCCAGAAGGCTGGCAGAGCCAAAACAAAACCAAAGCAATAATTGAAGTCCGGCTAAAACTGAATCTAGGAGAAAAACTGGCAACTTCCCAGAAAAGCTTGCAAAGCAGCCTGCAGTCAGGAGGGAAATCTTTGCTGGAGCAGAACCCACCGCAAGACAGCCTGAGCAGCCAGTCTGCAGATCTCCTGCTGGGCCAGACCGAGGATGCAAACAGCAGCCAGAATGCTGTTGGCTCAGCAGCGTAGGACAGGAGATACCAAAAGAGTCATCAGAGATCTCCAAACAACTCACAGAAATGAGCAAGCACGAGGACTTCAGGAGCTGAAGTGAAAAATGATCTCACAGAGTTGCACTCTAATCCAAGAGCTGTTGTCAGCCTCGGGGCACAGACTGGACCACTCTTCTGGAAGGACTGGGCTGTCCCAACACAGCACCATCCTTCCTCCTCTCTCCTCACCTTACTGCCCAAATGCAGGCAGCTAGCAGGTGCCATGGACCTATCCCCACCAGAGGCTGTTCACACCTGGCAGAAGTCCTGGCACCTGCTTTTGGGATGGGCATGAGCTGTGAAGGACACAGCTTAGAGCAAACGTCTGCAGGGTAACGCCACCTTCCCTGGCAGGAGGAAGATCTGCGGGTGGACCCACACATGCCGACTTCCAGGGTAAACTGGCAATGGACCAAAGTAGGGATGCTGAGCTAGGCTGGGGCTGGCAAATTAAAATGAGAGAAAGGAGGCCAAAAGCACCCGAGAGATGCCAAGACTGGCTCTGAGGTTGGAATCTTCTGTGCAGATATGTGCAGGGAGGGGACAGGGACACACGCGAGAGATGGGAGCACGAAGGGAACTGGGCTGGTGTAGGGAAGGGTGACTCTGAGCTGGTTCTAGGAGTTATCAAACAATTAAAGATGTGATAAATTTAGTCTGTGGAACAGGAAATTGGCAATAATGCAGAAATGAAAGGAAGCATTTGAGCTAACTGCTGGGCACTCTGTAAAATTGGCTATAAAAACGAAGGACTGCCATAAATATAAGGGCAGCCAGGAGAGGACATTGCTGGTAATGAAACCCCTGCTCCCCATGCGGGAAATGGGGAGACACAGAGCTGGAGATATGAAGATATCAGCTGCAGCTGTGCTCATTCAGGATGCACAGCTGAACAGCAATAATGGAAGGCCAGAAGCAAAGTGTGTGCTGGGTTCACTAACCCCTGCTCTGAATTGAGGGTATTGGACCAAGTGACTTCAAAAATTACAGAAAAAAAAAAAACAAAAAACACCCCACCACAATAAGGGTGCTGACCAGAGCATTGGCCTGGGCTCCTGTGGGAAAGGTACTGGTGCTGGGAAAGTGCCACTCTGGTATTCAGACAGGCATCAGCATAATGGGTGAGCTAATTGCCTTGGATTGTGTTGCATCAAACGAGCACATAAGAAATGCCAGGGCTGGGGTCAGGCAAGTGCAGGCAGTGGAAATTGCCTTTGAACTAGAGCCCCAGCACACAGCACTCTGCAGGGAGGCTGTCGGCAGAAAACGCCGTGCTCTGCCACCACTGGAGCCATTCTCCTCCTGTGCAAGCACCAGCAACAACAGTTTCACAACAAAACTCAGCTAATGAATTGTTAAGATTGACTGGAGCTATTTTCAGCTGATCCAGGACAAAACATTCAGCAAAATTCCAGCTACAGGAGGAAAAAAAAAAAAAAAAAGGAAAAGAAAAACACACAAAAAAACCCCAGCTGCTTTGTGTTCAAGAGGCAGGAAACATATTCTCATGGGCGGCACAGATGTGAAGGACCCCTTGGGCTGGTGCCCATGATCCCGGCTTTTCCCCTGCCTTGTACGGAGACGGAGGGGGGAATTCGCGCTGCTCTGCTGCCACGCACTGAGCCCAGCAGGGTTTTTCTTCCCTGGGCTACCAACAGACAGGTCCTCTAGGCTGGTGGCCATCCCTGGTGGGGCACAGATAAACATCCTCTGCAGCTGATGGCTGGGAGCTCGAGCCTGGCCAAGCGCTGCACCGTGGAGGAACTTCACACCAGAGGACATGGCATCGGTCACCATGGATGTCCTTGTGCTGTACAAGCTGTGTTTCACTAAGGCAAGCTGACTTCTGAGGATGTGGCCCAAGCAACAAGTTGGTCTGGGGGAGTGCTTTGCAATGCCCACCACGGGGAGGTGGTCTCTCTCATCACAGACACCTGGAGCTGCTGGGCTGCCCTACAGCCCCCCCCCCCCCCCCCCAACCTCTAATCAGGGGGAGAGGGAGCTAAAAAGGGCATGTGCATGACAGATGAGGAATCTGGGGGGTCTCTGAGAAATCATGGGGATCTTAGGGGTCCCCAGACACATCGGCTCTGGGTAGCTGCTCTAGCAGACTTGCTCAAGACCCTGCATGGTGGCCTCCACCCAGAGCGCTCCCTGAGCCTGCTCTCAGCCCGTTCCTGGTGCATCCCCTGCCAGCTTGCACCTGCAGCCCAGCCATCCTGCAGCCACCCTGCAGCACCCAGGCAGCGGGTATGACCACCTCTGTGGCCAAGAGAGCATCTAAACATCCATGCCAGGCTTCATTTCAGCAGAAATGTGGTTGGTGTCAGGTACAGAGGCCTCAGGAAGAGTCAGAACCGGGGAAATACAGTTTTATTAAGCTCCCCTCACCCATCCACTGTGGCCCTGTACCTCCATCTCAATAACTGTCACTTCCCCTGCACTAAGGCAGACCCTGCTCAGATCCCTCCTGGTTCCCTGCCCCTCTGAGCAGCTCTCAACCCCAGGTTGACCAATCCTGCCCCATCCCTTCCCTATGCCCACCACAACCCCACAGTCTGGGTGCTTAGTAGAGACCATGGGATGGATGACTGCAAAGGGGTTGACATGCCCATACCTCCCCCAGCATGTCCACAGGCACCTGAACCTGTGTGCCTGCACAAAACACAAGGTGAGCATGGTGGGGGCATGGACTTCGGGCAAAACCCTCTAGAGTCAGGGGAGCAGCAGCATGTCTGCTGTTTGCAGGGCTCCTGGCTCAGAGAGGGTGTTGCTTTGGGGATATATGCAGTTCTCAACACCCCAACATGGCTGGATGAGAGCCACAACCACGGGAGAGTGACTTGGTGCTACACAAGACCCACAGCACAAGCTGGTTCCTTGGTGGAATAGTCGGTCCAAGACTAAAAATACTCCCACCTTTCAGCGCAGACTCAAGCTGCAAAGCAACAGGCTCATCATGTGGCAGCACTCGAGGCTGGGAAGAGAATTTACATCAGGCACTCAGCGTATTGCGGTCCACGGGGGAATGGTGGGCACGTGTGAGCGGCTCTGCGGAGTTTCCCGGGTGCAGGGGGGCAGCTGAGGCTGACGGAACTACAACAGAAAGTCTGCGGTGAAGTAGAGGGGATGGATGAGTCACTTCATCTACAGAGAGCTGGAGCTCACGCTCACCCCATCTCCCACCACTAATTAATGCCAACATTAAATACAAACACATCCATGTTACTCACTAATGGGACGTGGACAGGCTGAAATGCAGAGCCTTCACCAGCACTTGCTTTAAAAATGAAGCAAACTCCCGCGTGGGAACCTCCAGCTCCACTTGAAGCTGCTAATTTATTCCCCTTCCTGCTGCTCAGCCTGCAGACATGCCCCAGCATGTGTGATGAGCCCCAGCAGCCAGCTCTGGAGCTGCCCATGCCCACCCTTGACTCAGCTGTGAACCACGAAAAGAGCAGCCCTGATGCCAGGCAAGAAGCAGCAGGGAAAAAGGGGAGAGCATAAAAAAGGCTGAAGGTCTGTGAAGGGATGCAGGGTGGGATGCAACTCTAAGACACAGGGTTATCTGATGGAGAGGTGCCTGGAGGAGGAACATGGAAGAACAACCACTGGTCAAACCACGCAGGGCTTGGGTGGGTGTGTGGGGCCCTGCTGCATCACTGCAGTCCCATCATGAACTCAGCTGTGGCACCCATGGTAGTTTTTGTGGAGCACAGCACTCTTCTCTTGCAGCAAGCACTTTTTGTTAATGCACAGTGGTTAATGCAGCTGGTCACCATGACCCCTGCAGTCCATTGGTGATTGAAATCAATATCTTCTCTCAAGGCACTGTTTAATCTGTGTGGTAGTATGTGCACTGCTGACTTACTGGAAAGGCCATCCTGATCTGCCAGGGTCAGCCTGGGACAGGGCAACACAAATCATTTCCCCCCACTATTTTAAAGAAAGTGGGCATCAGCATCAGCTGGTGGCATGTGATCATTTTGGGGGAGCATCCACTATAGTTTAGTATAGTTTAAATAATGAGTCTGAATCCCTACTTTGAACTCAAATGGGCTCTGTGGAGCCCCCAGACCAACACCGTGGGATGAGCAGAGGTGGCTGTACGCTGGCCTCTGAGTACCCCCCCACTGCCTTGGTGCAGCCAGGTTTGCAAATGATGCCTGTGAACTGGAACTCCTGCTCCCAGATGGGCTTTTCTGCCATCTCCAAGCCAAGCTCTGCCTTGTGCAGAAGCAAAGAAGGAAAAACTGCACTGCAGCACAGACCCAGCTGGCCCAAACAGAGCCACAGTCATACCGTGGGGCAATGAAGCCCAGCAATTCCCCACATTGTGAATCCCAGTGATGGGGAAGCCCATCTCACCACCTGCTCATTCAACCACCAAAGGCTTGAGAGAGATACTGGTACCAGCATCACTGTTGCAGGCTGCTGCACTGGGTTCCCAGGCAAGGATAGAGTGTCCCAGCACCCTCTCTGTCCCTGGGGTCCAGCAAAACCCCGTCAGTTCTGTGGGACCTTGGGAAGCCAGGGAGCAGCAGGTGATGTGTGCCTGGCTGGCAGCCCCCACACAACCCTCCATCAGCTGGGCCCAGCTGCCTGGGCACCTATGGGTAATCCATCTGCTGAACATGCTACAGGCCATTAGCTTTAACTAGAGGGAGTTGCGGGGAGAATCATTAAAGGAAAAGTTCACAACACAATTAATAAAGCACCTCATTAGATCTCCTTCCTATACGAGCATGCAGCTCCCGCTACCGGCTCTTGCAGGTCTGGTGCTCTTGCTTGCCGTAAGGAAACATTCATTTTCTTCTCAGAAGGCTAGAGAGGGCATCAAGAGGGTGCTGCTCTGGAACGGTGTCTTGTGGCTGGATGGCATATATCCCACCACTGTCCTGCCCAAGTGCCCTACATCCCCAGGCTCCTGCAGGACAGCTCTCTATGCCCAGGATGCAGAGAGTGGGACAAGCATGATGCAAACCCACCACTCTGTGGTGGGGATGCAGAAGGCATCTACCCTGATGCAGACACTGGGACCAGCGTTAACCCCTGCCCATCACTTGTGCTGCTTTGCTCACATGGTCCCACCTGCTGCACAGGAACCAGCAACATCTTTGGGGCTGCTGGCACTTTGATCTTGTACTCCTGAGGCTTCTTTACAATTAGAACTGGACTCTTTAACCCTTCTGGCTTTCTTAGCACTCCTCACATGCTCGTGAGAGCCCTGCTGCCAGGCAGTGCCAATGCACGAGGGCAAGCGTGTTCACCACCCTCCAGGGGGCACAGGGACTCCAAAGGCCAAGAGCTGCGCTTGGGGATTTGCCACCCAGAGCCTCCTATAGTGGCACATTGGGGTCTCCTGAACTAATTCCTACCTCTCCAGAGAGTTTACAAGAGCGAGCCCAGGATCCAGGCTGTCTCCTAGTTGTGCTTGGCCGGAGATGGTGGCCGTGTGCAGGGTTGTGTTGCCACCATTGTCCACCACAAGGCATGGGGACTGCTTTCAGAGACCCATTTTGCATCTCCTTTCCAGGCTGCCTCTCACAGCTACACAAGGTCCCTTTTGCTTTCCTCTCCCAGCACCCACAGGAAGATGCTGCATGCTGCCGGCGCCTGGGACCCTCTCCCAGAAGTGTCTGCATAGCAGCCCGGGGGGGACATCGCTTGGAAGCACCATGGAAGCAAAAGAGCCAGGAGGTGTTGTCATTGCTGACTGCTCTTTTTGCTTCCAGCGGCTGTTACACATCACTAGCTCTGTTTAGATTTCCTTCATCTTACCCTCACCCTTGAAAGTCTCCTAGGTCTTGCCACCCATTGGCATGGAGGACATTCACAGACCCAGCTTTGCTCTGTAGCTGTCAGAGTGCCAGGGTGCCGTACTGTGATCCAGCAGCCAAACGCCAAGATGCAGAGGTGTCTGCAGCAGCATTCAGGTACCAGTAGAGATCCCACTGCAGGGTAAGGCCAGTGCTGTGGTGCCAGGGGCTTCAGAAGCAATCAGGCAAGAAGAGTCCCGAGGTCCTGGAAAACACTGGCAACAGCAGAGCATCACTGTGGGATCCAGGGCTCCCACCTGGATTCAGTGCTGTCCTTCCTTCTGGGCAGGCAGTACTTCATGGCAAGAAGTGAATTGGACCCCATCAGAGCAGGGAAACAGGCATTGAGGTGACCTTTTCTTGGACAGGACTGGAGACGTGAAAGTTGTGACACTACTGGTGATGGATCCCTGTGCGAAAAGGAAGCATTAAATGCCAATTATTTACATCTCTCTCCATCTGCAGGCTTAACAAGGGGCTTGTCCAAAGGGGAAAGAGGCAGGGCAGAGGAGAGGCAGGACCAAATGAGCAGACATCAAGACCAATGCCACGTCAGAGAAGGGATCTCTGAGGACAGCAGTAGAGGCAGGGAACACTTCTTACTGCTCACAGACACCTTGGAGAGGGCAAGGGAGAGCCTCCAGGTCCCACTCCTGCCCATTGACATATATTGTCTTGGGACAAGCTCTCATCCTCCTGCACCATAAGATACTGAAGCATGTGATCTGGGCTCAGAGGAGGTGGCAGTAGATTTCATATCAAAAACAGACTCCTCTACCTAATCTAAGCCAGTACAAGTGCCTTAACCCTTTGGACCAGCTTCAAATCCTCCTCTCCTCCTCCTGATCTCACCTAAGCCCCAAGTATTCCCCCCTTAATAATCTCTGATTCACTGGGATCATGGGATTGCTTTGCCAGCTGCGCAAATTGAGATGCTTTCCGGCTGCGCAGGGACCCAAATGGGGATGGATGCAGGTGGTGAACCTTAAAGATGTCTTCCTACTCTCCATCCCTGCCCCAGTCCTGTTGCTCCCCTCCTGTGGACCCTAGAGCCCAGTAAAGGTCCCAGGAAAGCAAAGCTGGCAGAGATGCCCACATCTCATGAAAACCCCATGGCAGAGCACAGAGCCCAGACATCCCTCTGGGGACCAGGAGGGGATGCAGGGCCTCCTGGCCAGAGCTCATCCCCACTGACATACATGTAGGGGATGGGTGGTCTTGGACACAGGCTGCGTGTGGGCTCCAGAACAACCCCAGCCGTGGGGTGCTTTGTCTGAGGGATGGAAAACAAGGCCAACCAGCTCCAACAAGCCTCAGTCCCAACACTAAGGTGAAAGATGCCCTGCTCTGCCAGCCATGTCCTTCAGGGCCTGTGCAACACCCTCTCTGCATGCAGCTGTGGGCAGGCAAGGAGCTGGAAGCATCTCCAGGCTGCTAGAAGGCATACCCTATGGCACGTGCCTTCTGCAGCAGGATGCCCTGACCCCAACCAACACGCTAATCCCACTTCATCCCTTTCTCTACTCCTGCCCCAGTGCTTACAGGACAAGCCAGGACTTTGCACAAAAGCAAGTGACAGGCTGGAAAGATGCTGCCTAGCTCATAGCATGTCCAAGAACCGTCTTCTATCTCTGGACCCTTTGTCCAAGGGGAAAAACCTGACATTAGGGGTCAAGCTGCATGGTTCAGTCTCCATGTGGCATGTGGAGACCAGCGATGTCCCACCACCCAGCAGGGGTGGGCAGTGCCCAGCCGTGGCAGTGGCACACATCGTCACACGACCTCTCCTGTAGGGAAATGTACTTGTCGTTGCCATTTCCCCAAGTTTTCCTCTGTAAAATCTCCTCTAAGCTGTGAAATCCCTGGCTGCCAGGAATTAGTCATAGCGTTGCTATTTTGCAGCCATTTTGAAGGCATTTTCTTCATATCCTTCTATTTGCATTCCTTTTTTTTTTTAGTCTGATTCACTATAACGTTTTTCACCCCAAGGAGTAGGCTCTGTGTGCTTTTTATCTTTGGAAATAGGAGCAAAGTGCCCCATCGTATTGTATTTAAGGAGGGATGGAGGAATAAGCAATTGCTGTTGTAGCACAGTGGGCTTGGCTCTGGTTTCACGTAGGGGTTTCCTTCATCTCTCATACAATAGCCTTATGTCTAATGATATTTGTCTAATTAGAAACATGCTCAATTGTTTTACACAGTAGGAAAATGGGCTGTTTGGCAATGCTGATGCATATCACAGGGATGAGGGGTATGCAGAGCCCTGAAAGAGATGAGATTTAGACGAGAGAGAAAGATTATATTCAGGTGTTCTGTTCTGTCAGAGAGCCTTTGATTTGGTGGATTGTGTAGCATGAAAGGCCAGGCTTGTTACAGCCTTTCTGTGACTAAGAGTAAGATATTAAAGTTTGATGCACTGCTCTGGGAGAAGCTACGTGATGGATAGAGAAGACTTTCCAGGCATTGTAGGAGCTGTGTAGGGCCTTTAGGATCTTCGGGGGCTGTTTGTTATATATTTCCTTGCCTAATGGTTTGCGCGTGAGCAGAGTGCTGAGGTCGTAGTCCGGATTGCTTATGTGACCTTGGCATATGATTTTCATACGCTGGAACATTTGGTTCTGCGCAGTGAATTGCATGCAGTGACCCTGGGTGTCAGTGAGCAATCTCAGTTATTTCATTTCTTACACTTTCAAAAGAGTTATGGCTTATATTACCAGGATGTTTTCTCTGCACAGAATCCTACAACAGTAGGTGGGAAGGCTCCTTGGAGGTCCCTGGTCCTCTCTTGGGACTATATCCAACACTAGCTGAGGCCATTGTCTCATCTAATTGAGCCTGAAAAGTCTCCAAGGACAGAGACACCTTCATACCTCCCAGGGAACTGCTGTGTCTCGAGGAACATGCAGCAGGGTTGGAGCTTGGACTGAGTTTGCAGCAGCTCCTCTCATCCAGGAGCCCCTGTCCATTTGGCACATCTCCTCGTCCTCTCCCTGCAGATGGGACGGATGGAGCAGGACTGTGGGCAGCTGCAATAGGACCTCGCAGTTGCACACCTTAGTCCTGTGGAACTGTGCACAGCTGTGAACAGGATACTGATCCCCACGGAGAAGCCAGCGAGCCCATGATGTTGCAATCACCTAGAGGCTTCCTGAATCCTGGACAACTACAAGTCAAACATAGCCAGAGAGGCCTCTTCAGGCAAACCCTGGGGGCACAGAGCCTACTGGGCAGTGTGCCCTTCCCAGAGCTGTCTGGGTCACATTCCTGGAGCATCCCATGTGTGTTGTTACAGGTATGTGCTGGCATTTGGCTGTCAGTGCATAGTGATAAGCCTCTTCCCGAGCCCCTCAGCAGAGCAGGGCAGAAGGAATAGGTGCAGTACAGCTGGTTTTGCTGGTGTGCCCTCCGTGAGCAAACCTGCGTGGGACAGTCTTCCCAACACCAAGCACAGTGGCAGGTTCATCCCAAGGATGCTCCAATGACTGCAGGCTCCACACCTAAAGCCAGCCAGGGTGCAGTGAGAAGGTGAACAGTCCTGAGGACAGCCTGGCTGTGACACATTTCCTACGACTAAGTCTTCCATTCTTGATTTAACCTTTTCTGGTGACTTGTGGTGGCTGTATTAAACAATGATATGCCTGCAACATGACAGTGATTTGTTTAAAGAGCCCACAGTTGTCCTTGTTAGCGCTCACTCGGTGCTCTGACAGTCCTGTCAAAAGCTTCTGCACATTTTTCAGTTCTCTCCCTCATTTGCTCCTGTCACCATGGGGAAACATCCAGATAACAACAGCCCTGGTAGCATTTGAGCAGCTCAGGGGCCTTGGCTTGGCTGCATCGTCCCTGCCTGGCATGCTGAGCGGTCACTGATGAGCTGGAGGATGCATGGCTGCATGCTGAGCCTGACTCAGACCACCTGGCTGCCGCCCTGCCTTGCCTTGGTCCCTGCAGCAGCATCATCAACCAGCCTGTGGGTACCAAAGGGCTGTCCAGCACTTGAGATCAGAGCAGAGCGCTGGCGCTGTGCCCCAGTGCCACTTCGCAGCCTGGACCTTGTGTGGCTGAATCCTGGGGATGGGCTGGGCAAGGAGTGGGCACCGGTTCCTGTCCAGCAGTAAGCAGTCAGTGGGTCTGGCATATGACAGCTGTCCAAAAAAGAGGATTTTTCCAGCTAGAAAATAAGGGCAAGGAGCTCAGGTCCCTGCTGCCCTCTCACCAGCGGATGACTGTGCAGAAAGGGGATGCTGCTGTCACCAGCTCTAGCTGCCAGGCTTCAGACTGAGAATAACCAGTGTAGGCAGAGCATTAGGCATGCAGAGACTGGTCTTCTCTGGGGATTCGGCTGGGAGCGAGGTGCCTTTCAGAGCATTTAAGAGCTAATTCTTCAGTGTCCATGGAACTCCCACATGAATGAACTTCGGGGCCTGAGCAGGGCATCAGAGAGAATACGTAGATTTATGCTGAGGTTTGGGTGAATTGTAGTGAGCTTAAAGGTTGTTTGACAGGGCTGGGAGCACCAAGCAGCAGACTCAGTAGGCAAGTGGAGCAGTCTGCTCCAAGAGCTGAGCCCTGCCTGAGAGCTTCTGGTCTGGACCACACAGTTAATATTGGCCAAATCAAGTGGTTTCCCTACTTACATCTACACATAGCCTGGAGGAGGAAGCAGGTGGGAGGGCAGTGGAAATTAAACTTCAAGACAGCTACCCATAACTATCTGCAAGCCTGCACTGAGCTAAGCAGCCCTTCCCAACCCATGCATTCTCCTTCCCTTGGGTATGAGCAACACATGGCTTTGCATCCCCTCTCTCCAGCCAACTGAGTCCATCTCAGCCTCCTCACACACAGACATCCCCCTCACCCTTCCCATGGTGTCCTGGCCAGTCTGCTCTCCCTATGCACCAATACGGGTGCATGGGTGCCATCTCCAACACCGCTGCCTCACCTAGGACCCAGCCAACCCACCCTGCCCCTTCTGCAGTGCTCACCCATCCACCACATCAGAAACTGGCCCGGATCCACTGAGCCACAGGGAGATGATGATCCCAGAGAAACCCATTTCCCAGAGATAATGTTATATTTTCAGAATGCATGTAGACAAATACGGCCAAATGTTCGCCTCCCTGAAGCCATCAAAGCACCAATGACTCCGTAATATTTAATGGCTTGTTTTGCTCCCTAAATGATACAATGAAAAGGATTATTAATGTTAATAGCGTTCTTATCATATTTTAATAGCATCGTGTATAACTGAAATGTCATCTCAGCACATATTTCTCTTGCTCTCACCCAAGGCGCGGAGTAATCATACTCCAGATATGCGGTGAAGGAAGAGACATTGGGCAACAGGGTGGAAAGTGGGGCTGGGGCCGGGGCCCGAGGCTGAGCTGGACTCAGCTGGCTGGAGAGAGGGGATGCAAAGCCGTGTGAAGAACCGCTCCTTGCAGGCAGGGGAAGGAGGGGAAACCAAAGGGCCATCAGCAGCAACGGGCAGGGGAAGGATGCCTGAGGTGGACAGGGGATGGATGCACAAGGCAACTCCAGCCAGGTATCAGGGCATGCACAGAAATCGTGGGCATTGAAGGGGCCAGTCAAAAAACAGTGTGAAAATGGCACTCTACCCTTGCAACTGCCAGCTACAGTTGATTCCTCAAGCCCAGTAAGTGCTGGATATCCCAGAGGAGAGGTGTCAGACCACCGGTCCCCCAGGAACAAGGCAGGATCCCCCAGGACCCGCCAAACCTGCTACCACTACCCCTTCTTTTCCTGACACATTTGACTCCATCAAGAGCAACAGACAGTGATATACTCCAATTTTCAACATATCATTATGCAGTCTAGTGAACATTTGACTTTTTTTTTTCCCATCCACTCCATCTTATAGATTAAACTACGCTGAAACCCCATATTTTTCATGTGGGGTTTGGTTTCCACTGCATTCAACCCTCATCTTCCTGCCAGGCAGAGACTGAGTGCACAGGGGCTCCTTCAGGTAGGGCCAAGCTCAAGGACAATGCCTCTTCATTTTCCCAATCCCCAGTGTAAGTCATTGCATTTGCACAAAGGAATTGCAAAAAGAAGACCTAGAAAGATTCAAGGAGCAACCACGAATTGCTAAAGTTTCCAAAAGAGCTCTGTACCTGTAAGAGCTTTGCACCTGTGAAGGTTTGCACTATGATATGTACGGGTATGGGTCTTCCTTGTTGTCCCATGGCACAGTGTTGTGCACAGCCCAACCTCCGTGCTTGTCCATGTGCAGCACCTTGCCTTCACTGACATCTGCACACCCACACTTACTCTTCATCCTCTCCCACAGACATGCAGAAAATGCTGGTGTGCAACCTCATATGCATCTGCCCTCAGGACCCAGGAACCTCCTCCCCAGATGTGTGAGCACCCACACACACACGTGTGCAGACACCCCTCCCCAAGCCAGCCTGCTTTTGTGCTGCAAGATGAAAGGGGGCAACTCGACTCTGACCTACTCATATTTCACTAAAATGTTATTTTAACACTTAAAAGGGTAGAAAATACCATCGGCGGCTCTTCATTTATCAGATCGATGCACGGGTAGCAGGGCACGCATGCTCTCCACGTTAATGAGCCCAGGAGCTGGGTTGCAGCTTCTCGGCACTGCCCTGGCACTCAGATCGGGGGTGAGGGGAAGCAGGGAGGGGGGTGCTGGTACCCCATGGCATAGACCCCCCCCTTTTTTCCCCTCTAGAGAAGGCAGTGGGTGCTCAGTGACTCCCATGGTGGGTGGGGGACCTGAGCAGGGGAGAAAGGGCAAACCCACCAGGACGACAGCAATAGTGGAGAACCGATGGAGGTCTCCAGCCTTCATCCCACAGCAAATGCACCAGGAATGTAGAACAACAAGCACATCCTGGATTTTCCCACCTACTCCTAAGGTCACAGCTGGTTACTGGAGCCAGAGTTGCTGCCTGGGCTGGGCAGGTGCTGGCTCTCCTTCCCAGCTGGGAAGAGTCCAGCCAGCTTAGCCAGGGCTCACACTATGGGACTGTGGTTGGGTTTATCTCCCAGGCTTATGGTGCCCCCTTGCAGCTGCTTGACTTCTCTCAGTGCCAGGGGACCCAAAACTTAGTCCCTCTCTGCCCCAGAGCTGCTGTAAAGAGCTGCTTTCAGGATGAGACCCCCTTCACTCCTCATCGTCTCCTGCCCCCCTCCATGTGGCACCACCTCCCTCCCTATGTCCTGCATGGCTGCATGTGGAGGAAGGGCAGATGTAGGGCTTGTCATCCCATATATGCCAGCAATGTGGTGGTTCCACTCAGCAGAGACATCTAGAAAGATGCCACGTGGACGCTGCCCTACAGACAACGACAGTGCAAGGCAGCACTCTCCTCCAGGCAACCCCAGGGAAGGAGACACGGGTACAGGAACAGCAAAGCCACTGCAGAAACTTCATCCATGTTCTAGCAATAAAATCCGTATCTCCACTGGGAAGTCTTTACTCGTGAACTTGCTGGTATCTCTGTATTGGCAAAGCGCTCTAACCATCCTCAAAGCTGAGGACAAAGGACAATTATGAAGATCAGTCAGTGTCAGGGGAACTACAGGGACCAGTGCTAGGTTTGCTTGTTTAACACCTTCGTTAATAATCTTGGCAGGGAGAGTAAACAGAAGAACCAACTGTGAGGGATTCGCAAGTACTTTCCAGTGTGAAAGCAATATTTTGCTAGGGTTGAATTTTTCACAGCCCTCAGGGTACTTGCAAAAATGCCTTTGAGTCCTAAAGGTCTCACAATTTTAGGACTATTTTACTCATTACTTTTTATTCTGTAATTTAGAAGGCATCACCAGAGGGTTTCCCATGTTGTGTCTTAAAGCATCCCATGATAGAACAAAGCAAAATCACCCCTGTACAACTGTACGCACAACGTGCACTATGACTAGTGCATATGAAATGTTTTCTCCCAATTTAGGTGAAAAAATCGCCAGAAAAAAAAAAAATCAGGAGTTTTGCAGAAAGCTAGAAAAAATTATTTAAAACCAGAAACAAGAGCAATATTACCAAGCGGTCTTCATTGAAATGAGTAAGACACACAGCTCTCCTAAATAACACATTCCTGAAATTTGCAGATGAAACTAAATTGGAGAAGAGATCAAAACACCAAGGAGGATAGAGGACACACTGAGTGGGTCCCGCTGAGACTGCAGGCAGTCAGTGACAGAATGCGATCCACTTGGAAAAACACAGCCAGGTCATTTAGGAGAAAATGATCCGAATCACGGTCTGAGTCACTGGGAGGGGGAGCCCTGTGGCGCAGTGAGGCTGAGAAAGACTTATCTCTGCTATTGAAGGGGGTCTCACCACACCACTGTTTTCTTTCCTTGCCATCTATCCTACATTTTAAGAGGAGTCTGGCTGGAAAATACTTCTGCTGTTCACAGAGCATTTTAAGCCAGTCTGGCTCCCCATGAGCCCTGGGGATGCTGCTACCTCAGGGGAGGGTGGCAAAGATAAGGTAGGATGAATGCATAACTAGGAGCTTTATCAAGTACTCTCAACTCAAAATGCAGCCTCTCTCTGAGTGCCCTGGTCTCCCAGCACTGTGCCAGAGCTCTGGGTGCACATCACACCCTCAGTCACTGCACACCCTGCTCGGCAGCAGCTGGGGTGCAGGCACCATATGCATTCTCACCACGCCAATCCCAGTCTCAGAACCATGCACCCCACTGCTGGGCCACCTGCCCACAGGTTCCTGCTTGCTCTCCCTTGAGAGTCTGTGGATGGCTCTTCTGCCTGCTTGGGCAGGGATTTCCTGCAGCAAACCACCGTCCTGACCAGCAACGGGGCTGAACATGGTGGAGACCTAGACCAACGATGGGAGCTCTTCTCAACCAGCACTCTGACATGATCCATGTTATAGCTGTATCGCTCAGTCAGTGGGCATATGGCAAGCCATTCACTAAATAAAAAAATTAAATTACCCAAGACTATAAAACAGTCAATTTAGAGTGATATCCTGACTGTAATAGGGCAATCACATTTCATTTGCCGCTACAACAGCAATCCTGCAAAGGAACGGAGGTTTTTTGGGGGGTGGCATGGAGCACCCCAAATGCATGCGTATTTAGGAGGGGGGTGAGGCTGCCACAAGGGGTGCCAGCTGGCAGCCCATCAGCTCCCGTCTGTGAGCGAGCGCTGCTGTGGCCGTCGCTCCCCTGGCCCCGCTGCTCTTGGGTTGCAGGCTCACCGTGGGCACTCCAGTCTCTGCGACGTGGAGCATCAATGTCACATTAACCTAATGGGCAGTTTCCTCATTTCCAGGTTCCACATCCTCATTTTCCAGGCACAGCTGTTTGTGCCGTGAACAGCATCTCCTATCAGCATGAAGCGCTGTTGCTCTTCCCTCTCCTTGTCAGAGTGTGGAAGACGGAAGAATACTCTGTGATCTGGTTATGTGCAACCTGCACACCTCACACCTCCCACTGTTTTTTCATAGCTGCTGTTTCTACTCATGGATATGGGTTGAGGCCTGGCCTGGATGTGAGGAATGGGAGGTCCAGGCTCTTTCGCAGCCGTTTGTTCCTTTCAGAACCACGGTTCCTCTGAGGTCCACTGCATCATCCCTGCAGGAACCACCTTTCTGGTGATGTGAAGGCAGCAAACAGCAGGCTTGAGCATTTAGCAATGAACTCCCTGGAATGATGGACCAAAAGGCTATTTGAAAAGAGACATGGAGCAGGGGCTTGTGATCATCCCCGAGGCACTGAAACAAGCTGAGCAGGATAGAGGGGGAGCGGAGAGGAGCTTAGGCCACGCTTTGATGCTGCAAAGTACTCAGCAGCCTTAACCGTCTCTCTTCAGTCCTACTTTCCTTCAAACCAGATCAGCTCAGCAGTTCAGCCTGCATCCTCATGGCAGGGCTGTAGCAACCGTGCAGTGGTGCTGGGGGTTATCTGTGGAAGCTGTGTTAACAGCTGGCAGGAGAGCCCCCTGCCTTGGGCACAGTCCCGGAGCAGACCTGCTGCTGTCTCTCCCTGTGCTGGTCAGACCTGCTCATCCTGCATCACTTCACTAACCCCACAGATCCAGGCTGGCGGCTTATCTATGTCCCTTTCTTTGCCCTTTGGGTTGCTTGTCTGTCGTCACGACCCCCGGTTGCCTCATTGCATAGCTGTGAGCCTCACCGGGTGCTGGCAGAGTCACGGGGCGCCCCTGGGCTCCTCTCCTTGGCTGCATGTTTTGCAGGGTGCAGGCAGGAGTCACGGACAGGCAAGGGTAGTCTCTCTAGTAATTTGTTTATATGGCAGAGGACAAATACAGATGTCCTGCAGCACCCGTGAATGCAGGTAGTAATCTAGGACAGTTCCAGAAGATCTGTCCCCACCAGTGTCTTGCGATTCTGGGTCTTTCTTTCCTACGTGCACTGGCTTCTGAGTGCACTCTGCCGAGCAGGTGGCCTGGGGACAGGACAGGAGAGACGTGCTCGTTCTGCGGTGCTCTGGGGAGTAAGTTACCTCAGGGTAAGTGATTTGGAAACCAGTTGGTCTGGTCTCACCAAATTTCTCAGAAAAAAGGAGAATTTTAAAACGCAGTAACTGAAGATGTCTCTTGCCACTGCACTCCTCTGACTGATTTCCCAGTGGCACAGAAGGTTTGGACAAAGCCAGTGACATGGTCCTCTCTGACATTCTCCCTCTCTCGGTGCTGCTGCCTAGCTGCACAAAGCAGATGGGTACGAGCTCCAGAGCTTTCCAGGAGCCATGTGAGAGATGCTGCTCTTGGCTGTGGTGGTTTTGTTTGACAGGCTCAAGCCACACCATATTCAGGTCTCCATCCCACCAAGCTGATGTCATTTCAGCCCCACTATCCCTTCACTGTGAGTTTGGATTTTCCAGGTGATGCCCGTTTTCTGACTTGCTTTACCCATCCTGCAGTCTCTCCTTACCCAACCATAACCAATATTGCAATGCTGACAGAGGAGTGTTCATACTGTTTCTTCCCATGCACCTTCTTCCTTACATTGGACTGTGAAAATCCTCATGGAAGACATTTAGCAATTGCTGCAGTTCTCTCTCAAGCTGTCAACATCTTCCCGTGGAATAGGCTATGGGGCAGACTTCGCACACAAGTATTTTCTTGTCAACTGACTGACAGCAATAGCTGCTAACTGAGATACCTTGCTTTATCCTGTAGACAAGGACTGGAAGACAGTGTTAATATTCCCACCACAGTGTACCCTTGCAAGAGTACTCTGGATGGAGCACCTGTCCTCATATTAGATTTCCCCAAATGCTACTTAACTGGGACATTAAAGCCAGCTAAGCTTGTAACCCGTCAGTGCAGTGTGCTGCAGCGCTCAGCTTTGCAGGGGTGAAGACATAGGTCAGCGGGTTGTTATTGCTGTAAACCATGAAGGATCGCATGCAGCAGAGGAAGTCACAACATTTATCAGTTACAGTCTGCTTTAGAGTGAGAAATCTCAGCTTCTTCAGTGCTGGGTTTCACTCTTCTCAGCCACTGCCAGTGCTGCTGACCCATAGCCAATAACTCTCAGATTAGCTGCCTACCGTCCGTGCAAGACTCTCTTCTATCCTACAGCCCACGTTCAAGTTGAGCTCCCATCAGCACCTGCACCTGTAGAGGAGCTGGTTTGACATTTCAGAGCCAGGGTTGTCCCTCACTTCTACCTTGTCTCAGTACACATATCAGTACTCCATGGTTCCTCACTGGCACCACCAGGTTGCCAGTTGCAACCTGCAGGTTGTCCTGGCAGGCACTTGCCCTGGATGCTCCCTCCCTAAACCTTCTCCCTCATTCAGTCAAACGCAAACAGAGCTCATCTGTGGCAGTGCTGTAGCATGACAAAGACCAGGAGGGTCTTGTCCACCTTCACTCTGGCTCCTACCCTTCCCCAAGTTGGGCTGAGGAGCTGTGGCTGTGTCCCACACACAGCCTTCGTCCCCTGGCTCCAGTCTGCAGGGTGCTGCTCTGGGGACCCTGCCCTTGCTGGTGGGACACAGGGACATGCCTGGTCTCAGGAATGCACCCAGACAGCTTTGGCTGCGTGTCTTTGTAGGGATGTGCATGTTAGCCGGGGGATGTCTGCGGGAGCGTTTTCTTTGTAAACTCTTCCAGGTGACAGTTTGGGGCATTTCTGACTGCGGTCAAGCCCCGAGATTAAAGTCTTTGAATCCTGACTCATTGCATCACTTACATAAACTTTGGATTTTGAGTTCACCCATCCTCTGGAGAAAGCATCAGGTTGATTTGGGAGCAACTCCAGGGCTTTGCAAACTCTTTTGCATGGCAGATGAATGGCTGGGGCTCACTTCGGGGCTAGGCAGATCCTTATCCTCCTGAGGACTAGTTGTCTCAGGACTTGACGTGCAGTCACCCGGTGCTCCTGGAATGCTGATGCCACCTGTGGTGGTTTTATCTGCCAAATATCCCCTGGGATTTCAGGTTTAATCTGCTGTAAACTCCTCGGCACGATTTGTCCCTTCAAAATAATGCCATGTTTTGATGGGTTAGTGACAAGGACATTTAATCCTGCAAGATGATCCTTCCGTTCGTTTGCCTGGTGTCCCTTTCATGTCAAAATCTTCGAGCCACTGAGTAAGACCTCAAACATTGCTGTTAAACTGTCAGTCACCGCCCTCTGAAACAGGCCAAACATGTTGCACTGGTGCTTTTCCCCAGGGGCTAATCGCCTCCCTTCTCCCTTGCTTGCGCATGCACAAGGGGTTGGATTGTTATTTCTCTTGAACTTCAAGGAGCCTCTCACCAGAGAAATAACATTTCTGTTGGTTTATTTATTTATTGATCTCCCTTCCAAAGTAAAAGGAGAAAAGCGAAAAGAAGAAAAGCCAGAAGAGAGGGAGATGAAGAAGTAGGAGGGGGTGGGAGGCCAGGGAGATGAGCCCCAACTCGATCCCAGCTGCCACACTTCAATCAAAGGTTTCTACAAAGGGAGACCAAATCTTTTAAAATTTGTCCTTAGCCCTTTCCTCTGAAGCTCTACCCTCCGTTTGCCAGTGGGACAGTCAAGCCGCAGTGCTGAAGCGTCTGTCCCCAGGGGCTAAGTACCCTTCTGTCTAGTGATATAAGCTTTTTAGTTACAAGCACTGCAAGAGAGAAACAAGTTTCCTGGGAGTGGGAGTGGAAGTGGAAGCCTTTATCGCTCACGAGGCAACCGGTAGGTGCTGCCGCTGGGGATGACAGCATAGCCATCAATTGCACTCCCTGTTTTGCAAAGGCTGGCCGACCTGGGAGGAAATGCAGCAGCACTGCCTTTGCTTAATTGCAAATGGATTTCAATCCACCCTCTGCGAAGGATCTGATTTCTCCTGGCAGCCTGAGGACCAAGCCATTCTGTTCCAGTAATGCCTCGTGCTTTCCGAAGCACAGTTCCCTCAGAGATCCCAGAACCTGATGGGGTGATGGGCTGCACCCCCAGCATCCCCTCCAAGTTCCTGGATTTCCTCCAACTCTTTCATTTGCTACCAAAGGCCTTGATGGCAAACAGGATCAACCCTTCAACGCAGATTCAGAGCTCACAACTTCCTGCCTACCCCCTCTCACCACTTTGCATGATTTCAGGATGCTGAAGCTCTGCCAGCCGTGCTGGTCTGTGCCAGGGGCACGTCTAACAGACACCACAGCCAAAGGGATGTCACAACACCTGCCACGCTCGTGGCCGATCATCCCCTGCCACATGGCACGTGGTGGCCAACTAAAAGGGGCCTATAAGAGAGATGGAAACAGACTTTTTAGCAGGGCCTGCTGTGATAGGACGAGTGATGGTTTTAAACTAAAGGAGGGAAGATTCAGGCTGGACACCACCTCAGATGGTGAAACATCAGCCCAGGTTGCCCAGAGAGGTGGTGGATGCCCCATTCCTGGAGAAATCCCAGGCCAGGTTGGACGAGGCTCTGAGCAACCTGGTTTGGGTGAAGATGTCCCTGCTCATGGCAGGGGTTTGTACTGGATGAGCTTTGAAGGTCCCTTCCAACCCAAACTGTTCTATGATCATATGACTCTACAAAATCTGCCACACCAAGGGCTGGAGCAGTCTCCAAGGCATGTATCCCCACTCCCCTGTCCCAGGTTCCCCCAAGACTTGTGATCCTCCCACAGACCAAAGCCATCCCCACCTCCCCACAGGGTAGCAAGGGCAACCAGCCTCACTTTTGGCCACAGGCCACACACACAAAGGCGGGCAGCAACCTCAGCCTGGGCTGCAGCTGCTCTGCTCCCCTTCCCTCCCAGCTGCCAGGCTGCCCGGTCTTTATCTCCATCGAGCATCTATTGCTGCACTCCACAGACAGAGTGCCTTTGAGTGGAAGAGCTCTGATGTTTATTCAACCAGGGCAGACCCCAGATACCAACTGACTGATAACGAACACAACAGGCTGCTTGAAAAAGCAGATAGGATCTCAAAGATTGCTACACAGCACAAGGCATTAGCCACTGTTTAATGCACTGCCTTCATGAATATGCAGCTCCATTGTGCAGTGCTGGAGAGGACAACCGGACATATTTTAATGCTGATCTCAACCCAGCCCTTGCCTGAAAAACCTAGCCTGGGGGATAACCACAGAGAAATGCATATTCATCCCGCAGAAGAACTAGCCCTAAAAACCTCATGCCCATTTCTGCAAAACATGGTCTATGTCATCTGCTGCTCACCCAGGAGTGATGCTGAGGGATGCCACAAACATCAGGGGTCCTGGAGTGGCATCTGGGGGGGAACAGTGGCAGAGGCCACTCCACCACGATGCAGCAGGCAGGGAATGGGGTGAGCTGTCACAAAACCAGTCCTTTGCTGCAAGACTTCACCAGACTTCGCTGTGCATGGGCCAAATTTCTCCATGCCTGGGCGTTGACTCAGGAGGGGCTTGCAGGGCAGGAGAAAATGCCCAGGCCAAAGATTAACATGCAGTCAGCGCTGAAAGTTGGAGAGGACCTGAGTTAAGCCCTGCACAGGGAGCAGCCTCATGGGCAGCAGCAGGAGATGGTGCACCCACACACACCTCCTGCCCTGCCACGTTGGGTGCACCCACACCAGCATCAGCACCCAGAGGGATCCCACCACACAGCCCTGCTCAGTGGCTCGGTGGCACCAGGGACACAGCTGGGTGGACGTCTCTGCCGTGAAACCGCACTGCCCACAAGGTCAGCCCAGCCCCGAACGCTGGCATGCTGCGAGCTACTCTGCTGCTCGCCGGTGATTTGCACCACCGAGTCTGTTGGCTGGGAGCTGGGAATGAAGTATTTGTGAAATTAATTAAGACAACAGAGGCCCGAAGAAAGGGAAAGTTAATTAGTCACGGCAATCAGTTAGATTTGATCCAAAAGAACAAACAAAGAGTTAGAAGCGTGTCACTGGCGAGCTGCTTCTCTGGAAAAGGGATTACGCGGAGATTTCCACCAAAGGGAATGGCTTTGTGCTGCTGCTTCTTATGTAATTGGGGATTTAGAAGCGGCACAAAGAGTCATTACCACAAAATTTCTTTGTCAGAGAAAAAAGTTGACATTTATGAAGCACAGGAGGGAGCAGCAAAACAAGACGAATCAATAGGCGTGCATGCAGGAAGGGGGCTTCCCTGGCGATGGGACCAGGCACAGGGAGGGCAGTGGGGGGCTGCAGGCGAGGCAGAAGAGCAGGAGGAAGAGCGACAGTGGACGGCTGCCCAGGCAGGCACCACGAGCTTATGGGCAGATGGGGCAAGCTGCAGCAGTACCAGAAGGAAACCAGAGTGTGAAAGCCAGCAGCTGAGGTGTGAAAACTGGTGGGAGATGGCAAAGCCATGGTTGAGGTGTGGGGGGATGATGGGGAAGCAACAGGGACAGCACCCAGGGAGGCTCGGCATGGAGGAGCAGGGCAACGGGGTGACCATGCCCAGGAAAGCTGGCGGCAGCGAATCCCAGGTTTTCTGTTTGAAACCCCTCCGTTATCTCTGGTTTCTCCTCTGCAGTTAACAGCTTTAATTATTCACTCTGACTCCAGCATCTCCATTTCCTTCCAAATGGGCACAAATTTGCCTGCTTGTTGCTAAGCCCCCACCCAGACCTGCTGCACTGGCACTAAGAGCAGCCTCTGTCTCCCCAAGGAGGCTTTGGCAGGCTCCAAGCACAGCACCCATCCTATGGGATGGCATCTCTGGACCGCAGGGGACAGCAAGGCACTGCCCTGGAAAGGGACAGGAAAAAGTTCCGGTCTCCTGGGTCTCCCGTCAGGACAGCCCCTGCAGCTGGAGTGGGTGCCCACTGGAATGTCACAGATGTGGTGTGTTCCCAGCTTGTGCAAGGCACAGATGTGCACATGCTGAGCTGCTTCCCAGCCCTGTTCTGGCACCCAGCCGTGCTCCAGCACCCCCTGACACCACCTGGCACGTGTCGACGGCACCCTGTGACCATCCATGTTCTGGCTGCTGTGCTGCAGCCACCCACAGCTGTGGGCACTCATCCACAGCTACTGGTCCCCAAAACCACTGCATCCCCCCAAAACCTCCCACTCATCCCCAAAAACATTGCAAACCAGCCAAACTGAGCCCTGGAAGTCTTTCTGCATGAGGAGCATGATGCTATTGCCCTGAGGACAGCAAACTCAGAATTATTATCTCCTGGTGAGGACATGACAGCAGAGTAGCCCCAAATTTAACAGTATCACAGCCTTTTGGGGAGGGCTGGCTCATTGGGTACTTGTTGCTTCCCACCCACCCATGTCTTGGGAGCTGCCGGCACTGCCCCTGGGATGAAGACAAGGCACTCAAGGCTGGGGGTGCCCACAGGGGCTGGGCCCTACACCAGGGGTGCCCCCCAGGGTGGGGTTGTCGGCTGGGGATGTGCTGGCTGTCACCTGCAGCGTCTGGATCCAGCACCAGGCCTTGAGCTGTTCCCATTGCAGGTGTGGAGCTGTCATCTGCCTGCCAGCATTGATTTTCCATCAGGAAAGTTCTGCCTGGACATAAATAAATAAATCAAACCCCACACTCAAGCTCAGCCGCACTCTTTCTGCTTCTCTAAATGGGTCGAGCACTGGTGAGAGACCTAGTGAGTGCACAGCAGCACCCAAGACATGGTGGGGACAGGCCTGGCCTCCTCATGGTGATCTGGTGACACTGGGCACAGGACAGGTCGGGGTACCCCTGGACCCCACAGGCTGGGTGGGAGAAGCATGCTGGCTCACAGGGCACCCTGCCTCACTGGTTTTATGGAGCAGGCTCTTTTCCCTGGATGTGTGATGGACACTTATTGGGGCTGGCACCATGCAGATGATGAACAGGAGCTCATCACTCCCTACTGGCTCTGTGGGCCTGTGCCAATTTATCATTAAAATACTGGTTCAGACATCACTTCCCATTAAGAGGGGAACCAAGGCAGGGCGAGGTCAACCCATACTGTGCAATGACCCTTCTGGACTGGTTACAAAGTCAAAACACAGCCAAGTCCCTCTTTAAACACCACAAGCCCTGCAACACATCCCGTCCCCCCATGCCCGCTCTCCCAGAGGCACCCAGTCTCATCCACCCAGAAGAACATTTCCATCATGTCCGTGGAGATCTATGTTCAAAAACCTTGTTCTGCAAGAAAAAATAAGCCAACAGGTCCCTTCTGAGGCTCCCAGCATTTCACTTTGGGCTCTGGCAGCATTTTCAGAAGTCATTAGGGAACCCGTTCATTAGTTTCTCAGTCAAAAGGCTTTTGACACCAGCTCTGGAAGAGCAGGGGGTGTGCTGCACATTCTTTTTAGGTCCTTCTTGCAAATGGACTCAGCTTCTGTGCTTTGATACATGCTCCCGTCTAGACGGCACCAAAATCAAAGGCTTGGAGGCTTGTGAACGTGGTGGTTACTCATAACCACCAGCCTTGCTGCACCATACTCGGCCACTGCTGCGTCCCCACGCTCACTGCTGGCTCTGGAGGGATGGTCCTGCATGCTCAGCGTTGCTGGGAAAAGGCACGGCTGGAGACTTCTGCAAAGCTCTGCTGATCTGGAGAGACTCTAGCCTGGGTTGGATGACAGCTCTGGTACCCGGTTGCATCCTGCACCAGGGCTGGGAGGATGCTAGCAGGTCTGTCCATGCCCTGGCCAACAATGGCCACCCCAGAGCTGCCCGCTGCAGCTCCTCTTCCCGTGTCCCCTGGCATGGTGAAACACACAGTGGCATCCCTGAGCTGTCTGGCAGCTTGGCTGCTCCTCAGTTTATGCTTTTCCACAGCATCTTTTGGGAGAGGATAGCTGGATTTTAATTAATTGTGTTAAAAATAAATTAAAAAAAAAAAAAACAAAACAGCAACAAGTAAAGCAGCTCTTCCCGTGGGCCAGCCCAGCCTGACACTGGAGCTGGTTTGGGAGGACTGGGCGATGAGATGGGGAGGGTGTCATGCGGAGGGAGGTGTCGCTGGCTGTTCACGTGTGTGTTGGTGTCGGTGGCTCCGCTGCATCCCTGGGGAGCCCAGCGCGGCCACCACTGCCGGTTGCTGGTGTGAAAAGCTGGCTGGAGGCTGGGGAGCAAGGACAGATCCTGTCAGTGGATTGTGGGAACATGATGGCCTGTCAAATCTGCTCCTCACTCATTTGCTTAGTGACCGTGACCAGCAGCAGTAGCTGAACATGGGCCAAGCTATATCCCCCCGTTTGGAAAAGACTTGTTTTGTTTGCAGTCATCTGGCTCATGAAAAATGCAGCCGCCCATTGCCTTGTACATGGAATTGGTTTTAGCTCTGAATTCTCAGGTTTGGCGCCAGGAGAGGGACAGATCTGTCCTCAGCCAGCTCCGTGTGAAGACACAGGGGTTTAAATCCCATCAGCTGAACCCCTTGCCCCATCTCCCATACTCATGCTCTCCACCCTGCCCCAGCCCTGCCATGGCTGTCAGAGGACACACAGGGGACAATCCCACCTGGCTGACCCCCCCACACTGACATTTTGGGAAAGGAAGGGCAGCAGCATCCCCCTGCAGCTCCTGGCAAGATGCTGAAGCTCCCGGCGGGTTTTCAGGCAGTGCCCGCAGTTCAGGACAGCACCGGCTGGAGGAGGTGGGGGAGCAAGGAAAAAGCCACAGTATGTGGAGCACTTCAGCCTGGGGAGGACAGGGATGGATTTGGAAAAGGAAAGAGAAAAGAAAAAAAAAAAAAACAAAAAAAAAACAAAAAAAAAACCAACAAGCTGAAGATGGGAATCCAACAGTAACCACAGGCAATGGGAAGCTCTTGGCTCTGGAGGAAGAGGAGGACCAGTGCATGGAAGTGTCAGTGCCAGGACAGCAAAGCCATTCAGCTTTCTATGTTGGGTCTGACCCAGCACAGGCAACCAGCAGGCAGGGGATGCTGACCCAAATGCCAATTGGGGCCTGATGGCAGATAAATCCCCCTGAGCTGGGGAGCTTCAAGGAGCTGCAAAACCACAAGCAGAGCTGGAGCAAGCCTGCATGCTGTTTTGGCCCAAATCCGGTGCCCATGTGAACAAACCACATCAGTGATCAGCTTTTCTGGGGTCTCTGGAGCGAGGGCTGTGGAAACAGGAGCCCCAGAGTGGCCCAAAGTGAGTGGCTATGAGTGCAGAAATGGGGGAAGTGCAATGGTCTCCCATGATCATAGAATCATAGAGTAGTTGGATTGGAAAGGACCTTCCAAGCCCATCCAATCCAACTCCTGCCATGAGCAGGGACACCTTCACCAGCTCAGGTTGCTCAGAGCCCCGTCCAGCCTCATCTGGGATGTCTCCAAGGATGGGGCATCCATCATCTCTCTGGGCAACCTGGGCCAGGGTCTCACCACCCTGAGTATCACCAGCCTGAATCTCCCTCCTTTAGTTTAAAACCATCACCCCTTGTCCTGTCACAACAGGCCCTGATAAAAAGTCCATCCCCATCTTTCTTATCATCCCCTTTTAAGCGTGGAAAGACTGCAATAAGGTCTTATCTTCTCCAGGCTGGATACCCCAACTCTCTCAGCCTGTCCTTCCAGCAGAGCTGTTCCAACCTCAGTTCATTTCTGTGGCTCCTCTGGCCCCTCTCCAGCAGCTCCATGTGTGTCCTGTGCTGAGGACCCCAGAGCTGGACCAGCACTGCAGGGGGGTCTCACCAGAGTGGAGCAGAGGGGCAGAATCCCCTCCCTCAACTTGCTGCCCACGTTGCTGACGATACAGCCCAGGAGATAATTTGCCTTCTCGGCTGCAAGAGCACATTGCAAGCTCATGTCCAGTCCTTCATACCCCAGCACACCCAAATCCTTCTCCGCAGGACTTCTACCAATGTTTTCATCCCTCAACCTGGATTGCTACCAATGATACCTGTATTGATGGCATGGTGTGTCCCTGGTCCTTCTGGAGACAGGGTCTTAGGGCTGATGCTGGTGCCAGACACCCCAGCTTGGGTGCAAAACCAGGTAACCCTCCTGGCCCAGCACACCACAGTGCTGGGAGCTCTGTGCATTGGCAGGACAGACTGAGCTTCATGCTGGTGGAGCCACATGGCACCCTTCACTCTCTGGCCCATTCCCAAATGTGGGTGGGGGCTCAGCACTGGGTGACCGGGGATCATACAGGAGATATGGGAGAAAACAATGACCTGCTTGAAGTTTGGAGCAGAGAGAACAGTAGTGTGGTGTGACAGAGGGCAGTCCCCATTCCCAGGTGCCCTGGGACTGCACAGCCTTCAGTGCTGATCCATTGGACAGACAAGCCAGTGCCACAGTCCCCAGAGAGAGGAGAAGCCATTCCTGCTCCTGCTGAGCTCAGCTGGCTGGGGTCCGCAACTTCCATCAGGAAGCGCAAACATACGTGCCCACTGTTGGCACCTCTAGGCATCCATGAAACATCAGTGCCAGGAGAAGCAGCTGCTGAAATCTGCAGCATCTAAGAGACACTTCTGAATGCCCTATGTGCCTGTACAACCCTCAGACACCAGCTCCAGGAGGTGGCACCCGCTACCAGGTCCCTCTCCCTGGATTTTGGGGTGATCCTACCTGCCAGACGCCATCAGCTCTGCAGGACAGACACACACTATCGCACGGCTCAAAGACCATAGGTCGATGTGCCATTTTCCCCCCTTGCTTTTGGCCGGCCAGCTGGCACTGGGTGCAGGGAGCAGAGCATCCATCTGCACCCAGCAAACCAGGCAAAGTTAAGCATGCTGGGAGCTGAATGACCTGTTTCTTAAATGTTTCTTGCATGGCAGGGAAATGACAGCATGAGAGTACTTAAAATCTGGTGTCCTGCAAGCATCTTATACTTGCTGGTATCCGATGGGGCTGTGGATTCATAAATCAATATCCTCAATAAAAAAAAGAAAGCTTCATGCAGCACAGGGCAGTCTGTATCAGACTGATCTTGCCAGATAAAGAGGAATTGATCTCCGAGCTAAAAAGCAGTGGTTTCTTAGGTGTGAGCAACCATGGCATGGCTCAAATCGAGCCCCTCCGATGCTGAACATGCCTGCAGCATCGAGCAGGCCAGTTCCACAAAGCTGAAAACAATTACGAGCTGAATCAGCTGGAAGAGCACATTTAATCTGAAAAATTTGAATCATAATTCTGAGCTGTGAAGAATACTTTACCAGCTACCCAAAGAGACAATCCCTCAATCAGGAGAGCAGAGGACTGTTAAGAAAAGCGGGTGGTGTTAGACAAAAGTGAAACCAGCTGTAGAGAAGGAAAGCGGCAATACACAGCAATCGAGGGAACGGGAAGCCGATCATTTTCAACCTTGCAAAGTGACAAAACAACCGTGGGAGACAATGGGAAGTAGCATTTGGACACCTGCAGCATCTCGCACATCCACCATCAGCAGCGGGGCCGGGGGGGTTTGGTGAGTGATGTCCCAAGGGGACTCTGGCTGGATGCAATGAAGAGGCACTTTCTGCTGCTGGGGGGTGACTTATGTGGAGGGTACAGAGCAGGGAGGTTAGGAAGAGCTGGGTGCAGAGCTCTGTGCCGTGCCATGCTGCTGCTCCGGGAGCAGATGAGTAGCTGGGGGTTTCAGGTGAGTGGAAGCAGCTGGTGTCACACTGGTGTTTGAAAAGGTTGACCTGACATCTGTCCCAGGTAATGCCACAGAGTGGCTTGTACAGGGTTTGATGACAGAGGAGCCAGAGGAAGGTGGTGTAACCAGCACCAGTCAGCGCAGGTTTGTGGGAAATGCCTGGTGTCACTTTGACAGGATCATTTAGGGGTGTGAGATAGGTTTGATAGCCAAAGGGAGGGGTTACTTCTCCTTGCTTATGAGGCAGAGAGACATCACCCACCCTTCCTCCATTCCTCTGTGGCCCCCAGTAAGTGAGGCACAACCACAACTCCTTACTCCCGAGACACATGGGTCCTGGGGAGAGCACCCAGGCCATTGCAGCCACCTCAGGAGATACTGAAATCCCTGGTCTGAAGGACTGATCCTGCCAGGGTCCGCAGCCACACAGCCTGCTCTCATGCATGGACAGTTACTGCAACCCTAGCCAGCTCAGCGTGGAGACCCATGAATCAAAACCCTGTGCTGGAAAGGTGAGAATAGCAATGGATGCAGGCACAGGATGCCCAAAAAGAGAGATCAAACAATCACATGGAGCAGACAGGCTGGAGTACCGAGTGGTGATTGTGCTGGGCTGCAGTACACCAGGCTCAGCCTTGTACTCCGCAGAACTGGTGGGCAGAGAGCATCTCCCCACAGCCAAGCTGTCCCCAAGTCCAAAGCAGTTCATGAGCTGCTCAGTTAATACTGATTTATCACCACCCAGAGCCACTGCACATCCTGCCCATGTGGCATCGCTGAGCCAGTTCCAGCTCGTCCCCATCTCTGCCTCCAAGGAGGGTCAGTCCTCTGTGTGCTGCAGCGACGGGTTTCCCTGCCAGCATCCTGCCTGCCTCCTCCTCCCAAGGCAGCTGGGTTTCATCCTTGCAAATGGTATCAATAAATGTGTGGAGGGGCTGCTGGAATTGGCTGCAGCTGGACTGTGTTTCAAGGTCTGCTCTCCCCTCACAGGCAAGGGGTTGCACAAAGAGCCGCTCCGGCCTCATTAGCCAGAGGGACAGAGCGGGGAGGGGAGGAGGAGGTGAGAGCAACGCATGGATCAGGGCACCAAGGCCTCAAAGGAAGCTTATTTTATACTGAGAGAGGCTGGGGCCACAGCGCCGTGGCCTTGGGTGGATAATAAGGATGCAGGCACAGAGCTGGTGAGAAGCGTGAGGCTCCAAGCCATGCAGGTGTTGACAAGCAAACAGCAGCACATTTTGGGAGGAACCTCACCACGGCCCATGGTGGCTGCGCTGCTGGTCCCACCCATGCGTCACAGAAAGGACAAGGGCACTGGAGTGCTGCGGCCTTTTGCAGGGCCTGAAAAATTGATGAGAGGTTATAATCTGTAAACCCTTCTGGAAGACGAGGGACGTGGAGTGTTTGACACGGGGAAAAATTGCGTTGCCATGCACTGACAAACACTGGCACGTTGCACCCACCTGTCCACTGAGGGGGATGCACCAACAGCACCGGGACGAGCACGTGCACTGGGAGAGGCACCAGTGAGAGCACATCGGGGAGCACAGCTGGAGGGCACCATGTGCAAACCCAGCTCTGTGCCATCAACAAATCCACAGCTTGCTGGCGGGTCGGCACGCAGCGAGCAGCGTGGCAGCGCGAGGACGGGAGTGCACATCCCAGAGCTCCAGTCCCTGGTGTGTGTTTTTTCTCTCTTCCTCTCATTTCTGTTCATAAAGGTCTGAGCTTAAGTAATGAGGGGGTTTTTTTTCTTTTTTTTTTTTGCTTCTGCAGGAAGATACACAAGTGTGCCAATGTAAATTGCTCCATTTGGAGGGCTAATTGCACTAAAAGGCAGCCTGATCTGTGGTTTTTCTCTATTTTACATTAGCAGCTGAGCTGTCAGATCTGAAATGGAAACTCATTTTTAAGGCTTTGCATTTACAGTGGCTTCAACAATGAAAAATGTTCCCTGACAGTAATAGAAGGCAAACCTCATTAGAGAAACTTAAACCAAAGCGGCACAGTGCTAAAGCCCTCAGGCTGCTTCCAAGCATCTTAAGAGGGAACAAGAGCATTTTTCACATGACTCTCTCTGCCCGTGGAGTGCTCTGGCTCTTCTCGACTATCGCTGTGCCCGCAGGAGCAGTACATCTGACATGCACAGTGTTTCAACAGAGATGGCAAATGGCTTTTTCTCAGGGGTGCAGGCTGCCGAGGCGTTTCCGGGGTGGAGAAACCAGCTTGCTCGAAACAGCTGCTTTGCCCATTCCTGGGCTGGCATTTTTAGGGTGGTCAAATCGCCCTGGGTGCTGTGACAGTGACAGCTGCATGTGGCACCCAAAAGCACAGCCTGGGGCTCTGTTATTTACCCATCCCCATGCTGATGGTTTCAGGCATGCTGACCACTGCCACCAGCAGGAACCAATGCTGGGAAAGGTGATCGGCCCTGCCAGGCCCACCTCCTTCCCTTTGTCCCATGGCACCTTCCCCAATCATCAGCCGAGCCCCAGGCAGGGGTGATTTATAGTGGATCAGCAGCCCCTTGCTGCTCTTGCCTAAGCCTCTGACACCCAGACCAGCATACAACCGCCAGCAGCAGATGTGAAAAGCCCATATGTTGCAAATTCAAGGTAAGAATGGCTGGGCAGGGCATCTTTGCCAGCTTTGCCAGGGCCTATTTGCATCCGCATTAATATCCAGCTGGTGATTTGCATGGTCATGAGCTATTTTTAACCTGGGAGCTCAGCTCATTCAGCACAGAGCTCAGCCTGCTCTGGGGTCAGGGATCAGACCGTACTGTGCCATGTCGGGAATGCACAGGGCTTAAAGAGGAGGAGGATCCTCGTGGCCACAAAGCTGCTGGGACAACACCAGGAGCAATGAGAAATGCGGCACAGATGCAGAGGTCCCAAACCACAGCCCACAACGGGTTGACAAGGCTGCAAACTCTGTCCCCAGCTCAGGCCTGACTCTGCCAAATACTTTAACCCTATTCAGCTGCCTCATATTTTCTGGACATCCAAGATGGGGTGCAGCTGGTATGTCACAACCAGGGTGGCACAGAGTGCCCAGGGTATGGCACAGTTCTGCGGTGAGATGATGTAGGGCACAGCACAGCCACCCAGCCTGACTGTGCTGGGTTTCCCTGAGCACCAGCCCCATCCGAAGCCCAAGCAACCATATTGGGATCCAGGAACTCGGGATTCTCTGGTAAAAGCCTCTGGCTTTGCAGGAGACCTCTTTGTAGCCCTGGAAACAGCCCTGGCAGATCTCCTGCCTGGAGAAGGTGCTGCCCTCTCCGTTTTCAGGGCACAAATCCATCCATGGAGCCTGGCAGCTAAAGGGCTCTGATCTTTAAGCCAAAGGGGCAAGACAGAGCATTAATGTATTTTCCCTCCTGGCTTCCTTCCCTCTCGGCATCCTCCCCTGTTGGTATCCTTCGCTGCCCATCCCTCCCCCTGGACATTCCTAGGAATTTTTCAGGGGATCCCTTCAGCACCCCGGCTTTTACAAATCCCCTTCCTAAGGTATCCCCTGAGCTTTCCAACACTGTCAGCAGTGGGTCAGCCAAAGGGTGTCCTCACCGTGTCCCCTCTGCTTGCTCCCCTGCCAGCCCCCGTGCATGGGAGAGCACTTCTGCCAGACGCAGCACACTTAGCCTGAAATCCTCTTCCCTTTGCTGTGGCCTGAAGGTGACGTTTTGTGGAAAATGTGAGCAAAATCCATGCAGCCATCTTCCAGTCAAATGAGGCTGAAAGCAGGTTCCATTGTTCATGGGCTGGTGCTGCGCTCCCAGGGCTGAGCACCCAAGGATGCTCCCCTGGGTGTTGTCACGGGGAGATGCTTTCAGCACAGAGAAGCCTTTCAGCAACGGTGCTTAGAAATTTATTTTCCCTATAGCTATTTTGCCTTGGAAAAACACATTTTAATTTGCACTGCAAATTTTCTACAACCGTTTCTCTCTGCTTTTTCTGGGGATTTTTACTGGAAACAATTTTGACTAGCCAAAATATTTCACTTATTTGATTTCCAAAAATCTCCGGCTCTTTCAATTGCTTGATAAAAACCCTGACAAATGTAATCAGTCACAGTCATTCCCTGCAGAAATGTTTTCGTTTGACCAAAAAATAGAAAAGAACAAATATTCATAGCAAAAGACACTTGGCTTCTGCATTGTGCTTCCTCTCCATCCCAGACCAGAGGAGACTGTGTTTGGGTACAGGCATCCTGCTCGGAGCACCGCAGCCCCGGGGGCCATGCAAGGACCTGTCTATGATGAACACACCATGCGGCAGGTCTGGTAGGGTCTCTGTCCCAGAAGCAGCAAGTGCATGGTTGGAGGGCAGTGCCCCAGAGCAAGAGATGCTGATGGGGGGCTGAGGTGCCCCAACATCCCAAAGGGGAAGCATTCTGCTCCTACTCCTGCTCCAGGGTCCCTGTGCTGCTGGGACCTGGCATGGCTGCTGCGTGTTCACTGCACCCAGGGGAAGCTTGGCTTTCTGTCAGGCCTTAAAATAAATTCACTTGGCACCTTGGGGAAAAAGGAGGTGATTTCAGTGACAGCACTGCCTAAACATCTCTCTGTGTACTGGCTGCTCGTGGCCTTTGCGAGGTTGCTTGTGCTCAAGATTTCACACTAAAGGAAGTGTTTGCTGAGGGCATCTGCAATGCTTTTTACCTCCTTTGTCTCCAGACACAGCTTGAATGAAAGAGCAATCACAGCGGCACAGCCCATGGGCTGCAGGCATGGGAGGTCACCCTGACTGGATGATCCTGCACTATGCCCTGTGGCCACCACTGTGACCTCTCCAGGGTGACCAGGGTGGGAGGTTCTCTCCCTGCCCTCACAGAAAAACAATGGGAGATGAAGGTCTGACCACCATGAACACCTCTCCCAGGCTCATCCTAACCATGGCAGGGTTAAGTGCACCCCACACATCGTGCTGTGCCACCGCATCTGCGCTCCCAGGATAGTCTGTTCTCTCCTCTGCGCTGCCGGGGAGAACAGGGAGACGTCTGCCTTCCCTCCCACTCCCTTCTTACTCACAGGAGCCGATCTGGACTCCAGATGGGCCAGAACTGGTTTCCCTCACAGGAGGTTTGGGGGAAGGTGGCTTGGGGCCAGCATCCTGGTCCAGCCCTTCACGGGTCTCATGCACTCTGGAAAACAGCTCCCTTGACTCCATCTTCAGTTTCCAGGAACTGGGGTGCTCCCCAATTCTCAGGGTTTCTGGAGGGCAGTAGCGGAGGGTGAGGAGGAGCAGTCCTGTGTAGGGAGAGTGGGGCACAGGGCTGCATACCCCACACTGCACCCACACACCTGGGGCCAGGCTCAGAGCGGGGCTCCAGGAACAACGTGGGGTGCAGCCACCTCTTGCCTTTCAGGCTTTATTCAAAAGGAGAATTCATGCAGTCAGGCACCTCCTGTGTGTGCCCAAGTCTCTCTGTTCTAATGAAAAACACTCTGCTTTCGATGATAGGTGCGGTATCCCAGGTCTCCAATCTCTCATCATCTCAGGTCCCTTTCTTTGCCATCTTTCTTACTTATGCACCTGCTGCCCTGACCATCCTCAGATTCCCTGTATCCATCCCATCAGCATCTCCTCCTGACCCAGCAGTGGCTGTCCGGGCTGAGCAGCCTCATGCCAGGACAGACAGCAGGAGCTAAGCAGCAAAGATCTGTCAGCACCATACCCATGGCAGGAGATGACAAGCCAGGCCTGGATGCAGCTCTGCCCAAGCAAGCCAGTGGTTCCTCAAACGCTGGAAGCCTGTAGGCTCTGATGTGCATGGTGGATATTCGCATGTCAAAGCCCTGTTCCCAGGCTCGGCTGAGACAGGAGCTGGGTCTATCTTGGTTGCAGAGCCCCACTCCTGCCCAACACTTGACACGGCCTCTTCTTTTGAGCATTTCCACCCAGCATGGCAGATTTAATAGACAACCAAGGACGGGGACTGAGCTCATCCTTCTCCCTCCTGTAGTCCACTCCATCCCTGCAGCAGACTGCTCCGAGTCACCAGAGCGTTCCCAGAAGGGACTTCCCAAGGAGCTCAGCCAGGATGAAGGAATATATACCCCAGCTGAAATGTGCCTTCATCATGCTCCTGTGTGCACACCCAGGCAACTGCTGGTGCATTGGAGAGGGACCCACTGGGGCAGGTTTGGGGCTGACACCCTGACAGAGAGCTGCTCAACATCAGGATCCAGGAAGGAAAGAGGTGAAACTTCAGCTGTAGCTTGGATAAAGCCATACCCAAGCACGGGGAGCAGTAACGGACTTGCAGCTGTGCCAGTCCCAACATATGCAAGTCCCAGGCTCTTCCCCAGGTTGGGAGATGGTTCCCTCAGCCCACAGCAATTGCTCAGACACTAGAGCACAGCACATCGCTCCCAATGATGTACCTCCCTGGCCTCTGGCCCCTCCCCTGGGGATGCTGCCATCTGTCAATGTAGAGGACAACATGCTGGGCAGTTCTGGGTCACCCAGTGCTCCTGAGATGAATTCCCAGGTAGGGAGAGGGGCTGCCACCACAGCTCACGGGGCACAGCCCTGAGATGGGGTCCAGGGGGGTGTGGAGCAGCCCCAGCAGTGTGCGTGTCTGTGCCGCAGCGCGTGTGCGTGCCCGAGGGCCGGCAGCGCCTCGGCTCCCTCCACAGCTCCCCAGATGGTCTGTGGGTGGTAATCTCGGCAGGCTGGTGGTGGCAACTTGATGAATGGGCTGTAGAATTTGGTGAGATAATTAAAGAACCTGACTCTCACAATGCACCTGATAACAAATGAGGTGTCTCTTTTTCTTTTCTGTTTTGCACGGTGAATTGTATTACTAAAGATTAATGGATTTACCATTTCTATCCCAACAATGGTCCCATTCCCCACTCCTCCCCATTACTGCGAGGTGCATCCCCCTGCCTCCATCCCTGAGGTGTCTCAGCCAATGGCACAGCCCTGCTTTGCAGAGACATGTGAAGGCTTTGGGCTCTGGCAGCCCTCGGCCTCAGCTCTGACTTGCCGAGCCCCAGGCTGCAGTGGGGAGCAGCTGTGAAGAAACCAAAGCTCCTGCTGTCCATCCGCAGGGCATCTGTCCCTCTGGGAGCCAAGGCTGAGGGCTGCGAAGGCATTTTCCCAGACTGGTTGCCTCAGGCCACTTGATGGGATGCCAAGGAGTCTGTCTACAGCCTCATCCACCTCGCAGACAATACCTGGAGGTAGGACAGTGAAGTGGTGGGAAGGATGGGTGGGATGGGGGAGAACAGGGATACTCCGAGCCACACAGACCAGGAGGGAAGAGCATGGCTGGCTCTACCGTGACTGCCAGTTAGTGGCAACCAAAACCTGTGTCCATCTGAGGTGTGAGCACTGGTGCAAGCTGCAAAAGCCTCTGCCCAGCATCCTGGGGGCCGAGAGACCAGTCTGGCACCAGGTCCTGTCTGTGTTAATCGGTTACTCCAGCCTGTCTCTCCCTGGCTCAGGCACAGGGCACTTTGCCCAGGAGATGGCACTCGCCTTTGTCCTGGTGGCTCCTTTCCATCTGGGTCAGATGAGAAACACTGGCAAGGGAGACACGTGATGAGCACAGCTCTGGCCATGGAGTAAGAGTGGTGGGATCCCAGGGCAGACACCACTCATGCTCCTGTGGCTGGCAGGAGGCACAAGCTCCAGTGAGACAGTGGCACTGGCTCACCAAGAAGTGATCTTCCCAACACCATCTATACACACGTCTGAGCAGCTAGGGACTGAACTGAGCCATCGAAGCATCTCCAAAATGTGCTTATATATTATATAGACATTTAAATTAGGTACCTGTGCAAATCAGCAGGTCATTAATCACCCACTCGTTTAATTGGTTTTCCTGCCAAATTGGTTACAGATAAATAATTAAAGCTAAAAAGTGGGTTTGGATGCATTACTCTGGAAAGTCGGGTCAGCAGCTGGAAAGAAAATCTTTTAACTCCTCCGCTGGCACATTGGGCAGGGACCAGGGAGGGCAGAAGGGCCAGGGACAGCCAGCGAGGAGCAGGGTGGTGGTGCTGGTGGTCCCTGCCCATGCTGGCACTGCGCTCATCTTTGCATTCTGTCCTTTGGAGAGGCTTTTCTGGGGAGAAGGTGCCTGCCCAGGGGTACATCTCCAGAACAAGGAGCTGTAGGCAGGCCAGGCGAGCGTCCCGCTCCTGTGCGCTGTGAGTGTGGGTTTTTCAGTGCACTTGGCTGCTAATCATGCATAATAATCACATTTGCAGAACACAAATGTCACTTGGCTGAGTGCTCTAATTTACTGCCCCGTAAACACACCCTGGGGATGTCTGGGCGTATAAAACATTGACAAGGGTCCTCATTTCCTGGACGTTGTCCCCCACAGACCCCTTTGTCAGATGGCACATCCACAGCCCGCGTGCTCCCGGCTGTCTGAGGACGAGCACTGCCACAATACAGCCCTGGTGTGATGGGGAAAGAGAAGGGTCACCCTTCGCCCCAGAACCTGCCCACCCTGCGCAGCCCATGGCATTTTTACCAGCTCTGCATCTCATCAAGGCAGGGGCTGAATGAGGCTGAGCTGAGCCCCCGGCTCTCGAGAATATGTGCTCTGCCATACATCTCTGCCTAGACCTGCTGAGGGATGTGCACCCATCCCACCTCACTCCATCCCATCTCGTCACACAGGACCCAGCCTAGGATCCCCAGGTGGACACTAGACACCTTTCCCCATGTCTGGGACATTCACCACATATATGGGGATACATCCCATGTGTCGGACACTGTTTCCAGCCATTGTTCAGGCTGCATCAGCTCCTGCTGCCCCCTCAGTGGGTGCAACCTGGGGGATTGAGCTGTGCTGAATCCCACAGAGCCCCGGGGATGTATGAGCAAGAGTCGCTGCTGCCTCGATTTGATCCCAGGGATCCAACCAGCCCTTTCCAGCCATCAGCAGATGGAAGTCTTTGGAGTTTTCTCAGGTTATCCCTGAGAAACAGAAAAATCTCCTTCCCAGAGCTTTTCCTCTCAGTGGAGGAGAGCTGGGCACAGGAGCAACCTTGAGCTGAGCAGTCACTAGTTGATTCAATGCAAATAAAATGGGAGGATAAACAGAGGCAGGTCAGTGCCAGAGGTTCTTGTTTTACAAGAACAAACTTTAATGAACTAAGAGGACTCAGACCCAGCTGGCTGGACCCCTTCCTTCTCCTTTTTAAATACAAGCTCTGTATTTGCTATTCCCCAGTGGTCCCCAACCCTCCCAAAAGATGCTGGATCCGTGCAGCATGGGCTGCACTTCTCAGCCTGGGCAGCACCTGGAGCTCTCTGGAGTTTCCCTTCTAGCTCCACCATGGTCCCATCCTGCTCCAAGGCAAGAAGCCATGGTCTACCAGACTCCTTATTTGCTCTGGTACTTTTGCCAAGCATTGGCCCGCTCCAGACACTGAAGCTCATCATGGAGCTCATTCCCTCTGCTCCTGCTGGGAAAGAGACGGACAGGTGAGCTCTGTTAGCACTGCTCGATCCTGGGCACTCACCATCTGGGGCTTGTAGTCCAGTGGTCCCCTTCCCCTTGCTCCATCTAGGACATTTTCAGCATCCTCCATTGCTTTCTGATTGGCTCAGCCACTTTTCCTTGTTGTTCTTGTTAAAGGAAGATCTCAATAAGTAGTTCACTAACTCAGCCATTTGAGAATCATCATTAATTTAATATCCTTCCTCATTTATTAATGGGCCTACTTTGTCTTGACTCTCTAGTATTTCCTTTTCCCCTTGATATATTTGTAAAAGCCCTTCCTACTCCCCTTAGCTGCATGGCTACCACTAATGTTTGCTTTTCCTGCTGTCTTTAACCTTTCTCTTCAACCTTAAATGACTTGAGCTCCTCTGGATTCTCTCAAGTCCAATTCAGGGCTTTTCTCCTCCAGCCCAGAGCTGTCCTGCTGTGGCGCAGTCCCCAGGGGGGAAGCCATCCCCTGCATGATCCTCTGACAGCACCTGGCTGGATCCTGAGGGAGCTCCAGGACTTGTTCTTGCCCTGGCAGAGGTTCCTGATGGAATCGGCAGGACAGGATATCTGTTCATTGCATTGCGAGAGCTTCCCAGAGAGACCATCCAAACTGAAACACAGCAGGCATCTCTGAACCCTGCCTCACACACCCATCACCTCTCCCTGCCCTGGTCCACACTGCACCCTGTGCAGTTCAGTTGGACCCTGGGATGGGTGGCCACCCACCCCCCATTTGACCCACAGCACAGTGTGAGCCCAACTATGGTTTTTGCAGCATTGCAGGGAGTCTGGCTGGTCCTTGCCATGATGCCTGTAGCTGGTAATCATCCTCATGCACTGTGTTCACCAGGTTCTGGCCACCAGCCAAGGAGGACAGTCGCCAAGTCCAGTCCCCACTGTGCTGCTGCTTCCTCACTCCTTGCCTCAGCAGCTGCTGTAAATGAGGAGATCCAAGATCCACTGCTGGGCAAGAGGAGCCTGAAGACTTGATCATTCAAGCCCTGTGGGAGGAAAAGGTGTGGGAGGAAAAGGTGTGGGAGCAAAGTGAGCAGGCAAAAAGCTACAGGCAGGGCTGTGGAGCAGGTGGGAGCCCAGAGCATATCCTAAGAGGAGGGTCAGCTCTGCTGTGCTGTTGCCTGGGTGATAGGAAGCAGAGGGTTGGGGATGTGTCTGTTTACATAAGAACTGTTGATTAATGAACATACAGGCAAGATAATGAACTAAGGACCTGGAGGTGCCTGAGTTATCTCTCCATCACAAGGCAGGCAGCTGAGTGACTTGGCTGCAGAGCCTTCCTGGTGCACCTCACTGCACCCCAACCTGCATTTCCTGACAGAGACAGGTCCAAGGCAGCATGCATCAGTGCAGGGACCTAAATCCACGGGAGAAGAGGGCCCCCATGTGATGGACTTCACCGACCCATGCCCCTGTGGAGCCACACTGAACTGTCCAGGCAGCAACAGCACTGGGATGTTCTTACTGGAAGCTGCTGAGAGAACAAATGCATCCCAAGCTCCCTTCCAGCAAACTCAGGAGAGCACAGCCCTCCTTGCTTGCTACCAGTGCTGATGGAATTGCCCAGGCTTTGGGTGTGTAGGGAGCCTGGGCATCTCTCAGGTGTCCTGTATGGGTGTTGGATAGCCAGGTGGGAAGCCCAAACATGTCTTGCTACCCATCACCCTTCTAGGTCATCATCTCTGTCTGGATATTCCATGAGATGATCTGGGTTCTACTCACCACCTTTCCAGGTCATCACTTCTGTCTGGATCTGCCATGAGGTGTTTTGAGTCCTACTTTGCACCTTACTAGGTCACTCTCTCCTTCTGGGTCTACCCAGGTAAAGTTTGATCCCGTAGCCTGCCAAGAGCAAGATGTGTCATCCTCTACTCAACTGGACTGCTGAATCAGTTGGTCATAGCTCTGGTGACCAGAAACAACCCATGTGGATGGGCTTCCCGGGGTTCTGGTGTTTGTTAATTTCTAGCAGGTGATTCTTGTTAGTCCCACTTCGATGACTACATGTGAGAACACCTTTGCAGATGATAAGGATGGGGAAGCAAAGTCCACTCCCTGAGCTGGAAGAAAGGCAGGTGAGCAGGCTACAAAGTTCTGTATGCCCATGACAACCTCTTCCAAAGTGACCAGCCTCCATGTGGGGAAGACTATGGATCCAGCAGCATCCCAGGACATGGAGAAGGTGAGAAATGTCCCCAAAAGCTGCATGCTGACAAAATAGTGCCATGGGGGAGAGTTGGGGCACCTGCCTCAGGTACGTGATGGTACAGAACAGAGGTGAGACCGCAGGAGTCAGTGACCACCAAGCACCCTGGTTAGCATCATGGGTGCCTGGTGCCTCCTGGGCTCCTCCCTGGATGCAGGTCCTGAGGCCACGTGGAAGCTCACAGGCAGGGCCCACCACAGGGGAAACCTGGTAACACAAACTTATGGCCAAGGGGCAGCTGCCCACATTTGAGTGGACAGTGAGGACTTGGGACAGGCTTGGGACACATGCGAGCAGCACAGCAAGGGCATGTGTGACAGGGGCATGAGAAGGGCAGCACGCAGGGGTATCAGGGATGGCACGTTGTGTGCATCACCAGCTCCCAAATTGCTATTCCAAGTCTTATTCCCAGCTGACATATCAAAGCTCCAGTGCCCTGAATTTCCATGGAAAACCCCTGTCCTCTCAGAGCTGAAATATCTCTTCAAACCTGAAAAAATACTGAATGTTCTCAAGTAGGAACCAGGGTGTTTGCTGGGGTTTCAGGAGAAGAGGGGGGACACTGGAAAGTGGAGAGGGGCAGGGAGCAGAGATGCTGTTCTGGGAAAGCGGGACAGGGTGGAGGGCAGTGGGCTGGGCAGTGGCAGATGCAGAGGAGAAGGGGAAGGGCTGGTGGCAGCACCAGAGCAGTGGGTCTGAGAGCAGCTCACGTAGGAGCTGCAGACCAAAACGGTATTGGGGGCCTGTCACCCAGCCCTGGGTGCAGTGCTGGGGTGGTTTCCATGGCACTTTCTGGCTGCTGCTCTGCCTGCTCTGAAAGCTGTGATTAAGCACAGGCAGACCTACAATTACCATGGGGCTGCTGCCGCCGGGCACGCCAGCTCTGTGGGGGTGCTGGGGGCCCTGCCTCTGCACCTGCCTGCCTGCAGCATGCCAAGGGATCTGAGCTGCTGCTGTGCTGCCTGCAGTGCCCCAGGCAGGGCACAGATCAGTCTCCATGTCCCCAGGCAGGGCAGGGATCATGTCCCATATGCCCCAGGCAGGGCACAGATCAATGCCCCCATGGCCCCAGGAAGGACAGGGATCAGTGCCCCCAGGCACGGCAAGGATCAGTGTGCCCATGGCCCCAGGAAGGACAGGGATCAGTGTCCCAATATTGCCAGAAAGGTCAGGGATCAGTGCACCCGTGTTCTCAGGCAGGGCAGGCATCGATGTGCCTACACTCTTAGGCATGGCAGGGATCAGTGTCCCAATGTCCCCAAGCAGACAGTGATCAGCATCTCTCCATGTCCCCAGACAGGGATCAATGTCCCCACGGACGCCCAGGCCATGTAGAGATCAGGGGCAGAGCAGGGAGGGGACATGGGTGTCTGTCCCCCTGGATTCCCTCCTTGCTCAACCCCCACAGCCTCCCATGCTCCCCATATTACTCCCCACATGCCCCATCCCTCTGGGGTGACCCCCCTCCATCACACCCAGACAGGATGCAGGTCCCCAAGGAGGGAGGACACTGGAGCAGCCTCCTGCGCAACTGGAGCAGAGTAAATGCTGTAACTTTGAACATGTCCGGAAATAATGACTTTAAAAATGCATCATTCTGCAAACTAATTAAGGCGCACGCCCGCATCCCCGGCAGCAGGGGAAGTGAATTGTGAGTAACTCTCGCAGACCTGGAAGCCCGCTTGATCTTTACAAATTGTGCGCAGTGAGTGCTCCTGAATATTTAACCCCGATGGCTCCCCTGGTGCTGGGGGGGCTGTGGGAGGGCATGAAGGAGAACCTGGAAAAGGGAATATGAGGAACCTGGCAGAGTTCCTCACCCTCCTCCCCAAGTGGGCACCTGAATCTCAACAGCCGTGCTGGGCTGGCAGGATGGGTGCTGAGCGCCCTGGCCCACAGCCATGCCTGCATGGAGGACCCTGGCTCCTGGGCCTGGATGACACTTTGATTTGGGCTGGGCTTTCCTTCCCAAGCCTGTTCAGATCCCGTTTTGGCAGCACCGGGATGGGAGCAGGCACAGGAATTTCGCTCCATCCCTGGTCACACCTGTGCCAGGAGCCAGGGCTATGCCAGGTTCATCCCTGGTGACAGGGAAGGAGTCACCATGTCCCTGGGGGCATCGGTGGCACTGCCACACAACCAGGCAATGCCATATTGGGTCATCTTTAATTCCCAGCTGCAGGCAGGCTGGGAGTGCAGAGCCAGGGTTTGGCATGGGCTGTGGCTGTCCTTGTCCCCTGGTAACCCATGATGCCACATCTCATGGTACCCCATGGTGCTACATCCCATAGTAATGCACAGTGCCCCGTGGTCCTGTGATGCCACACATGGTGCCTCACATCCCAGGGAGCCCCACAGTGCTGCACCCCACTGCCGTGCTGCGCCCAGTGTCTGCCCACGGCAGATCTGCCTGCAGCAAGGCTCAGCCTCCCACACCCACCCCAGAGGGCTCGTCCCCAGCAATGCCCCAGCCCATCATGAGATTAATTCTCAAGAAGGGGCTGTAATTACCTTCCATCTCTCCCTTCATAAATATGTAGAAATAAAAGCAGCGCACTCTGCCGAGCCCACCAACACTCGGCAGTGACCTTTCCGAAACAATATGTGCTGTGAGGCACATTTGCGCGCCAGGCAAGCGTTGCCATGGCAAAGTGGGAGCGCAGCAAACATACCGCAATTACGGGGGGAAAAGCTCCCCAGCAGCACTGCGATGTTCACCACAGAGCTGCACGCCCGCCTTTATTGATATGGCCTTTTGCACAATGTAAATGTCGCTGGGGTCTCACCTGCCTCGCGCTCCCCACTGTGTACCATCTCCCACGGGGCCAGAGGATGTGGGAGGTGGATGCTGAGCTGGGTGGTGGCCCTGGATGAGGGACAGCATCCTTGTCCTGCCTGGCAGGGTCACCTGTAGCCCCTCTCCTGCATCGCTCAGCTCCATCCCCATCCTGCCCAGCCTGCAGCTCCCAGCCGGCTCCAGAAGCCAATCCCCATCCCCAGCGTCAACTCAGGGCAGCTGTCACTCCTGGTCCGTTGTCCATTCTCTCTGCTGGGGACACTTGCTTTCTCCATACAGTGTGGCTCAGCTGCAGATAAGGGAAGCATCCACACCCCCATTCCCACATATAAACCCTCAACCCCTCCTTCCCACCTCCCCTACCCTCTCCTCCACCCATCCTGGAAATCACCCCACTTTGCAGGGCACCCCAACCTGCTCAGGTGCCAACACAGAGGTCCCACAAGCCCTCATCCCCTGCCTGCCACCTCCACAGGTGTCGGAGGGTTTTGCAGGCATGGCGGCAGGCGCACAGTCCCCGCTGATGGAGCACGAGCAGGTGGCTGCCGGCACCGCACAGCACAAAATCAATCGACCGCGCTCACTCCCAGAGACGAATTTATACAGAGAACAAAAGGTCTAAAAATGTGCCAACACTCCCAGTCTGATGGGAAAGCTCTTCGTGCACCGCCAGCAGAGATGCTTGCTGGAGCTCTGTAGTTGGGTGGAAGGGCACAGTGTGGTGTGTCCCCCTCCCTCTGCACCCCCCCAGCACCCCCTGACATGCAGCTGCATCAACCTGCCCTTTCTGCCCTGCACACCCTCCTGCTCAGGCTGATGTCTCCCCAGAGCACCTTCACCTCCTTTGGGACTGCTCGTATGGGTGCTTCTGGGAGCAAGAAGGCACACCCTGGTGTCCCCTGCCGGGGCTGGGGGCTGGCCAAGACAATCTGGGGAGGCGGATTTCAAGGCTTCATCCCCGCCTCAGCAATGCTGGTGCAGGGCTGGGATGCTCTGTAACCCCTCCGCCATGTACGAAATTTCCTTTCCTTGCAAAATCCTGCTGCTGTAGCCCAGGTGCAGAGCAGGCAGCAGTGGTGCTGCGTAACACTGGGCAGGGTTAAGCAGCTGACGGTTGGCAGAGGCATGATGACCCCAGCTGCATCCTGCCCCATGTCCACCCACTTCATCCCCCTATAGACAGGACAGCACTGGGGCTGTCATCATCCCATCCCCAGGAGGTGTGTCCAGAGACGGGGGCCACCAGGGCCAGAGCTTGGAGCTGCCACCACCATGCACTGTGCCGTGCCATTGCTCAGCTCCAAGCCCCCAGGACACCAGTCATCGTCTTGCCTCAGGCAGAACAGCTTCTGTGCGGCTCCGCGTCCCCAACATTACGTTCGACGCGTGGCTGGCAGGATCTTTTCAGATGCTTTTTCAGTCATCCTGTAACATCATCATGCTCTGCTGCTCTAGGTGCTTACGGGGTTCTCACCAAAGCATCACTGCTGCTTTTTAAAGAAGCCAATGGCGAGTGCATGGGGCTGGTGCTGCTTGCACATGGGCATGGGGCGCCAGGGGGATCCCTGCCACTTGTACAGGGTACAGGGTGTCCGTGTGTCTGGGAGTGTCACTGTATGTGTGGGCATCACCGTGGGTCTGGGGGCATCACTGTGTGTATGTCCCTGCATATGCACATCACTGGGTTGGGGGTCTGACACTGGGTGTGGCTCCATGTGCCACTGTGTCACCATGAGTGTGGCACAAGGCAAGTGCCACCCGATGCCGGTGGGTGCTACAGGATTACTAAGTGCCCCTATTAGCTATTCATTCAACCTTGTTTTGGAGGCGGGTGAATTCCCTTTGCAGTGATGTGCAGCTTTATTGCCACCAACCCATAAATCAGTGAGTTCCGCTCCTCTCCGATGCCAGCAGACTGCAATTAGCAGCTCTGCTGCTGCATTCCTGACCCTGCACAGGATGCCCTCCCTGCCTCAGGTAGGATCCTCCTGCACCCCAGGGGAGGCTGGAAGGAGGTACTGGGAAAGACCCCCAAAATCTATGGGCTTGGGTTGGAGGGATGAGGCTGGGAAGAGCAGGAGGGTTGGAGAAGCCATGGCCACACACGGGGCACAGGGTGGGCACGAGGCAGCCCCAAGTGCTCCTTCTGTCCTCCCCAGTTCTGCCCCCAGGTACAGCAAATGCACCTGGAACAAACTGAGTGGGAGGGGGGACAGGACCCTCCATTTGTGTTTTCTGACCTGAAGTGAAAGCAGAGGAAATTTTCCCCACCGTGAAGAGCAATACTGAGGCTCCCAGGGTGGAGGGGGCTGGTTCTCACGTTTGTAGGCAGCACCAGCCCCTCCCAGAGAAGGTGAGGGACTCTGTGCCAGCAGAGCCCCTGGCTGGCAGACAGGGAGGCAGCTGCCCTTGTTTGGTACCTGTCTTTGACAAATCCAGCTTCCCAGCAAGCCCCATCTTCCTTCTTGCTAAAGCGGGAGACAGCTTCAGCAGAAACACCTCTGTCAGGGAGATGGAGCCAAAGGGGAGCTCGGGGATGTGGCTGACCAGCCAAAAAGGTGCCTGTGACAAAGCAGAGCCAAAGCCACAACAAGCAAGAGACACCTGTCCCCACCGTGTCAGTATGTGTTTGGTGGCTCTGCAAGGACCCTCAGGCTTTGGAAAGACAGAGGTGAGGCTCTCATGGATAGCATTCAAGTTCAGCAAAATTATCCCAGCACCTCCAGAAGAGGGAAGGTGGATTTTGTGCTGCAAGAACACGGCTTCCAGTCATCCCTACAGCAGGGAGGTGCGAGCAGTCAGTCCCCAGCATGTGGAGGGACATACAAGGCACATTCAGGCTCTGCTGCACCTGGGGTGATGCACCCAGAACACCCTCGCCAGACCCCATCACTGTTCTTGAGATGGATGGCAGTGGCTGGGGCACTCCTGGCAGCAAATCTCCTCTTCATGGCATCCCAAGGACAAGGGTGGCTGCTACCGCACGGCACAGCCAGCAGCACACGGGCCATGCCAAGGCAGAGAGCAGCAGACGGCGGGCAGGGAGTGGTGCCTCGCTCATGGCCCGGGACTGCCCCCATGCTGCCTTTGGAGGGAGCAAGAGGTGGCTCCGTTTCCAGCTCAGCAACCCATGGCGAGCTCCCATTTTCCGCTTTGTTAGCCTTGCTGCTGGAGCGGCAGCTGGGCTGACAGTGCGGGGCATGGCTTCCCCAGCCAGCCAGCACATGGCTGTGTGTTTCCCAGCCCACTGCGGAGCCCGGGGTCAATTGCTGCCACTGTGAGACGAGGGCAGGAGGGGACCGTGGCATGGTGAGCCCTGAGATGTGCCAGGGATGCTCGCCCCTCTGTGGATATGGGCACATCCAGTCAGGCATCACTCCAAGGATAGAAGAAGCCTCTGGGCTGTACCATGGCATCCTCTTCACCCTGTACCAGGAGGCTGAGCAGTGCAGGGGACAAGGACAAGGGCTCGGTGGGAGGTAGCATGGCTTGTCCCAGCCACAAGACTTTCCCCATCACAGACATGGGTGCAACAGGGCTGATCTCAGTGCCTGCCAAGCACTGAGCAGAGAGAGGAGCAAACTGCAGTGAGCAGGGGCTGGTGATCCCATCAGACTTCAAAGGGGAGCAGGTGTAAATATTTCACCAGGCCCCGCACAGAGCAAAGAGGCAGTGGCAATTAGAGCTGGGCACGTCCTCGCAGAGCAAGCAGGGGAGGGAGATCAAAGCTGCCTGGCAGGAGAGTGGCTAGGAGTTCACCTGGGCAACAAACCTGCTGCCCTCCCCGGGGAAAGTTGTGCTGAGCACAGCCTGTGTCCTCCTGCAGCCCACCTGTCCAGGGGCTGGCACTGCCTGCCCACAGCTGGGTACACTGAGGAGCTGCAATCCGTGTCCACAGCACCCCTGGGAGCTGCTGCCAAACTGAACACCTGTGGGTGGACACCTGTGCCTGTCCCTTTGCAGCAGCGTGCTGTAGGGTGTCCTCCCTGTGACAGCTGGGCAGAAGGCTCACATCCACCTCCTGTCCCATCCTGCTTTGCACCCATCATCACAGCCTGCGGGGGCGGCAGGACCCACGGGCATGGGCAGGGTCCTTGCGATGTGAATCAACTTCAAGCCCGGTGAAGGGGTGCTGCAGGGTGCAGGGTGGCTCGGGGCACTGTGGATCCGGGAGCAGCAGCACCACTGCCTGATGTTCACGTTCATGGGGCAGAGTCCAGTTGGAGGCCTATGTCTAGTGCAGTGCCTCAAGGGTCAGTACTGGGGCCTGTATTATTCAATATATTCGTCAATGATTTGAATGAGGGAACAGAGTGACTGTCAGCAAGTTTGCTGGTGACACCAAGCTGGGAGGAGTGGCTGACACTGGAAGCTGTGCTGCCATCAGAGACCTGGACAGGCTGGAGAGTTGGGCAGGGAAAAATTTAATGAAATAGAACAAGGGCAAGTGTAGAGTCTTGAATCTGGGTAGAAACAGCCCCAGGTTCCAGTATAAAATGGGAAATGACCTATTAGAGAGCAGTGTAGGAGAAAGAGACCTGGGGGTCCTGGGGACAGCAGGGTGACCATGAGCCAGCACTGGGCCCTTGTGGCCACCAAGGCCTGGGGTGTATTACAAGGGGGTGGTCAAGAGAGGTTCTCCTTCCCCTCTACTCTGCCCTGGTGAGACCACACCTGGAATATTGTGTCCAGTTGTGGCCCCTCAGTTCCAGAAGGACAGGGAACTGCTGCAGAGAGTCCAGCGCAGCCACCAAGATGCTGAAGGGAGTGGAGCATCTCCCGTGTGAGGAAAGGCTGAGGGAGCTGGGGCTCTGGAGCTGGAGAAGAGGAGACTGAGGGGTGACCTCATTCATGTTTACAGATCTATAAAGGGTGAGTGTCAGGAGGATGGAGCCAGGCTCTTCTTGGTGACAACCAATGGTAGGACAAGGGGTAATGGGTTCAAAATGGAACACAAGAGGCTCCACTTAAATTTGAGAAGAAACTTCTTCTCAGTAAGGGTATCAGAACACTGGACCAGGCTGCCCAGGGGCGTTGTGGAGTCTCCTGTGCAGACATTCAAACCCGCCTGGACACCTTCCTGTGGAACCTCAGCTGGGTGTTCCTGCTCCATGGGGGGATTGCACTGGATGAGCTTTCCAGGTCCCTTCCCTTCCCATCCCTAACATTCTGTGATTCTGTGATTCTGTGATTCTGCGATTCCCCAAATTAAATGGAATAATTTATTTGCATTGGCTTCAAAAAGGCATTTGCTGGAAGTGCTGTGAAGTATGCTGGGCCCTGCTACCACTCTGCTTACTGGCACGGCTGGCACAGACAGGAGGGTGTCACCAGGAAACAGTCTCTTGGCCTTGGGACACTGAGGGACTGTCTCCAGGAGGGTAATGGGGCTCAGCGGAGACGTGGGGCTGCCCCTGGCACACTGTCCCCAGACCAGCCCTAGGTGGAGGGACAGTGGGGGAAGGACCTTGTGTGCCAGCAGCTGGCTCTGCCCAGTCCCACAGCCACATAGGGCTGGGCAGATGAATCAGATGCCCAGTGCTTCTACTTTCAGTGTTCCCACTATCATTACAAAGCTCCTGGTTCTCTCGCCTTCTTGGCTGGGAGGAGGGAGGCTCAGGAGGTCCCAGAAGTACTCTGAGACATGTTGAGCTGCATCGGTATCCAGCACTGCTAAATGGTCCCACCAGCATCAATGCAGCACCATGTCTGGGATGTGCGGTCACATCCCTGGTGGCACCTTTGCTTAGTGGCCCCTGGCATGCATGAGCTCTCCAACAGGGCTGCTGAGCACTCTCAGCCCTTTAAGCCACCACCCTTGTTCTGTCCCTCTGTTCCTGCAGTTCTCATGTGGGCTGTGGCATCTTACATGATGAAGCCAGGATGCGGTTGGTACTGGAGGGCTGGGTGGGCAGGGTGTGGTGGGGACAGTGGCAGGATGACACAGGTTGTGTCTGCGTGTGTGCAGTGGGGTGTGTGTCAGTACTGGGCCAGGCAGCAGCACAGGGGGACGGCAAACCTGCTGCCAGGGCTTCTCTGTCTCCCAGGGGTGGGTTACAGCAGTCCCCAGTAGCTGAATGCAACCCCTGAGTTACAGCCCCCTTGGGTCTGGGATCACTTGAAAGCTCTTCTTTAAAATATGCTCCAGCTCTAGGGATGCTGCTGAGATGGTCAGAAGAGAGCTGGGGTCCCCACTGAGGCACCCAGCCCCTCCTGGGGCACCCACACTCCCCAGGACACATACCCATGCTACAGGGGGTCCTGTGTGACAGGGACCACAAGTGAGCAGGGGAAGCACTCTGCAACGTGCCACAGTCCCAGGGAAAAGGCTCCCCCCACCTCAGGGAACTGGGACCAGGGTGGTGGGTACACAAGGGGGAGCCACCAGCACCCTGCCCTGCAGCACGGGGAGGGGATGCTGCCTCTGGAGAATTAGCCCACGAGCAGAGCCATGAAGCTGGAGGCAGGATTTTCATCACCAGCCCAGCAACACACACCATGCTGAGCGATAGGGTCTCTCACCCTTCCTCCTCGCCCCGAACAGGTTTCACTTGCCGACACAGCTGCCACGTCCAGATGTTGCCGGTTCTGAGGGAGGCAGGCTGCTCAGTCCACAGCTGCTCCCTGCTTTGCTTGCAATTGCTTTGGAAATATTGTGTGTGCTCAGCTCTTTAGAGCTAATCTCCCTCCTCCATCCTGCAGCCGGGGCTGGGGGAGCTGCCCACACCAGCCCAGCTGGTGGAGACACTGGGAAAGGGGAGGGGACCCCACCAGCAGCCCCAGCATGAGGCAGGGCCAGGGCGGATATGATGCTGCAGCAAGGGGTGGGATGGGTACCACCCCAGCGATTCCTTCTCACTTGATCGGGGCCATTAATCCTGCGCTCTCCACCGACCTGACAGAGTCTGTAAGTGTCAGCGTGTGAGCGATCCGCTCGCTCGGCACCATCCATCAGGCCCCTGGCAAACGCCATGTGACACCCCATCCCTGATTTATCTGAGGCCAATGGAGTCATGAAAAACAGCTGGTAAATCCTTCCCCATCAGCTGGCTGATTATTAATGCAGCCAAGTGTGGAGGCAGCAAGCAATGTGGAGAGACAGGCCCAGCCAGGGCTGGTGAAAGGCAGCATATGGGCCAGTCCGGCTGCCCCTGTGGCGAGGTCTCTGCCTGCAGGATACTCCCTGCTATGGTAGGAGCAATGCCCTACCTGCCTCTCATGCATGCAGGCAGCAATGCAGCAGCTGCAGAAGTGCCCTGTGCTCCTGCCTGCACCCCAAGCTCCCAACTTGACTGTGCAAGGCACCCTTTACCCTGGAATGTCCAAGCTGGGGGATTCAGCACCCTCAGAAAGAACAAATTGTGTTGATCCTGCTGAGTAATATAACCTCTTGATGTGGCAACCAGCACAGAGGGTACCGGGGCTCTTCCAGGGTGAGAGCAGGTGCACGGCATGACTGCAATGTAGGGGCAGGGGTTTGCCCGAAGGAAAGAGGATGAAGCTGGAATCAGCGCTATGGGCAGTCCTGAGGCAAAGGTGCAGAGCCCAGGGCTGGCCCAGTGACACTGGCTACAGAGCCTGGGCTGTGGCACAGGGACACACACAGCCCCCACACGTAGGTGCAGGATGCGCCAGTCCCTGCCAGTCCCCTGCATCCCCCTGTGCCACCCCACGGAGGCTGCACAGGGGCATCTGAACCTGGAAGGCACCAGCACCACGGACCCCTCCGAGATGCAGCACCCATGTGCACCCTTGCACCCCTCACGGAGCTGTACCCCATGCACATTCCTCCCCGCTCTCCCAGCGCTGCAAAAAAACAACACCCAGGGCCAGACAGCCACTCAACAGCTTTTAAAACCCTGGTCACCCTGTTCCACCACACACACCAGGGCCCAGCAGGCTTTTCGTGCCCTGCAAGGCTGCTGTGCCCTCTGCATTGACGTAATGGCTTGGGGAAAAAAAAATAAAAAATAAATAAAATTGTGTGAGTGGGCTGAAAGGAAGCTAGAAGCAGCATTTTTGTGGTTGTGTGCCGAGCAGGTGCAGCTGACAATTAGCTATCTCTTCCCAGCCTCTTCATTTAGTTCCTCAAGGTTATTTTGAAAATTGAATATTCAATTAATGAAAGAGTGGCTTTGCAGGGCTCTCCGAGCTCCCTTCCCCGGGTGGAGGCACCCTCAGGGCCACATCAGGAGAGGAGCAAAGGAGGAAGAAACATACCCTCCTCCCCATCATGGCCTCCTCCCCTTGGCCCCCCTCCCCAGCCACGTTTTGAGCACTCCAAGCCCCAGATTTGCACTGAGAACTTAAAGCGGCAGAAGTCATCGTGGTGGAAAGTAGGTGACGTTGAGTCATGTTCAAGGCTGTCGTGGAGGATGTCATGCTCCCATCACCAGCGAGCCTCCCCTTTGAAACCCAGTCTGCAAAAATCTCTGCACCCCAGCCCTCCGCTGGCATCAGCACAGCCCACCTGGACCCCAAAACCATGGGGCTGCATGGGAGGGAAGGGGGGCAGCTCCTCCCCTCCCTCCAGCACGTCCTCTCACCCTCCATTTTCTGTTCTGTTTTCTTTTCTGTCACTTAAAATACTGTGCGATGATGAGCCCAGATTGCTTGGAAACGCTGATGCTGCTCCACTGGTTCTTGTTCTCAGGTCCCTGCTGGTGCCTGAAGTGATGCAGCACCCACATCCAAGCAGCGAACACCCTGCTGACCAAAATGTTCATGTGGGGTGACCCGGGGCACTCTCCGAACCCACTGATGGGGCAGAAGGTCCTTTTTCTGCAGGGACCTAGGACTGTTCCTCTTGCTCCCGCTGCAGGACCAGGGCAGACTCTGCTCCCCTAAAAAAGCCTCAAATGAGACCCTGTGCCCCACTGGGGTCTGCCACTCACAGCCAGGCACCACGCCAGGAGAAAGACCCTTGACTTTCATCTCAAGCATGGCTGGCTGCCAGGCTGGGGACAGGCACCCCCTGACTGGGCACAGCTCTGTGGGATCTGGAAATAATGGCCTGATGCCACATCATTCCCAGTTTCTGTTAAATGCAGAGCCCTGCACTGCTAGTAAGCAATCAGCACCATGCTCAGATGGGAGGTCCCCTCTTTTGATCTTCCTCATTGCTGGACTTGGAAAATCAGCCTCAAAGCCCAACCAAAGAGGGAAGAGCTGAGCTCTCCCCCAGACCAGGCTGGGCCAGAGGGGAAACTGAGTCACGGAGAGGAGCTGCAGCAAACAGGCAGCACATCCCCCAGGGAAGTGGCTTCAGCAGATTGCCAAGGTGGCCGGAGCAGGTGGCAGCAGCGTGGAGACACCTCTCCACTGTGATGGACGAGCACTGGCTCAGACCTCTGCTTCCTCAGCTCTTTGCGGAAAAGGGATGATGGGAGAGGGCTGAGAGATTTATAATGAAATATCACTCGGTGTGTGTCGACTGGGTCCCAGAACTGCTGTGTGGACCCTTTGCAAGGAGGAAAGGTGCTCAGCAAGGTCAGGAGCCTCATTCTTCCCTTCACTGACCTGCAGGTGCTCTCCTGCAAGGTGCCCCCCAGCAAGGACCCTGTAGTTGTGTGACATCTGGCCCTGGGGACAGCAGATGGCCCCATGACCAGAGCTGTATTCCTTCTGCAAGCCAGACAGAGTTAACTACGGCAGCATGGCAATGCCCAGCCCCTCCAGCATCGCTTTCTCTGAGCCACTCAGCTCATCCCAGCTGGGAGCGCTCACTGAGAAAGGAAGATTTTGTTTGGGAGACACTGCTGCCAGTCACAGACTCATGGAATCATTTTGGTTGGAAAAGACCCTCAAGATCATCAAGTCAAACTGTTACCACATCCCTGGCACCAACTCATGTCCCTGAGAACTCTATCTCCACATCTGTTCAACCCTCCAGGGATGGTGACTCCAGCACTGCCCTGGGCAGCCTGTTCCAATGCCCCACAGCCCTCTGGGGAAGAAATTGTTCCCAAGATCCAACCTCAGACTCCCCTGGTGCAACTTGAGGCCATTTCCTCTCATCCTGTTGCTTGTTGCCTGGGAGCAGAGCCCAACCTCCCCCGGCTCCAAGCTCCTTTCAGGCAGTTCAGAGATCAGAAGGTCTCCCCTCAGCTCCTGTTCTCCAGCTGAACCCCCCAGGTCCCTCAGCCGCTCCCATCACACTTGTGCTCCAGCCCCTCACCAGCTCTGTTCCCTTCTCTGAACTCACTCCAGCACCATAAGGGCTTTCTTGGCATGAGAGGCCCAAAACTGACCCCAGGATTCCAAGGTTTGGCTTCACCAGTGCCCATTCCAAGGAGACGGTCGCTACCCTGGTCCTTCTGCCCACACTAGTGCTGATCTGACTTCTTCCTACCCCCTTTTCTACGCCAAACCGCGCAGGACCACAAATCCAGGAGACATTTTAGGTTACCAAGGGGTATATTGCCTGGATTAGGGATGACATATGCCATGATGACGCTCTGTGCTGGATCGGGTCAGCCTCCCAGCTCATGGTTCATCCCAGAGCTCCCCTCCTCTCTCTCATTCCCCCCCTCACTATTTCCCGTTCCCAAAGCCTCACTTACATCTTCCTTATTATCCTCCTCCCTGCACTATCTGGGTCACCCTCCCCTGCCATTACCCCAGATAACTGCAAGCTGCGCGGGGGCCACAGGCAGCAATCTGGCAGCACCTGCGCCGCTGCCCATGCGCCAGTCAACGCACTGCCTCCGTGGACATCTCCCTGCCTTCCTCACCCTCTCCTCCTTGGGTCCCTCAAGCTGACCTGGTCCCTTGGCTCTTGTGGAAGGCAGGTAAGCTGTCAGGGTTGCAGGCAGGAGGGACAGCCTGCTTCACTGGGCATAATCACTCCGAAAAGGGTTGGGATTGTCACCCTTGCACTGCTCATGAAGGAAGGTGCACTTGCTAAGTGAGGAAAAGCCTTGGAAGAGATTTTGGGGAATGGTTGTCCCTGCAAAGCTCCTGTTTCTGGATGAGAAATAGCCGAGTCCAAAGGCAGGGGGGGTCTCAGCCTGGCGCTGTCTGCGTCGGTCTCCTGAGGTCCTGCTCACAGGCACAAACAGATTCAAGCCTCACCCAGAAAAAATATTAAATGGCACCATCTGGCACTCAGCAAACTCTTCCGCCTCCTGTCAGTGGGGAGAGGGTAATCCAGGGCAGGAACCAGGCCACACCAAGGAGCGGGCCACCAGCCTTTTGCACAGCAGTGGTTGGGCATCCTCCTGCCTACAGCCTGGCTCCATGCTCCTGAGTGGTGGGGAAAGAAGACCCCCCCATCATGGCCAAGCCAGGATCTGGAGTCCCCAAAGGCTGACATGGTCCTATTCAGCTCCAGCATGCCCTGAGTGGCAGAGCTGGGTGCAGCTCCTCCCACAGGGACAAAGCCAGCTTTTTTTGCACATAATGATACCTCTAAAAGTGGCCCAGCCTCCTCCCAAGCTGGTTTTAGCTCAGCTAACCCCACAGAGAAAATAGAGCTGGGCTGCCCAGGGACCCCATCCTACTTCCCTCTCCTGCCTGGCTGTGATGCCTCAAATCCTGGGCAAGGGAGGAGATGGAACAACCTGCATCCTGGCCTCTCCAAGCAGGGAACGGGACAGGACACTGGGATTTTGGTCACTCCTCTAAAACTTTAGCAGAAATGAAGTTAAACAGAGGATGAGAGGAAAAGCATTAAGCCCCAGCTGGACCCCAAGGCTTTCCCCCATCGGGGTTGGTGGGTCCTGTGGGATGGGGCTGCTGCTGCCCCTGTGCCTCTGTGCTGTATCCCAGCTGCCTGCTCTGCCCTGGAGCTGCCTGCACTTCCCTGCATGTATTTCCTCTGCCTGTTACCCCTGCCTGTGTTTCCCCGGTGAAGCCGTGGAGAGGAGACTCCTGCTCCGCGCGATGGCATCAGGGTGGCTGCAGTTGCAGCCTCTGCAGGAACGCAAAACCATCAATTAGGAAATAACCGCCTCGCCTGTCCTTGTTAATCCCCTCCTTCCTCTCTGGGCTGTTATTTATTATTTATGTCGAAGGCGCCCTGGGATGCGCTGTCGGAGGGATGCCTGACAGGCTCAATCTGTACCATACAATTACATCCTCCTCGCCAGCTGGGGAAGCCCTTTCTCCACTTCCACCACCCCACTATTTTCTGCATCTTCCGTGAGGTCAGAGCCAAGGGTACCAGTCACCCCCGCCCCAACCACACCATCCTCATAGATACAGGCGAGGACATCCCTTTGGCCCCATGCTGAGTGTGTTTCCCATTCACAGTGGTCCCAGGGACACACCAGCCCTTTGGCTGCTGGGCATGGGCAGCTCATCCATTGTCCTCCATTTACCCCCCCATCCCAGCCATGGTGCTTTGCCATGGGCACAGCAGCATCCTAGAATGAGCCATGGGATGTGGCTGCCCCATTCATCCCCCCTCGCCTGCCTGCAGGGGGGCCCAGGCGAGCTGCTGCAGAGGCATTAGCTGAGCCAGGATTAACACTCACCAGCGAAAAAATAACTCCATCCAAACTGCGTCTGTTCTGGGGGCCTCATGTGCAGCACGAATCGAAGCGTAGGCTCCCCTGGGAGCCTCGGGGATGTGTGTGCTGCAGCCGCGTCAGCTCTTTGCAAGGGCTGCTGATGCCTTGGCTAACAAGCTTCCAGCTGAATGTATCTTATGCACACCTGAGGATGGAGCCAGCCACCTTCGTCTCCTCCCTGCCCTTCTCCCAGCTGCTGTCCTCTGCCCATTTCCTGCCAGTGCCATCACCTCCTCCAGCCACCCCATTTGGGGACCAGTGCTGGAGCACGGGGGTCAATAAGGGCATCACTTGGGGACATGCAGGCATGACGGGGACATGTGCTGGGACTCGGAGGCTGTGCAAGGATCCTGGGCAAGCATTGGCACTCAGGGATGTGTGGTGACCAAAAAACAGATTAGGGGAATTGCAGGTTGGTATCTTATAGAGCTATGTGGAGTTTGGGGGCTGCAGGGTCCATAAAGGTGCTGAAGTATCCTGGTGAGCTGCAATGGGGCCTGGGGGCTCATTGCTGAGCCCCACCCCACAGTCCTCCATGCATACAGACGATATGTGCCCTCCACACCGGGATGCCAGAACAGCTCTGGCATGGGTGCCAGGCACTGTAGGTGCTCAGGGACACACATCTGTACCTGCAAACCCTTCCCCTCCCGGTGTCCCCAGTGTCTGCAGGGTCCAGCCCATCCCCATGCTGTGCACTGGTGTTGTATTGTGAGCCAGTGTGTAGGATCAGCTGGATGCTCAACACATGCGTGTGTGCAGGTGTGTCTTCCCAAACTCATGTGCACAGTCGCTGCCTCTCTCTTGGGAGACAGCCTGGGGAGCTGCTGGTATTCCACAGCTGGGCAAATCCTTAGGGTACCAGCTGCCTGCAGGAGTCTTGGACCCCGAAGGGGTTGTGGGGTATCTATTGGGGATGTGTAGCAGGGTCTGACACATTATTTACCTATTGGAGCTGCTAAGCTCCTGCTCACCAGCCTTTTGGCACTCCCAGCATTGGTCATTGGTGGGTTGTATCTCCAGGAAAACGCAACACCCTGGAGCACAGGCCATCTGCGTGGGCAAAGGCTGCGGCTCCAGCTGCAGTGGGCATTGCCGGCCAGCACTTTAATAACAGCCTGAGGACAAGAGGGATAAAAATAGCCCCCATTACTGCCTCCCACTCTCCAGTCTGTGGGGAAGTGGCCTCTCGTCACCCCAGCCCAGGTGGTTATTTTTAGGCTGTCACCTCCCTGCTTCTCTCGTGGGTGGCTTTTATAAATAGCTGGTACCTCTGAGCAGCTCCAGTGCCAGGCAGGAGCTCAATGTGCCTGGCAGAGCTGGGCAAGACCCTGCCTCACCTGCCCGGCAGCTGCCCAGCCCTGCCTGCATACTGCCATCAGCTTCTCTTCTCTTTCTCTGGGCATGGACAGCAGGGTCAAAGCCCTGATCCCACCACCCACCCCTCCCTGACAGTCCCCAGAGCCTGTGCACAGCTTCCCCCACTGCCTGTGCTCACCTGGGTGCTCCAAACACCGTTCCCCACCCGGGGTACCCAGTCCTGCAGCTGCTGCCTCTGCATCCTCATGGCTCCTGCCCCAACACCTTCTCCAGCCCTGATCCCCATCCTCTGCTCCTGGGCTCCCCAGACCCCATCCCTGTGCTCCAGCTCCTTCCAAGGTCCAGCCTCTGCTCTCCTGCAATTCTGCCCCATTCCCAGGACCTGGAGCATCCTCAGAATCTTCCTCCTCCACTTGTTCTCCAATTTATTTTAGTAGCTCTACCCCGCCAAGTGCCCCTTGCCTGGTGTCATCTCCCTGGTACGATTTTGCCCGGTGTGGGCTCTCTGTGGCCGTAAGTGCTGCAGAGTGGCGGCCGCGGTGCCATAATTAGCCAGGTACAGCAGGAACGCACTTGCAGCCTGACAGCTCTTCTGGAGTTGAATGGGAGCCAATTAATCTAATTAAAGTGGCCGCTGGCTCGTTATCCCTGCACAGTTCACAAGGCTACAAAGGCTCCCCATCCTCACTGTGTCCCTGCCCATGAGCTGCTCTGATGGATGCATATGGGTAGGTGCAGAGAGCCACGTCCTGTTCTGTCCATGGATCCAAGGTGCCCAGGGCACTGCCCTGAGGTGAAGAAGGGAGCACAAAAGCTGGGTGCCCATGGTGGGGTAACTCCATGCATTGGGCACCCAGAGGTGCTGGCACATGGCTGGGGTGCTGGTGATACCCACAGGAGATGCATGCAGGGGGAAGCCCGCTGAGGATGCTATGGCCATGGGGTTTGCATGCCATGGGGCTGCAGTGCCAGCCATGCCATCAGCCCCAGCAGCAGCTGGTGGGGTCTGGCCCCATGCCATGTCCCAGCAAGGAAAATCTTTGTTTCCCAGTGCTGGAGCAGGTCCTGCCGGGTGGCTCGGCTGCATCCTGCAAGCTAATTATGAGGCAGGCTGAGGAGAAGGTCTGTCTGCACAGGTGTCTGTCAGCAGGGCGCTGGCACTCACACTGCCTAATTAGACACCCTGCCAGCCTTTAATGAGAACAAATGAGAGGCCAGCCAGTGCAGGGCTGGACTGTGGCATCCGGACCCTGTCCCGTGTGCTGGTTCTGGCCCAGTGCCCTCATAGATCTGGTGACCACTCTTACTAGGGCATGAGGAGGGGGATACAGCAGTTCAGCCCCCTGTACTGGGGAGCTCTGGCATCAGGGCAGAGTTTGCCTGGCCCCACTATGTCCCCCTGACCATCCTCTGCCCCACAGGGCATCATGTACCACCCCATCTGTAACCTTCTGTCATCCTCTGACCCATCCCCTTGCTCCTTCACCGAGTCCTTTGTGACTTCCATCACCCTAGGGTGCCTCTAAAGCAAGGTCCTGCCATGCCACCTCCCCCATAGCCCAGCTCATTGCAGAGAAGGAGCTTGATGCTGGGCAGATCTGCCCACATGGGCTGAGCCTCCAATTATCCCCTCATCAGGTCAATCACTGCCAGCACCCCACAGGACATCCCATGGCATGCAAAGTGCCACCTCCATGCCCTCAGCCTGGAAGCACTGACCCAGCTGCACCACGGGACTCAAAAGCACTTACTTGGGTGCTTTGAAGTCTGTGTGCTGTCAGGGAAGGTGCGTGCAACACGCTCACCTCAGGATCCTCAAGTAGGGCTTCTACGTCTCCCTGTAATCTACAGGCAAACAGACCCATTTCCTGGGTTGAGCAGGCAGTGGTCTGCAGCAGCATATCGCTGTGCCACATGCCCCTGGGCACAGGCAAGAACCCTTGGTGGAGCAGGAGGGGCAGGGTGTCCAGGGCAAGTTGGGAGAACCAGGTGTGCTCCAAAAACCTCAGTGAGGCTTGAGAAGGGGCTGCAGGAGAAGACGTCAGGACAAGTGTACCTCCAGAGAGGGACATTTAACCCAGCAGGACCTTGGACAAACCTGGAGGCTGCAGCAGGGCCAACCAAGCTGGAAAGAAGGTGCAGGAGAGATCTGGGAGAGAGTACTGGAGCGAGCCCAGCCCTGCTTATAAATTCCCTCTGCAAGCAGGTTTGATACCAGCGGGCACCGGGGCACGGTGTCAGGTGCGTGCCCAGCCTGGGAAGCAGGGACAGGAGCCCAGCTGGGCTGGGGGGCCGTGAGCCCCCACACAGGACCCTGGCTCTGCAGCAGCCCTATAAATACACACACCCACACACTACAGTAACATGCTGTGATGCTGGGGGGGGTGGGAGGCAATTGCTTGAGGCTCCCAGGGGGCAACAGGAAGTCATGAGACCAGATCAAGCATGGGGTAATGCTTTGTGGGAATTAGGAAACATTGCCTGGCAGAGGAGTAATGGGGAGGAAGGCACCTCCGCAGGAGCTCACCCGGGCAGGCTGCCTGCTCTGCAGGGCACGGGCAGGGCTGGGGTGGGGGTCTGGAATCCCCAGGCAGGGGTTGTCTGGGGTAACACAAAGGCTGTGCAGTCTGGAGGGGAAAGTGTGCCATTAGGGGCCATGCTCGTCCCACACCCCCACTCCACACACACACATGTGTGCATGTACATTCCACCGTGTGAGTGCACATACACACCTCCATCCCCACGTGAAAACACCCCCTTAACCCTGTGTTCACACCAGTGTGCGCACACCCCTTCATCCCAATATGTCCCCCCCCATGCACACGCACCTTCTCTTGTGTCCTACACATGCGTGCCTCCATCCCTCCTTGCACGCACATCTTAGCTCTTGTGCACCTCTGTGTGAACACCTCCCTTCTCCCCATGTACATCTCCACCAAAAATCACGCTCACAGCACCTGGGGCTCAGACCCAGCATCCCCAGGGCCCTGCCTGCCCTGGGCTGGGGAAGGATAGCCGCATCCATGCCACCGCAGCTCTCCCAGCCCGGCTTCTCCCGGCCGGCTGCCGTCATGACCTGGCTTAGAGAGATTTAAGGGAAAGGCGGGGACATGCCAGGTCAGAGGCCAAGGCCAACCCCACCGCGCCAGGCAGGGGGTGGTGGGATTTGCTGGAGTGCCGGGCAATTTCCTTCATTCTCTGCTCTGCTCTGTTATTTTCACAGCAGGGTCTGAGTGGTTGATGGGCAGGTTGGTATCACCAGCACAGCCCCCTTCTGCTCTGCCAGCAACACTCACCTGCCTCCCAGCCCACCTGGCATGTGCCTGCTGGTTCACAGGAGGAGATGGACATAGAGCAAGGGGCTTTGCTGTGAATTTGCAAGCTTTCAGGGGGTGCAAGGTGCACACAACATCCCCAGTGGTCCAAACTCCATCCAGACACAGCCCCACTGCTCCCGTAGCCCTGGCAGGCTGTGCCGTGGCCATGACGGGCACCCCACAGTATAGGCCACAGTGGGAAGGGGTGGAGGCAGTTGCTGGAGGAGGATGGAGGCAGCTGGGGACAGGGATGCTGGTCCCCTCCATCCAGCCATGGACCAGATGCTGCGGAGCCACACAGGGCAGAAAGCGTGGGGTGGGGTGGGTCCTGCAGCCTCAGTACCTCTTCAACTCCCTTCCAGGGAGGTCGGTCCATGGCCTGCAGGGATGATGGAGCAGATGATGCTCTTGGTCTGAGGCAAAAGGCAGAGCAGAGTTGCCATGGAGACCAGCTATGTCATTTTAAGGAGGCATGGAGGCATTCACACCTATCCCTCTTGGATGAACCCCTGCAGTGGGAAGTGAGGGCAGCGGGGTGGGGGTGACCACCATCCCCTTAAATCTTCAGTGGGCTGGCTGGTCTCAGCAGTGCCACCCCATGCAGGAGCCCCCAGCGAGGCTGCAGGCAGGGCTGCCTGCCCAGGGCGTGCCCCAGGGCCAGCGACCCTTGGAGACAGGTAGGAGCAACAGGGGGCACTGGGGCACTGCTGCCACCCCAGCTGGAGCATGTGGTAGGGAGCAACCTGCAAGGAGCAGAGCTCAGTACATGCCTCCCCCCCAATTTTCCTGGGATGGCGCCCTGTGCTGCAACAGGACTGCGAGTGTTAACCCAGGAGCTGGGGCGAGGTTCAGGGTGAAGGCAGTAATACCTTGGCTTTCTGGATAATTTAAGCTTTAATTAAAAGGAGGCTTTAAGTATTAGCAGCCCCCACTTCCCTGCAACCAGCAGGAGTGGGAGCGCTGCTACTTGGCCTCTTGGTGCCCGTGGGCAGCGTCAGTGCCTCTTGCTGGAGTCCCCTCCACATTGCCATGGCCCCACCGGCTGCTCATCAGAGGGGGAAACAGGAAAAAAACCCACAAATAAGGAGACAAAAAAAGGGATACAAAGATTTTCCCCCCTTCCCCTCTCCCCTGCCCCTGAGGGTGTCCAGATGTGATCTAGTCTAACCAGGCAGTCCTAGGGCCAGGACTTGCTGTTTGCTGGGTGTTTGCTGTAGCCCCCCTTGGCCAGCCACCCCTGGCCCTTTGCAGGGTCACATGCAGCGCCTGCACCCCGAGTTGAGCAGCTCCGTGATGCTGCCAGCTCTCCCCGAGGCTGTCGCTCTGCTCAGTGCTGTCACCGTTCAGAGAGGACTGGAAGGAAAACGGCATTGCTGCACCGGTGAGTGGATGCCCGGGAGGATGTCGGGTGCCAAGGCGGCTGCAAACGCTGCAGGTCAGGGTGCCCAGGGCAGGGGCCTGCAGCAATGGGGGGCATGGCTGTGCACGCTGTTTGCACGGGAGGCAACCAAGCCTGCAAGCTGCAAGCAGAAATGATGTCTTGATGGGGTGTGGGGAGAAAGAAGGGCAGCTGGTTTTGGCACAGCTCAGCGTGAGATGCTGGCACCACCCTGGGTGTCAGGGTCATGCAGGCAGGGTGCAGGGACATGATGTCCTGGCAGATGCTCACCCAGAACAAGGGAATGTGGAGCTGGGACACGAGGTTATGCATCTGGTATGGTGTGAGGTGTGTGCACACAGTGTGTGCAGCATCAACTGTCTGTGCAGTGCAGGTGTGCAGCGAAGGTGTGTGATAGTGTGCATGGGAGATGTGGGTGCACCAAGACACACGGCCATGCTGCGATGTGCAGTGTGAGCTGCAGGTGCAGCTTGTGTGTGCGACGGGAGGCTGTGCACGCCTGCAGTGTGGTGTGCATGCAGTGAGCTGCGAGTCTGTGAACTGCAGTCTGCAATGCAAAATGCTGTGGGAGGTGTGAGCCCGGTGTGTGCATGCAGTGCACACTCATGGGGGGAGAGGTGAGCAGTGCAGCAAGGTGCGTGCATTCGGTGCACACTCACCGTAGGAGGCATAAGCAGTGCAGTGCAGTGCATGGAGGTGCGTGCATGCAGTGCACACTCGCTGTGGGAGGTTTGAGCAGTGCAGCGCAGTACACCATGAGAGGTGCATGTGTGCATATATATGGTGAGGGGAACACAGGGTGCAGTTGTGTGCCAAGGACAGACTGCAGTGACCAGGGATGGCACAGAGCAGGATTCAAGTACTGGCATCCCAGGGATCCTTTGCTGGATCCCAGTGGACCCCAGCTGCATTATCATCTCCCAACACCTCTTCGCCCTGGTCCTTCCCAGCAGTGGCAGCACCAGCTGCCAGAGCCTGGCACACGTCTACAGCTGCCTGGCCAGGCGGGAGCATCTCCTCCTGCCATGCCTGCCAAGACTCCCACTCCTGAGACTACGACAGGAGAAAAGGGAACAAAAATTCACGTTTTCACATTTAGCTTCCTTTGTACTCAGCTAATTAGCGCCTGAGTCTGGTGATGTCATTAAAGCAGCACTAAGTCTTTATTGGGGTAATTTAATTTTCCCTTTCATATCAGGATGATTTCCTTTGTTGGGGTAGGTGCTGGGGAGGGGGAAGGGCTCGTGCAGACAATTGCTATTGTCAGGATAAATAATTCCCCTGTGGATTGACAAGGGGGGAGGTGGGCTGGGGGGCTGGGATCTGTCACTCACCCGGGTGGCAGCAGGAACCGGCCAGCCCCTGGGGAGCTGGGTGCCTTGGGGTGGCTCAGAGTGCCTGTCCTCAAGCTGCGTGGGCTCCCCAGCCAGAGAGACACCTGCCTTGGCCCCTTTCCAACCACTGAAAGCACAGGAACCTTGACATTCAGGAGGTGGGTGGATAAATGTGGGGGTGTCCCATGCAGCTTCCCCATTTCTCCCACCCCATCACCATCCCTGGTGATGATGAGAGGAGTGAAGCAGACTGCACAGGGATAAAAGGAGCATTTCTGAGCCACCAGAGACCACAGATATAGCAAGCCACTGCAGAAATACAGGGCTCTGCATGCAACTGGGACACAAAGGGAGAAGGGAGCTGCAGGGCTGGCATAGAGCAGGAGAAGCCCTTGCAGGGATGTCCCACCTCAGGGGGGTTGCAGGTGACATCCCCATACTAGAAACGATTGGAACTGAGCTCAGCAAATATCCCCCCTCTCCAGCCCCTCTCTGGGCTCTGTACACAATGTGGTGATGCTTGAGCACTCACTTCCATGGCAAACTGGGCACAAGGAGGAGGGCTTGGCATGGGGCAGAGACGCAGTTCCTGGGATAACAGAGGGGCAGGAGGATGCTCAGCATTGCACCTCCCTGAGACACCCTTGGGAACAAGTCTCCAGGCTCTTTCCTATCTCGGCTTCCCCTGTCCAACGCCTCCTTGGCTCATGGTGCCCCAGGAGGGACCCCAAAGACAGGGTGAGAGGCAAAGGAGATGTCTCATGGGGTCAGAACTCCTGAGGACCAGCTCCCTCAGTTGTTGCAGAGCGTCACTGGCAGCAGATCCCCATCCCATGCCTGCCCCACCATGCTCACCATCCCCAAGCAACAACAGAAAAGGTGGCACATCCCTGGGAAAGCAGTTGGCAGACATATGCCACCGCTCAAGTCCCAGTGTCCCCAGGAGCTTGGGCATGACCCATGGTAAGGCTCTGAAGGGGCAATGCAGGGACTCAGGCTGACGCTGGCATATGGGTACATGTCTTGCCAGGGCACAGCTGTTGGCAGTGGTGTCCTGGTCCAGCAGAGCATCACCAGGATAGGAGGGGGTGACTGGTGTGATCCCACAGCCCTAATTTGTCAGATTTAGCTCCCCAGACACTTCCAGAGGAAGAGTCCTTCCCTGAAAATTAGGAGGGATTTGCCTGGGAGAAGAGAGCAACTGGAGGGAACCATTTTCCACCCACCCCTGGGTCCATCTCCAGAAGGAATCAGGTCCTTATAGCCTTTCTGGAACCCACCTTGTACATCCTACCTTACTCGAAGCCCTCCGAGTGCTGCCACCGGCTTGGGTGCGGACCAGGAGGAGGGGGAGATGGGCTGCAGAGGGGAACGTCACACCCGAAACACAAACACCAGCTTGTTGGTAATTAGCAAACGTTTCAAGAGGAATGATGAGAAACCAGTGACAGGCGGGCGGGTTGCTATTAAAAGCTGCCACGTGTGATCCTTCTCCAAGCCTGCCGGCCCCTCCTTACCTGGCGCAGGGGAAATCAGATGCAAACCTGACATTAATGCAATGTTCAGGGTGAGCATTAATTGCAGCCCTGGCAGGAGCAACAGAGCCAGGGGACAGCGGCGGGGCCAGGGCAGGAGGGTGATGGGTGCCTTTGCCTCCCACCACTGGGAAGGGACCTGCCCAGTGCCTTTGGGTGCTCTCCTCCCCACCATCCTCTCCGACCTTCTCGCAGAGGATGGGAGTCACGAGGCGTGCTGAAGTGAGCACTCGGCACCCCGCGTGTCTCCGCAAGCAGAGGCACTTGCTTAAATGTTAAGGGCTTGTTTGCAACCAGTGGAAGGGAAGCAGGAGCTGAGCGCCAGCTTGACGATTGCTCCTCCGTGCCTTCCGGAGCCAAGGGGCCGGGAAAGTGCTCATCCACGCAGGGAAGCATCCTCGAGTGATCCCTCCATGCACTCAGCCCCCAAAATGCCTCTTTTCAGCCTAACGTAGCTTCTATTTTTCTGTCTCAAAGATTTTCCAGAGCATCCCAACCGTTACAGAAGGAGCATCCCAAACATTAGAAAAGGTGTGTACATGGCCAGGGCAGTGTTTGCAAGGCAGCCTAAGGGTTGATACATGGCGGTGGGATCAGTCTTTGTCTCAGACTTGCAAACCAAACCCGGGAAGAGCCAGGGCACACAGTTCTGGAGCAGGAAGAGCTCAGGCTAACAGCATCCAAGCAGAGATGTGGTGGCCTTGGACCAGTAAGGTAGAGGTTGCCACAGAGCTGGGATGAGGGTGGATCTGCTCAGCAATACATCTTGCAAGTGACGGGAGCTGGGAGAGTAACCTAGTTCTGGCTTTATGAGATAGGTTCCCCTGATCCCCACTTCATGAGATGAAAGTCAGTAATTGCTGTCTGACTCTGCAGAACAGCGAAGAAGATCAGCCGGAAGGGCCAAGCCCACTAGCAGTAGGGACCATCGCTTTGTGGGCTAGTGAGCATCCCTTGTCCCTGCTCAAGGTGTGTGCAGTGGTGCCTGTGTCCCTTACCATCATCTCATGGTGATGACTCTCCTTGCTTCATGATTTCTGCTGGCCTGACCACCATCACACCTCACTCCCAACCTTTCTCTTGTTCAATGGCTCTACCCAAATAGTAACCAGCTTAGAGCTGGGGGCAGCCACAAGATCAGGAGCAGGGATGAAGAGTGCACTCATCTGCCTCTCAGCAGGGTCCTCTTGGAAGTGATTTACTGAGCAACAGCAATGTTTTGCTTTTAATGAGGGCTGGTTTTGCTGAGTGGGGTTTTTGCTTGGTCTCCTGCTGCCCTGGGCTTGCCAAAGAAGGTGAGTCTCTCCACCAGGCTGAAGACCTGGGAGCAACACAGGCTCCTTCTTAGAGCACCCCTAGGGAGTTTCCAGCCATGGTTCTGCCTGGATCTAGAACTAGGGACAGAGCTGCTCTAAAAAAGAGGTTAGACAAGATGCCCCTACCACTGAGTCCCCTCTGTCCTGGCTGTGCAGCTGTGGTCCTCAGTTAGCTGAGAACTCCTGCCATGCAACTCAGGTGGAGGCAGAGTAGGGTGTGAGGGTTCCTCCAGCTCCGGGTTGATTTGGACCAGTGGGATCCTTGCAGGGGACATGTCACAGAAAGGCAAAGAGGCACCTGAGGCCATTGGTGACACCTCTCCCCTGTCACTGCTGCAGAAGGGGCCAACCTTCAAAAGTGCAGGTAGCTGTAGCAGTCCCACCACCACCAAGAAAACCCCAGAGTCAGGGTGCTTCAGTGTGTCTAGGGACATCACAAGGGATTATTACCCAAAACAGTCAGCCAGGTTCCCTGTGGGGAGACCAGCTATAGGGGAACCCCCAAGTCCTAACATGGAGCTGGGGACAGCAGGTCTGGAGCAAAGGACTGTCATGAGGTGATATCAGATCTCTTTGCTGCCAGCCTCTGCTAGAGAGATCTGCCCTGGACCTTCTTGGTGGTCTTCCAAGGTTGACAGAGTGCCCCAGTGTCCCCCATGGGTGGTGACATCCTCTTTCCTTGTGTCCCACTCCTGCCTGCCGGACAACTCTTTGGATGCCCTTGCACCTTCCATCTGCTGCTGTTTACCAGCCATCCACTTTGCCTTCACCACCCTCCTCAGCTTCAAGAGCTCATTGGGTTTGTGAGCTGGTACCTGGGGAGGGGGCCCTGTGCACCAGGTTTGGCCAGGTTGTCTTGTCCCTGCTTCGGGGTGACCCCTGGGGTTGTGTCCCTGCCTGTCCCCACAGCTGCTGTGCACCCAGGCTGCTGCAGCAGCACTGCGTGGGTCTGTGCCCTCCACTCCATGCCTGCTTGGGGTGATTTGTGTCTGACAAGGACTCTGGTCATTGTTTAAGGGCTTTTCTTCAGACTACGAAAGTACAGGTAGCTGCCACACTTCTCCACTCCTTAATGTATTGTCTTATTGTCTGGCTTGTCTGTCTTCCCTTGAGGCTGAAAACACCCTCTGCCCAGGCAGCATCTCTGAGCTCTCCTCCTGCCTGGGGTCAGTGCTCCAATCAAACATGTTTGTGAGCTGCACTGGTTTTCTCGGCTTTATTTCTGCAGGAAGAAAGCCTCACACTTGTTTTCCCATCTATATCCTCCATGCTCAGCCCTGTTTTGCCACCAGTTTTCAGCCCTGGGGCATGTGCAGGGTTCCCCTGCTCTTGGATCACAGCCACCCTGTCACCAGGAGCTCACCAAGCTCTGTTGCTGGTGTGGAGGGGCCAGCTTCACCATGCCACAGTGCGGGACCAAGCCAGGAGAGCTGGACCAGAAACCCTGGAGAATCCACGATGGCTGCCCTGGCCCAGGAGATGCTGGGTTGGGTGACACCAGTGACATGGAGAGAGGCTGAGCTGGCAGTGATGCTGCTGGAAGAGGCAGAGAGAACTGAGGCGGGATACAGAGCGGTCCTGCAATGGAGAAAGGGGTGAGGAAGATAGGGAGGGGTCCCCAGCCTGGTGCCGTGCAGCTCCTGCCCAGGGTGGTGTGTCCCCCCCGCCAGTTGCTGCAGAGGGGCCCTGGGTGCACGCAGGCGAGGAAAGGCGGGGAAGAGGGGGGGAGAGATCTTTTCATCTAAAAGGTTACATTTGTCCTACTTCCTCCCATCTCCAGCAATTAACTTGAAGGGAGACATCACTGCTAATTGAGCAGTGAAGATCAGGAGCAACAATTACGCCTTTTGACAAGAGACAGCACAAGAGGGACTGCTCTGAGGCTGAGAATGGTAGGGAACAGTTTCTATGGCAATATAACTTTCCTCTCTTCCTCTCCAGCCATAGAAATGATAAAAATGTAGATTTCTCCCTGATTAATGATTTAATGAAAATAAAGAAAATTCTAAAAAAAAAAAAAAAAAGTAAAAAGAGGGGGGGTGAAAAAAAATCAATAGGATGCAATGTTTAGCATGAGTCTGCGGCTGCAGGGAGAATCGATGTCCTTCTCCAGGCTGGACGCGGTGAAATCTATTACAGCAACGTGCCGAGGACTCAAAGCGGCCCTGCCGTTTGGTAATTAGGCAGCAGGCTCACACGGGGGAAACGTGAGGGCTATATTCAGATCTCTGATCAAAGGAGCTGCCCATCAAAGAACTCCTCGCACTGGCTTCTCCAAGAAACCTTCGTCTCTCCTGCCTTCCTTTCTCCTGCCTGCCTTCCCCCAGCCTTCCACACCCCTCCCTGAAATCATTATTTTTAATTTTAATTATTCAGCTCGTTCCCTTTGCGAGGAGGCCAGGAAAGGCTGCTGGGGCGGCTACCAGCCCAGCAAACAGTGATCTCCCGTTTGCTGCTGGTGAGGTGAAAGCATGACCAGCCACAGAGGTGGCCCTGAGCTGGTGGTAGGGTTACAGTGGCCCAGCAGCTGTCCCACAGCTGGGAGCAGGCATGCTCAGGTGCCAAAGCCCTTTCTTCTCCCTCCTCACCAAGTTAGCACAAACATCCTCTGGTTTGCAACACATTCTGCAGCCCATTTACTCCCCACTCAAACAAGCAAGTTTGGGGTTGTTGTTTTTTTCCTGCAAGGGGATGTTGCTTTAGGATGCAGGGAGATGGCTGGCGTGGGACTGGCCACAGTTCCTCGTCCAAAACGATGCAGCAGGTTCAGGTCAGCTGTGTGCACGTTCATCAGAGCAAAATGCAGCTGGCTTCAGCAAGAAGAACCTGTCTCTGCAAAAGACCCCAGGCAGCGGGCAGCAAGCAGGGTGCTGCAGCACCTCGGCTCCTGTGGCTGCTCCGCACAAGCCCAGCCTGCGGTGCCTCCTGCAAAGGTTACCTCCATTCCTCCCAGCTGCCCCTCAGGGATGCACTATCCCCATAGCAGAATCCCAGCATCCCCGGAGGCAGCAGCCTTGCATCTGCCTGTCCTGCCCATTCCTGCCCGCACCAGGAGCCAGCAGTGCCCTGGAATGCCCATCTCCAGCCCTGGAACTCTGCAGGGACAGAGAACAGGCACACAGAGGGACTTTCCCACCTCCTCAGTTCCTATTTTATTACCGAACTGAAGCATAAAACACACATAAACAAATCTAACGGCGAGAAATGGGTTGCTATCAAATCAACAAATTAATCTAATTATAGGGCTGATTAAATCGTATCAGATAAAGCAACGACTCCTTCCCGGTGCTCAGCAGCCGCACGGCAAGGCAGGCAGCCCTGCTCACTCTGCTGTTGGGTCCAGCTGAGCCATGGCACAGGCAGGGTCCAAGCCCTTGGACCCCCCAGGGCTGGCAGCACCCTGACAGCCCCGGCACAGTGGGGAGTACCAAGCCCCGAGCCCCAGTGACGAACAGGATGGTACAGCCGTCTGCTGTGCAAATCTGAATGGCAAATGCAGATGCAAAGTACATGATTCCTCGGGATTAAAGATGCAGCTCTAGCCTGCAAAATGTATGCAGGAGCCGTCTTTGGAGCAAGATTGCTTAAACCTAAGCCTGCTTTAGATATTTGAGGAACAATTTTATCGGTGTTGTTTGCAGAGCTTTGTCGGGGCCGTTTCCACCTCTCTGTCCACCTGCACACACCAGCACCCATGCACACATGGGAATGCACTTGTGCACCAGCACCCAGGGGTAGTGCCCTCCCTGCCAGCCAGCTGCTGGTAAGAAAATGCATCCTGTGAGAAAGGCAAAAGCTCTTTATTGACTGGTGACACCAGTGGTGAGGGCTGCGGGTGTGGGACCACTGGCAGATTTTGTACAGCAAGGTGCTGGGCAGCCTCAGACCTTGGCTGGAGGCTTTGAGGTTCTGAGGGTCACACAATGAGCTGGTTCCTCCATTACTGCAGGTGTTGAACTTCAGATCCTTCCCCTTGCATGACTCCAGATAAGAAGGTGGAGAAAGCACTGGTGTGTCCACCTGGTCAGGGACGTTCAGGCTCCCCACAAGCTCCCACACATCAGTGCATCTCAGTGAAGAAGGAAAATCCTTTTAAAAGTGAGTGTTGGCCCTGGTTTCACCTGCCTCCAGAGAGTGACAGAGGTTTTGCTGCTGCTGGCAAGTTGTTTTCCTCCTTTCAGGACACCCTTTGCTCCCAGCCGTGGGTTATTTGAGCTCTTGATTCTCCTTTTCTTGCATTTGTCTTAGGTGAGTTGTTCTGTTCCAGGAACAAAGCAGTTGAGCAACAATTGTTTGTCTCCTAATGGAAGATTATACCACAGTGCTGTCAAGCTCAGCATAAGACAAGAAGCTCAAGAGCCCTGGTGTGGTGCAGAGCTCTTACGCCTCTCAGGGCTCCTGGCAGGTCCTTCTTTGTCCCCCAGCTTTACAGGGGATGCTCCGCTGGTGCTCTTCTCCTTCACTGCCCAGTTCAGCCCATCCTGGTCAGCATTTGGAGGCCAAGAAAATACACAGTGGTGGGTAGAGTGGCATATTTGTCAGAGCCCAGGGCAGGATGGTGTGGCTGAGACTGGCAAGCGACACGTGGTGCCACATCTGCAGAGCTGGCAGAGAGCATCCCGCCAGGACAAAACTATGAAGCAGGCACTTAGGAAGAATAAAGATGTGGCCATGCTGGGCCCACCTGGAGGGATCAGCCCAGCAGAGATTACAGCAAACCCTCCTTTCATGTTCAGAGGCCCCTTTCCACTGCCTATCCCCAGCATGCAATGGCTTGGCAGCACCACGAGGACTGGGGTACTGGTGGGGACCAGCTGGGGTGGACAAGTGGGGTTCAAAGCGATGCCTTCCCAGGCAATGAGGTCAGCTTCGGTCACTCTCACTACTATTTTTTAATTAATCAATCCTTAATCTGTCCTTCCCGCTTGTAAAAACACATAAATAATGTGAGTACCAGCTCAGGGATACTGAGCTGGCAAGCCCTGCACCCTTGAGCAAGACTGCCCAGCAATGTCACTCAGGGAACACATCACAGTGATTTCACATGTATTTGGTAGCAGCGAGTTCTGTGGTACCCTGAACCCTGCCATGAGCCTGAGTGGCAGAGATATGGGGGTGCTGGGGACAACCCTGGAGTTGTCCTGAAGTGGGGTTTAGGCTGCTGGTGCCAGGGTGGGCAGATATGGGGATGGTGCAGGGAGTGCTGGGCAGGGAGCCTCCCTGCAGCTTTGCCAGGGGAGCACAGCTGGGACAGGGGGCATAAACCAGCCACCGAAATGTGCTCCCAGTGCCCCCCAGTGCCACACTCACCCTCTTCTTGGAGTGTGTACGTGTGTGGTCTCAGGTTGCACCAGAGAAGGTTCAAATTGGACATCAGGAAACATTTCTTCATGAGAAGGGTTGTGAAGCATTAGAACAAGCTGCCCAGGGCAATGGTGGAGCCACCATCCCTGGAGGGGTTGACCAGATGTGTAGACGAGGCTCTTAGGGACATGATTCAGTGCTAGATTTAGGTAGTGGTTGGACTCCATGATCTTAATGGTCTCTTCCAAGCAAAATTATTCTCTAGCTCTATGATTCTGCATGTATGCATGCATATGCATGTCTGTGCAGAGGTGCACACATATATACACGCGTGCATATGCATGCACATGTGTATGTGCATCCATGCCCATACGTACCGACGTGTGGGTTGGCTGAGGGGAGGCTCTGTTGAGAGAAATCATTTCCCAGCCTGTGCTGATGCAGTTTAGCAATCAGAATAACTTTGCTGATGAATATTTAAGACGAGCGCTGAATATTTAAAGCATTCAATTATTTTAATGGCTTCTAAGTGTGACAGCGGGAGGGGACAGGGGGAATAGCTGCCCCCAGGTCCAGCACAGGGCTGCATCAGGGAGGGCAGGCAAGGATGCTGCAAGGCAGCCCCCTGTTCTGTGTGGGGTGGGGCGAAGCGTGTTGTCCCCAGTAGGGTGGTGGCATCTCTGTCACTGCTGGGGAGCTGCTGGCTGCTGTTGCAAGCCTTGTGGAGCTCAGCCGGGTGGGCAGAGCCCCAACAAGCAGGAGGAGAGTGGTGCCCGGCCATCCTGGCAGGCTGAGCGCTGTCCTAGTGCCCTAATTCCTGCATGAGCAGTCTCGGCATGTGCCAGCACAGCATGGTGCCAGCCCCCTGCTCTCTGCCACCAGTAACGCTGCTGAGCTGTTCCTGTCCCTGTCCCTGTCCCTCTCCCTGCGCCATCACAGCAGTGGGAGCACCTGTGTGCCACTGCACCAGTGCCACCACCTACACTTGGACACGTCAGGCTTGCAGACACTCCCTGGGGTGTGAAGGGCACAGGAACATGCAACTAGGAGGCCCCAGACCCACAGTGGGGATGGCAGCAGGGAGCATAGAGGAGCACTTTCCCAGTGCATGCTCCTGCAGCCATAAATATTCATATTCTTATACTAATTTTCCATGTACTTTTCTGTCACATCCAATTTTATTTTAATTTCCCTTTATAAACCTCCACAGCTAATGCACTCTGTGCTCCCATGATTACCCCAATCAGCCAGCGCTTTAAACACAATCCCTGCAGGCAGCTCCTGTTGAAAGCTCTAGGATCACCCAGCATCCCCACCCGAGCTGTGCACGCTTGGCAGACCCACTGGCCAGGGCTGCTGCAGAGCTCCTTTGCCACCCTGCAGTGGGCAAAGCTCCTGGCATGGTGGGCATGGTCTCTGGGCTGAGCTGGGCTTCCTGCAGTGGCCAGACCAAAGGACATCGCCGGAGTTTTGCGTCTTTCCAGTAGCCATTGTCATGTCCGTGTCCTGCAGCACATGTCACACAACCTTGTGTCTTGCACAAGCACACAGTTGTTCCAGTACTGGTGTGTCCCTGGGCAGGCGGTTTGACAGATCTCCGCTCTGGGCATCCCTCTGTGCTGCACCCATCCAGCAGTGACACCCTCCTGTGGGCAAAGTCTGGCTCCAGGAGCTCCTCCAGAAGAGGAGCAGAGGGTGCGCAGGATCGCTGTGCCAAGGCTGTGCCACTCCAGCCGGTGAGCTAAGGCTGTGACAAGGCTGTGCCACTCCAGCCGGTGAGCTAAGGCTGTGACAAGGCTGTGCCACTCCAGCCGGTGAGCTAAGGCTGTGCCAATGCTGTGCCAGGGCTGTGCCACGCTGGCTGCCTGGGCTCAGCAGTGGCAGCCCTGCAGGGTTGTGCTGCACCATGCTGTGCCATGCCAAGCAGTCTGCCTAGGCTCGGTGATGCCATCCCTGCAGTGCTGTGCAACGAATGTGTCAAGAACACTGTGGCCAGCAGGACTAGGGAAGTGATCGTTCCACTGTGCTTGGTGCTGGTGAAGCCCCACCTTGAATCCTGTGTTCAGTTTTGGGCCTGTCGCTATAGGAAAGACCTTGAGGTGCTGGAGAGAGGGCAGAGGAGATGACGAAGCTGGTGAAGGGGCTGGAGCACAAGTCTTATGAGGTAACTGGGGCTGTTTACCCTCGAGAAAAGGAGGCTGAGGGGAGACCCTATCGCTGTCTACAACTACCTGTAAGGAGGTTGTAGCATGGAGGGTGTTGGTCTCTTCTCCCAAGTAACAAGTGGAAATGGACAAAAGGAAATGTCCTCAAGTTGCACCAGGGGAGGTTTGGTTTGGTTATCAGAAAAAATTCTTCCTGGACAGGGCTGTCGGGCATTGGAACAGGCTGCCCAAGGCAGTGGTGGTGTCACCATTCCTGGAGGGGTTTAAAAGGCACATAGACAAGGTTCTTAGGGACATGGGTTAGTGCTAGAGCTAGATTGTGGTTTGAGTTAATGATCCTGAGGATGTCTTCCAACCAAAATAAATCCACGATTCTATGATTCTATGTGCCATGCTGTGCAGCCTGCCCAGGCTCAGCAGCGCCGCCCATGCAGCGCTGTGCCATGCCGTGCTGTGCCATGCCATGCAGACTGCTCATGTCAGCAGCACCATCCTTGAAGTACTGTGCTCTGCCACACTGTGCCATGCTGTGCTGAGCAGGCTGCTCAGGCTTGACAGTGCCATACCTTCAGGGCTGTGCTGTGCCGTGTCAGGTGCCCAGTCTCAGAGGAGCTGTGCACACCAGGGAAGTACCACGTGTGTGTGTGTCAATGGCAGACCCTGTCCTGGAGGGTGATAAAGCCAGTGTCTGAGCTGTAGCCTGTCTGCTGCACAACTCAGGCAACCCTGGCCATGTCCTGCTTGCAGCATCCAACACACTTCTGCCTGTCTGCCACCAACATCCTGGCATGACTCAGTGCCACCACACCACTGATCCCACAGCACTGCAGGGCCCCAGCTACCCTAGAGGTACCGGTGCTGGCCATGCAGTGCCAGCTGTTGTGCCACGGCTGAACAGCTGGTACTACACATGTGACTGCACATCCATGCACATACCCATGTGTGTGTGCACAGAGTTATCTGTGTGCAGGCACCTCTTGGTCCCTCACTGGGGACCTTGAGCCAGACTGTGACCCAGACACATAGCGGGCATTGGGCTGGGGAATGAGACACATCCCTAGTGGGACAGAACATTTCCCTGAGCTGAGCAGGACATGTCCCCAGCAGAGCAGGATGTGTTCCTACTGGGGCAGAACATCTCCTCCGTGGGGAAGGACATGTCTCCAGCAGGACAGGAGGTGACCCCAGCAGGGCAAGAAGTGTCCCTGGTGGGGCAGGATATGTCCCCAGCAGGACAGGACATGTCCCCAGTGTGCCAGGATGTGTCCCCAGCATGGCAGGATGTGTCCCCAGCAGGACAGACTACCTGCCCTTGCCCAGGGGCAGAGTGGGGTCACACAGCATGAGGTGACAGGAAGGTCCAGGGCTGCCTGGACACAGAGCACCACTGGCAGAAGGAGACAGCACACTGATAGGAATTTGTTCCTCACCATCCACGGGGACATGAATTAAAGAGGCTGGGGGAGCCTGTGCTGATCTCCTGCTGGGGGTCTCCGGAAAGTCCCCCCTGGGCAGGGGCAGGGTGGCTGCCGTGCTCCTGCCAGCCGTGGGAAGTCACTCAGGCTCCGCTCGCTCACTTCAGAAGACCTCTTGATAAACATTTATAAACATTTGTAGTATTTTAAATTTCCCCTCAATAATTTATGAATAGTTATTTTATATACTTTAAAGAGGGTAATAATGTAAAATTTATAAGGCGGGAGCGCTCAGAGTGGCAGCGCGGCGTCGCAGGGCTGGGAGCGGGAGGCACAGCCTTCCCCACCTCTCCGTGATTGAAACTTTAAAGGCTGCAGCAGTGGGGTAAAACAGGGCGCCATGGGGATATGGAGGGGACGAGGGGGCATGTGAGCAAAGGGGACGTGGGGGACACGCGTGGCTGGGTGGGGTGGCTGTGCTGGGGCTGGACTGCAGGGGCGTAGAAAGAGGGAGGGATGGAACAGAGAGGAATTTGGGGATGGAGGGGGATAAGTGATGGGGATGAAGTGGAAGAAGGGGAACATGTGAGATGGACGAAAGGATGAGCAGAAGAAGGGAGGGAGGGAGGGAGGGAGGAGGGATGTGTGCAAGGGAGCGATAACCACAGCAGGAGGCAGTGGGAGCAAGGGATGGGGAGAAGGAGGGATGGAGGGAGCACCGGGGAGGGTTGAGAAGCAGCTGGGAGCCAGAGATAAAGAGGGAGGAGAAGGATGCCCAGCACAGAGTGCAGGAAGGTGTCAGGCAGATGGACGGATGGATGGATGGATGAGGGGGTGGACGGATGGATGGATGGATGGGGGATGGATGGATGGATGGGGGATGAGTGGAGCAGGAGGGAGGGAACAGGGAGAGGTGTCTGCAGGAACATGGAGGGTGCATCGGCGTTCCTGGGTCTGCAGCGTGCAGGGCGAGCAAGGTTTGGGGTGCAGATGAGGTGCAGGACAGTGTGAGGAGTGCCTGGAGTCATGGGGGTGGGAAGAGGTGTGTTGTGGGGCTGTGGAAGTGTGGTTGTGCCTGGAGGCAGTCTTGAGTGTGCACCAGGATGTGTGTGTGCAAGCCACAGGCAGGAGTGTGAGGGAGAGTGTGTGGTCAGGGTGTGAGCACACATGCAAGGTGTGGAGGTGCAAGGTGGGTGTAAGAGCACTCGCGGGCTGTGACTGCACGCCAGAGAGGTGAGTGTGCATGTAAGATGAAAGTGTGTGCAGCATGCAGGGCCAGAGTGCGCAGTGTGTGGGAACAGGGTGAGAGTGCTCATGTAGGGGTGAGCATGTCTGTGCTGCAAGTGTGCACAGGGCAGGAGTGCACGTGCGGAGTGCTAGTGCACACGCAGAGCTGAAAGCGAAGGGGTGGCTGTGCTACATAAAAGTACCCCCTCTGCTTTTCTCCAAGCTCCCAGGGGGTCTTCTGGGAGAGCCCCCACATCAAGGCACCACCAGTTCCAGCCCCTGCCCTTGGGAACAGCCCTTCCCCAGCTCCCCAGGGAGATGCAAGGGCAGCACCCTGTGCCAGGCTCCCAGGAGTGCCCTGAGCTCCATGAGGACACACAGCTGGTGGCCCATCCCACACAGGGCACACCAACAGGGCCCATCTCAAAGGGACTCCCCCCCTAAATCCTGCCCAAATTACCAAGGCACCTTAAATGCCCAAGCAAAATCTGTGAGGAGCTGGCAGCTGCAGAGAGGGACCTGCCACAAAATGATAATATCTGCCATGCTATATATAGCGCTGCCTTTACATACATATACAGATATATACTTATTTATGCTGCTTCAAGGAGGATGTCAGGGAGAAGGGGAACACACAGGTAGGGCATGTGTAGGACTGGGGGGGGTGAAGCGTGGGAGGCGTGCAAGGTGTGAGCGCATGCAGGGGGCACAAGTACATGTGCAAGTGTGTGCGGGGTGTGAGCATGCAAGGTGTGAGTGTGCAAAGTGTGAGTGTGTGTGCAAGGTGTGAATGTGAGCAAGGTGTGAGTGCCTGTGCAAACTGTGAGCTTATGCATAAAGCAGGATGTGTGTGTGGGGTGTGAGCACCCGTGCAAGGGGTGCAAGCTCTGCATATAGGGCACAAGCATGCTCATGCAAGGCAGGAGTGTGAATTCAAGATGTGTTTTTGCAGGTGACAAGCATGCGTGCAAAGCACAAGTCGGTGCAGAGGGGCTCCGGGGTGCTGTGTCTCCAGCTGGAACAGCAATGCTACCACAGGGCACCCATTGGGGTGCAGGGTGGGGGCACAAGCAACACCTGGGGAACGTAGGGTGTGAAGGGAAGAGGGGACCGGGCATCCCAGGCTCCCTGCAGCCAGGAGCAGAAAAGGTGCCAGAGCTCTGTCAGCAGAGGGAGGATTTCTTTATTTTGATGATAATTTCCCGGTGTTTGGGGCTGTCAGGTTCCTGGTTAGCAGCTCCCCCTCCGCGGAGCTGCTCCATGTAGTTGACACTGCAATTGTTTTCTGAAGAGAACACGCGACTCTCTTCTTATGTATTCCCTTTCCCGGTGTTTGTATTTGCTTCAAAGTCTCCTCATCACCCTGTTTGGTGACAAAAACTCATGTCTGGAGATCAGGGTAATGTGTTGCTTTTCAAAGCCTGTGGAGGAGGGGGCTGGTAGACACGGGTTTGCTGCATTATTTACTTCCCTGCGCGCCCTGCCTCCCCGGCAGCCCTGCTTGTTCCCCCATGGGTGCTGGGGGACCCACTCTGACAACTGAGAACGCCCCAGGTGCTCAACATCCCAGTCCATGCTCTGGGGTGGTTGGGGGCACCCAGGTACAGCAGCACCCAGGAGGAGTGTGGGGGCTGAGGGGCACCCATGCTGTGCCGAGCAGACAGGGTGTCCTGTTCAGCCAGGGAGAAGAGTGGGTACCCCCAGCTTTGTGGTGTCACACAGCTCTGTGGCACATGGCATATTGACAAGGTAACCCATCCTTCTCCCGCATGCCGGCTGGGCCCTGGAGGGTCAGTGGGTCTGCAGCCCAGGGTCCCCCTTAGATCTCAGCACTTGCTAACTGACTATATCCCTGTCCTGTGATCACCTTGGCTGGTGGCCTGTCCCAACCAGTGGGACTCCTGCAGATGTGTCCCTGCAGCTGGTGAGAAAATTGGGGCAAGAAGTGGGTTGCAGGAGATGGGGGGGGCATGCAGGAGTGGTGTGTGCCACCCCGAGCTCGGTGCCAGTGCTCGGCACACACAAGGAGGCTTATAGTGCATGTGGCTGGGTGTGCACAGCTGGGTGTGCACACTGAGCACGACCGAGTGTGAATCATAGCGCTCGCTCTCTCAGGCCCAGGACGGGTGCTGGGGAATGGTGCTGGCAGGTGCGCCGGCACAGCCTCCACCTCCACGTGCGTGCAATGCCACGAGCAGAGGCAGTTCTCTATCTAATTGATCAATTAATTATCTCCGGCATTCAGCTGCATATTGGTTTTAGATGAAGGGATAGGCTAACAAGCAGATTAGGTGTGTGTGTCTTCAAGAGAGTGAGCGAGTGAGACGTGGGAGGAAGGAAGAGAGCAGATATGTGAATGTGGAATAAGGGTCCCTTGCTCTTGCAAAGGCTGGAGCCAGGAGCTGGAGCTGGCGCCGGGGACACAACTGCAGCAATGCGGAGGCACTGTGTGGGGGATGCTCCAGAAACGGTGATGCCGAGACAGAGAATGCTCCAGAAATATTGGTGCTGAGGAGGGAGGATGCTCTAGAAGTGATGGACTAAAGCAGGAGGATGGTCCAGAAATGGTGGAACTGAGGCAGGAGGATGGTCCAGAACAAGCAGCGCAGCAGGAGGATGATACACGGCAAGGATGCTCCACTAGCAGTGCGGAGTGCCCAGTGTGCACCATGGTCCGCAGCCCTGACCGGGTTCATCCTTTTGCCATCCCCTTCTGCCCACAATGGCCAGGGCTACTCAGGGGAAGCTCCTGGATGCCACCAGTCGTCAAGGACCATGGGTCTGGGCGGGTGGCATGACCATGCACGCTGGGCAGCATGGGCAATGCGACTGCATCTCCTGGAGCCTTCGTGCTTTATAGGATAATCAGCACCCCAAAACTGCTAGGATCAGGCAGACCCATGGAGATTTTCACTGACGTTCAGGGGAAAGGGTGGCATTAGTGTCAGCCCCTGCTTGCCCCAAACATCCCCTTGTGGTGCCCCCAGGGACGTCCCCTGGGGGCAGCCGTGGGTGTCAGCCATCCTGCCTGGTACTGGGGCTCATTAGTGTGACAGGCTGTCATTCAGGCTGTAGCCAGCCCTCGGGGCACTTCTGTAGCTGGAGGGTCTCCCACTAGCATAGGGCAGGTGATAGAGGCTTTGTGTCCCTCCAGCACACTTTGCAGCCCATGGAGACAGTGGGGAGGGCTGCAGACTGCTACCGAGCATGGTGTCACCCTGTAGATTGTGGGGGGCCAGGGAGCCTGCAGCCAGGCAGAGCGTGTGGGCAGGAGGAGGGAGCAGCACCCACTGCCGTCCCTGCCTTTCACCCCAAGACCACAGCCCCAAGAGCTTTGTTCCCTGCCAGTCTGTGTCAGCACTGATCCCCACCTGTCAGCGCGGGATATGACAGCCCATTAATGACCATGGTGGAGCAGGATGGCTCTGCGCACAGGGGAGGGATAATTGTTTGACTTTCTTTACTTCCCATCCTGCTGTCACTTGCTCTTTGGAGCCCTGTCAACCATGTGGCATCCTCCAGCCCCCTCCTGCCGCACCAACAAGCACAGCACGGCTTGATGCGCACACACACTGTATCCTGCAAGCGCTGAGCTCTCACACACAGCAGCTCACAAGCATGTATGCACACACCATGTGCACAAATCCCCTTACCTGTGTGCACACAGCAGTGACGTACATGCACATACATGTGCAAATGCGGTTTATATCCTACATGCATGTCGCTGCACACACATGTACAACATATACATGCGCACAAGCTTTTTTTCTGGGGACATTCAGCATTAGGAAAAACACCCACGTGCTGGAACACATACACGCCTGTTCAGCGTGTACACACACATGAACATGCACCCATGCATATAAAACTCTGGGAGATGTATATACAGGCACACACAACCCATATGCAGCACCTAGATACAGAAACACACCCACACCTACATCCTCTGTGCATTTGCAGACACAGAACACACACATGCCCTTGCCTGGGTACACGAGGCACAAGCACGTCCCAGTGGCTTTGCCAGTCAGGGACTCTGGTTTGTCTTGGCTGAGCTCCAGCCACCCTGCTCAGCCTGGCACAGGCACAACTGTGACCTCAAAACCTACCTGGGGAATGTAGGGTGTACCCCAAACATGCACACTGCATGCATTGAGCATGCATAAGTGTGCCCAGGTGCATGCCCAGCCACCGCCATGCTCTCAGGGCTGGGCTCCCACCACGTCCCACAGCACAGGAGGAGCAGGCAGGAGGTGGGTGGGGTTGGGATGGGGCTGCAGGGCAGGCGATGCACTGCCAAGGAGGAGGAGGAAGGAGGCAATGCCAGCAGAGGGTGCAGTCACTGGGCAGCCATGAGATGGGTGGGCTGGCAGTGACAATGCTGTACAGGGACAGCTCGTTGCATCTACTGGGGCCCCCGAGGGCAGAGAGCGTTTCCCTCGTTAACCGGGATGTGCTGACCACTCAGGCTGCCTGCCCGATGCCCACAGCGCTTCTCCTCCCCGCTGTGCCCGCCGCCTGCCTCGCCATAATTAAAGATCCAACGACCTTTGCCGGCTGCCTGAGACGCTGTAACAAATGAACGGTAAGTGCCAGATTACAGCGCGGCTCAGCAGCCCCGCAAATCCCTTTAATGAGACATTTAGGCAGGGCCAGCGGGGTGCCTGACTGCCGGGGTGGGCTGGTGCAGGCGGTGACAGAACCTTGGCCATCACTTGGGGACAAATTCATCAATGGCTCCCAGCCTTGACCCCATCCCTGCCCTGCCAGGCAAGGGTCCTCAGGCCACCAGCCCTGCAGACAACCTCATAGCAACTCCTGGTTGCAGGGGTCACCATGGTTCCAGCTCCTCCAGCTCCCCCTTTGCACCCACATATGTCCTGTGGGAGCAAAGCTGCAGTGGAATCAGGGAGAGGGCTGATGGCACCATGACCAGCTGTCCATGGGGACACAGGGTGCCCAGCCACCAAGCCTGGGGATGGGCACTGCAAGCACAGCCCAGGGTTGCTGGGAGGTTTATGCCTTCTGATTGTAATATCAAAAAAGAAAGGAAAAAAAAAAAAAAAGAAAAAGCCCAAATGACTGATGGGGCCTTAAGGACGCAAATCAATAGTTGACATCGCGAACGATGTCTCCACTTGTATTAGTGCCAAATTAAGCTGTTTACTCAAACTTTCCCCGCACAAGGAGAAGCCGGGGCCAGCACGGGGAGCCAAAGATGGATGGCATGCTCAGGGGCCTGAAGGTGTGATTTTTCTTGCTGTGACAGACAGTTTGCAACAACGATGGCCTTCTCCTCTTTGCCTTTGGCTTTGAAAGGTGAAGGTGTGATGAGGGGACTCAGAGGGCACCTGGGCAGTGGGACCCCATCCAGGCACACTGACTGCTGGGGCTTGGGGCTCACCTGAGCATCCTCCCAGACAGAGAGCCCCGTGCCCCTGTCCCCATCCTGGGAACACCTCAGATGGTGACTGGGGACAAGGTGGTCCCAGACTCCTCTGTGACATGTTGCAGGCACCAGGTGAATCAGGAAACAGGGTCACATCCCAGATGGACTCCCTCTCCAACAATGCTGAGCTGACTGGTGTGCCCAGCTTATCTGCACTGTCCCAGCATGTCCCTGCCCCAGGGGTTACGTCCAGTGTCACTGAGTGACTCTGAATGGTGACATTTATCCCTGGTGTTGCTGGATGGTCCTGCCCTGGGACACTGATCCCTGATGTCCCTGCCCCAGGTGTTGCTCTTCAGCATCCCCATGCCAGGTCCAGTGTCCGTGCCATTAGGTGATTCACTGTCTTGCTCTGGTTCATGACTACTGCTCACCGTGCCCAAGAGCTCCACATCCCCCAGCCAACTGAGTCCCTCCCCACGGCCATGACGTCTTCCCCTCTCCCCACCCGCTGCTGAGTTGTTGGCCAAGTACACAATTACAGTAAAATCTGGGGGAAGACCAGAACAATCAGTGAATTCAGGTCAAACTCAGCCAGTGCAGAAATGAAAGCAGGGATGTAACAGAGGAGAGCGGCAATATTTTCCACTTTAGTCATTCCAACGTGGAATTTTCCAAATTGACTTTAATCTCTGACTAGCAGAGCAAAACCCACAGCCTAGGACATGCAGTACCCTGCACCCTCTCGGTGATCAGGATCATCAGAGTCCCAGGATGCTGGTGCTGGGAACGCAGTGTGACAACCGGGTGGTAGAGAGACCTGAGAATGGTGGAGCCGAGGATGGTCCCTCCTCCCAGAGTGGCACAGGTGGAGAGAGGGCAGCGGGCAGAGGCGGGGGCTGGCAGCATCCACCTCATGCCTTTTAATAAAACATGAATTAGGTGCCAACACATATTAGATTCACTTCCCCAGTGACAGAAAATCAAAGGCTTCTCCCATCTTTTCTAGAGGCGCGTTCCTGATTGATCTGGAAGAAGCAGCTCAGTGCGAGGGAAGGAGTCTATACACACCGAAACAGCTCTTTAATTTCTTAATTTAATATCTGACACGTAAAGATTCTCATTAAGCCAGTCAATGAAGCCTGGAAATACAATTTTCGTGCAAACTGTCGCTATCATAACTTACATGAAACTTCAGATGGTGCCCTGTAAGCGGTGTGATTAAAACCATTCATCTTCTCTGTCAGTCGCCCGCTCCCGCACCCCCCAAGCTGCACCCCCACCCCATACCGCTCATGCCCATGTGGGGCTGGTGGGTGCTGTTGTGGTGATGGGCATCTGGATGATGCTCTATGGCTGCATCCCGTGACAGATCCTGCAGGGGCAACAGGGACAGCGCTGCCCAGGCCAGGCAGGTGGGGATGCGGACAGTGTGCTGGGCAGCACCCAGCAGGCACAGCCTTCTCAGAGGGTCCCCCAGCCCTGAAATGCCCCCCTGGGGCATGCGCAGGAGGGAGAACTTCCCAAAGATGCTAATTAGGCAAATTAATTCCTATTGAGTCACAGTTCTTCTCTGCCTTAGATGAAAAAAAAAAAAAGCTACTTACTTCGGTGCTGATTAAATCCCAAATATCGAGATGAGGATTAGACCTAAGACTATTCCTTGGGGCGGTACCCCCCACCATGTAGAGCAGGGCTGGGGCTGCTCGCAGCAAGGACCTGCTTGGCAGTGTGCAGGCAGAACAAGGGAGGAGCTGGCAGGACCAGGGCTTGCACGGGAGCACAAGCCATGGCCACGCTCAATGGACTGTCATTCCTCATGTCCCCTGGCACCGCCAGCACCAGGCAGAGCACTTGTTAGCCGGGCTTGTTCCTCCTGCATGGGCTGTGAAAGAGGCTGGTAGAGCTGCTCAGGGCATTAGGATGCTCTGCCGTGGTGAATCCTGAAACAAGCCAAGAGAAGGAGTCCAGCAGGGCTTCCATCTTCACCAGGGCCTGAGGATGGATTAAACGATTTTTCAGGCTTTTCTGCCTTTCTCAGCTCTTCACCCCCTCTCCCTGATCCAGCCTGCTGAGACTTCTCAGCTCTCAGAAACCTCCAAGAATTTCCAAGCAGCTGGAAACTTGGTGCTGGACACCAAGCTGGGCAAAAAAAAACCACCTCAGGGCACTCAGAAAATGCTGGCAGATCTGTCTCACAGCAATGAGATGGGTGTTCACCGCACCTGGTGGGAGCAGGGAAATGTTTCCCTGGCAGCATTTGCCACCTAAATTTCTGTCCTGGCAGCTGGTGTCCTACAAAAAAGAGCCAGTACCAGGGGAGCAGAGAAAGGGACTCATGAATGTCCCCAGCTGCCCAGCCCTGGTGCAACCCCACGTGGGACATGAAGCCACGGCACCGCACAGCCCAATCGCTGCTGGTGCCTGCAGACAGTGGGTGCCAGACACTGTCCTCCTGACGCGAAACTAGCAGCTGTCCCCACCCTGCCCTCACGCTGTGAGAGGGGCACATCCCTACCCCCAGGTACCCCAGCCAAGGTCCAGCTGCCATTCCCGGTCACCAAAGTGTGTTCTGGTAAGGTGAAGGCTGGGCAGAGCCTCCAGCATATTCTGGCATTGCAATTGCCCCAGAGGTGTGTGCAGCTCTGGGCTGGGGGGTAAGGTGGCCGAATGGGCACCAGTGGGGTCACCCAGCTCTGCCAATGCCCCACCAGGGCACCAGCTTGGATGGCTTTGACTCCAGCTTCTCACTGGGGACAAAACCTGAACAGCAATGCGTACCCACCTCAGCCCAGCTGTGCCAGCTACAGAGGCACCCCATGGGTCCTGCACCCAGGGCACCCCAACAGAGAGACCCAACAGCCCCAAGGGTGCACCTTGTGGGTGGCCCCTGGGGAAGGGCTCTGGGAACATGGGACCCAGTGACTGCTCATCGTGCTGGCAGAGCAGCTTTCCTTGTCTTTCTTCTACATGTTATCTCGAGACGTCGGAGCTGCCAGCTCCTGCCAGCGCTCGCACAGCCTGACGCTGGTGCAGCTTGAAAGTGTGCGTGGCGTGTTTGATGTCAGGATTACCGGCTGGGTGTATTGTAAATGCTAAAATGAAATAAGAAGATTAGAGAAGAAAAGCGCCGCTCCGCAGCATGCGCCTGCCGATTGCCTCCCGCTGGATCTGCTGCAGATGGCGGGGGGCGCGGGGACCCAGCCCAGTGGCAATCATGTGGCAGAGGCAGCAATGACACAGAAAGGGTTAAAATGGGCCAAGCATCTCCCACCGTCACTGGTGCTGCCTGCCACCCAGGCATGAGCCCGGTCGGGGCCAGAGGCAGGACGGACCCCTTCTCAGCTCCCTGGAGTGCTGGGCACCCCAGTTCTCTGGCTCATGTAAGTATTTCCTGGCTACTCCTGGGGGACATCCCAGTCTGGGTTCTGGGGGTCATCAGCCCTGTCTGCCCAGTCCTGGGGCAGTGCAACGATTTGAGGCTGAGTGGGTGTCTGCAGCTTCACAGGGAAGCTGGGTGAGTTCTGCATCCCTTCCCACTGTGCTGCATCCCTCCCCGGTGGATGGAAGCACAGCCGCCTCCCAGCCTCGGGAGCTGGCTTTTAGGGGAGAAAAGGCTCGTACCTCTGAAATAGGTGATGACCCTCTACAGCAGGGGTGTCCAACTCATTTTTACTGGGGGCCTGTATAGATGTAACTGCTCCTACATTTACACAGTCCTAAAATGACATTTGGCCCTCTGAAGGCAACCGTGAGGCTGATGTGGCCCCCAGTGAAAATGAGTTTGACACCCCTGCTCTACAGGTCTTGCCAGGGGAATCTGGGGGTCTCCACAGGACAGGTGGGTACTCTCTTCTTGTCTGGAAGGACATCTTTGTCCACTCGAGCCTAGACCCAGCAGTGGGCAGCTCCACACCCCGTCTGTGCCCTCCTGCTCCCTCTGCCAGCCAGGGAGGGAGTCCAGCAGGTCATGGCCCCACGTCGAGCGTGAAAGCTGGAGAGGATGGAGGGAGAGCCAGCCAGGGGAAAGCACATTCAACCCAGGAGCAATGCAGGGTCCCCTGCCCAACCCTGCCATGGGAGCATCCCCTTCCCACAGGGCAGCACCCAGCATCCTGCATCCAGCAGCCAGGTGTGTTGTCCACCCCATCCCATGCCCAGCACTGCGCCGCTGCCTGCCTGGGCAGGTCTGCCTGCATCCCAGCAGCCCTGGAGCAGGCAGGGCAGCAGGAAGCTGAGCACCAGCTGCCTCTGGGGAGTCTTCCTTCCATACAGCAAGGAACCATGAGCAGGCTGGTGGCTGGCCCTGTGCCTGGTACCTGCCTCCCCCCTTATCTCTTGCATCTGTTTCCAATCAAAGCATCATTTCAATCCATTCGGGAGAATTATTCTGTGAAGGTTTTTCTCCCCCTGCTACCAAATGCTATTGTTTTTCCAAGACGCGGCAGCTCGGGAGCAGCGGCACAGCACCTGCCCGCACCAGTTCTGCTCAGACACGTGCGGGTAAGAGCCCCCACTCAGCTCCTGCCTGCCAAGAGCAGAGCTGATTTCATCCTCACAGCAAAGCGCTGGGCTATAGTGGGGAAGATGGAACCCCCCGAGGGAGGCAGCAGCCAGGGGCTCAACCCCCCTTCCAGTGCCTGGAGGTTGGTGTCTGCAGCGCTCAGCTCCTGGGTGGCCATCACGTGGGGCTGCTGAATGGGTGCCAGAGACCCATCGCAACACCCACACACATCCCCCACCCCCCAGGCCTTGTTGCAAGCTCTGGGATCCCTCTGGGCCAGGCTTGGCTCCACATGGCCCAGGGTGGGTACAGATCCCCACTTGCCCCCCATACAATCCTGGATGTGGCACAGACAGTCAGATCTGGCTCTTTCCCCTGTGAGACTCACACCACACATTGTCATGGGGCCTTTGTTGCGTCTGCACAATTAATGAGCTTTAATTGCCTGTAAGCATATTGCCAACAGCACCAGAGCCGCCATGGGAAGTTGATGGAGTGGGGAAAAGGGAATGGGGGAAAGGAAATGTGGCAACTGTTGCTATGGCTGGACCAGCCACCCCTGAAACATGACGGTGGCCAAGCAGGGCCAGCAGCATTGCCCAGCACCAGCCACAGCCCCGTAGGCAGCGGCACAAGGGACATGGGGGTCCCAGCATAGTCCATGTTCCCCTGTCCTTGGTGCCACCAACACCACTGTGCCACAGTGCAGAGTCGCGTGGGGTTCAGACATCCCACGGAAAGCCCCCGCATTGGGACGTGGCTGCATTTGGGGTCCCACAGAAAGACTATGCCTGCAGCAGGCTGGGGGCTGGGTGAGATGAGGAGGGGTCCCTGCTCTCCCACTCCGTGTACCCCCCGGGCTGGACGTGCACATCTACGTGGTGCTAATGAAGTTTGCAAAGGTCAGGGCTCTGGGTGCCAGGAGGAATTTTCTGTAAATGCTATTTTCTAGCTCAGTGCCCTGTAACTTTCCCTGACGATGGTGCTTAAATAAAACAAACAGCGCATTTTAATCACTCTGCTCTCGGCATGGCTCACTGCCCCTCTGCCCACCGCAGACCTCATCCCACACCTTTCCCGGGGGTGCAGGACAGGATGGGCCACCCAAGGGTGTCTGGCACTGCTCCTGGGGGCTGTCCCCATGATGGCATTGTAGCATGGGGACTGAGGTCGTGCAGTGCAGAAGTGGGACTCCTGTCCCAGTGGGACTCAGGACACTCTGTCCTGAGTGGACATGGCATTGGTGGCACAGTACAGGCTTGGCACAGCATCCATGCCCTGTTCTCTGCTCAGCCAGCACTGGGAGAAGTCCTGAGGCGCCCAGATGTGGCCGTATGTGCATATATGCACATGTGTGTTCACGTGTGTAGGAATATGCATGTGTAGGTCCATGCTCATAAGTGCAGGTTTGTGAGTGCACATGCAAGCGTGTAATCATGTGTCTGTGTATCCAGGGATACATGTGCACGTATTGCATAGATGTGCATATATATTTTTTTACGTCTGCACGTGTGCGTGCATGTGCATGAGTGCAGGCATACTTTTGTGTTTGCATGTGTATAACCATGTGCTCACGTACAGAAATGTGCTTGTCAGGAATGCACAGAGGGATGTATGTGCGTATAAGACTGCAAGCGTTTGCTTGTGCATGCATGTGCACACAGCATCTACATACTCAAGCACACACATCTCCATGTGTGCACACCATCTCCTCATACCATGCATTTGTAGCAGGTTTCATCGCTGCAATCACAGGGAAGCTTTGCTTAAACCTTGGTGAGGAACCGGGCCGGGCGTGGGAGCAACACGCACCCGCGCCGGAGATAAGTTCCTGCCACAAAGTTTTCTTTCCCTGCTAATTTTCTGATTAGCCCCTGTCTGATGCGTCGGCAGCCGCGCTCCACGGAGCTTATTCAAACGCGGCGTAATCTTTCTAAGCAGCAAACAGGGGGCAGGGACGCCGCTCAGCTCCCAGCAGACAGAGCCGTGCGTCGGGAGGTAATAACTCTTCAGGGACTCGCAGCCGAGTGCTGACAAGCCGCCGGGAGAGCTGTGGAAATCCTTTCTGCGGATGAGCCAGGAGGATTCTCCTGCTATCCCCTAAAGCCTGCGTGTCACCTAGTCCAATAAAAGGCATTATCGGGAAGGTGGCATTATGTTCTGGCGTATCTCAGGCCCCCAGCCCAGCCCCAGCTCTGCTGGCTTTGCATGACAACAGGAGACTTAGGGCACGACGGATGCTGGGTGCTGCCTGCCAGGGATGCTGCTGGGTGGGGGGGCTGCACCCTGCTCTCTGTGCGCCCCAGCAGAGGAGGGGTTGGGGAGCATGGCTGTGTCCGCTCTCCATCCTGTGCCTTCACAGGCTGGAGATCTCCTGCAATGGCAACAGCAGCTGGCACTGACCATGCTGAATGTCAGCACACCTGCCTGCTCCCCCATCTGCCTTCCAGGAGGTGCTAGGTGGAGAGCTGGGGAGTTTGGGGGGCTCAGACAAGCTGGGTGGACCCAGCATCTTTGGTGTGTCAATGCCTTGGTCCCATCCTTGTCCGTCAGTCAGCCAGGGGTGAGAGTGGGTCACCCCGGGGGGATCCTGCCAGCCACAGGAGTATCAGGCACCTGGTAACTACAGCTTTGGCTCCATGGAGAGTGTCCCCAGGGCTGGGGAGAGCATCTGGAAGGGAGTGCAGCAAGGCTGTGCTGGGGGTACTGTGCCACAGAGAGGAGGATGGACCTCAGAGTGCAGGAGGTCACCCTGGGGCAGTCCTGGCTGTTCATGTTGTGGAATCATGGAATCATTGAATCATTGAATGGTTTGAGTTGGAAAAGACATGAAGGATCACCTAGTTTCAACCCTCCTGCCATGGGCAGGACATCTTCCAGTAGATGAGGTTGCTCAAAGCCCCGTCCAACATGGCCATGAACACTTCCAAGGATGGGACATCCATAGCTTCTCTGGGCAGCCTGTTCCAGTGTCTCACCACCCTCATGGTGAAAATTTCTTCCTTATATCTAATCTAAATATCCTCTCAGTTCAAAGCCATCACCCCTTGTCCTGCCTTTGTAAAAAGTCCCTCTCCAGCTCTCTTGTAGATCCCCTTTAGGTACTGGAAGGCTTTTATAAGGTCTCCCCAGAGCCTTCTCTTCTCCAGGTTGAACAACCCCAAATCTTTCAACTTGTTCCCACAGGAGAGGTGCTCCAGCCCCCCTGATCTTATTTGTAGCCTCCTCTGGACTCACTCCAACAGGTCCACGTCCCTCTTATGTTGGGGGCCCCAGAGCTGGACACAGCATTGCAGGGGGGGTCTCACCAGAGCAGAGCAGAAGGGCAGAATCCCCTCTCTCGACCTGCTGGTCACGCTCCTTCTGATGCAGCCCAGGATACAGTTGGGTTTCCGGGCTGTGAGTGCGCATTGTTGGCTCTTGTTGACTTTCTCATCAACCAATACACCCAAGTCCTTCTCTTCAGGGCTGCTCTCAATCCATTTGCTGCCCAGCCTGTATTTGTGATTGCCCTAACCCCTGTGCAGGACCTTACACTTGGTATTTCATGAGGGTGGCACAGGCCCACCTTTCCAGCCTGTCCAGGTCCCCCTAGATGGATCAACCACCACCACTCAGTTTGGTGTCATCGGTAAACGTGCCGAGGGTGCCCTCGATCCCACTATCCATGTTACCTACGAAGATGTTAAACATGTTAAAGATGTTAAACAATGCCGGTCCCAATACTGAGCCCTGAGTAGTGCCACTTGTCACTGGTCTCCACCAGGACATCGAGCCTTTGGCTGCAACTATTTGAGTGTGACCATCCAGCCAATTCTTTATCCACTGAGTTGTCCATCCATTGCATCCATGTCTCCCCAATTTAAAGGATGCCACATGGCACAGTGTCAAATTCTTTGCACAAGCCCAGGCAGATGACATCAGTTGCTCTTCCCCTATCCAATGCTGTAACTCCATCATAGAAGGCCACCAAATTTGTCAGGCATGATTTACCCTGAGTGAAGCTATGTTGGCATTCACCAGTCACCTCCTTATTTTCCATGTGCTTTAGAACAGCATCCCATGCATCCTGCCTGGTCTTGCACCCCAGAGGAGCTGCCAGCCTGGGGCATTGTCCACTGCAGCTGGGCTACACGGATGGGGCATGTACCAGGGCACGAGGACCGGGCGGTGCCCACAACTGGAGGGGACACTACCCCTGAGCTAACAGGGGGCATCCCTCCTGCCACCCGCCCTGGCACAGCCCCAGGTTGGGGGCGACTGGCTGTACGCATGTGGGGAACCCACGTCTGCTCCAACTGGCTAATTTACTATGCCGCTATGCACTGCACTATCCAATAACTTTGAAATGATGTGGAGATTTGCAGCCAAACCCTCTCATAAAGAGATTTAAGAGGGTGACAAAAATAATTAAACATCCTTCCCGAAGTATTGACTTGCAGCTGAAAGGGGTAAAAATAACCACATTTTTCACAGTTCTTTTAAATCATCCTGATGTCTGTCTGGGGCACTGTGCAAACAAGCCCTGGCTACAAGTGCCACAGCCCTGGCTGCCAGGCTGGGAAAAGGACGATGGACCAGAGCTGGGATTTGGGCAGCCGGCGGCTGGCACGGGGTCCTGGGCTGGCAGTTGGCAGTGCAGTGAGGGAGGGATGCTCCAGAGCAAACAAGGTGACGCAAGGCTGGTGGCCACCTGATCAGCCCTGAGCAGAAAGGTTAACCTAAAACAAGCTGTGTGGGGTGGTGAAAGAGCCAGGGAAAGGGGAACATGGAGCTGGAGTATAGGAACAGTGGCAGGAGACAAGTGGGGAGCAGGATGCAATAAGGAAGGTTAGGACATGGGAGTAAGGGGTTTGAGGAGAGGCCTTTGAGGATCATCAACATACACGCCAAAGCAGCTGCAGCATGCACGCATGTCTGCACACATGTAGAGCATATTTGCAACACTCTGTGTGTGTGTGCACACCTGTGTGCGTGGGTGTGTGGGTGCTCAGCACCTGTGGGCTGCACTGCTGTCATGTGTGTGCTGATCAGCTCAGCACATGTGGGTGGCTGACACATGTGTCCAGACATGTAATTGCTGTGTGGGCTCTGTGTCAGTGATGGTTTCTGTGCCACCAGTTGGGTGAAGTCACAGGTACCTACTGGATATCCATGGGTGTAGCAGGATCCTGTGGGCACGTCGCTGCTCCACGGCCATACATGTGCTTGCCCCACATGACTCTGTGTCACACGTGCAGCGTACTGCCACTTCTGTGCTGTGTCCTGCAGATGTGTGTCACTGTGCAGTGTCCCTTGTAGGTGTGTTACATGGATATGTGTGATGCATGTGTCTGGAGGAGCAATCTGGAGGACCCTGCCCTGGCACAACCCCAGTTGTAGGAGGACACTGAGGAGTGGCAAACAGGTACACATGTACTCAGGGGATATGCTGAGTCACATCGCATCACCCAAGAGACATTCTGGCCCACCTCCAATGGGGCAGACCTGCTGTGGCACCTGTGTCCCTTGTCCCTGCACCCCAGGGAGCACACCGCATGCTTTGCCCTTCACCGGCTTTCTTAGGGGCAGAGCTGTGGCCAAAACGCATGGCATGGGTGGGCAGGGAACCCCCACCTCTCCATGCCCCTGTTTGTTGTGCCAATCCCTGGAAATGTGCCTGGCAGACTCCCCCAAACCCACTCGTGTTTTGCCATCGGTACCACCAGACTGTGCCAGCGGGGACACCCTGAACCCCCAGCCCTGCCTCTGCCTGGGGAAGGTGGTGCTTCCCTCTGCCCAGCTCGCTGGGAAATTATGCCAGAGATGAGACCGTGTCCCTGCGCTGGGGACAGGGAAGGGACCCAGAAGGGCTGGATACCCCAGCTGGGCTGCGTCCCAGCCTCCAAGGGGCAGGAGGAGGAGCAAGCCTCCTCCACCAACTTACCGTGACACCAGAAGCTCCCAAAGTGGCAGGAGAAGCTCCACACTGAAGCATGCAGGAGCTGGTGGTCCCCAGCTACAGGCGCTAATGCTGTCCCTGAGTTGTCCCCCTCTCTGGGAGGGGGGCCGTGTGACCAAGGAGGACTCTGTTGTTGGGCTCAGCTTTTTGGATCCTGCCAGGAGAAAGAAGGATGTGGCAGGAGCAAGGAGGAAAAGGAAAGTTTCTGGGGCTTCATTGTCATCCTCTGCTTAATGGCAAAATTTAAGAAGGGGTCCCCTCTCTGGGCTTCCTGTCACTGAGAGTGGTGTGCCCCCAGCATGCCTGCTGTCCCGGGGACCTTCAACTTAGTTCAGTAATACCGAGTGTCCCAGGAGCTTAAAACCAAGGTGCAAATCACCCTCAATTGCTTTGAGCTGGCCAGACTGGGCTGTTCCTGGGATGCCACAAAACAGCTCAGAGCAACAGGAGACACTGAGCTTGTAGGGGACAAAGCCACCCCAAATGCCACCCTGGGAGGGCACATGGGGAAGCAGACAGCACCCATCTGGCACCAGGGTGGGGACCCAAGTCAAAAGCAGCCCCAGCCATCACCTCCATCTCCATGGACAAGCTGGTGACATCAGCATGGAGCAGGGGGACATGTCACCTCTGCAGCTGGTGGCTGCAGAGGAGCTGCGGCTGTCTCCACCGCGGACATGGTCCTGTTCCTCTCTCTGTTCCTCGGCTTGTCCCTTTCCCTGGTCTCTCCCTGGTGCTGGCCATGTCCCTGTCGCTATCGTTCGTGGAGCACGCATGACACCCCGTGGGCAAGTACCAGACTGCATATGCAGGATGAGCAGCACAGTCCAAAGACGGGTACTCAGGCACAATGGCCCTGACCCGTGGACGCCACTCATGTGGGGGACATTGTCCTTCTGAGGGGGATGGCGTGGCACTACCTAAAGGAGTTGCAGCTGGGTTTTCACTTGATCAGGTTGGATGGACACATGGCTGGGGAGTCCCCACACCCCTGGGGCTCTGGGGTCTCACCAAAATCCTGGGGGTTCCCTGCAGCTCTGGGACTTTGGGGGTCTCGTGGGAGCCTCAGGGTCCCTGCAGCCCCAGGGCTCTGGGGTGTCATTCGCTTCCCTCTGGGTCCCTACAGCCTGCAGACTCTGGAATGCTCTCTGCAGCCCTGGGACTCTGGGGCCATGCTGGGCACCCAGGGGTCCCTGTAGGTCTCCCCAGGGGTCCCTGCAGTCCCAGGTTGTTTCATGTCCTACACCACTCCTGCACTTTTCCTTGGTTTTCCTGCTTTTTGCTGTGTCCCTTACAGGGGAGACAGCCTGGCCAGAGCTAGCATGACCTGATGTCTCTCAGGAGTTCCAACACCTTCCTCCCCCCATCCTGGGAGGATCTTCACCTCCTAGCCACCATCTCCTAATGCTGCGTGGTAGCTGTAAACCTTCCTAACTGCTCCAGTTGGGTTTCTCCAGGCCAGGAAACTCTCAGCTTTTCCTCCTGACTCTTCTTTTTCATTCCCCAGGAGATAAACCCTGGTGGAATGAGTTTCTGAGGGGAACCAGCACTGCAGTTCACATAAAGCCAAAGCATAATCATTTACTATAGGAAAAACATTTCTCATTTCAATTTGCGAAGGCTTTCAAAGTCAATTCTCAGAGGAGCATGAGAGATGGCTGAAGAGGGGATTGGATGCTCTTCTCCAGCTCTGGAGAGGCTGGAAGCTGGTCCTGCTAAAGCGTTTGAGCTGGTTAACAGAGCCTTGAACACCCGCACGCAAAGCCCTGCAACCCCACTCGCAGTGTATAAATCCCACATCCCATCTCTAGAGTCTTTAAAGACACTTGGAGAATTTAGAAATTTGACCTGGAGAATTAAAGGTGAAAGAGGAAGGGGCTAGAAAGTCCTTGTTCAGACACAGACAGGATGGGAGCTCGGTCCTCCTCACCATAACCTAACCCTCACTCCTTGCATGCCCTGAACCCACCAGGCCACCAGGGGTCTCCAGGCTCTGGAGAGGTCTCTGCTCATAGACCTGGTGACCATGGGGCATGAAGCGGTATCCTGGGGGCTGCTGGTCCCCCATGCCATCCTCCACTGCCATGCCGCGACAAAGCATGGATGGAGCATTCCAACAAGAGCAGGACCCTGTGTGTTTGTAGCAGATAGACCCATCCCAGAGACGGGACAACCTTGTGAAGTGCGAGCCTGTCTCCTGATGATGTATTTCTTCCTTGTGAAGACAGATGTGGAGCACAGCTCTGTTGTCAGCCCAAGGAATGTAACTCCATGCCAGACACGGGGACACCACAAGATACTGGAGTCCCATGGCTGATGAAAGCCAACATCCAACTAAACCAGGTGTGATGAGCCACCATTAGCTGCTGGAAGCTGCAGGACAGGGGGGTTAACACCCCCAACCGCAGGGTGCAGGTTCAGCCAGCCCTGACAGCAGGGCCTGGAAGGTACCATGTGATGGGGACACCTCCAGAGCCCAGACAGGTCCCTGCTAACAGATACTCCTGCAAAATGAGCCCATAAAGTTTATCTTCCTTGGGCTCAGGTGTTGCTTGGGTGGCAGGTCTGATGCCTCTAGAAAAGCACCATTTCTTTCCTCCCTCCCTGCTGCTTCGCTCCTGCTGCTTCCTCCACAGAGGATGGGAGAGATGGGGTGGTCATACCTTGGGGACACCCCACAAAATGGTGTCACATTGCTCCTGAGGTAGCTACTGCCTGGTCGGGAACTCAAGGTGGCTTCAGCCACAGGACATTTGATTTTCAATGCTCATAAAGAGAAAATAAACAAGACATGACAGAGGCAAAGTTGCATTAATGTATTTCTTTACATTTGCTACCGTCACCTTCCTCTCTCTCCTCTGGGGTGTGCCAGCTCCCAGCGGCATCACCCGGATCTAGACCTTGGGTCCAAAAGAGCCAAGTGCAGTGGCAAATGGGGTTGCAAGGGCAAATGGGTCACAGGAACCCATCCGAGCTCAGCAGGGAGCTGGCAGGGGATCTGTGATAATGACCAGTGAGCTTTTGGGTGGCTGCACTGTTGTGCAGCTTGAACACTGAGAAATGCTCCCATCCTTCAAGCGCAGAGAGAAATGTGGCCAGGTAGGGTTGGTTCCTGCTTCAGTGATGCTGGGTAAGCACTCTGCTCCTTTCCGCAGAGCTGGTCTGGGCTCCTCTGTCCCCAGGACTGCAGTGTCCTCCCTTCCTCCACACCCCTGGACATGTTTTGGAGCCACAAAACCCCCAGGCTTGGGTCCCACCTTCACCCACACAGACATGCATGGGCTGTCCAGGCTGGGTCTGGCTCTCGCAGGGGCTGTAATGGCTTCACACACTTGCACACAGGTGTGCCAGTGCTCGCAGACACTCCCGTATACCCCATGGGACACTACAGCAATGGCGTTAGACAGCTCTAGGCCATAGATCCATCCAGCCTCGCTTGCTTCCTGCTCCACAGCCCCAAGGCCACTCCAAGGTCATTCCTCTGCATCTTCCCCAACTCAGGATCTGCCACTTCCTGCCTACTGCAGCAGATATTTAACCAAGCGTGACACTCGCCAGCTTACCAGCAAATGGCCACAGCACCTGGAGCAGCTCAAGCTGTGACAGCAGCAGCTCCACACCGAGCCAGTCCACATGGAGGGGCAGTTGCTCACACACCATGCTACAGCGTGGGCAGATGTGGGCAGTTGCAGGCAGCCTTCCACCTCAGGCGAGGCTTTGTGAGCGGCTGCAGCTCTCCCACTTTCTCCCTGCTCTCCCTTCCATTAGTTTTGCCCATGCCTTGATGCCCAGTTGGCAGCTGGTCCCAGATGGGGCACCCCAGAGTCAGTACTGGAGCCGTGTTCCCCATCCTCATCAGAGGGATGGATGAGGAAACAACTACACCTTTGCCTTGCAAGTAAGGCTAAACTAGGGGGAATGGGTGTGAAGTGAAAGGCAGAGCCTCAGCCTAGATCGACCCTAAGAACCTCAACATTTGGGTCAACAGAAACCTCTTGGACATCAATGGGACAGACCAGATAGATAACCCCAGGTTTTACCCAGGCTGGGGACCAAGGGGCTAAGCAGGGTCTCAGTGAAAAGCACCTGGGACAAGACCCCAGACAAGGTCCTGGACAAGAGGCTGAAAAAATGGGGCAAGCTGCCTCCCTGCATGACATGAGGAGGAGTGTGTCCAGCAGCCTGAGAGAAGATGGTGTCCCTCCTGCACCAGAGAGCCCACGGCCCAGACTGGCCCACCAGTTGGGGGAGAAGTAGAAGAGCAAGAGAGGAACCAGCAGCTGCTGCTGGCAGGGCTGTGCCCTGGGGCTACAAGAGGGGTGGGTTGGGATCCACCAGCATCATGCAGCTGCCTGGTGAGCAGATTTAAATGCAACAGGGCCACGCTGTCTCAGTAGGCCATGAGATGTAACAAAGGAGAACACACAATAATTGCAGCTTCAGACTGAACAGTAGGAATTATTATTTATTTTCCTGGAGAGGTGGAACAGCTGTGGGACATGCCACCAAGGAGCTGGGGCAAGTCCATCCTTCAAGATACAGCTGGATAAAGCCATGGATGACCTTACCCTGTGCTGGTGGTGTTTCTGCTCCAAGCAGAAGGGTGGGCTGGAGACCCCCAGGGCTCCCTTCCCACCAGCACCACCAGGATCCTGCAAGCTCAGAGAGGGGAAGCCTCCCCACCTGCAAATTCTTTCCCTTCCCCATGCCAGGAGCCCACACCACACACCCAGGACACCAGGACACCTTGACAGCCAAGGTCATCTGCACTGGACCACAGCCCCATTCCAGGCAGGCCAGGACTCGCACTGGCCCGCATCCTGCTGATGCCGAAGCCCATCACTTCCGCCACGCTGCTGGGAGTCCTGGCTGCTGCTCCCAGCAGGTGATCAGCTGATCCCGTCAGCGACTGGTGCTGCAAAGTCAGGCACAGAGATTGCCAGTGTGCCGGTGAGGGGACAGCGGGCTGAGAGGGACAGAGGGCTCGAGGAGCCAGGGGCATCTCTGCCCTGAAAGCCGAGCCACCTGCATACTGCTACCTGCTGAATAATAGAGGAGCTGACAGCCAGCTGGAGAGAAATGTGATCCTGGTTAGCCAGCCGGGGAAGACATCTGAGCTCCCAGCAGCTGCGATAGTGTCTGCAAGGAACAAGCCCTCCTCCCCGCTGCTCCGTGCAGCACAGCCTGGTCGGGGTGGCTGGAGGTCTTTGCCCATCCTGGTGCACCTGGGTGGCCGGTGCCCACTCTGGGGGCACGGGCTTGGGGCTCCGAGGATGATGTGAGCTGCAGCAGGAGTCTAGCAAGGCACAGCTCAAGGGCAGAGCCGGGTTTCCCGTGAGGTGAGGCAGAAGGAGCCTTCCTGCAGCCGGTGCCTGCGCCCTGGGTCCAGCAGCTCAACCCCATGTCCAGAGGAGGGGAGATGGTTTATATCCCGGATGACTCCGACTTCAGCTCCTTCAGAGATCAGTGCGAGAGCCTGGAGGGCTGGCACTGTCGGTATAACAAGGCTGGCGTGACCGTGTGGAGTCAGGGCCAGGAGGAAAGCTGCACGGTGCAGAAAATCAAGGTAAGCAGATGCCGGCAGCTGCGGGACTACCAGCCCTCCCCTGCCCCAGCTGCCTGCCCAGCTGCCTCTGTGTGTCCCCAAGGTGCTGGTCTGTCCTGGGGGTGACCCTGGTCCAGCCTGCCTGTGGGTGTTTCTGCCCCAAATGCAGGGGCTGGTAGGGTTCATCCCCCAGAGGTGCCTGGTCTGCAGGTTCTCCCTGCCTGCCACAGGCTTTAGCCTCTCGACCTGCTGGGTTGCCTGCTGCAGCCTCCTGCCATGCACGCACGCGTGTGTGCTCATGTTGCAGCTGCCCTTGATCCGGACACAAGCGGGAAGGCCCTGGGATCGATTACATTATGGAGATGGCTTTCTTGGGAGCCCCCGGGCATGAGGCAGGCTGGAGGGATGGCTCCCTGGTGCCTGTCCCATGACCATGCCATCCTGGGGCACATCATCTCTCATCCTGCACTGTACAAGCATCCCAGAGAATTTAAGAGCCTCAATGTGCTGTCTCAGGACGTTTGTTGCTTGCAAGGGCCAGATCTGGGATGCTGCAGAGGGATTAGCAGGGCTCAAGCATCCCCCAGGCTGTTACACGTTGTTGCTCATCCACATGGCACTGCCAGGTGACCCTGAGTACATCCAGAATGGTTATGGGGTGCTGAGAGTGAGAGACATTGGAGCCCTATCACAGGGTAAGCCCCGCATGGGAGTCTCTTGTGGGACAGCACTTGGCTTCATGGCTGGTGTCACAGGCAGGGCTTTGGCTTCTCTGGCCTTCAAGGACCAGGATGCAATGTTGGGATCCACTTGAGCAAGCTGAGCCAGAGTATCTTACCAACAGACTGGCCAGGCTGGTAAGGAGAGCTTTCGACTAGGAGTATCAGGGAAGGGTTACTATGACCTAAAGAGCAGGAGAGGTGTGGGGAGGTGGTGAGGAGGCACCCGGGTGCAGTACGCTGGAGAAGGCTCTTGCACAGCTCTGCCAAACACAGTAACCGGCAGCCCATCTTGAGTGTCTACACACCAGTGCATTCAGCTGGGAAGACAGCAGGAGGAGCTGGGCACACAATGATTGCTGTACTGCCATGGATGGAGGCCCAGCAGGGCCAAGGTGAGGAGGTGAAGGAGGAGGAGCAGCACTCTCTGCAGAGGTGTAGCTGCAATACACACCACCTTGCCGCAGTGAGCTGGGGAAGGACTTCTGGGCTAGGATCAGGCAGCATTTAAGCCAGTTGGGCACGCACAAGTCCACAGCACCAAGCAGGACACACCAAGAAGTGCTTGAGGGGGTTTGCCAACATCTCTTTGAAAAGTCCTAGTGACAGCAGGAGAAGAGGCAAATGTCACATCCATCTTCCAGAAGGGTAAGAAGGATGCTCCTTGGCAGTATGGGCTACTGTGTCACCTCCATCCCTGGAAAGGTAATGGAAAGCATCCTCCTGGAAGCTATGTCCTGAAGGACAAGGGCAGTAAGAACAGCAGCAGGGACCTACCAAGAAATCATGCTTGACCAACCTGGTTGCTTCCTGCAATGAGAGGACTGTGTGGGGATGGAAAGAACAGTGAAAGCCACATACCTTGACTTCAGTAAAGCCTTTGACAGGGTTTTCCACAGTCTCCTTGTCACCACATTGGTGAGGTATGGACTGGAGAAGATGAGGTGGGTGAAAAACCAGCTCACCACCAGGCTGATGGCATGGTGATCAGCAGTGCAGGGTCCAGGTGGTGGCCAGTTGCTGGATCATATCCTGCTACTGCAATGGTGGGACTGGGTGCTCTCCCAGTGTGTCTGCAGGCAGCACTGAAGTGAGGAGAGCATTTGAAGCACTGGAAACAAGGCTGCTGCTCGGTGTGACCTGCACAGGGTGGAGAGATGGGCTGCAAGGAACCTCATGAAATCCAGCCAAGTCCCAACAACCACAGCCCAGCAGAGGGGATGCAATTATATCCCCTTTGGCCACCACCGAGCCCTATAGAAAGGGGAACGCAGGCAGGTTCAGGGGAGTCTGAGCACCATTGCCCAGCCTGGATCATGGCAAGTAACACCTCCTTGATGTGCCTTTTCTGCTCTGGACAGGCCCTGGGCATGGTGCAGGTGTCAGCACTCCCCAGGGACACTTCCCAAAATGCGGGTTGGAGGATGTCACTCAGTCTGGGCAGGAGACCTGAGCTGCACAGGCTGCGCTTTGGGGGTCAGAAGAGCCCTAGTCTTCCCATTAATGCAGGCATAACCTGGAGAGTTGCTAAGCAGTTGGAGCTTTGGGTTTTTTACACCTGAATTCACTGTGGATGGCCTGATTTGCAGCTCTGTGCTTTCCCCACCCCAGCTGACTGCCTGCTGCTTATGGTGTGGCTCTTGCACAGCTTCTGTTCATCTGTGGCTGGAGATGAGTGGAGGACAGGCCTTAGTGGGGGATTTTAGGGGTGCAAGGCTTTGATAGCCCGCCTGTGATAACTGGAGCTTCCAGGAGCCCAGAAGGACCATGAGCTCTACCTCCAGCTTGAGGCACCCTCCACCGCGCAGCAGCTGGGAGGAGGTGCCTGGGGAGGGGGAGCAGGAGGAAGGGGCTGGGCACTCCCACACTCTCCTCCATGGTGCCTCAGGGGGCGCACCACATCTCCCAGCCTGTCCTGGGCACAAGTCCAGCATGTCGGGCAGCAACCATCACCCAGGCCATCAGGGAAAGCTTGCCTGAGATTGATGGGACCTGCCACGTTCAGAGGGCCATCTCCAATTACACAGCGCTGCTGAACACCTCATCAAAGATGCAAGGTCTCTAACGAGGAACAGATGACATCTCCTTCCTCCGGGCATTGAGAGGAGTGGGCCAGCCAGCTTCATCAATAATGCACTCGCCTGCGTGGTCAGGCAGCTCCACGGCTCAGGTTACAGCCAGGGCCCCACCAACCTCCCTGGACCAGACCCCACAACTGAGAGCATCGTGCCAGAGCAGGACCATCCCTTTTCTTGCTCTGCAGGAACACGGGGTGAGGGGACAGGGCCTGGACCACCAGGCAGCCCCATTTGAGGGCAGAGGGTCCTTCTACCCTCACCACCCTCCTGCCTTTTCTGGAGGGATGCATGCGCTGCATGCCAGCAGTGGGGCTGGTGGCTTTGCCTGGACCATCGTGAAACAGACCACAGGGATATACCCTGCATGGCATGTGCAGAGAATCCTTCATGGCACATGTGTGTGACCCTATAGCAACACAGAGACACACCACTGTACACAGGAACAACCCAAAGTCCTGGTCCCCAGAGGGGCACAGCTCCATGCCCTGGGGGTGGGTGTTGCCCCCCGATGATGTCCCAGCGGCCTGACTGCCCTGTCTCTCTGCAGACTCGCATCTCCTGCAAGGACGTCCCTGCTGAGACTCTCTACGACGTGCTGCATGACACCCACTACCGCAAGAAATGGGACTCGAACATGATCGAGACCTACGACATCGGGCGTCTGACCGTAAATGCTGATGTGGGATACTATTCCTGTGAGCATCCCCCAGCCCTTCGGGACCCCCAGTGCCCCTCCTTCCCAACCCTCCAGGCCTGTGTGTGAGAGTGGGGCCATGGGGGCAAGAGGTTGGGATGTAACAGGGTCTGTCTGCAGGGAAGTGCCCAAGCCCCCTGAAGAACCGGGATTTTGTCACCCTGCGCTCCTGGCTGCCTCTGGGCAATGACTACATGATCATCAACTACAGCGTGAAGCATCCGGTGAGCCCCCGAGCAGCCCCAGCCATGGCAGGGGTGCTGGCCCCATAGGCTGGCGTGCCCAGGCAGGGGGGGGTGGCAGCTCAGGCAGGCTCTGAGTAGAACGACCTCTCTCTGCAGAAATACCCACCCAGGAAGGATTTTGTGAGGGCCGTGTCCCTGCAGACAGGTTACCTGATCAAGGCGAATGGTGCCGGCGCCTGCGTCCTCTATTATCTCACCCAGGTGGACCCTCGCGGTGAGTGCCAACGGGAGGGGAGGGTGCAGCATGCTTCCTTGGAGATAGGTCTCATTTTATCCCCAAAGCTCACACACCATGGCTCTCCACCACCCAGAGGTCCAAAGGGCACTGGGAAGTGGGGACAACCCTGGGAAAAAGGGGGTCCCCTCCCAGGGCACTGCGTGGGACAGGTGCCATCAGCCCTGGGGGTGCCCGGCCTGGCACAGGACACTGCAGGCTGATGGTGCCTCCTCTGGGGCTGTCCCGGGCTGGCTAAGTGATGGGGCTTTGGGCTCTTGCAGGGTCACTGCCAAAGTGGGTCGTGAACCGCGTCTCCCAGTTTGTGGCACCGAAGGTAAGCAGGGTGCATGGCCAGTGGTGGGATGCACAGGCATCAGGGATGAGCTGCCCTGAAGTTACCCCATAGGTAGGGGCAGGATGGGTGCTGGGTGACCCAGAGCTTACAGGATGGGTACTGAGTGACCAAAGACTCACAAGATGGGTGCTGGGTGACCCAGGGCTCACAGGATATGCACTGGCCGTGCTGCTGGGGCTGTGTGGTCCAAGCCAGGTCTCCATCCCCTCCCAGCACCCCAAAAAGCAAGCAATGGGGGAGCTGGGAGCTGTGCCCACAGACTAGGGTGGCTCCATCCCCACTGGGGACTTGAGCTTTGTGATGGGCTGGACCCACTCTGCCCACAGGCGATGAAGAAGATCTACAAGGCTGGGCTGAAGTACCCGGAGTGGAAACGCAAGCATGACCCTGGATACAAACCCTGGGTGTACCCAGAGCAGAACACGCTGCCCAGTGTCAGCCTGACAGAGCTCTCGGTGCAGCACGCCGACTCACTAGAGAACATCGATGAGACAGGACTGCCCGAGGACCACCTGAGTACCAGTGACCATGAGGCCTGAGCCCCTGCCACAGCCCTCTCATGTGGGACCCCCTTGTGACCGAAGCTTGGAAGCCAGGGGATATGGATGGGAATTTGTCCCCCTGCACCCCAATAGTCATGTCTGCTCTCCAACTCCTTCATCATATACCCCCCTACCTGGGCAGCAGGGGACTGTTCCATGGGAACCTGCAGCATGGGGGCTAGAAAGAAAGAGGATGAGCAACCTGGTTCCCCCTGCACCCATGGTGGCCCATGGAGATGTCCCCAGGCAGGAGGCAGAACTGTCAGGGGAGTGGGTGCCCCAAGGAGAGACTGGGCAGGGCAAGAGAGAGGGAACCCTTAATGGGGTGAGTAGGAGCTTTCTTGGCACCAGGATATCCCTTTGCCACTGCAAGACCTTCTCAAAAGTCCAGAAAGGGGGGTCTACGGGGGTCCTGCCCAGGCTTTGCAGCAGCACAGGGCTTTGACCGACCCTCTCTGGCCCAAGGTCCTGCTCTGCCAGCCTCATGATCAGGCTGGACCCACTCCAGCCCACCAAGACCTCCCGGGCTTTGTGTGACCCCCTCCTGCCATCTCAGGAAGCCCCGTTCCAAGTCCTCTTCTGGGCACCAGACTCACCTCTGCAGGCTGGCCCTAGCCCAGCTAGTTCTGGGGACCCCTTCCCCATGTGGTGTTTGGGGGATCTTGTCCTGGCAGTGGGGTCTTGGGCAGCCTCTGTTCCCACTCTCAGTGTTTCCCACTGCTGTAGTTTCTGACACAACAATAAAGGGGTTGGTGTGTGTGCGAGAGAGCTTCAGGTTGGCAGGGGACAATGAGGACACTACCATCGATCCCACGCTAAGGCTGTCCACACACCAGGTCCTGGGTCAGAGCGGGGTGCCAGTCCAGCTGTGCAGTCCCAGCACCCCGGGGTGCTCCTCAGCAGGGAGTGAGGTGGCCAGTGGTGGGGCAGGAGGGGCAGATCCTGAGCTCCACACACCCACACGCATGTGGGTGAGTGTGCGTGGGCGTGAGACAGCTTCCGCCAGACAACGGGAAGTCAGCCTGGACAGACACCGCTGGGGGAATATGCTGACAAATGCTGGATTTTCCATCCACCCGTTCATACCCATGTTCCGAGGCTGCCTGGGGCTGCTGGGCTCCTGCCCCAGGTGGCGTTAAACCTGATCTGTGCAAGGCCAATGTGAACGGGCCCATTGCTGCTGATGGTGCTGGGATGCTCAGCTCCAGACCTGTCCCGTTAAGGTAAAGATTGGAGGACATGGCCAGGATGTGGTGCCCCCCCCCCAGCCAGAGCTCTGCCCAGGCAGTGGTGGGACAAGCCCCTGGAAGTATGTAGGACTTTCAGCCTGCCCAGAGCCACTTGCCACTGCAGATTTTAGGGCCTCTCTGACCCCTTCAGCCTCACACTCCCTGGTCACCCCGAGCCCGCTGTATCCTTGCCCCAGGCTGTGGGTGCTGCTACCCTGTGTTTGCTTTCCCTACACCTTGAGCTTCTCCTCACCAGTTCATCCAGACACCCACCCCAGCATTCCAGGCACAGATGCTCACATCCCCCTTTAGCTGGCCCGTTAGGTCACATATGTCCCCCACGCTGCTCCAGAGGGACATCACACGCACATGTCTCGCTGCAGAGAGTGCTGGGGAGGGGAGAGGAGGTCCTGGCCGTTGGGGCAGCCAACTCCCACGATTTGCAGCTGGGCTGGAGGCTCAAACAGAGCAGGGGCAAGAAGCCAGCTCTGCAAATAAAATGTGGAAAACCCAAAGACAGGAGATGTGCAGGTTCCCATACAGGGCTCACAGCGAGGTGACCAGTCCCATCCTGTCCTGTGCTACTCCCACCATGCCAGCAGACAGAGGGCACCTGCAGCACAGAAGATTTTAGCCACATCCCAGCCCCAAATTGCCCACAAAACACTTTGCAATAATCGTGACAGACCTGGGCAGGGAACTGTGGTCAGAGCAAGGTGGACAAACACTCCTGGGTGCTGCCCTGATGGGGCAGAGCCCACTGGCACTCCGAGACTGCAGGGTGCTGGGGTGAAGACCACCTGGATGAGTTTCATGCTGCGGGAAGCAGTTTCATCGCTTCCCATTCCCTGTCTGTTTCTCTGTAGCAGCCAGGCTGCAAGTCTGCTGCAGGGAGTGAGGAGCTGCTGCCTGAGCACTGAGGGGCTGGAGAGGAGTTCCCATGCCCCAGCCAGCCCCAGGGAAGGCTGTGCTAGGGTGGGTGCCCAGGATGCTGCCCAAAATGACCTGATGGCAGTGGTGTCGAGCGCGCGGGGAGAACAAGAGCAGCTGGCATCACCTTGGCCAGAGAGCAGGGTGAAACCTGTGAGTTTGGGGAGGGGGCTGGCCCAGACCCCATGGGGTGCTGGGACCCCCAACCTGGTGATTTGTTATTGACCTATGTGCCACTGTGGGGTTTCACAGGAAGGGGGATATGCGCCAGCGTCCCCCAAGCACCTGAGGGAGGGAGGGGACAGACAGGGTGCCAGGGGACCAGAGCCCCACTGGATGCCCTCTCCAGGATGCTGAGGGAGTGGGTGGCCCGCAGTCCTGCAGGGTGAGAGTCAGACACGCAGGGGCTGCAGCCCCACACGAGAGCCCAGCTGGATGGATTTTCCTGCCTGTCCCCTAACAGAGAGGAGCCGCCCCTCAGTGCAGAGATTGGAAAGGAAACGGGAAGCTGCTGCTGGACAAGAGATTAGCCCAGAGTCAGTGATGTCAGCCGGCAGCCTGATGGATGGGGGACAGGGGGAGTGTGGCATGGGCCCCCTGTTCCTCCCGCACACAGCTCCACAGCCCACTCCAGTGCTGCCAGTTTCAAACATGCCCCAGCTGGAGGAGGATGTAGCCCCATCCCTGGGATCTCATGCTTTGCATCTACTGAGCTCATGGAGAGGTCTTGGGCAACTCTCACTCACCCCCACCACCCACACTGGGACCCTGACCCCAGTAGGAACCCCTCCAGCAGCCCATCTTATCTCATGAACTGGCCTTCAGCAAGGATTTTGCCTGGAGAGGTCCAGTAGATTTCCAAGCCCAAGAGCCTCCCCCTTCCCCCTCCCCACTCCTCCACCAAGCCCTTCCAGGGACTCAGATCTCTACCATGCCCCAGCAAATGCTCTGGGCTCAGTTCCAACCCCACAATTCCAGCTATCCTACATAGTATTTTCCCTCTACATAAGAGCCCTGAGTGTCCCTCACCCTGTTCTGCTCCCAAGAGATGCTCCTGCATCATCATACATATCCTCCAGCATGATCCAGCATGGGTAGAGCTGAAGGTTAAAACAAAGGCTGCCCCAGAGTGCAGCAAAGGTTGATGGATAGGGATGGGTGGATAGAGGGAAGGAGGGAGGGAAGGAAGGAAAAGTGGATGGATGGATGGATGGATGGATGGATGGATGGATGGGCAGGCATCTGGACATGTCGACCTTGAGGGCCAATGTCATCATGGCCAATGTGCTGGAAGGATCCAGCCTTCACTTTGATCTTTTCTTCCTCCAGCCCTTGCCAGCATCTTCACAAAGCCAAATCCCCCAGATCAAGAGGTCCTTTCTGATCCTCCTCCAGGGAGGAGGCAAACCCCTCCTGCTCTGTGAACCGCTAGTCACAGCAGGGCTCTCTGCCTCAGCCCGAGGAGGCAAATGTCTAAATATAGATTGCATCAGCAGGTTGGCAGACACCAAAGAGATCAAACAGAGCCTTTGAAACCTGCACTGCAGAAAGTGGGCCGACAGGAAGTCCTCAGGAAACAACCCAAGCTGCAGCACACACGTCATGGATGCTGGTGCCACACCGTGCCCTGTCACTCTGCAGTGCTCTGGTCCCCTCCAGCATGGCCCCATGCCAGCTGTCTCACCCCTCGGTGCTCCCATGGCTGGGGTGTCCCAGATTGGGGTGTCCTCCCGGCTGGGTTCTGGGAAGGGGCAGTCACCGTTGGGAACTGGGTGCCGGTGCTCAGCAGAGGTGCCTGAACAGGGGTTTCCCCCCCTGCCAGGGGAACTGAACCACAATCCTGGCACTTAGGTGACTGCAGAGAGAGAAGGGAGCAGGGTAGAGTGTTTTCTGCACCAAACTGGCCTGTCAGCAGCCATCAGGATGTGGCTTGTGGCAACTGGGCCCTGGTCTTGGCCATGCCTGGCCACCAGATGGGACTGTGACTTGTCATTCTGGAAATGTCCTAGGGTGTCTCTTCTTCCCCAGCAGCCCATCTCTGCCCTCCTGGCAGGCAGGAGGAGCACCACACCCGGCAGCAGGTTACAGTTATGGGGGGTTTGTAAAGGTGCTGGAGGAGGCCAGACAGCGCTGAACCAGGATCTGGTGCTGTGCAGGAGTCTGCTTCACTGGTGCTGATGCCTCCAGCATGGTGGGGTGGAACCAACGGTACACCGGCTGCCACCAGCGCTACTGACACCCCTTACTCTGCCCCTCCAGCTGCTCCCACTGTGGACCTCAGCACCTTTCACATGAGCAGTGGGTGCCTATATTTACCCGAACAGTTTCCTCTAAGGGGCAGAGGCGGGAGCCCAGTGGGGTGGGACATGGCAACACCAGAGGGTCCCTGCACACCCCAAGGGTCTCCATGTACCCTGTCTTCACACCCTGCCCACAGGGTGGTCCTTGGGGCCACCTGTGCCATCCTCAGCCCTGGGGATGCGTCACCCCCCACCAGAGCAGCTGATGAGGGAGAGGGAGGAAGGCAAAAGCTGTGCTGGACTGTTGCTGAGTTCTGCTTCTGCTTTGTAGGAGCAAGGCTACGATAAGGAGAAGCTGCCGTTCCACACCTAGCTGCATGCACAGAGACTTGTGCAGGGTGGCCCCTGCCACTCCCACCCCCCAAAAAGGTTTTTGGGGATGTTGTTGGGGCAGGCAGGGACCAGCCTGAGTCAGAGCAAAGGGGTCTCCAGAGAGCTGGACCCTCAGGGGGCTGGGAGTCTTTATCAGCTTTGCCATCAAGAGCAGATAAGGGTGTTGTGAGATATCAGCCTCTGACATCCTCCATGTGAGAGGTTGGGTAACAGCTGAGCCAGACTAACTGCCAGCCCCACGGGGTTCTTGCGAAAAGCATCATATTAGAGGCAGTTGGGTTGGCCAGTGGTGAAAGTACAGGCTCTTTACAGGAGAAAAACCCTCCCAATGTCCCCCTGCCACCCCAGACCCCAATGCTGTCCTGCCCCTCAGTTCGCTCCACATCCCCCTCATCATGGGGCACCAGCAGTGGGATGGGTTCCTGCACCCCTGCATCCCTGCAGCACGGGGAGAAATTTGTGTTCCCAGCATTTCACCCCACGAGCCCCAGTGCCAGCCCTTCTACATCCTCTCACCAGCATGAACATTTTAGCCTGTTGTCTCATTTTTGGCAGCACCTTCCCTGCTCCTGCACCCTGCCCAGTCCCAGGCCATGGTGGATATAACAAATATTTCCTCTTGCCTGCAGGCAGAGGCAGAAACGGCAGATAGAGCCTAATGCACCCAAGCACTTCAAAGACCTATCTCAGGGCGAGGGGTCCCAGGGAAGCCTGGTTGCCCCATGGCAATGCAAGTCCAAGGGCTCATGGTGGGATGCAGGACCCTTGCTGGGAAGGTGAAACAAGGAGCGGGGAGGATGGGGGCAGCCCCCAAAGGAGGGCAGAGCCTGGCTGAGGGCCAAGCATGGGGCAGGAGCATGCCCAGGAAGGGGCAGGACAGGAGGGTGGGACAGGGATGGGGGCCAGAGGGTTGGCCCAGAGGAGGGACCGGCAGTGGGAGGCGTGGGCTGGGTGCTGCGAAGGCTGGCTGCGCCCGCAGCGGCTCCTGCAGGGCTGCCTGCCCCTGCCTGCAGGCTGAGCCCTGTGCCCACCAGAGACATCTTGGCATCACCCTGGAGCAGGGCGGCCGAGGAGGCTACAGCGGCACTGCTCACCATGCTGCTCCACCGGAACCGTGGACCACGAGAGGTGAGGGAGAACCCTGAGGGTGGCAGGGGACAGATGGGACAGACAGAGGGATGAGGGGAAGGTCGAGGACTACCTACTTCCAGCCCACTGCACTGGCTGCTCCACATGAGTTCGAAGGGATAGGGACAGTGTCCATCTCCCTGTGAAGCGCCACCGCCCACGGGCGCAGCCAGACTGCCCCAAAGTGCTCCACCACAGCCCAGTGCCTGGCACAGCCCCACTGCCCGGGCATGGGGAGGTCTCAGGGTCCAGGTCCTCACAGGGGACTGCCTGCTGGAGCCCCAGGCAGGGCAGGCAGCGGGCAACGCGGGCCACATATCCTTCAGGTGATATAGGCACAAGAAAGGGGGAAATTGTCCCATTTCAACACCAGGCTGCTGAGCAGAAGTAGATAGAGCCCTTGAAGTCTGTGCCGGAGACACCCAGCCTACACTGGTACAGGACATCACCCCCCACGCCCCCCTGCCCAGCCCTTTGCGTATATCTTACATCAACAGGCGCCTTCCAGCTGCCATGTCCCCCTGCCCTGCTCCCCCAGATTCTCGGCCAGCTGCTGCCATGGCCGTCCTTCCTCAACGCACGCTGCTCAGCAGCCACTCACCCCATGAGGAGCCTCCAGCAAACACCCACCATGCAGACCCCACACATGCTCACTGACAGCATCCCCTGCCACGTGCTCACAGGGACACCACCACCTCCGCCACCACGCCAGCCTGCCCATGCTTCCCCATGCCGCTCATGCAGCCTCTGCCTGTGCAGGCAGCAGCGGGGAGGAGGCAGATGCCTGTGCCGGGGCCCCGGGCTCATGTAGGATGGATCCTGGCCCGGCTGTCCCGCGGGAGGGGGCAGGGGATGCGTGGGAGCGTGCAGGCAGCAGGAAGGAAGCCTGCTCTGAACAATAGAGGGAAATGGAGGAACTGGAAAAAGACTCAGTGGCAGCACAGTCAGCACAGATGGTTTAGTGCGGAGGAGCATGATTCATGGGAAAAAGGCCCTCGGCACCGTGCAGAGAGCCCGTAGCTCTGCCCCGAGGCCAGGCTGGCAAATAATTTGGGGATGTGGGACCCAGTGGGTGGGCACCATGCTGAGTGTGAGCCCCAGGCTGTGCCCCTCCATCTCAAGCCATGGGTGCTGCAGCGGGGGCGCACAGGGGGCCAGTCCTGGCTGGGGGGTGGGAGGCTGTCCCCCCTCTGCCTGCCGTGAGTCATGCTGACCTCTCCCATGCCCTCACCAGTAGCAAGAGAGAGAGAGATTATGGTCTGGCCCTTCCGGCCGCAGAGCCCTCCCCGTGCTGGCCGGCACAGGAGCTCATCCCCTGGGAGGGGCCCAGCTGCTCCCCGTTATCTGCCTCAGTCAGCCCCTCTGCTGGGACACCCCCTGGCTCTCGTTCTCCTCCTGCTCCGTCCCACGCATGGCAGAGCCCGAGGTGCCCCAGCACTCGGTGTCTGCTCGCCCACCCACTCCCCCGTGAGCCCCCAGCCGCTCGATTCCTGCCTGCGCTCGGGTCACAGCCTCACCGACAAAGCAGGACCAGGATCCGGCAGCTCCGGGGAGGGGCGGAGAGGCTTCAGGCTGAGGAACAACAGGATGCTGGCTTCTTGAGCTAGGAGGTGAGCGACTCCAGGGAGAACCGCTGCACCGAGGGACCTTCGGGTGCATCCTGCCCTCCCACCCACAGGGTCTGTGGGCTTCGTGGCAGCTGAAACCCCCCTGTCCCTTCCTGCTCACTTCTCACCCCTTTCTCTCCTCCTTCCACAGATGATGGGCTGACCATTCGTGGCAGAGGCACCCCAGGGCCATGAGCTCCCCGTGTGGCCCTGACTCCGATATTGCAGACTGGCTGGCCACCATCCATTTGGAGAGGTACCAGGATGTCTTCAAGCAGCATGGGTACCACGTGGCCAGAGATGCCACCTCGCTGGATGGGGACCACCTGCAGCAGATCGGCATCACCGCCACTGGTCACCGCAAAAGGATCCTGAACTTGGTGCAGCAGACACGGATGCTCACTCCATCCCAGAGGGGACCCGAAGCAGGAGACACCCATCTCCAAGCCTCCGAGGTCCTGGATGCCCCTCAGACAGGCAAGGATGCCATGAAAGCAGCGCCAGGAGGTGCTACTGATGCCTTTGGGACACAGCAGCACGTTGCTGCACCCGCCCAGGCATCACCTCTAGAGAAGGACCCTGCTCCTCCCATCGTGAAGCCAGTTCCCAAGCCAAGGACAGTTTTCCCTCGCTTGAAGCCGGAGCAAGGCTTGGTACCCACACCACTGGCACGCACCACAGTGCCAGCACACAGCCTGGACAGCGACAGGACACCTGCAGCCTTTGTGGTACTGGAAGGGTTTGTGCCAGGGGAGAGCTCCACAGATTTGGAGAGCTCGGAGCCCAGACCGGTGCTGCCAAGTGGTGCAGGAGAGACTGTGGCCATGGGCATGGGAACATCCCGGCGGAGAGCATGGGAAAATGCTCGGAAGGAGACAGCCCCCCCACCAGCTCCAGATCATGGACAAGCCCTGGAGGCACTGGAGCAATCCCCCCCATCTGCCCCGTCTGTCCCACCGCGGCTCAGCCACAGGGTCCCTGCAGCTGATCCCAGCCCTGGGAGCGTGATGGAGGGTCACACCGCATCCAGCCCTCCCCTGCCTGCCCCAGCTGCCCTGGCCAAAAGAGAACCCTCACCGTGCCCCAGGTCAGCCTCACAGCCGGGCTCAGGGCAGGGCAGGCTGGAGATGATGTCCAATGTCATCTATGAAGGACTCAAGCCCCCATCAGCCCCCATTGAAGACTCAGGAGGGGAGGATGTTCCCCAGGGTCGGGCTCTCGCTCAGCTCCTGGTTCTGGCCCCGCAGGAGCTGACCCAGCCGGACGACAAGCACAAGTAAGCAGATGTTTTTCCTCAACCTGGGGGAGCAGAGGGGGGTGCGGAACAGCCAGAGAACCCCCACCCCCAGGGCCCCATCCTCAGCCTGGCTCTGTTTGCCTCCAGGTGCTGACAAAGCCCCTCTCACCACCCCCGCCCCATGCCCTCCCCAGGCTCTGTGTGGAGCAGTCCCACAGGGCAACTGGGGTCCCTCTGAGCCAAAACAGTGGCTCTGGGTGCCAGATTGCTCGTTTAGGTTGGGGAGAGAATCAGCTTCCCCTCCTCTCCACACAGCCAGCAGGGCTGGGGGTCCTCAGCATGGTGAGGGGGTAGCTGAGGGCTCTGGGGATGGTTGGTGCTGGGAACAATGCGGGTGATGTTAGAGGGGGTCTACCTGGGATAGGAAATGCCTGGCAGCCCCAGGAGACACAGCCCAGCAGGTCCCAGAGTGGGGAGGAGAAGGAAGCAAGGAGGGCACTGGGAGCACAGAGGGGATGCTGCACATCCCAGGGGGGATCAATCTGGGCTCAGCCCCGGCCAGGCTCATCCTCCAGCCTGTGTAAGCCAGATGGGAAAACAAGGTGGAAGAATCCCCCAGGCTCTCAACCTGCCCCATCTGCAGTAACTCCTTTCCTGTTTTTCAGCAGTCCCAGCTGGCCTGGTGGGGGCCTGCCCCCCATCCCACAGAGACCCCTCAGCAAGCCAGGTGAGAGCGCCCAGGCCACCAGTGTGCAGCGGGGACATCCCACTGTCCCAAGGAAGGGGAGTGAGGAGGACATCCACACACCTTCCCTTCCCCTCAGATCCAACCCCGTACTTCTGCCCCACTCAGGGGCTGGGATGGTCTTCAGGCTGGCACATCTGTTGTGCCAATTGCCCTGGATGTTGGGGTGCATTGTGGTGGGCTCGGTGGGGGGCATCCGCCTCCATGGTCGGCAGTCCTGGCACTGCTGACTGCCTTTCCCTCTCATGTCTCTCCCACAGAGGTCGGTGAGCCGCTCATCAGCCCCTACAGCGAGACTATCTTTGGGCAGGTAGCGCCAGCCCAGAAGCAAAAGGTGAGAGGAGACATTGAGGATGGTGGCTGTCCTCTGCTGTCACTCTGTGTCCCACCAGCTGCTGCAAAGTAGGGAGCTGCAGCTGGTGAGACCATGGTGCCCGGCAGTGTCTGGCTGAGCATCGCTGCTGGAGTGGGGGTCACAGGCTGAGGGCAGAGGAGATGTAACCAATCTTTCCTGCTAGGGTGTTGGCATCTCCTCTGATCAGAGCTACGAGGCAGTGTCTGAGCTGGACCTGGAGCAAGAACCACGCAGGTAGGCACCACCTCCTCTGGGCTGCAGGGTCTGGGCTGAGCTCAGGGGCGGGGTTTTGCATACTAGGGGGACAGGTGACACACCTGGGGACAGCCTGAGAGGTGGTGGGGGCTTTTCCCCCACCCTAGAGCCAATCAGGAGCATCTGGGATCAGGTCAGCAGCCTCCAGAAGAGCCGATGAGCTCAGAGATGAGAAGGAGCTGTGCTGGTGAGTGGCTCTCAGGGGGACAGTGCTGGCAAAGAGATGCTCTAGGTGCCCAGCTGGGGCAGTGCCAGTGGCACTGGGCACCTGCATACTGGGCAGAGCTGGGATTTGGCCACGGGGAGTACGGAAACACTACAGGGGATGGGGCCTGCTCAGAAATAGGATGAGTCCAAGCTCTAGATGAAGGGATGTGCAACCTCCAAAGGCCCCAGCATCATGAGATCAGCACTTGCTGATCTGCCACACAGCGAGGGACAGTGGGGTTGTGAGGGGCACCTTTAAAATGCTTTTGAAATGTTCTTTCCATAGCTCCTGATAGCATCTCAGAAAGAGGAAGGAAAGCTGTGCTTCCCATTTCATACGGGGAGGGTTCCTTTTCCTGTGTTGCTTAGAAAGGAGGCGAGCTGCAGCTCAGTGTCCTTCAGCTCTGACCGTGGCCTCACTGGCCAGTGCATCCCCATCCCCCTGCACTTCTGGCCTCAGTGTTGGTTGGTCCAGCCCTTCTCCTGCCCTGGGTGCAATTCACTGCAGCGTGGCCTGATCAAGTGCTACAGACAGCCAGACGTTGCAACCAGATGAGAGCCACAATGGGCCACGGGTAGGAGTTACAAATACCTGGGAACAGGATTTCTGTAGCCAGAAATATTGAAATCTGCCGTGAAGCCTCTGAACCAGCCATTCGGAGCAGGACCGAGTGCTGCCCATAGGTCACAGTCCCCATCTGGCAGCTTCCAGGGAGCTAGGATCCAGAGCATCCCAAGTGCATCAGTCAGGCACTCACAGCCCTGGACCCAGAAGGGACTTTGCAGGCTGGGCTTGCTGAGAAGAGTCAGGATAGGCCCACCACGTCTTCCCAGGTTTTTTTCTCCCAGCCTGAGAACTAACCTGATGGAGAATGTGGGTGATTAAACAAGAGGCAGAAAAGCCTTTGAAGACATCTTGTGTTGTACTCATGGACCCCATTGGCCAGCTGTTCCAACACTTTCCTCCCCAGAGCAGCCCCACCAGTCTGACCATGATCCCCTGGAGCAGAGCTATGGGCTCCTGCCCAGCTGCTGAGCAGCTGCCAGCCAGCCCTGGCCCTCTGTGGGACCTCCCGATCCTTCCCTTCAGCACTGGTGTTTCTTCAGTTCCACCAGTTACTCTCATGCTACTGGCTGGCAGCTGTCCACTGGGGATGTTATGATTATCTCCTGCAGCCCATCAACACCCTCATTCTGGGAAATACTTCCCACTCCAAACTTCAGAGAGACCCTCCGACCCCTTTGGCACAATATCTTCCTCCTACCTGAGATACCTACTCTCACTCTCTTCTGGGGTAGTTTTGTCTGGACCACTCTGCTCTCTGGTTTGGGATCTAAGAAGCCAGTGTCAGTGTTAGACATGGACAGAACCGACAGCCAGCACAAGATATGCTCAGTAAACAGGAAGAGGAACGCGAATTTCCCTTTAAAACTGGGATGTATGTCTCTGAGGGTCCAGCAGAGCCTGGAGCATAGGGTGGGATTTGCTCTCCCTGATGCTGAGCACCTTCATTTGAGCTGGCAACGCTCAGCCCCCTGCAGTGCTGGTGCAACTGCCCTGCTTCAGACACACCTGCTTTGAGACCACACCTGGAATACTGTGTCCAGTTCTGGGCTCCTCAGTTCAAGAAGGACAGGGAACTGCTGGAGAGAGTCCAGAGTAGGGCAACCAAGACGATTAAGGGAGTGGAGCATCTCCCATGTGAGGAAAGACTGAGGGAGCTGGGGCTCTTTAGTTTGGAGAAGAGGAGACTGAGGGGTGACCTTATTAATGTTTACAGATATACAAAGGGTGAGTGTCACGAGGATGGAGCCAGGCTCTTCTCGGTGACAAACAATGGTAGGACAAGGGGTAATGGGTTTAAGCTGGAACATAAGAGGTTCCACTCAAACTTGAGAGGAAACTTCTTTTCAGTGAGGGTAACAGAGCACTGGAACAGGCTGCCCAGGTGGGTTGTGGAGTCTCCTTCTCTGCAGACATTCAAACCCGCCTGGACACCTTCCTGTGGAACCTCAGCTGGGTGTTCCTGCTCCATGGGGGGACTGCACTGGATGAGCTTTCGAGGTCCCTTCCAATCCCTGACATTCTGGGATTCTGTGATTCTATGATTCTATGATCAGTCTCACCAGGAGAAAGACAGTGTCACAGCAGTGTCTGTGTCACCCCACAGAGCTTGGGGGACTGGGTCAGACAGCAACTTGTCAGGCATCATGGTGAGGACGGTGGGCCCTCCTCTGGTTTGCATCGAGACCCATGATGAGATGATCCTCAGCTACCTGGATTGCTTCTCCTCACACCCCAAAACATCTCCCCTGCAGAAAAAGAAATATTGGGTATGGTGTGTCGTTGGTAGCTTGTTCCTATCTCCCTACCCACTGCCAGGTGCCCACCAGCAGGTTGCTTGTCTAGCCCATGACCCTCAGTTGAAGTAACCAGATCCACCAGTAGCTCCTTGGTCCCCTCACCACCAGCAGATCCAGTTCTTCCATTGCCCATCCTCCATCCTCCACTAGCTCTTTCACATGAGGACTGATGGACCGAGACTGCCCCAACTTGGTGTACCTCAGGCATCACCTTTCAGGCTCAGATGACCTGGAAATACCTGGAAATAGCCTCTCCTTGCCTTGGGGTCTCCTTTGGCCCTAAGGTTAGCTGTCTTCACTGTCTGACACCAGCTGAAAAGGGAAATGACTTGGCTTTTGCAGGCTTGTTACTTGGAGGCTTCCTCCACTGACCCTGTCCTCAAGGGCAGAGCTGGGACATGGCTTAGATCCTGGTGCCCTCCTGGGGTGCTGAGACACCACACTTCAGCCAGGCCATGGGCTTTGCTTGTCCCTGCCAGATGCTGCTTGTCCTCGGGGTCCTCGTGGTTTCAGTGGCTGTAAATCACGACTCAGGAAGAGGATCTCATGGATTTTTCCGTTTTTCTCTTGCCCTGACCCATTCAGTGAGTCTGTCTCCCACTCGGCTCTGTCACCCAAGATTGATGTCCACCTATGACATACAGAGTCCTCCAGCCACCCTGCTCCCTGGTCAGTCCATCCTGAAGAAGCTGGACACCAGGGCTGGACTCCAGCCAGACAAACCACCCTGCCAAGACTCTGTTATTCTAATTAAATAGCAATTTTCATGCTGTTCTGAGCCTCCCACCCACCCATGGCCACTTCTCATCTTTCTTGCAGACACTGGAGCCAAATAGACCATTTTCCCTCTCCACCTGCCTCCTCAGCCCCATACACCAGCCCACTTCTTCGGAGCTGACCCCTGGCCTGGGTGGCTCCAGCCCAACATCCTCCCAGGGAGACTTCAGGTCTTGCTTCTGTCCCACATGGCTCAGGGACATCTGATGGCCTCAGGAGGTGCCTGTCCAGGGTCAAAGCACAGATCGGTGCAATGCCTTGGCTCCCATGATCAGGCATTGCTCAAACCAGGTGCTTGGAGAGTTTTTGATGAGGGGAGGTGTTTTGGGTCATTCTCCTGGTCCAAAAGCATTTCTAGCACATGGACTTCTAATCTAGAGATGTTTTCTCATATTCAGTAGCTGCCAGTGGATTTCTCCTCCACAAATTTCCCCATCTACAATTGCCCATGGTGAGAAGTCCCACAGAACTGCCACTTTCCCATGTGGTTCTGCACCCTGCTCCAGCTGAGTCCCCTATCTGATGATCTTCAGCTCCTGTGACTGAAATGGTGGTGGCCAGGAGATGCCTCTCTGACCTTCTCATGCTGCTCACCAGTTCAGAAGCCTCCCCACATCACTCACCCTTCTCAGACAGAAGCTGATGGGGCATGGACCGTCCTTGCTGCCCTTCTTGGGAGCCTTTTCTTCATCCAGGTGCTGGACTCCACAAGTGACCCAGTGGCATGGGTGCTCTTCTCCTGGTGCTGGGGTGTCCCACTGCCAACAGCAGACACTGCTGTGACTCTGTTCCTGCCCATCACCACTGCACCTGGGCAGCTCCTCTGTGAGCTCCTGGGACCGTCAGAAATTTTCCAGCACGTTTCCTTTTCAGGGAAATACAAACATTTGACTGAGAGGGCTGAGGGGAAGAGGCAGGCTTAGTAGTTTATTTTTACAATTTCCTTTTATTGTTATGGCTGGACAGTCACACCAGGCCTAGCTGAGGGTTTCAACATGACTTCCCAAGAAAATGAGATGGATGCAGGAGCTTCACCAGCCTAATCCCTTTGCAAAACATTTCAGCTGGATGCGAGAGGGAGAAGGAGGCTGCTGTGGCAGAAGGACCTTCCCAGTGCCATGAAGGCTGGAGGGGTGGAGTGAGAGGACAGGCTGAGACCCCCAGTGGGGAGGGACCTGGGGTGTGTGCAGAGTAAGGAGGTGGATGTGGACAGGGGAGCTGCCTGGCTTCGGTTTGCTGCCTGAGGTGTCAAGAGGAGAGGGAGGTGATGCAAAGGGTTTGGAGATGTGTGGTGGCCCATGCGGTAACACCCAAGATGAGGAAGTCCATTTTGCCAGCTACCCCCAGCCTTGACATCGCATACGACTGGCTGAGCCTCAGGCTGCTGGTGGCCACAGGTCTCATCAGCACTGAGCCCTTGTCCTACCCTGCTCATGGAGATGCAAACACCCGTGTCACTGGGTGCCTTGAGGAGCTCAGGATGAGTCCAGGAGCAGCGTGAGACATCCCCAGACAGATGATGTTGACTTAGACCCCATATGGCGAGCAGCCATGCTGCCACAACTGCACTCCCACAGCCTCATTTCTTGCAGGATGAGCAGTGAGTGCAGCAGCGAAGGAAGGAGCGAGGATGAGGAGACCCGGTCCCGGCTCATCAACCGCATAGTCCAGAATGACACAGAAGGCTACTCCACTGTGGAGGCACCGCGGGCCGAGGGTGCCTCTTTCAGCTTGGCAGCCCATCTCTACCCAGACGAGGTCCTGGATGACCTCACCATCTCCCCTTATGCCAGCTTCACATCTCTCTCTGAGCCGCGACCCACCATGCTCAGCGGCTGGCTGGACAAGCTCTCCCCACAAGGGTACGTGCCCAGCTGTGGCATGCTCCCCATAGGTAAAGCCCCCTCGGGCAAGGCTGGTGAGGTGGGCATGCTGGTCATTGGGCTACTGGGGCAACCAGGACCCTCTTAGATCCCTCAGCTGTGCTGCAAGGGTCTCCATGCAGCCACCCTTGGAGGCAGGGGTGTCTATGAGAGGATGTGGGGTTTTCAGGGGGACCATCCCCTTCCCAACAGCCTCGTTTCTCTGCCGTCCCAACAGGAACTATGTCTTCCAGAGGCGCTACGTCCGCTTTGATGGGAAGAACCTGATGTACTTCAGCAGTGACAAGGTACGAAGGGGCAGAGCAGGGAGGCTACGCCATGCCACATAAGCATGGTGACTTGTCACCACGTGAGCTGCCATATCCCTTTTTCCTCCCCTTGTCCTCCTCCTGGAAGGAGCCAGCATTGCTTTACCATTGCCAAGTCAGAGTGACCGTGCCCCTGTGCCTGGGGGTCTCTGAGCACAGCCCTATTCAATAAGAAGCCTAGAGCAGTGAGGGACCCTCTGCCAACAGGGAGCAGGCGAGGGGGGCCCTGCCAGCTCACAGGCCCTGGAACTGGTTGTAAATGGGGGATCTCTGGGTCCCAGCCATGCACCCATCCCTACCGGAATGCTCAGTTCCTGCTCAGTTGCGGGTGCTCCCTGGGTGGTGCGTGAGGCAGCACGTAACCGAGCACCCCAGGAATGTGGGGTTGTGTTGCACACGGGGGCTTTTCTCACTGCAGGCACTGGCACTGTAGGTTACATGCGTGGGAAGAGTCAACAATCGTTTCCTGTCCCACGGCCTCTCATCCTTCCATGGGGCTCTGCATGGCCTCCTTAGGCCTGTGGCAGGGTACTGGTGGCTGCCCCAGTCCCATGGCACAGCCAGATGGGCTGGCTCCACATCAGTGGCACCCATGCGGAAATGGGTGCCATGCATGGCCCAGGAGCAACCACTATTGCAGGATCTTGCAGGCTTCCCTGTCATGTCCCCCTAACCCTATGGTTATGGTGCCAGTGTGCCCAACAAGGCAAGTGCTGGGGTGGCTGGGTTATGGAGGTGCCCCACAGGAAGGGCAAAGGGGGGTGACCCTGCCTGGGGCTTGTTCCAGGAGCCCTACCCCAAGGGGGTGATCCCGCTCTCTGTGATCGAGAAGGTTCGCTCCACCAAGGACAACAAGTTCCAGGTCTGCACCAGCCACCGTATCTTTGTCTTCCGTGCAGAGAATGAGGGTAAGCAAAGACCCAGACCAGTCCCCAGAGAACCATTCCTGCCTCCCTCCTCCAGCCAGAGCATCCCATGGGCACCTCTCATTCCCTCCCCAAAACACTTGGCCACAATGAGCAAGGGGACCTCTCCCCTGCTATGTCTGCTGGGTGCTCTGCTCCATGCTAGGGCTGTTGGGAAGGGCTAAGACCTGCTCCCTCATGCCTGGTCCCCAGCCCAGAGGAATGAGTGGTGCTCCACGCTGCAGAAGGTGATGGACCAGCACCGGGGGAGCTCCCGGCCTCGGCCTGCCAACACTTCTCACTGCCAGAAGTCAGGCACCCTGGAGCTGAAGGGCCAGAAGTCCAAGGTGTTCGCAGCTCTGAGCCTGCCTGAGATGTGGCTGTACAAGAGTGAGCAGGTTGGTGGCCAGACCAGGCACCCCACTGTGCCAGTGGTGGATGGGGGTGAGAGTGATAGTGGGAGAGTAGCCAAGGTCAGTGCCAAAGGGAGAGCAGAAAGGAAAAGGATGGGCAGGAGAAAGGAAATGATGGAGATCCTGCATGGGGCAGCCGTAGTGGGAGCCTGAGCTTGGAAATGCTGGGACTGCCAGGAGAGGACATCATCCCAGTATCCTCCCTGTTACCAAATCGTCTTCATCTCTGCCTGGCACTTAAGTCATAGTCGCATCAAATTGTCCCAATCCATCACAGGACAGGTGGATCAGTGATCACCAACAAACATGACTGCTGCAATGTGGGTTTGACCTGTGGGAGGCAGCAGGTCTCTGCCGGCCCATCACACCCCTCCCGCTGCCCATGGAAATCCCACCTCCTGCCTGCAGGGGTATTGTTCCAGTCACCTGGTTTCCAGTTTGCCTGGCATGCACGAAGCAGCATAAAGCCTCTGGGGTTTTTGCTCATGTTGCTTTATGAATGTGCCTGACTCAACGCAGACTTAAATCCCCAAAACAGAAAGATTTGAATGTCCCAGTTTCATGGGCTGTGGGCAGAACTTACCTTTCATTTTAAGGCATAACATGCTTGTTGAATGCTTTATGTCAGCCCACGTGGGATGGCTGAGGTGTGGCAGGCAGGTCTGACTGGTCCAAGCAGAGCAGTGGTGGGAGTGGGGTGCAGCTTCCTGGCTCCAGCCCCAGAATCACAGCCATATCCAGTATGGTGTGTCCACCATGGCCACAATGCTGCAGAGCCAACACCAGTGTCACTCTGAATTGCAGTTCTTTAAAATGGGCATTGGCATCTGCGTGATCGAGATGCGTGGCTCCACCATCCGTGAAGCCAAGAACCGCAGCTTCGAGCTCATCACCCCCTTCAAAATATTCAGGTACCCCGGGTGTCCGGTTGAGACAAGGTGGGGGATGCAATCGGGTGCTGGACCTGAGTGTTGAGAGCTCCAGGTCCCTGAGTTTTGGCTGTGCTGGTGCTCGTAGCTTTGTGGCGGAATCAGAGCGGGAGAAGCGGGAGTGGATGGAGGCCCTACAGGAGGCCATAGCTGAGATGCTCTATGACTATGAGGTGGCAGAGAAGATCTGGTCCAACAAAGCCAACAAATTCTGTGCAGACTGCTGGGCTCAGAGTCCTGACTGGGCATCCATCAACTTGTGCGTGGTCATCTGCAAGCAATGTGCAGGCCAGTACACCTCCCCGGTGGGCACAGGTGGCTCCCAGCGGGTGTGGGCTGGGTCTGCCTGGGCAGACAGGGTGCTGGCTGGGGTACAGATATGATTTGGGTGCTGGTTCCCCAGCAGGATCAAGGGCTGCTCACTTGTCTGCTCTCCACAGGGCAGCACCGCAGCCTGGGCTCCAACATTTCCAAGGTGCAAAGTCTGAAGCTCGACACCAGTGTCTGGTCCAACGAAATTGTGCAGGTAGAGGCACTCAGAGCAGGGCCTTGGGGTGGGCACAGCATTTTTGCGGGCCAGGCTGCTTCCCCAGGCAGGGCAGTACCCCCACAGTCTCCCCTGGGATACAGGGGTGCAGGCATCCTGCTCCTCCAGGCTGGCCCTGGTGCTCACCATGACCATGGGACTCTCCTGCAGCTCTTCATCATGCTCGGAAATGACCGAGCAAATCGGTTTTGGGCAGCTCACCTCCCTGCTGCTGAGGCCCTCCACCCGGATGCCAGTGCCGAGCAGAGACGGGACTTCATCTCCCGCAAGTACCGAGAGGGACGGTACCGCCTGCCCCATCCCCACTACGCCACTCAGGAGGACGTGCTCCAGGTAGGGACCACCTACCCACCCCAGAGCTCTGGCTATGACATGCTAACACCTCCTGCTTGTCTGTGTGCACCCACAGCCCCGCACCTGGCAGTCCTGGTGGGAGGTTGTGCCCTGTTCGTTCTACCTTTGAGCACCCCTGACAGTGGGCTGGGGGTCTCCGTGGGCCAGGACACGGTCCCTACAGTCACCTGTCTCATCCCAGGCACTGTGCACTGCAGTGGCAGGACCAGCCCTGCTGAAGACCGTCCTGCAGTTCTTCTCATCCACAGAGGCTGGGCTGGCAGCTGACCCTACCCCTCGCGAGGTGGCTCCTGGGGCCGACCTTTGGTGGGGACCAGAGAGCAAAAGGCCCAGGAACCACTCAGGTAATGAGGACCCTCAAGCCTCATCTAGCTGTGACAGGGGGTCTTCCTCCTTGCCTCTACCATCCACAGCGTGTTCCAAGGCTGGGGACAGACAGGGCAGCAGGCACTGTGGTTCTCTGGGGGACTGACCTGCCCCACTGCACCCTTCTTTTGGGATGGAGCAAGGCAGTGGTTTCCTCTGAAGCCCCTTTTCATGGAACCCCATGCCTGGCACTCCCCCTGGCCTACACCTGCAAGAGTGGGGACTCCCTGCCAGCCCAAGTACCCACATTTTGGTGGGTGCCTGCTCCTGTCCCACTCTCAGCTCTGTTCCCTGCAGGAAGCCCGCACATACAGGAAGCAGGTCCAGAGGGTGTCTACAATGAGATCACACAGCCGGTGATGCACAATGGGTACCTGTACCGGGCCATGGCCCCCCACAAACTCCCTGGTGTCAAGAAGAGCAAAGAAGGTGAGTGTGAGGAGCTCGAGGGGGCAGCCAGCGGGACACCCACCCCAGTGCCGCTGACCCCCCCCGTCCTGTAGACTTCCAGCGCACCTGGTGCTCCCTGGAGAGAGCTCTGCTGTTCTTCGAGACAGAGAAATGCACTGAGCCCTTGGGCCACATCGAGAGCGGGGACCTCATCTCCCTGGGTGTGAGCAGAGCCCAGGGGCTCGCCAGCCCCGGCCCCACTGAAAGGTACCCCTAGCCTTGCCCCCCGCTTGCCCAGAGAAACCATGGGCACGTAGAGCACTGTGCCCTGCTTGGTGCAATGGGCTGGTCTGGCTCTGGGTGCAGGTTTGAGCTGGTTCATCCTCTGCAGGTTTCGCTTCACCCTCGAGCTCTTCCTCATTGGGGAAAAAGTGCAGCAGCTGGGAACCGATGGGCCCGAGACCCTGCAAGCCTGGGCCAGCGCCATTGGCAAGGTGAGCCAGCCCAAGCCACGGCACCCCATGACACTGGTGGGTTCCTGGGCTCCATCCCCACTTCCCTGTTGTGATTCCTCCTACCTCCCCATGCTCTTCATCCTCTGTGGCAGGCACCCTCCTTCCCTTTGCAGGAGCTCCCATCATCCCCAGTGACCTGCCCCTATCCTTGTGGGGGTCTGCACTCAGGGGCTGAACCTTGTCTTTACCGGGCTCATCTCTTGCTCCGTCCTGCAGTGGTTCACACCCGTGAGCTGTCACTGCCTGCTGGGCTACGAGTTCCAGCGTGTGGGTCAGCTGCGATACAAGTGCATGCTCAACCCTGAGCGGTGGCAGCAGGCCTTCTTCATCCTGCAGAAAGCCCACCTCTTCATCTGCCCCGCCGAGGATGATGGGGCTGAGGACAGCATCAACCTCCGGCGGCTGCAGGAGCTCAGTGAGTGCCGCACTGCAGCATGAGACAGGCACCATGCAGTGAGTGGCTGTGCCTGGCTCTGACCCCTCTACTTCTCACCCCAATACAGGCCTGGTTCCCCCAACGGACACCCCAGAGAAGAGAGAACTGCTGATCCTGGTGGAGATGGGAAGGTGAGTGCTGGCTCTGTGAAGCATGGGGAATGTATCAAGCAAGCTCAGCAGGATGCCTGAGCAAAGGCACTGATGCATGGGTCAGTGCTGATCCCAAATGAGTGGTGAGGATGCTACTGGGACAGCAGGGCTGTGGCCAAGGGGCTTGGAGAGGTCACCCCAGCCTGGGGTCTCTCACAGAATCACAGAGTGGTTATGATTGGAAGGGACTTTTGAAGACCATCTAGTCCAACCCAACCGCTAAAGCAGGTTCCCTCAGAGCAGATCACACAGTGTCACATCCAGGTGGGTTTTGAATGTCTCAGAGAAGGAGACTCCACACCCACTCTGGGCAGCCTGGTCCAGGCTCTGGCACCTCACAGCAAAGAAGTTTCTCCTCATGTTCAGATGGAACCTCCCGTGTTTCAGTCTGTGCCCGTTGCCTTCATCCTGTCATTGAGCACCACTGAAAACTCTGATCCATCCTCTTGACACCCACCCTTGAGATATTTACCAGCATAAATAAGATCCCTCTCAGCTTCTCTTCTCCAGGCTGAACAGTCCCAGGTCTCTCAGCCTTTCCTCATAAGAAAGATGCTTCAGTCCCCTAATCATCTTTGTAGATATCCACTGGACTCCAGTAATTTCTTGTCCTTGTTAAACTGGGGTCTCCAGTTTAAGAAGCCAGGGTAGGGTGTCTTTCGGTTCAGCCTGACTGCTTTGCTGCCTGTCCCAGAGCCAAGCTGTGCACATGGGCAGGAGGGGTAATCCATCCATCCTGGGCAACCTTCATTCCCTTTTCTCTGCCCTTGTCGTTCTCAGGACATTTTACCTGCAGGGCTTGTCACGGGCGGACTCGGCGGCGTGGTACGCCGACATCCAGGCGTCAGCGGGGGGCCGGGGTAACGCGCTGCGGGACCAGCAGCTGAGCCGGGGGGACATCCCCATCATCGTGGACAGCTGCATCGCTTTCATCACCCAGTACGGTGAGTCCAGCATGGTGGTGTCACGGCCAGAGCATCCCTCAGCACACACATGGCAGCTGATGGGTCCGGGCAGGAGGCACTGATCTCGGGGCAACAGCCCCACTGGGGAGTCTCTGGGCAGGATTGGGCCCTGATGACCCTATGTCCCTGCCCCAGGATTGCGACATGAGGGAATTTACCGCAAGAATGGGGCAAAATCCCGAATCAAGGTACTGATGGAGGAGTTTCGGCGAGATGCCCGCAATGTCAAGCTGCGCATCAATGACAACTTCATTGAGGATGTCACTGACGTGCTGAAGAGGTTCTTCCGTGAGCTCGAGGACCCTGTCTTCACCCTGGAGCTGCACCCACAGTGGAAGGAGGCTGCAGGTACCTCCTTCACCCAACCCTTGCCCCCACACTGGGCTGCCTGCTGGGGACTACCGGGACTGGTATCCTTCAGGACAGGATCCCAGTACCAGCCCTGGTCCCATGTCAAGTCTGCATCCACCAGACTCAGAAATGGTCCACAACTCGTTTTCTTCCCTCCAGAAATCTCCTCGAAGCCTCAGCGCCTGGAGCGGTACAAGGAGCTCATTCATCGCCTGCCTCGCCTCAACCACAAGACCTTGGCTGCACTGATCGGGCACCTCTACCGGTACGTGAGCCACTTCTCCACTGGGTCTCCTGGTCCAGCCAGGCTCCCCAAGGCTGGCAAGCAGTATGGGGTCTCCCGGCTGCCTGGGGAATGCTGACTCCCATTCCTGCAAGACAGGATGAGCTCAGTGCCTGCATCCTTCCCCATCAGCCCCCTAGCTGGTGTTGGGATGTGCTGGAGCAGGGTACTGTGGGACACTTAAAATGTTCCCAAAGTCATCCTGCAGCAAGGGGGAGCGAGAGGAGGTTTGAGAGTAGGGCACAACCCCGTGTAGGATGTAAACTTCACCCAGTGGTCAAAAAGAGGGAAAAATACTGACTCAGAGTATGAGGTGGGGCTGTTTCAGGAGAGTTTGTATGAGGCAGAGGAGGGTGGCTGGGGCTGAAACTTCACCCAGAGTGGGACCAGCCCCTCACCTCTGTCCTCCCTGTCCCAGGGTGCAGAAATGTGCAGACCTCAACCAGATGAGCACCAAGAACCTGTCACTGCTCTTTGCACCCAGCCTTTTCCAGACCGATGGCAAAGGGGAGCACGAGGTCAAGGTGATGGAAGACCTCATTGACAACTATGTCAGCATCTTCAATGTAAGATCCCTGCAGGGGCCTTGCCAGAATTCTCCATGTTGCCTCTGTCCCTCCCCCATTGTATCTCCCCATGCTGCCCACCTTCACTTCCCCCTGCATCCCTCAATTCTGGCTATGTATCCTCAAGCCACATCCCACTCCACATTGACCCTGTGCAACCTTCCTCCGGCAGATTGATGAGGACCAGGTATCCCAGATGGATCTGGAGAACAGTCTGATTACCACCTGGAAGGACACCCAGGTACTAGGGATGTGCCTGCTGGCCTCCATCACACCAGGGCTGGTGGGACTGCCTGGAGGGTGCGGACACTGCCAGCTGTCCACTCTGGGTCCCCAGTGTCCCACACCAGACATTTGGTGAAGGACCTTTCCACACTTGTCTCCCCTTCACTTATCACTGCAAGGCTCCTGCCCAGGGAACAAGCAGCCCCAGTTCCCTGGGACACCACCACCAGTCCCTGGGGAGAGGGGATGTGCACAGCACCCATGACAGCACAGCACCAATGCCACCCCCTCTTCCCCTAGCTCTCACAGGCAGGGGACCTCATCATCGAGGTTTACCTGGAGCAGAAGTCACCCGACTGCTGCATCACCCTGAAGGTGAGTCCTAGAGGAGGGCCATGTGGGAGGCATGCAGGGTCCTGGTGCTGCCTGTCCCTGGGACCCATCCTGCCACCACCCACCACAGCTCCCTGTGTGTCCGGCCACAGGTGTCCCCCACGATGACAGCAGAGGAGCTCACCAACCAGGTGCTGGAGATGCGCAACGTGGCAGCCAGCCTGGACATCTGGCTGACCTTTGAGGCCCTCGAGAACGGGGAGCTGGGTGAGCATGGGCAGATGGCATGGGAGGATGCTCTCAGCATGGCTGGGCTGGTGAGGAGGAGGTGTTTGGTACAGGTGGGGTGGCT